>NC_137334.1:34502024-35702024 GCF_965287045.1 Carcharhinus amblyrhynchos
TGAAAATCATATCGCAAATGTCTCTGCCTTTTCTGAACCCACTTTGCTTCTCCGGCTGTCCACGTCCTGCCTCCCTGTAGATTTTTTGCTAGAATCTTCTCAGCTATCACAGGCAGAGAGATTCCTGTGGTTGTCACACATAGATTTTTGTCCTTTTTCTTTGTATCTGCAACATCTGCAGAACCTCCTCAACTCAGTATGGATGGTGTAGATCCAGCAATGATACCTTCAATTAACAGAAACAGTTGCAGCAACTGTGTATTTGCTTGTTCTCAGCTTACGTCTTCTTCAACTTGCCTGTACTGCACCACTACAGCCACCAATTTCTACTGAGCTAGGATTGATCAGTGTCCTTTCATATCTTTCAACTAGGGTCAAATCAGGCTCCCTAGAAGTTCTGGTTTGCAATCACAGTTTTAGTTTTTGTTCTCTTAGAAACTGGGAGAGTCAGTTTTCCTATTCAGTTTGGGTCTATCACAAAAATGAAAATATAAGCTTTGAAACTACAGATCCCAGCAGTTCCTTAATCTGGCCATTATTTTAACTGAACAAATCACAGTGGTTTCTTTTTTGTGTTCCCAAGACAATTGTAGCACCTCCCAGGGCTGCTGATTTAAAGATTGACCATGCCACGTTAACATCATTATTGGAGGACAGTATTCCTCAAGTTTGATCCCGCATTGTTCACAATTCTGCAGTTATCAGTTTCTGAATTTCTAGATTTCTTGGCTAATCTGTGATCTTGATAATCTGTATCTTTCTCAATGACAATTTATACTGTCTCAGAATGTATTTTAGTAATTTTGCCACCGCTGAGGTTAGGATGACTTCTCTGTATATACTCCAACTTCCTTTTTAAACAATGGTACGATATCAGCAGTCTTCCAGTCCCCTGGCATCATATCTGTTGCCAGAAAAGTTTGGAGATAATGATCAAAACATCAACTATTTGTTCGTTTGCTCACAATGCAACCTGAGATGCATTTCATTTGGGCTCGATGTATCCACTTTCAAGGATACCAAACAACTTTTTCCTCCTGCTTGTCTATTAGCACCCTTGATTACATGAGGATCACTGAAGTAAGGCTTATGCCTTGATTTTGCTATAGGGCAGGAGGCATGGCCCATGTTTACATCAATTGGAACAGGGGCTGGATTCCATAAATTTTCTATTTGGTCTTGAAATTCCTCTGACTTTTTCTTCATTACACTTTTGCTCTCTGTATTTACAAATATTTCAGGGTTTAAAAGTAATAAGTTGGGATCTTAGGCTTGAAAATACATTCCAGAAGTGCGAACAGTGGGTGGGATTTTTCACCATTACCACCGGCAGCTTCCCTGATGGCAAGGCGGGTGAGCCACACAAAAGCCCACAGACAGCATCGTGGCTAAAAAATCCTACCAGTGGCTAATGGCACACCATATTGGCTGGGGAAAATGTGCCATGAGACTGGAGGTGGAGGAATTCTGGCCAATCTTGAACACTGTAGTTAGAACATATAGAAAAGGGGAAGGGAAGGAAAGGAAAAGAAAAATCAGGATCAGAATGCATTACTGAAAAGGACGTGGGAGCACATCCAAAAAAGCTTTTAAAAACATAATGGATTGGGACAATCTTAAAACAGAAACTCTGAAATCCCTGATACACAGAATGAAACCACAATATTTCATAATTTTACATAAACAAAATGAACTTGACTATGCAAAGTTAGAAAAATGTAAAATAATCTACAACATGCAGCTTACAATTCTAACATTCAAAATTAACATGAGGTAAATATGAATTAAGAAGCAAACCCTAGGAGAACATACCATACTGCATATTAAACAGCCAAGGCCATCACGACAGATCCTACGGAATTCTCAGCAACCCACCCAGACATTGAGATTCATAGTACCCCCTTAAAACTTTGTCCACCACACAACACCACATTACCACAACACTTCACACTTGAAGATCTAGTCTCCAAAATCCCTTATAAGCTGCTCCAACTCAGATTTCCTTAATAACTGCTCACTTCCCGATGATTCCACCTCTTTTCCTGAGCCTACGATCTATGAGATTCACAAAGTTGCTTTACAACCTGTAATTACCAGCACACTTGAAAGTTCTTTTGCAGGCAGGTAACTTCACAAAGTTGGCATAGTCCCTGGATTTATCCAAACTCTAGTCTACTAAGCCCTAACACACTCCAGCATAAAACCAATGACCTACCATCACTTCTCTGCCCCAAACTGTTCCCGAAGTCTCTCTCTAAGTGTCAAACCATACAAGCTCCAAACTGCAACTCTCAGCTGCACCAAACACTTAAGAGGAGGATTACATTTTTAATTATTATACGAGTTTTTAAATTAAACCTGACCAACCAGTTTTCTCAGGCCTCTGGAAATGGATGACTAGAAGGTGCTGATTACTGGAGCCAAGAGTTAAGTGCCTTTCCAGTAGATCCAATTTACCTACTTCATGCACTCGTGCAATCAGGCACCAGCCTTTCAGATCTTCACCCATTCATCAGACCCTTCCAATTCCTTCTAATCTTTCACTAATACCAAACTTTCCATCTCCTCTTTGAGACCCTTTAGATTTCCTCCCATCACTGGCCCGTCTAATCTCTTCTCCCACAACCTCAAATCTCTTCCCATGCTGAACCTTCCAACATATTCTCACCACCCCTGCTTTCCCAACGGAACTGACCCTTCTCCCAAATAGGGTCTTCAATCACTCCCTCCCTGTTCTCAATTTCTTGACTGCGACCTGCCTGACAGCAAGCCTCCCAACCTGGTTGGAAATGGAGGCAACAAGGGAACCTAGGAGGGAGCAAGCTATCCTAGATCTGGTCCTGTGTAATGAAACAGGAAAAATTAATGATCTTAGAGTCAGGGATGCTCTCGAAAGAAGCAATCACAGTATGGTTGAATTTAAAATACAGATGGAATGTGAGAAGGTAAAATCCAATACCAGTATCTTGTGCTTAAACAGAGGAGAATACAAAGGAATGAGGGGGGAGTTGGCTAAGGTAGGCTGGGAGCAAAGACTTTATGGTGGAACAATTGAGGAACTGTGGAGGACTTTCAAAGTGTTCTTTCACAGTGCTCAGCAAAATTGTATACCAGTGATAAAGAAGGACTGCAGAAAAAAAAAGAGATAATCAACTATGGATATCTAAGGAAATAAAGGAGAGTATCAAATTGAAAGAAAGCGCATTCAAAGTGGCAAAGATTAGTGGGAAATTAGAGGATTGGGAAATCTTTGAAGTTCAACAGAAAACCACAAGAAAACCGAGAAGAAAAGGAAGATGGATTATGAGAGTAAGCTAGCTCAGAATATAAAAAAAAGCAAAAGTTTCTACAAATATATAAAACAATAAAGAGTGGCTAAAGTAAACATTGGTCCTTTAGAGAATGAGAAGTGGAATATAATAACTGGAAAATAGCTGAGGCATTGAACAGTTGTTTTGTGTCAGTCTTCACAGTGAAAGACACAAATAACATGCCAAAAATTGATGACAGAAAGGCTATGGCAGGTGAGGACCTAGAAACTATTATCACAAAAGAGGTAGTGTTGGGCAAGCTAACGGGACTAAAAAGGTAGACAAGTCTCCTGGTTCTGATGGAACGCATCCCAGGGTATTAAAAGAGATGGTGGGGGAGATAGCAAATGAACTAGTAGTAATTTACCAAAATTTGTTGGACTCTGGGGTGGTTCCCACAGATTGGAAAACAGCAAATGTGATGCCACTGTTTAAAAAAGGAGGTAAACAAAAGACAGGTAACTATAGGCCTGTTAGATTCAAGAATTTTCCCTACTACAGAAGTTAAGCTATCATCAAGGAAGAAATAGCGAGACATCTAGCTATAAATTGTCCCATTGGTAAGACGCAACATGGGTTCATGAAAGGCAGGTCATGTTTGACTAATTTGGTGGAATTCATTGAGAACTTTGGTAGGAATAATGGTAGGAAGGACTATTATTTACGTGGCGAAAAACTGCAGCAGGCGACGATGCAGAGGGACCTCGGGGTCCTTGCGCATGAGTCGCAAAAACCCAGCCTGCAGATGCAGCAGGTGGTCAGGAAGGCTAATGGGATACTGGCCTTCATAGCGAGGGGGATTGAATATAAAAGTAGGGAGGTCTTGCTGCGGCTGTATAGGGCATTGGTGAGGCCACAGCTGGAGTACTGTGTGCAGTTTTGGTCGCCGCACTTACGCAAGGATATTTTGGCCCTTGGAGGGAGTGCAGAGGAGGTTTACTAGGCTGATACCGGAGTTGAGGGGGTTGAGCTATGAGGAGAGGCTGAATAAACTAGGCTTGTACTCGTTAGAGTTTAGAAGAATGAGGGGAGATCTCATTGAGACATATAAGATGATGAATGGGATGGATAGGATAGAGGTGGAGAGACTCTTCCCGCTCAGAAAGGACAGTAGGACTAGGGGGCACAGCCTCAAGATAAAGGGGGGGCGGTTTAGAATGGAGTTGAGGAGGAACTTCTTCACTCAAAGGGTGGTGAATCTCTGGAATTCTCTGCCCGTTGAGGTGGTGGAGGCTACCTCGCTAAATATTTTTAAGACGCAGGTTGATAGGTTTTTGATAAGCGAGGGGATTAAGGGTTATGGGGAGAGGGCGGGAATGTGGAACTGAGCCACGACAGATCAGCCATGATCTTATTGAATGGCGGGGCAGGCTCGAAGGGCGAGACGGCCTACTCCTGCTCCTATTTCTTATGTTCTTATGTAACATTATATGTGCAGTGATCAATGGGGAACCTGTGGCTATGGTATATCTAATTTTCAGAAGGCATTTGACATGGTGCCACACCAAAGACTGCTGCATAAGATAAAGGTGCACGGTTTTATGGGTAATGTATTAGCATGGATAGAGGACTGATTAACTAACAAAGACAATAGTGGGGGCAAATGGGTGTTTTTCTGGTTGGCAATCAGTTACTGGTGGTGTGCCTCAGGGTTCAGTGTTGGGTGCAATTACTTACGATTTACATGGATGATTTGGATTTGGAAGTGTAGTGCGCCAAAATTCACAGGTGACATTAAGATGAGTGGCACAGCAAAGTGTACAGAGGACGTTGAAAGTCTGCAAAGGAATACAGACAGTCTAAGTGAGTGGGTGAGAGTCTGGCAGATGGAGTACAATGTTAGTACGTGTGAGATCATCCATTTTGCTAGGAATAACAGCAAAATGGGCTATTATTTAAATGGTAAAAAATTGCAGCACGCTGCTGTGCAGAGGGACCTGAGTGTCCTTGTGCAAGAATCAAAAGGAGTTGGTTTGCAGGTGCAGCAGGTAATTAAGCAGCCAAATGGAATTTTGTCCTTCATTGCTACAGGGATGGAGTTTTAAAAATAGCTAGGTTATGTTGCAGCTGTATAGGGTGCTGGTGAGGCCACACCTGGAATAGTGTAGAGTTTTGGTCTCCTTACTTGGGAAGGGATATACTGGCACTGGAGGAGGTGCAGAGGAGATTCACGTGGTTAATTCTGGAGTTGAGAGGGTTGGCTTATAAGGAGAGGATGAGTAGGCTGGGGCTATACTCACTGGAATTCTTAAGAATTAGGGGAGATCTTATAGAAACATAAGATTATGAAGGGAATAAATAAGATAGAAGCAGGGAAGTTGATTCCACTGGCAAGTAAAACGAAAACTAGGGGGCATGGCCTCAAAATAAGGGGAAGCAGATTTAGGACAGAGTTGAGGAGAAACTTGTTTACATAAAGGGCTCTGAATCTGTGGAATTTCCTGCCCAGTCAAGCAGTTGAGGCTAACTCACTGAATGTTTTTAAAGCAAGGGTAGATAATTTTTTGAACAGTAAAGGAATTAAGGGTTATGGTGAGCAGGCAGTTAAGTGGAACTGAGTCCACGAAAAGATCAGCCATGATCTTATTGAATGGCGAATCAGACTCGAGGGGCCAGATGGCCTACTCCTGCTCCTAGTTCTTATGTTCTTATATTGGTAAATGCGGCAGTCTGCTCTACCAGTTTCTCCCAGCCGCTAAACAACCTATCACACCCATCAATCCCCTTCCCATGCGATCGGCAACAGCAAATAGTTAAGTTCAAGACAATGTATATTGTAAAATATTAATTTGATATTTTTCTTAGACCAACTTCTTGAGATTTGACAGATTTTCATAGATAACATATGTTACTTGAAGTTACATTGAATGATTCACTTCAGTGGTGTAGCTCAGTCTTACAATTGGATTTTCTCTGAGATTACATTGTATCTATTTTAAATTCCGAGGCACTGAAGGCATTGTATGCTACCGACAAACATAAATCATCTTATTATAGACAGCATTTGATGTATTCATCATTATGGTTGCTCATTTTAATATTCTGAAAACTGAAGTAGCTCCTGGGACTGACATTTTCCAGACTATAATGAAAATATTCAATGGAAAAAAGTAGATCATTTTTCACCTTGCAAAGCTATCAAATTGACTAAAATAAGCAAACATTACATGTAAATAAATATAACTATGTGGTATGACTCATTTTCATGGACAGCAAAAAAGGATAAAACATTTATCATCTGCTGTCTGTTTCCCTATATCATCACATGAAAAATCTTACAAGTTAGCATCTGTCCTGATCAAATATTGACTTGTAGTGCATTTGGATGGTACAAAATTAAAAATTATACTCAGTAGAAGAAAGAACAAGGGCTATGTCATAACAACTGGGTACAGTGCACATACAGTACTGGGATCTATCAACGCTACAAAGTATATGGAAGGTACTTAATGTCACATTATAAGTACCTTTAAGAGATCGTTTCCGAGCTGCAGAAGGATTGGGCAGTGTGATGTCTGGAAATGTGAACTGTGCATTCAAATTAAACACAAAATTGAAACACTGAGAACAATTTGGAAGACAAACTCTGAAGCATTTAACCCAACAAGAGACAATGTCAGGCACAGGAGTACTAGAGGAACGAAAATGATTTCTCAGAAGAGAGGTGATTGCACATTTTGTTCAACCCACTTAGTATCTCAATATGTAAACTAGAGCAGTCAATAGCTCAGGATTACATTTAATCGACAATAAAATCCAGAAAGCAGCTGGACTCAGAAAAAAACCTATAATACTGATAAATGTTTAAAAAACACCTGCAGTAAACACTAGCTATATTTACCATGGAATGAATCATTGCTTTACTAACCACAACTTCTGCATTTGCTACTTTCCTTGTTCATAATGTGCAAGCAATGGACCTATATGAATAAATTATTCTGAGATATGTTTTGCTGTGTCCATTTTCACACCATCGTCACTCTAGGCAGCTCACAACTTTGTGAAGATTTTCAGTCTTCCACATACACGTAAATATGTTTAAATTTTAGTTTGCAAAATAAACTGCAGCAGCTTTAAAGTTAAAAACGAGCAACTTAAAACTTCACTGAAACCCTACAGTGCCAAAGGCGGCCATCTGGCCCATTGAGTCTGCACCGACAACAATCTCACCCTAGACTCTGTCCCCACAACCCCACACATTTAGCCCACTAATCCCTCTAACCAACACATCCCAAGACACTAACATGGTCAATCAACCTAACCTGCATATCATTGGACCATGGGAGGAAACCAGAGCACTTTGAGAAAACCCACACAGACATGGGGAGAACGTGCAAACTTCACACAAACAGTGACCCAAGCCAGAAATCAAACCCAGATCCCTGCAGCTGCGAGGCAACAGTACTAACCACTGTGCCACCCCAAATTAAGTAACGTTATCCATGTGTAAAATATATCTAATGTGGGTTTGGCATTCGTAATTGGAACTTTATATCAACATATAAAAAATAACATTTATATTTTGAAGAAAGAAATTTTGGAAGACATTTTGAGTGTTATAAAATAGCAGTTCCACACAAAAAAGGAGCGTGAGCAGATGACCCAACCGAATTTCATTACACCGCTGTCATTAGATACAGACAATCATAGAATGATAAAGGGACAGCACAATCCAGCAGATCTAGGCATCATTTTTTCTATACTTCAAATCAATGTTGACACATAATCACCTCTAAAGTGTCAAATATGCACACGTTCCCCATCCAGTCCCACCTCACACTAAAAGCCTTGATCAGTCAACAGTAACAGTTAAAGCTGATGCATGTCAATCACCAAACAATTTTCAGAACAGCCATCCAAAATCTCCCCCTTCAAAGTCGTCAGCAGGAAACAAATAGCAAAAACAACGTATTTCAGCACCATTTCCTTATTCCATTATTGCCTTGTATAGATATTTGCTGCTCAGTAAGTCCTTTCATTTACACATAAAAGTTACTTAGGACTCAAACTTAGAAAAGTTCAAAACTGTTCAGATAAACTCAAGTCGCTCAATTCACAAAACTGTGTGTTTGGAATTTTGTTCACCATTCATCCTGACTGGCTTTTCTCTTCATTGAAAAAACTACAGATGCTTAAAGCTAATCCCACAAATGAATAAATACTTAAAGATGTTTTTTCAGTTACTGATCTTGGCATTTATAAAAGAACAACTTCACTATCTACTGTTATTCCAAGGAATTTATTCTGGACTTGGAATGCATTACTTATTGTAACTTTTACATCTTGCTCAAGGATCGGGAGTGTGTGACATGAAGTGAAGACGTTAATATAATTATGTGCAAACCGAATGCAAAACAAAAAAATCAACAATTAATCAGATATGTTTAACATAATATAAGAAATTATAATACTAATCAAGATTTCTAGTATGCTTTGCTATGGTGGATTATATTTTAGTTTCTTCAATGGTTAAAGGGATTATACATATCAGAACATTACGGATACAATCCTTAGATGGCTCCATGCCATCTGACCTCAATCTGGGCCATGGCCAGTGTGCCATAATACACTACAATGAATTAGGAAGAACAATAATGGCCAGGAAGAACAATAATGGCCAGGATTCACTCCTCGGGTTGCTATCCAGCAGCACCTACTGGAGGTGCAAATGTATGAACATTAAATGAAGATTGGGTTCACACAAGAGATCAAATAAGCTGAAAAAAATTGCTGTCAAAGTTTGGGCAAAAGTAATGGAGTAATGAACTAGACAGCATCTAACATCCATGGTAATGAGAGCCAAAAATTAACACAGCTTTCAAAAATTGGGAAAGGCAGTGTGTGTAGGGGAAGGGGACAGTTTTGGAGATAAAAGACAAAAGAAAAATTGAGGATTGTAATTTTGGTACAAATCCGATAAAGTTTCAGTAAGATGTAAGAGTTGCATTCAGTAAATGCATTCTAGACTAGAACGAATTCCTTAGAATAACTGTAAATAGTGATGTTTTCACATGAGCAAGATTGATAAAAGCATATTTTTCAGAAAGCAACCAAACTATGATGCAATTTTTGACAACATGCAAATGTCATTAAAACAGGAAATATTTAGAAAGATATAATCTCTTTCCTCAGCTGAAAAGTTTTAAACATCAGTATCAGTGGCACAACATGTAACCTTCTAAATAAACAAGTGTAGGACATACAATATTAACGTTCATCCATTTATGTGCTGTAGAAGCAACATTCTTTGCAGTCTCAAATTAATTTCCGTCGGATGATGGTACAATCCCAAAAATTTTAAAAATGAGGCTAATAAAGAGGAACCACCAATAGATGTGGGTACTTCAGTAGAAGATTCTGCAATAGATTCATCTTACAGTTTTCTCCTTCCAAAATTATTTTCTGTGCACTCATTTCCTATATATCTATCACTTTAATTGGAACTGAGGCAAAAGCTGCCAGTTCCAATTAAAGTAAAAGTAAAAAGTTTATTAGTCACAAGTAGTCTTATATTAACACTGCAATGAAGTTACTGTAAAAATCCCCTAGTTGCCACACTTCGGCGCCTGTTCGGGTACATTGAGGAAGAATTTAGCCTGGCCAATGCACCTAATCAGCACGTCTTTCGGATCGTAGGAGGAAACCGCAGCACCCAGAGGAAACTCACGTAGACACGGGGAGAACATGCAAGCTCCACACAGACAGCAAGTCAAGCCAGGAATCAAACCTGGGTCCCTGGCACTGTGAAGCAGTAGTGCTAACTACTGTGCCACCCTGTAATTACCATTTGCAGGCAAGATGAGTAATCAACAGACCAATGTGTTTCTTCTCCTCCTCAAACTTTAATAACAGGGGAAATTCCCATATAAAACCTGAGGTAAAGATTCATTTTTCTGCCCATAAATTTGTAAATACATTTCATTCCAATTAAATGTTAGAAAACAAAAACAAATTACTATCAACATTTGAAATAGGAAATAAACACAGAAAATGTTGGAACTACTCAGCATGTCAGGGAGCAGTAGACAGAAGGGAACTGGTGGATGTGGTGTTTTTAGATTTCCAAAAGGTGTTTGATAAGGTGCCTCACAAAAGGTTGCTACAAAAGGTTAGGGTGCACGGAGTTGGGGGTAAGGTGTTAGCATGGATAGAGGATTGGCTGTCTAATAGGAAGCAAAGAGTTGGTATCAATGGGTGCTATTCTGGTTGGCAGTTGGTGACTAGTGGAGTGCCGTAGGGATCGGTGCTGGGGCCTCAACTGTTTACCATTTATATCGATGATCAGGAGGAGGAGGCTAAGTGTAGGGTGACAAAATTTGCTGATGAGTGGAAAAGCAAATTGTGCGGAGGGTGTGGAAAGTCTGCAGAGAGATCTGGATAGGCTGAGTGAGTGAGCGAGCAAGGACCTGGCAGATGGAGTATAGTGTTGGCAAGTGTGAGGTTATCCACTTTGGCAGAAATAATGGTAGGAGGATTATTATTTAAAAGGCGAAAAGCTGCAACATGCTACGGTGCAGAGGGACCTGGGGGTCCTTGTGCACGAGTCGCAAAAACCCAGTCTGCAGGTGCAACAGGTGATCAAGGCGAATGGAATGTTGGCCTTTACAGCGAGAGAGATAGACTATAAAAGTAGGGAGGTCTTGCTGCAGCTGTACAGGGTACTGGTGAGGCCGCAGCTGGAGTACTGTGTGCAGTTTTGGTCACTGCAC
Organism: Carcharhinus amblyrhynchos; assembly: GCF_965287045.1. Taxonomy (NCBI): domain Eukaryota; kingdom Metazoa; phylum Chordata; class Chondrichthyes; order Carcharhiniformes; family Carcharhinidae; genus Carcharhinus; species Carcharhinus amblyrhynchos. Next base: position 34,513,045 of record NC_137334.1, read on the forward strand.
TTGCGGAAGGATATATTGGCCTTGGAGGGAGTGCAGAGGAGGTTCACTAGGCTGATACCGGAGATGAGGGGGTTGGCCTATGAAGAGAGACTAAATAGACTGGGTCTGCACTCGTTGGAGTTTAGAAGGATAAGCGGGGATCTTGTAGAGATGTGTAAGATAATGAAGGGATGGATAGGGTAGAGGTAGAGAGATTCTTCCAGCTTAGAAAGGATAGCAGGACTAGAGGACACAGCCTCAAGATAAGGGGCGGGGGGGGTGGTGGTGGTGGTGGTGGTGTGGGCAGTTTAGATCAGAGTGGAGGAGGAACTTCTTCACTCAAAGGGTGGTGAATCTCTGGAACTGTCTGCCTATTGAAGTGGTAGAGGCTACCTTGCTGAATATATTTAAGTCACGGGTAGGTAGGTTTCTGATAGACATGGGGAGAAAGCAGGAAAGTGGAACCGATCCACTTCAGATCAGCCATGATCGTATTGAATGGTGGGGCAGGCTCGAAGGGCTAGATGGCCTACTCCTGCTCCTATTTCTTATGTTCTTATGGAACATCTCTTCACCAGTGCTGTCTGAACTGCTGAGTACATTCAGCATTTTCTGAAATAAATTTTAGAGGCAGGAATCTACAGGGAACAATACAAAAATACCTCTTCTGGCACTCCATTTATATTTTAGTTTTAAAAGCTTAGTGTTTCCAGAAATGCTATGAGCTAATATTGTTCCTTGAAGACTATATGCAATACTAAAAAGATGTAGTTCTGAATTAAGGTCTTCAATCCAAAATGTTGGGCTGCATTTTTCAGAAGTCCTGTCACCACAGCCGAAAACAGGAGCTGACCCCTTTTCATTGGGTATTTGGACCCTGAACATCATTTTGCAGCTGTAGTCAATTAACAGGCTGGCGTTGGGGACACCATTTAATTGCAACTCAGCAGCATCAGCTATGCCGGCACTAGCAGTCATGGGTGCTGATGCTTCATCACAAAGGGGAGAGCATCTCAATGCAGGCCCAATGATCTGGAAAGTTTGATGCTGTGGCAATATCTTGGACATCAATTAGGCCAGTGCTGCTGGGGAAACCCTGCTATAGGCTATGTCATGTCCATCAAGAAAGCCTCCCAGGAGCCCACTGACCTGGTAGTCCCTCCATGTAGCGATGGGATCTCCTGACATTGGTAAAATCCCTACATGGCAGGTGGTGGACTGCCATGCTGTTGATAACATACTGCAGTCATGTGAAGCCATTGTACTCTCCTCCCAATGCCTGTACCGCCATACTGCTTGTCCATCGCCATACAGCTGGGAAAATTCAGCCCGTTAACTGTTTCTCACTCCACAGAGCCTGCTGAATATTTCCCACAACCTGTTAGCATGGTACAATGCCAACCTGATTAAAAGTAGGTGCAATGCTTTAATACTAACTGTGCTTCCAGTTGGAGGAGATTTCTCTTTTGATGCATATTAGATTTCGAACATTTAAAAAGCTGACTTCCAAAGAATGTTGGGGAATCTCTCGTAGAAGTTTCCAGGAAAACAATTGTATAGACACGCTAACATGCCCAGCACAACTGCAATGGGGACCATCCAAAGAGATTTAAATTGTTAGCTTTGTATGGGTCCACAAGGGTTGCGTTAATAATTACTCCAAAAAAAGTTAGCATAATGAAAATCTCTTCCAGCATCTGGATTGGCCCCCCATTCCCTCTGTGCCCAACTATCCTCCTTCCACCAGCAGTGTTTGGCATCCCTACACTTCCCACCCCCATCCATCCACCCCAGCTCAATGTCCAAACCCCTCCCTGTACCCCCATTTCAGTTCCTCCCTCTTGGTGTCCATCCTTGCCCACCTCAGGTGTCAGAAGCACCCCCACCCACCACCCCCCCGACTCCCATTGCCTGCTCCACTTTGGTGTCTCACCTTCCCATCTCTGCTGGTATTCGACCCTACCTCACTCCTCCTCTTGCCCCCCTGCCTCAATGGGCTTCAGAGGCAACTGCGCTGCCTGGATTTAACCCAGCCCAAGTCGGAAGATCGGACGAGACAGGCACCAAATACATTTGATGCAGGTGAGTGGGTATAGTGGAGTAATCTGATGCTGACTTCCTCTCTGAGGAACTTACAACCTTTTAATTCTTTTCTCTATTTACAGCAAGACAGAAATAGGACCCATTAACCTTGAAAGTAAAGATTAAAACAGAATTATGATCATTACAACTTACAACGCAAAAAAGATTGTGAAGAATGTGCTCTCTTAAAATGACCAGCACACGCTAATGGTAACGAACTCAATTTTAACCAAGTTTAACACTTTGTATTGAGTTTATATTTTTAAGTTACAATACATTCCCAAGCTGGAAAAAACTAAGAAATAGCTATGTTTCATAAACAATGAAACAGAATAGCGTATAGGCCAGAAGGCTGTAGATCAAGTCCCACACCAAGACTTAAGGTCAGCAGCTGCTCAGACAGAGAGCATTTGCCAGTTTGTCAGGGCCTGTTGTAAACTTGGCTAAAGTGATGTCATCCTTATGTCAGGGGATACATACATTGGGAAGCACGCTAATGAAATATGAATATATGGTAATAGGGTTCCTGACCATTTATGGCAGAAACCCCATTATTTCATTAGTAGGGCGGGGACAAGCAAACAGCAAAATTTCACCACCATGAAAGCCGTTTTTTATGTTTTGTTTTTGAAAGCCCCCCCTAGATTCCCCATTCCTGCCTGCCAGAAACAAGGGGGCGAAAAATTCCCCTCTGCTGGATTTTAAAATGAGGCATTACGCATTGCCCTGTCTGGCCTTTCATAAAGGTGTTGAGACAAGATCTCATCACAGTATTTGAAAAAGAGTAGGGGGGTTATCACCTGATCAATATTTATTCCCTCAATCAATATCACAAAAAAAAATTGCTTAGCCATAACCATATTTCTTGTGGGAGTTTATTTTATGCAATTTTTTTACATTACAATACTGACGATACATTGCCCGAGAAGCACTTTGGAATGTCTGGTATTCTTACAAGTCACTATAAAAATACAAATCTTCCATTTAACGCTCGGAAGCAATAATGCAGATTGCTCAAAAATTTGCCAACCAAATGGGATCAATAAGAGTTCCCATTAGCTTTCAGCCAGAAAGCCAAGTGGTCATCCAGTGAACAAGAACATTGATTATTTAGTGAAGAGAACTGAAATTAGATCAGACTAAACCACTCTTTTAATATTGTGCTTGTAAGAAATGCAGTCAAGGTAACAATATATTAAAAAAAGCCTTTGTCGCAAACATGAGTCAACATTGTCAGCCTTAATTTAGTGGCAGTACTGAGTCAGGACGTCGTAATTTCAAGCTCCACTCAAAGATTTGAGCACTTAATCTACGTTGACACTTCAGTGCAAATTTGAAGGAGTGTTGCACTTTAAGAAGTGTAATTTTTCAAATAAAACATTAAATTGAAGCCCGTCCACCCCCACAGATGCGCTAAAAAATTCCACAGCTCTATTTCAAGAGCAAGGGAGCTTTCCCAGTCTGCTGCTAATATTTATCTTTCAACAATCACCACCAATATGGATTATCTTGTCAGTTATCTCACTGCTGTTTGCGAGTTCCAGCTGGTTGCTAGGTGGATTTTATACTTGCTCAATTTATAAAAGTTCAAAAGTACTTCATTGGCTATGAAGCTTGTACTCGTTAGAGTTTAGAAGAATGAGGGGAGATCTCATTGAGACGTATAAGATGATGAATGGGATGGATAGGATAGAGGTGGAAAGACTCTTCCCGCTCAAAAAAGACAGTAGGACTAGGGGGCACAGCCTCAAGATAAAGGGGGGGCGGTTCAGAACGGAGTTGAGGAGGAACTTCTTCACTCAAAGGGTGGTGAATCTCTGGAATTCTCTGCCCGTTGAAGTGGTGGAGGCTGCCTCGCTAAATATTTTTAAGAAGCGGGTTGATGGGTTTTTGATAAGAGAGGGGATTAAGGGTTATGGGGAGAGGGCGGGAAAGTGGAACTGAGCCACGACAGATCAGCCATGATCTTATTGAATGGCGGGGCAGGCTCGAAGGGCCAGATGGCCTACTCCTGCTCCTATTTCTTATGTTCTTATGTTCTTATGTTCTTATGAAACATCCTGAGGTTGTGAAAGATTTATATAAATGCAAATAAATTCCTATTTTTACCTGTACTCATGGCTCCAACAATTGCTTATAATCTATTCCTCTCATTTGTTGTCCATGGAACAATTCCTGCTACTCTGTACACCATCCGCTGCCATTTTCAATGAATCAAATAGTGGAATGATGCCAGTGTCTTTATTAAATGTTACACAGCATTTATAGCATAGAAACAATACATTCAGCTCAAAAGGCTTGTACCTACTCCACAGGTGCTCCAAAACAAGCTTCCACATGCTCTACCTTATCCAATCCTATCTACATATTCCTCTTTGCTGTATATTTACTTATATAATCCAAAATTCTTTTGTTGCCAATGCTTCCTCAGGGAAGTTCTGGGATGTTGCCCAGTAGCTCCCCAAATAAGGAACGCAAGACAAGGAATCAGCACTTTGTGCAGATGGTAGGGTAAGCCGTTATGCACCCCTTCATGATGGAAGAAGTTGAATCATTCAAGAATGGCTCTCATAAAAGGTGCAAATTCTTTGCCTCCGGCACTTTGCAGGTGGAGAATGTAATGATTTAGAACGTGTCCACGACTGCTGAAGTATTCCCCGGGCATTCAGCCTCTGATCTTCGGGTAAGCGTTCTCCAAGGTGACCTTCATGACACCGCAGGATCGCTGGGCAGAAACTGATAGCCAAGTTCTGCACACGAGGACTGCCTCAACCGGGACCTTGGGTTCCTGTCACACTATCTGTAACCCCCACGACTTGCCTGGGCTTGCAAAATCTCACTAACTGTCCTAGCTGGAGAGAATACACACCTCTTTAATCTGTGCTTAATCTTCTCTCCACTCACATTATCTGTACCTTTAAGACTTGATTACCTGTAAAGACTCGCATCCCAACCATTATTTTGTAAATTGAGTTTGTCTCTATATATGCTCTATTTGTGAACACAACACCCACTCACCTTGAAGGGGCAGTGCTCCGAAAGCTTGTGCTGACAAATAAACCTGTTGGACTTTAACCTGGTGTTGTAAGACTCCTTACTGTGCTTACCCCAGTCCAACCCTGGCATCTCCACATCATCTATTCTCTCTCCACAGATGCTGAGCTTTTCTCGCATTTTCTGTCTGTGTGTAATGATTTAGAAAAACTGGGCGATGAGCAAGGGGAGTTGTGACTCCCCCCAACTCAAGATTTTGCTGCCACTCTAAGCTTCGACAGCCTTAAACGAAGTCACGACAAAATTTGTTAGTGAGGTAATTTGCATTTGGCAATCCTGCTCCACCTGTTCCTCCTCAGGTTCCCTGACCCATGCATCATCACAATTCCTGTACTACTGCCAGCATCGCATGTCTCAGCCAACAATGTGATTACCTTCAAACTATGATATTTCAGATTATATTTAACTTTATAAGCTAAGCTTCAAGTAGGGGACACTTCCTGCAGATGTGTTTGTCAGAGTTAAAATCCGTGACTTGAAATACCCACATCCTGAAAGAACCAGATGCCACTTTCCTCTCTATTGCTGCTATTCTTGGTATAAGATGGATAATTAACTGTTATATTGAAATAGTTTTAAAATCATGTCATATTTACATTTAATTATTTTGTTCCTCACTGAGGAGCAAGTGTCTCCCACCTCTTGAGGGACATAATGGGGAAACATTAAAACCAGCTTCACTTACACAAATCAATTCCCAGCTTAACACAACACTATGTTGGTTGATCGCTTATCAGTTTATTTGATTCAATACAACCATGGCACGTTACATGTTTAGACAACTGTCTGACTGGCAATTTAAAAAAAGTTCACTAGTTACCGTCTGCGGGATTTATTCATCTGTTTCTTTTCAAATTGTGGAGCTTAATTCGAAACTTTTTGAAGATAGGTCATCTAATGGGATGGATCGCTAAGAAACATTAAAAAAAGATAGCTTCTGAACACATGAACAATTATGGACAGGAAACACTCTCTGCTCCATCCAGCCAGCTGCACACGATTGTGGTGCCTTCTGTCGTCAATGATAACATTTTAGAAACTATATAAGTAACAGCCTTGCATTCATACATCTCCCACGACTTCATTGTGTGTGCCTCACTTTTAAATTGAACTTGCTTTGTGATAACCCACTGAAACATCTTGGAACATAAGGTGCTATATAGAGGAAAATTGTTATTGTTGCAGTGTAAAAAGCACAGCAGTTCAAAAAGGTTCACAAATAATGAGGCAGATGACCACTTAGACTTTTTTAAAGTATGGTGTTGGCTAGAGATAACTCTTAAAATGTTATCTTTGCACAGTTAAGTGATAATTACGTTTTCATTAAAAGCCAAAAGTCACAGTTTAGGCAGATTTTTATTATTCATCAAAACTTTTCAATTAGCCTCAAAGACTTGGATCATACTGAAAATTCAACAGTACTCAGAATCCCACTTCCAACATTCTTGTGGGAAAAGTGGGCAAGAGATAAAAGTTAACCTGAGAAGGCAAATATAGAATCTCAGTTTAATGTTTCACCTGAAAGATAGTAACTCATGACAGTGCAGCACTGAAGTGTCAGCCAAGATTATGTGTTCAAGGTCAAACACTTAGACCTGATTAAGGCAGGCATTATGTTTTAAAAAAGGAAATTATAAATCACATTGTTGCAGAATTTGATTTGCAAATTATTTATAATTTCTGCATATATACAGAGCTATGCCACAGTGGTTAGCACTGCTGCCTCAGCACCAGGGACCAGGTTCGATTCCCAACTTGGGTCACCAACTGTGCAGAGTTTGCACGTCCTCCCGGTGTTCCAGTTTCCTCCCACAGTCTGCAAGACATGTTGGTTTGGTGCATTGGCCATGATAATTTCTCTCAGTACACTAACAGGCGCATGAGTTTGGCGACTAGGGGATTTTCACAGTCGCTTCATGCAGTGTTAATGTAAGCTTATTTGTGACACTAACAAATAAATTTAACTTTACACGTTTCAAACTAGCTTGGCATAAACATTCCATTTTGGAAAGGTTAGGGACAAATTTGATAAATACCAAAGTGGCTGAAAGGGTCTTCTTTAGGCAGAATATAAAATGGCTGTTGACTGGTTATCAATTACCTCTCTGTTACTAGTGTTACAGAATAAAATCCCGCCAGTGCAGAAGGAAGGCAGTTGGCCCATTGAGTCTGCGCTGACTCTCTTGCAGAACATTTTATCCAGCCCTAACACCATAACCCCACATATTTCTCCTGTTAATTCCCCTAACCTGCACATCCTTGGACACTCAGAGGCAATTTAGCATGGCCAACCCACCTAACCTACACATCTTTGGACGCTAATAGACAATTTAGCATGGACAATCCACCTAACCAGCATATTTTTGGAATATGGGAGGAAGCTAGAGCACCGAGAGGAAACATGCAAATTCCACATAGATAGTCAGCTGAGCCACAATTGAACCCAGGTTCCTGGCACTGAGAGGCAGCAGTGCTAACCACTGTGCCATCATGCTTCTTAAAAAGAAAACATAAACCAAGAAACAACAAATGACACAACGCTGGCTAAGGCTCTGGTAAAGGAGGCTCAAGAGGTTGACCAACTTCCCCAACATTTCTCAAAAAAAATTATTCATTCAAATGTTTTAATGGTTTTGCTGCCTCTCAAAAGCAAAGACACTCACAGGGAGGTATGGGATACAGCCATGGGAAATCATGAAATGAACAGATACACGATACGGCACCAATCTTTATTTTCACAGTTTACAGTTCCATGACTGTCATTACCAACTGGCGCTGCAAATCTTACGGACCTGCAAATTACCTTTTTGCTTTTAGGAAGTGCTTGCTTTTTTTGTGCATAGATGAGCAATTCTCATCAATTTTTATTTCTTTATTCCTCTCATCTTTTCACACGTCATAAACCAATGCTCCGCTAAACAAGCTACTTGGAACTGAATGCAAGCAGCACAAGGACAACTCTCCTCAAGCAAGAACATATGGTCATAGTCTGAGTTCCACATGAAGAATGGTAATTTCAGTGAGATAAATAGGTTAACACCCATGACGCCTTGGCACAAGTAAGCACAATGAAGAGGGGGAAAATGAGCAATCAGTTTTAAACATGGCTCATTGTAGAATGGGATTTCTAACCAACTAATAAGATTTATAGGCAGAATGCAGTCTTTCAGTGGAAAGGGGATCAGTAAAATGATAAATGATCAATGATCATTAGGCAAGCTAACACAAATAACTTACACATATGTGAATGCAGGAAGTGAATCAAAACAAGTAATTATAATTTTAAAACATATATGCTGATATTCTTAATGTATTGTACATTTTAGCCGAGCAAAGTTACTCAAAGGAATGGTGGTAAAAATAGTTTAAAGCCAAATGTCTGGGAACAGGTTAGTCAGCAAGTCTTATCGGGTGAATTCTTATAAAGGTGTATATCATGCAACAATTATGAATAGATGCATTCACTGCCCAGCCACAGGAATAGATGTGCCTCTGGATGCAGGAAAACATGTTGATTCAACTTGGTAGTGAGCCATTGGGATCATCCAAGTTGACCCTGCGATAGCATCTGCCATTACCAGGCAACATGGATGCAGTTAGAGCCAAGAAGGGTGGTCACGTTCATATTAACTGGGCAAATGAGATATCACCATGCTATTAAGTATATGGCTGGCTGCGGTACTTGACAGAGATTTGTATTGATGTATGACCGTTAAACGAAATTGATTTTAAGCTAATGAAAGGTGGAATTATTGATCAGAAAAAAGTATAATTGGTCTGTACTTGACTATGTACTTCAGATCTTTGAGACGTTCTGTCACTCTATTCTTAGAGCTATTTAACCCTTTGGAAGTCTCCAGTCGGCTGTACATTTTTATTGTTTTGTTTTATGTTAAAGAAATTTATTTACATCTTTGCACAGAGGATATTTGCCTTGCAAGTTTTGAATTTCTAAGTCAAGACACAATTGGCCGCCTTGAAATTTCCCCACAACACTCATCTTACCTTGCATATTTCCAACCATCTCTTAATTTCTATCGTGCTATTTGTATTTCTCTAATCCATTTTAACTCTTCCGTTTAAGTACTTTTCTTGCTTTCTTCTTCCAAGATCTCTTTATCCATTTAGGAAAAGTAATAATTCATAAATTTACGTTTCATTCTTGCAGCCTTTTGCCTTTGGACTTGAGCCTATCAATTTTCATTTCTCCCATTCTTTGAAATTATTGTGCTCTAACTTCCTCATTTTTGTTGCTTAATGAAGAAACTAACATGGGAATGAAGTTAAACAGACAGGAGGTAGGGCGAGGATAAAAGCCATGCAAAAGAATTGGAAAATGAGAAGAAAAATTTCCAAAATTAAAAACATGTTCATAGATACAAAATTGTAAAAGGTATTTGATAGGGTAGTCCCAGATAACCAATTTCCACAGCTGAGAAATCAAGAGGACATAATGTTCCAATTAGAGTTAAATGCATTAGGCACAAAATTAGGAGGCACACAAAGGACAGTGGAAATCTGGAACTCTCCCTTTTTGAAAAGCTGGGAGACTTGGGTAAATTGAAAAACTTCAAACCGAGGTACACGAGTAAATGTTCCAATCCTGCCCGCCACGGAAGACATTGTGGGCAGGATGAACAATTTAGCGGACCATTAAAGTATCCATTAACCTTGGGAAGGAATTTCCAATCCCTGGGCAGTGGGACTGGAAGATTTGGCCCACAGTTTATTTCTTAACTTTGGCTATCAAGGGATGTGGATTAAAAGGTGGATGTGGAGTTGACGTACAGATCAGCTACAACGCAACAGCAGAACTGAATGAGTGTTTCCTGTTTCCAAATTCTGTAATGGCAATGCAGTAACCCCTCTGTCTGCTCCCAACTTGCTTCAAAACATGCAAATGTACATAGAAAGGGACACAAGACGTGAAATGGGAACATATTTGTCAAATAATATATGTAGAATTGATCATGCTGCAAGCAAATTTGGAAAATCTACAATCCTCAGAAGCAGTAGCAAGCTGACAATTACTAAATTATATCCAAGATAACATTAAAAGTTATATACTAAAACAAATGCAAGAAGGTGTTAGAAATCAATCCTGCACTCATTCTTAACGGCAGACTTTGCAATCATTCTCCAAACCCAATAGAATTGTATGGATAATGCTATATATTCAGGAGAGAGGTATTCTGACCTCCTCCACAGCGTGTTTCTCATGGTGGGAGATGGCATACCATTCCCCAGCAGCAGTATCTCCTGGTACTGCTGCTGTCAATGAGATTTTCCACTGATTCCACTCCACACTGCTGAGAAACCCACAGCATGGTGCACCAAAAGCGGGACCAGAAATCTCGCCAACGAGGACACCCGGTAAATTTCGGCTCTTATTTTTAACCTGGAGCTTAATAACTTTGGTTATTACTTATCAAATGAAATAAGATCTGATGCAGATCTACAATTTGAGGGCATAAAAAATTCACTGTAGAAACACACAATCAATCTAGTAATTGGGATAATTTCTATGTTGCCCTGCACTCACTATCAAAAACTGACCTAGATATCAATCCACTGAAGAGGACCCTCGACCCCTAAAATTCAGTTATGAAAGTAATCTGAAAATTTGAGATTGATTTAGTATTCACAGGAAGTGGATGACACTATCAAGATAGGTACATAAAAAGATCCCATGGCAATATTTGAAGGGCATGGCAGTTCTCCCTGGGGTCCTGGGTAAATTTAGTACTCAAACAACACTAATAATAAAAAAAAATTAAGTGGTTATTGTATTGCTGTCTGTGTAATTTTGCTGCACTTAAATTGTCTCCCATTTTTTTTTCCTATATTACAACATTGGCAACACTTCAAAACAACTTCACTGGCTGTGAAGTGCTATTACACTTCCCGAGGTCATGAAAGGTGCTCTATAAATACGTCGTTCTTTCTTCCCAGCAAGGTGACTGCAGAACCAAGGTTAATGCTAGGGTAAGCTCCTAGACTTGCCAAGAAATACAAATCATATAAATGGTAATGTCCACATCACATTGTATATTGTGTTCACAATGTTGAGGATTGATACTGAATCTAACTTGTCAGTAGATTATTTTCCACTAACATGGTTAGCAGGATTCAAAGTGAAGCCACCATACATTTATTGATGCCACTGTGATAATTTAAATAAGCCTTAATTACATGGTAATGCAAATATGATTAGCATAGAATTTAATGTGGTAGCAGTTGCTTCAAATATTTGTCAATGATGATTAATTTGCCTTATTATAGTGCATTATGCAACTTCATTTTAATATTTGATAAGCTTTCAGAGAATCAACATCACTCCAAAAATGGAAAGAGACATCATTGCTCGTACTGTGTTTGGGTCTAATTATTGACTATAAAAAGACCATGAGGTAGGCAGGTATAATTCAAAAAAGGAATGGTTTATTGAATATCTTAACAGTTACACAGGCCAAGACTCCTCAAAACTCCAACCTGGATGAAGCATATACTCTGGGTCATCTGATCTGCTCTCTTAAAGGAGCGTCGTCCCAACTACATACATTTCAACAGATTAATTGTATTGTACAGTTGAGCTGGATTTTTGAATCATCGGAGAGGCTTCATGTATCTTTTTTAAGAGGTGACAAAGATAATATATGAAGGAAGGCTGTGGATGTAGTTTGTACAGACTTTAGTAAGGCATTTGATAAGGTCCCCACATGGCAGACTGACACAAGAACTAAAATCACATAGGATTCAGAGTGGGCTGACTAGATGAATACAGAACTGGCTTGATTATAGAAGGCTGAGAGTACTGATGGCAAGGTGTTTTTCAGAATGGAGATCTATAACTAATAGCGTTCACAAAGTAAGAAGTCTCATAACACCAGGGTAAAGTCCAACAAGTTTATTTTGTAGCAAAAGTCACCAGCTTTCAGAGTACTTGCTTGTGCACAGAAGTGGCAGATGAACTTCAATTTGGACAAATCTGGCAGCATGGTGGCACAGTGGTTAGGACTGCTGCCTCACAATGCCAAAGACCTAGGTTCGATTCCCGGCCTCAGGTAACTGTGTGTGGAGTTTGCACATCCTCCCCATGTCTGTGTGGGTTTTCTCCAGGTGCTCCGGTTTCCTCCCACACTTGAAAGATGGGCAGGTTAGGTAGACTGGCCATGCTAAATTGCCCCTTATTATTGGGGGACTAGCTAGAGTAAATGCATAGGGTTATTGGGATAGGGCCTGGGTGGTATGGTGATCGGTGCAGACCCAATGGGCCGAATGGCCTCCTTCTGTATTGCAGGGTTCTATGATTCTATGAAATACGAGATGATGCATTTTGGAGGATCAAATTTAAGCGTGATGTATACTGTACATTAACATAGAGGGGTTTGGGCATGCAGCTCTACAGTTCCCTAAAAGTGGCAACACAGGTAGCCAAGGTGATCAGGAAGGAACATGACATGCCTGCCTTCATTGCTTGGGACGTTGAGTATGAGTATGCAAATAATGTTGCAGCTATATAAAACCTTAGTTCGGCTACATATGAAGTGTTGCATGCAGTTCTGGTCACCATAACATTACCAGAAGGACGTGGAAGTTTTGGAAAGTGCAAAGAAGGTTCATTAGGTTGTTGCCTGATCTCGAGGGTGTTGACTATGAGGCGAGATTGAATAAACCAGGATTATTTTTATTGGAAAGATGAAGACTGAGGGGAGACCTGATAGAGATCTATAAAATTATGAGAGGCATTGAGAGGGTGGATAGTCAGAAGCTTTTTCCCCAAGGCGGAAGTGTCAATTACAAGGGGGCACAGGTTCAAGGTGAGAGGGGAAAACTTTAAGGGAGATGTGCAGGGGGCATTTTTCACTCAGAAAATGGTGGGTGTCTGAAATGCACTGCCAGAGGAGGTGGTAGGAGTAGGCACATCAGTAACATTTAAGAGACATCTAAATGGTTACATGAATAGGGTGGAAAGAGAGGGATATGATCCCTCTGTTTTCACCCTAGGTATTTTTTTTTAAGTTTAGTTAGGCATGGGCTTGGATTGTCAAAAGGGCCTGTTCCTATGCTGTACTTTTGTTTTTGTTCTTCTTTGACCTGTAAAAAATGGGCCTGGGACCTGATTCTGGTACTGTTAGTCCAATTCCCAGAGTTTCCAATTTGGAAACTCTTTTAAAGGCTGGTTCAGGCCTGCAACTGCATTCTCAACCTGGCCTACTTCATTGCAGGGTTAGACATGCTGGCCTTCTGCAATTTGCATGGAGTTGGATCAGCTTTCAAAAAAGAAACTTCTGTCACAGCACTTTAGATGTGTTATGAAACACAGTCTGCATGAGGTAACCTTTTGAAAAGTAACTGCAAAAGGTCTTCCTCATGCTCCCCCCAACTCCTTATGGTTTCTCATTCCCTCCATGCCAGGTGTTGCCCCCAGTGACCCTTACATTCCATGCCAAGCTATGGAACTTCCATACTCAATCACCCATGATACACTGTAAAGAACCAATTAATGCTATAGTAACATTAGGATGTATAAAAACTTTAAAAATGTCATAATTTGCCAACTTTCCACTTAAAAAAAACCTCCTTTCTACTGCAGGCCAATAAAAGTGTCTAGGCCCTTTCAAATAGAAATCACAAGCACCTGATACCTCTTCATCTTGTGTAAATAAACACTGCGCATTGACAATATCAATCAGAAATCCAGAACTATCAAGCATTTATTTTTGCTGGGGCTCAAGTGTTTCAAATGGCTAATGGGTTTCTGGACTTTCAGCCAAGCCTCATTATGTATTATTGGCATTATGTATTCCTGGGTGACAACCCAGACATCCATTAGCAACCTAAAACAACAGAACTACTGAGGAAACATGGGCATGGAAGTTGCACAGCTTGTCTCAGGAAGCACAGACAGCCATATCATAGGGAGCTATGACGACTAGGTGAGAGGAATAGAGTGGTATGGATGTGGCAAGGAGAGTATATGGGGACTGAGGAGATGAGGGCATCCAGACAGTCAACCGAGGCCAGAATTGAACCCCAGTCCCTGGTGCTGTGAGGCAGCAGTGCTAATCACTGTGCCCGTTACCTGAGAATGAAAAGCCAGCCCTTAGCTCTGGATATACAATTAACACTCCCTGAAGAGATTCTCCTGACCTCTTCCAACATTTATCCAGAACATGTACTGTGGCATTGTGTATATCCTTGTAAATGAAGCTTGCATTCCTAACCTTTGGACTACTTATACTCTTACTTTTCTCATTGCAGCTTCATTCTGTGCAGCACTGTGACTATTACCGTTGTGATTATAGATTTTAGCTGCTGCCTCTGAATAGACTTTTGCTTTTGGGCTTGTTCTAAAAGTTGAACAATAGAATTTGATGAAAAAGAGTAAAATTTGAATCAACAGGAACATTTTGTTTTGATAAGAAGTGATAACCTTTGAATTCCTTTCAAATACATTTTACCTATGTCTGATCAATACTAAATCACAGAAAAGATTCCAAATGAGCTGATGTGCTTGTAGATAAAGTGAAGAAACCAAATCCAATGTAGTTATTTGTGCAACTGGAGTTTAACCGTTATACCGCCCCCCACCCCATCTTCAACCCAGCCACTACTTTCAATGCCCACTACTGGTAGCACAGTAGCACAGTGGTTAGCACTGCTGCTTCACAGCTCCAGGGTCCTGGATTCAATTCCCGGCTCGAGTCACTGTTTGTGTGGGGTTTGCACATTCTCCTCGTGTCTGCGTGGGTTTTCCTCCGGGTACTCTGGTTTCCTCCTACAGTCCAAAGATGTGCAGGCCATGCTAAGAAATTGCCCCTTAGTGTCCAGGGATGCATAGGTTAGAGGGATTAGTGGGTATAATATGTAGGGATACGGGGGTAGGGCCTGGGTGGGATTGTGTTCGGTGCGGACTTGATGGGCCAAAGGGCCTGTTTCTGCACTGTAGGGATTCTATGATTCTACTTTTTACGTTCTCACCTTCCCTTCATTTATTCTATTAAAGGCTAATCACGATACACAATTTCGAGAGGGTCATTTCAATGATTGCTCTGGGGAATCACAGACTTCTCTTCAATCAAACATATTTTCTTTTCACCCTCAACATTGGTCAGTTCAGCCAGTGATAGAACAAAAACTGTGCTGAATTTTATCCTGAGCATGAAGGAAATATAGTTTTCCACACAGTCCATCAGCCAGCAATGGTGCCACAGCTACTTTTGCAGTACGAGCTTCATATTTCTTTTTCCTAGTGCTTCTCATGCTATTTAGACATTTGTGAATGGTAATGCTACAGCAAAGAACAGATGGTCAGGATACAGTCAGAAGCGTTTTGGACCACCTCAAATTTATGGAGGGTGGCAGATGGAAGACTGACCAGGGGAGGATTAGAATAGTCAAGTATAGAAGTAAGAAAACATGAAATAAGATTCCGACAGCAAATGAACTGAGGCAGAAATAGAGTTAGGCCATGTTGCTGGAAGTAGGCAATGGAATGAACATATTGTCAGAAGCTCACCTCAGGGTTAAAAAGGACATGAAAGTCATGAATAATCCAGTTTAGCCTTAGATGATGCCACGGAAAGGCACAAAGTCAAAGGCTCAGAAACAGAATTTGTGCTGAGGCTGAAGGTGATGACTTTGATTATTGGGATTTTTTTTAAGCCACTTTTCTAAGATACACAAAGGAGGCACTTCATTTGAATCTAACCCATATTTCACAATAGAACTGTTTGTCCTGTGAATTTTACCTACTGAAATTTGAACCCAATTGATTATGTTAGTAATTAATATAACGGAATCCTTTCGTGGGTAAATAATTCAAAATCCCAAAACTTGGGATACTTGGATATACATTGCACTTTTATGATTTGATGATTCTTATCCTTTGTGACTTCACAGTATATTGGTCGGTTTGGTAATTTCTGTCATTTTCAAACAGATTAGCAATGTAATGCAAGACAGCGAGGGTGGGAGTTTGGGGTTCTTGGTCAGCAGGACATCTGACATATCACGCTTAAGGGTCTCCAAAGTGAATTGGACAGAGCTCCACAAAAAGCTCCTCATTATTGAGCGTAGAGTATACAATCTCTCCCTGCATTGTCCAAACCCACGAGTATTTCCATCTAAAAGGAAAAGGACAGCAGATACATGGGAACACCACCACGTGCAAGTTCACTTCCAAGCTGCTCACCACCCTGACTTGGAAATATATTGCTGTTTCTTCACAGCTGCTGGGTCAAAATCCTGGAATTCTCTCCACAACAGCATTGTGGGTCAACCCACTGCACTTGGGCTGCAGCATTTGAAGAAGGCAGCTTATCACCACCTTCTCAAGGGCAATAGCGATGAGCAATAAATGCTGGCCAGCCAGTGATGCCCATGTCCCAGGAATGAATAAAAAAATGCCCTGCTTAACAAAGTCCCCTCATTCTACATAAAGAGAGAAAGAGATATCTTTTTACCCAGCTGGCAAACTTACTTTCAGGATTGTTTGTTGAGACAATATGTCAACATAAAGATCAAATTGGATAAAGGGAAAAAAGAGGGAACAAGACAGGTCAATGTGATTAGACCCACTTCCTCATATGGAGGCTAAATTTCAACATGAGCTGGTTGGACCCAAATGGTCTTTCTCCAGTGTATGAATTTGATGGTTTTGGATCAA
Organism: Carcharhinus amblyrhynchos; assembly: GCF_965287045.1. Classification (NCBI taxonomy): domain Eukaryota; kingdom Metazoa; phylum Chordata; class Chondrichthyes; order Carcharhiniformes; family Carcharhinidae; genus Carcharhinus; species Carcharhinus amblyrhynchos. Next base: position 34,529,831 of record NC_137334.1, read on the forward strand.
TATGCATTAAGAAGCTGTTTTGTACATCCTCTCCTGCTCTTAGAATGGGTGGGATTCTTCCCCCATCACACTATCAGAAGCACATCTCATTCTAAAATAACATGAATGTTCAGCCATCTTTGAGCAGCATTTTAAATTGCTAAAACAACTGCTTCAATCTTTTTACTTATCCAATGATTTTAGCCTAGTCAATAAATAAAGTCATTTTCAGTAGTAAACATGAGGTTTAAGTTAAAACAAAGTTTATTCATTAATGTCACAAGTAGGCTTACATTAAAACTGCAGTGAAGTTACTTTGAAAATCCCCTAGTCATCACACTCCGGTGCTTGTTCAGGTACACTGAGGGAGAATGCACCCAACCAGCACATCTTTTGGACTGGGGGAGGAAACCAGAATACCCTGAGGAAACCCAAGCAGACATGAGGAAAACATGTGGACTCCACACACACAGTGACCCAAGGTGAGAATTGAACCGAGGTCCCTGGCGCAGTGAGGCAGCAGTGCTAACCACTGTGTTACCCATAACTTTATAACATAGAAAAAGCAGTGTACAATTATAAGTAGGCAACATGGTTTTATCAGGAGTCCGACTTCACTACTCCATTCCACAGTCCATCCCACACCCCAACCACTCTGAGTGAAGAACCTACCTTGGACATCCCTCCTATGTCTCCCACCATGAACCTTATAGTTATGGCCCCTTAGTAACAGTTACTTCCACCCAAGGAAACAGTCTCTGAACATCCACTCTATCTATCCCCCTCATCATCTTATAAACATCTATTAAGTCACCTCTCATCCTCCTCCACTCTAAAGAGAAAAGCCCCAGCTCCCTCAACCTTTCCTCATAAGATCTACCCTCCAAACCAGGCAGCACCCTGGTAAATCTCCTCTGCATTCTCTCCAATGTTTCCACATTCTTCTTATAGTGAGGTGACCAGAACTGCACACAATATTCCAAATGTGGTCTCACCAAGGTCCTGTACAGTTGCAGCATAACCCCACGGCTCTTAAACTCAAACCCCCTGTTAAAAACACTGACACATTATTGGCCTTCTTTATGGCTCTATCCACTTGAGTGGCAATCTTTAGAGATCTGTGGATATGAACCCCAAGATCTCTGTTCCTCCACATTTCTCAGAACCCTGCCGTTGATTCTGTAATCAGCATTCAAATTTGTCATACCAAAATGAATCACCTCGCACTTATTAGGGTTAAACTCCATTTGCCATTTTTCAGCCCAGTTCTGTATCCTATCAATATCTCTTTGCAGCCTACAATAGCCCTCCACCTCATCCACTACTCCACCAAACTTGGTGTCATCAGCAAATTTATTGACCCACTCTGATAAAAATCACAAATAGCAGAGGACCCAGCATTGATCCCTGTGATACACGGCTGGTAACTGGTCTCCAGTCTGAAAAATTTCCATCCACCAACACCCTCTGTCTTCTTTGAGATAGCCAGTTACTTAAGTCAGCCAAATTTCCCTCTATCCCACACCTCCTTACTTTCTTCATGGGAAACCTTATCGAACGCCTTACTAAAATCCATGTATATGACATCAACTGCTCTACCTTCATCTACACACTTAGTTACCTCCTCAAAGAATTTAATCAAATTTGTGAGGCAAGATTGCCCTTCACAAATCCGTGCTGCCTCTTTCCAAACGGTCATAAATCCTGTCTCTCAGGACCTTTTCCATTAATTTACCGACCACCGAAGTAAGACTAATCGGCCTATAATTACCAGGGTCATTCCTACTTCCTTTCTTGAACAGAGGAACAACATACGCCACTTTCTAGTTTATATTCTTATACATATAAAAAATCTTAAAAGTCAATAAGAAGTATAAGCTACTTGAGGGCAGGGACAGTTTGGCTATGCTAATGCAAATAGTGCTTTTGAGATGTTGATAGTCTAGTGGAACTGCAAAAGATGTTTACCTAAGGCAAGCTGGCAACAATGGTGAACAGAACATAAGAGGTTAGAGAAGGTTTAAAGGGGGAGACAAGGTGTAAACTTTGCAGGTATACTCTAAAAGGTAGACTTACAAAATGACAGTAATTAAGCTTAACTTCTGAAGAGATAAGGAAAGGTCAGAAAAAACTCTCATCTGGGATGATTAAACCTGTGCAAAGGTAGCTTTAGATCTCAGCCAGAGCAAGAATAATTGTTAATTCTCAGCTGGGTCTGTGAAAAAAGCCCATCTTGTGAAGCTAATTGTTTGTTTTACCTTCGAAGCAAATCCCAAAGAGATGTAACTACCTGGTATGGTAATTGTTACTGGATTATTTCACAGCTTCTAAAAATATGTAAGACGTAGTTGAACGATCAGAAAGCTTTAGTTCTGAAGGTAGCTTAGTAAAGCTGTTTGGAATTGAGTAAATTTAGTGATACTGCGTATAGCCATTGTCTTAATTAACGATACTTCTGGTTTGTTTTATTGTTGTTTATTTTCTTCCTTAATTAACCTTTATTTTACTTACAACTATCACAAAAGGCTTGGGACATCATTCTCTGGGTTTCAAAGCTTTACACACACATATTAGAACACAGTTGAGGGCAGTTCTTTCAAGCTTCCCTTTTGGCATTTGGAATAACACAGCATTTATTATCAATTGTATACTTAACACCAGGAACACAACAAGTTGGTATGAAGGCATAGCAAACAATTAGGAAATCAAATGGCATGTTGGCCTTTATTGCAAGGGGAATTAGAGTACAATAATAAAGAAAGGTTGCTATCATCATACAGGGCTTTGGTAAGACCAAATGTGGAATGTGGCGTTCAACTTGAGTCTTTATGTTTAAAGGAAGGACATGCTTGCACTGGAGGCAGTGCAGCAAAGATTCACAGGACTGGAATGAAAGGGTCGTCCTCTTATGAGAGGTTGCATTAATTGGGTTTATATCCTCTGGAAGAATGGAGGGCAGTTGCATTGAAACATTCAAAATTATGAAGAGGCTGAACAGGATAGATACTGAGACATCAGTCCCCCGGCTGAAGAATCTGGAACTAGGGGACACGGTTTCAAGATAAGGCGCAGATCATTTAGGATTGAGAGGAGGAGAAATTTGTTCACTCAAAGGCTTGTTAATCTTTGCAATTGACTAGTTCAGAGTGCTGTGGATGCTCCATCATTCAACACAGTTAAAGCTGAGACAAACTAGTTTTTGGTCTCTCAGGGAAGTAAAGAATTTGAGGACAGTCAGGAAAATGGAACTGTAAAGCCCAAGACTACCCTCAATCATAACGGATAACAGAGTAGGCTCAACAGGCCATATGGCCTTCTCCTGCTATTTCTTACATGTTTCAGAAAATATTTACTGGTAATTTATATGGTTTCTGTACGAGTATTAGGGTGTGCATGTGAAGCAGAATGCAGATTTCTGGTAAAAAGACCTTGGAAAGTAAATATTTCACTTTTTCTTTACCCAACAGGAATGTGTAATGACTTACTGTTTCAGAACATGTCCCAATCAGACACAGAGAAAAAGTTTGTGGACTTGTGTATCAAATCTATTAGAATCATAAAATCCCAATAGTGCAGAAAGAGGTCATTCGGCTCATCTAGCCTGCACCAATTCTCTGAAAGAGCATCTTACGCAGGTCCAATCCTTCTCACCCTATTCCTATAACCCCATGCATTTACAATGGCCTATCCACCAAGCCTGCACATCTTTGTAGTGTGGGAGTTAAACCGCAGCACCTGGAGAAAACCCAAGGAGACAGGAGGAGAACATGCAAAATTCACACAGACAGACCAGAATCAAACCTAGATCCCTGATGCTGTGAGACAGCAGGACTAACCACTGTGTTGCCCTATCTGGCACTCCTGTCAAGTCTTCTGGGAATGCTGCATATTTGAGGTGCTGTTCTTTCGATAAGAATTCAACTGAAGCTCCATCTGCCTCTAATTGTGGCTCAGATGAACATACAATACCCCAAGGCACTATTTAAAGAGTTAAGGGGTTCTCTCAATGCTCTGGTAAACATTTTTCTCTTCAATCAAAACTGCCACAAAAACAGATTTTGCAACAGTCATTTCATTATATCTTGAGGAAGCTTTCTTTGCATTAAGTGTTTCCAAAGTTTATCAACAAAGCTTCAGTCATTGCAATTCCAAGTAACTGATTAAACATAAAGTGCTTTAAGACATTAAGAGAAAGGGTAAGGTGATGTTTAAATCCTTTTAATGATATCACCATTCTGATTCTCATCCTCTTTTGAACCAAAAAAGTAATAGCTACTTAAATCAAGTACTCATTACCCTCCTGAAGACTTTGAGCAAAGCAATAGTTGTCATAACAAATCCGTACTCAATAAGAGCTTACTAGCTTTAGTATTATTTTACAAAGGTAACTTGCAAGTTTAAAAGTAGATGGTAATCCAACTGGGATAGTCTTGAGAAGAGAAACTTTATATTGACCTACCAGTCCAAAGATTAGACAGGAGACCAATCAGGTAATTCAGACTCAGGTGAAATACAACTCATGGAATGCTGCAAGTACCAAACTGAAAGCAGGTAGTTGAGCACTAGCATTACCACAACAAACTGAGGCATCAGCCATGGTTCTAAACATTGTAATGCTGAAAGATGTTTCAGTATATTCTACAGTCCCAAACAAGCATTGAAGTGGCTCTTGGAAATTCTGAATGAAACTTGAATCTTCATTATCACAGCCATTGGCATTGTTATCTGTAAAATTCCACCAGTTCAGCAACGGGATACAGTAAACCTACTCAACACACCAAGGAAAATCAATTGCTTATTCCTGGATCAGGGACAGACCAAAGCCATGTTAAATGTTCTTGCATATAGAAAGGATAATACATTCCACTGCTGCAGCAACACTGTAGCTGCAGTTCTCTATAAAATTAGATTGGTTCACCATCACCAATATTTCTTTGTACTTGAACTGCAGTTGTTTGTTTATATGACCTACGGCATCATGAAGCAACTGCTCAGCAATTTTTTTCATCTACTCAATCACAAACTGCTTCTCTTTGTCCTTAGAAATCTACCCCAGGCAGTGTCCTCATAACCATTCCTTGTATGCATTTGTTCTAAACTAGAATGAGTAATTGCCTGATGCCCTGAAACATGTAACAGTTTAATACAGCTGGGATAATGTCTAGTAACCAACTAGGATGGTGCATTAATAGATTCAGTGCTGATCATGGATTAGAAATTCACTTAAGAGAATGCTGATTGTCTTTAACAACTCCATGGTGGCTGCCCGTGGCTAACCCAAAACTTTCTAATTTAATCTTAAGATTCTAAGAGTTTGCCTACAATGGATGTTCATCTTAGTTGATCCATAATTACTAGTTCATCCTTTTCTTATTCAACAAGAATGTTACCTTTGGACTGGAGGGGAACCAGAGGGGAATTTGTGCTTTCTGAAACAAAATACAAAAAAATTGTGGTTGGAATGTCTGCTAGCTCCTCTCTGAATTCTTTCAGCAGTTTAATGTTCATGCCTTTCAGGCCCGTTTACTTACTAATTTTTGGTTTTGCATTTACAACCAATCCCTTTTCTACAGTTCTTTGTAATAACTGTAACATATCCTCCTTTTGTATATTAACATTCTCACTTCCACCAGCATTCACTAAAACATGCAACAAGGTTGACTATACCTTCATCTTCTGCAATTAGAAACATAGGTCCTGATTTTACCAGCACGGCTGCCCCAAAATTGGAGCGGGTGAGGCTCACAGAACTGCACTCCATGTTGGCCTTGGGCGTGATCTTTTGAGCCTTGGGTGGTTGTGTCAGTAAAAACAAAGTCATAGAATAATACAGCAGAAACGGAGGGCATTCAGCCCCCTAGTCTGCTGGCAAAGAGCAATCCAGTTAGTTGCACACCACAGTTGTTTTCTCAAATCGCTGCATTTTTGTTTTCTTCTTGTATTTATCAAATTACCTTTGGAATTATGCAATCTGTATCTACTACCCTAACAGTCAGTGCAATCCAAATGCTAGCTACTCAAGCAAAAATTGTTTTCAGCCAGATACCCTCTTTTGCCTAAAATTTGTTTTCTCTGGTGATTGACACTAAACCCTTAAGGATTTTAAATCCTTTAATCTACACTTAGCCTTCTCTACTCCATAGGGAGCAACTTTTGCTCCTTCAGATTATCATGCAACTATAATTTTTTATCCCAGGAACGATGAGCAGCAATGAGACTCCTTCTTATTATTTCCATTGATACCATCTACTAGTCTGTTTGATATCCTGTATTTAAGTTGTTAGACTCCTTCCTCCATTCCAGGACAGTCATGTTCCTCTGACAATTCCTTTTCATTTGCCTGCAAAAGTCCAGACTATTTCCAATGAAACCATCTACTAGTCTGTTTGAATCCTTTATTTAAGTTGTTCTGTTTTACTTGTGACTTCATTCATTTGTTCACCTTAATTTTACCCTTTCAATCATTCTTTTGGATCAAAACTCCATTTGAGAGCTTAGTCAACTTTCATCTGGGAGGAATGTATTTAATTCTCCATTGAGAGGATTTTCCCCTGCTGATTCATTAAACTGTCCATGAATGTTCTTGTTCCATTCAGTTGGGACAGATCCTTGCGTAACTCACTGAATCATGCCTTTTTCACTCTGGCACCTTGATCTGCAGGTTCTTGTTAGCCCTTTCTATTCTTACATTGCTCCTAATTATGAAGGGCAATGACTAATTTGTTAGAGTTCTTTGAAGATGTAACAAGCAAAGTGGATAATGGGGATCCTGTAGATGTAGTACATCTGCACTTCAGGAAGGCGTTTGGTACGGTGCTACTCAAAAGATTAATTCACAAGGTTAGATCACATGAGATTAGGGTCATTTATTAGCTTGGATAGGTGACTAGCTGATGGACAGAAAACAGAGTTGGGATAAATGGTTTTCTTTCTGGATGGCAAATTGTAACTAAAAGGGTGCCACTGGGTTCGGTCCTTTGGCCCCAGCTATTTACAATCTATATTAATGACTTGGATACAGGGATAGATGTCTCCATAGCCAAATTTGCAGATTACACAAAAATAGGTGGGACAGCAAGTTGCAATGAGGAAATAAGAATGCTAGAAATGGATATAGATAGGTTAGGAGAGTGAGCCAAAAGGTAGCAAATGGAGTTTAACATGGATAAGTGAGAGATCATGCATTTTGATCAGAAAAATGGGAAGGTGACTTATTTAATATAAATGGGAAGACACTTCAGGGTGTTCCAGTACAGAGGGACCTGGGTGTCCTCGCTCATGAGCCTTAGAAAACTAGCATGCAGGTACAGTAGATAATAAAGAAAGCAAATGGAATGTTGGCATTTATAGCTAAAGGAGTAGAATATAAAGGCAAGGATGTACTATTGCAGCTATACATGGCATTTGTGAGATTGCATCTGGAATATTGTGCACAGTTTTGGTCCCCATATTTGAGGAAAATGTAGAGGCATTGGGGGCAGTTCAGACAAGGTTCACTAAATTGATTCCAGAGATTAGCTGGGGCCTAAGGACTGCACCCTGTGGCACCCTACTAGTTAAATTTTGCCATCCAGAGAAAAAAAGCATTTATTCTGACTCTGTCTTCTGGAGAGAGCTTGAACAGTTTCGGCCTATAGTCTCTGGAATTTAGAAGAATAAAGGGAAGTCAAATTGAGGTATATAAAAGATGATAGAAGATATGGATAAAGTATACATGGAGCGGATGCTTCCTTTTGTGGAACATTCTAGGATGACAAGTCATAGTCTTAAGATAAGGGATAACAAACTTAAAACAGAATGGAGTAGAAACTACATCACCCAAAGGGCTGTGAATCTGTGTAATTTGATATCTCAAATTGCGGTGGATGCTTGGACAGTTAGTAAATTTGAGGAGTTAGATAGATTTTTAATTGGTAGCTGGTTGAAAAGTTATGGAGAGAAGGCAGGAAAATTGGGATGAGAAGCATATCAGCCATAATTGAGTGGCAGAACAGATTCATTGGGCCTAACTCTGAATGGCCTAACTCGCTCCTATATCTTATGAACTTATATCACAATTGTTAAAGTTATGTCTAATTCTACAGCAACTTCCTTTCACCTTAACAAATAGTTGTCATTTAATTTTATACAATTACGTGAATTTAAATTTCCCCAGCCCCAATGGGGAAACCCATGACTCTGGATTCTACTGATATAGATGCTATTATACTATATCCTGACAGCATTAGCATGATGGTTATATTACTGTACTGACTATTGCGAGGCACCAGCTCAGATCCGTCCATAAAAGCTTGGCAATGTAAATTCAATTTGTTAAATTTTAAATGGTGATCATGGAATAACCATAAAAACCCAAACACATTCCCTAACAATGTTCAGTGAAGTAAATCTGCCAGCATTATCTAGTCTGGCTTGTTAATTATGAGGGGTGGAGAGGGGGGCAGGGCGGTAGTGGTATTCAGATTCACTGGCGTGGCACACTGCTGCCTCACAGGGCAGGGACCTGGATTCAATTCCTCTCTTGGATGTCTGTCTGTGTTGAGTTTGCACGTTCTCCCCATGTTTGTGTGGGTCTGCTCCTACAGTCCGTGAATGTGCAGGTTAAGCAGTACTTCTTGCTAAGTTGTCCCTTAGTGCTCCAAATTGTGTGGATTAAGTAGATTAGGAGTTACAGGGATTGGGCGGGCAATGATAAGATGCTGAATTGGTGCAGACTCAATGGACTGAATTGCCTCCTTCTGCACTGTAGGAGTTCTACAATTGTGCCAAGCATAAGAAATTTCAAACCCAGAAAGTTTAGCCTTCTCTCTGGGATTAAATTTACAAAGCAAAAAAAATGACCACATCCAAAACATGAACAATTAATGCACTGACAAATTCAATTACAGAACCTGCCAACCAAAATTAAATTTAACAAATTGAATTTACATTTCCGAGCTATCATGAGGAATCTGAACTGGTGCCTCGAGAACATTAGTCCAAATGTCTGGATTAGCAGTGCAGTAATACAAGCATGATGCTGGTGCTGACAGGGTACAATAGCAGGGGATGGTAGGATCCATATAGTAGATTATGGAGTCAGGAACTGAAACCTACCAAAACAACTGGGAAAATTAAATTCAGTTAAGTAAATGAAATTACTATTGTTAAGGGAGAAAAAGTTGCCATCTGCTGCAGAACAGCAGGGCATGATGTCAACAATCTACTCCAAGGAGAAACAATCCATTTGGAAACAATAATCCTCAAGGTTGTTAGCATTTTTCAAGATGAGGAGATGCCGGCATTGGACTGGAGTAAACACAGTAAGAAGTCTCACAACACCAGGTTAAAGTCCAACAGGTTTATTTGGTAGCAAAAGCCACTAGCTTTCAGAGCACTGCTCCTTCCTCGGGTAAGTGAGAGTTCTGTTCACAAACAGGGCATATAAAGACATAAGCTCAATTTACAAAATAATGGTTGAAATGCGAGTCTTTATAGGTAATCAAGTCTTAAAAGTACAGACAATATGAATGGAGAGAGTATTAAGCACAATGAACAAAACAAACACTTCAGCCGGTCACAGACAAATCTCTGCCTTAGATTAAGCATGTTTTATAGGCTTCCATATATACACACAACATAAAAATATTATTGAAAAATTATCCATGAGCTATGAGGAGGATGCAGTGATGCTTCAGTGTGATTTGGATAGATTAGGTGAGCAAATGCACAGCTGATGCAGTATAATGTGGTCATCCACTTTGGTAGCAAAAACAGAAAAGCAGATTATCATCGGAATGGTGATAAATTGAGAGGGGTGAATGTGCAACAAGACCTGGGTGTCCTCACACACCGGGCACTGAAGGTAAGCACGTAGGTGCAGAAGACAGCAAAGAAAAGGCGAATGGTATGTTGGCCTTCATCATGAGAGGATTCGAGTACAGGAGCAGGGATGTCTTGCTCAAGCCACACCTGGAATAGTGTGTACAGTTTTAGTTTCACCTGAGGAAGGATATTCTTGCTCTCGAAGGAGTTCAGAGAAGGTTTATCAGGCTGATTCCAGGTATCGTGGGGCTGGTACATGGGAGTGATAGAGTCAATTAGAATTACATTCGCTGTAGGTCAGAAGAATGAGGTGGGATTAGAACATAGAACATTACAGCGCAGGACAGGCCCTTCGGCCCACGATGTTGCGCCGATCAGTTAAAAAGCAATGACCCTCCAACCTAAACCAAACCCTTTCCATCCATAAACCTATCCACGGATCTCTTAAACGCCCCCAAACTAGGCGCATTTACAACTGCAGCAGGCAGGGCATTCCAATCCCTCACCACCCTCATAGAAACCTATAAAACTCACTGAAGTAGACAGGGTGGGCGTAGGAAGAATGTTCCCAATGGTAGGAGAGTCCAGAAACAGGGTCATAGTCTAAAGGATAAGGGATAAACCTTTAAGGACTGAGGTCAGGAAAAATTTCTTCACCCAGAGACTGATAAGCCTGCGGAATTTGCTACCACAAAAAAAAGTTGAGGCCAAAACATTGTATGTTTTCAAAAAAGAATTTGATATAGCCCTTTAGATGAAAGGATCAAAGGAAATGAGGGGAAGGCGGGATCAGGCTGTTGAGTTGGATGATCAGCCATGACTCAAAGGGCGAAATGGTCTACACCTGCTCGTATTTTGTATGTTTCAGAACTGAATGCAACAGCAGAGTGCTAAATTCAGAAAGTTGGCCAAAGTCCAAATTGGCTTGCTGCCTTTTAAAAATGTGTTAAACCTCAAGTAGCCTGACTGCGTTGTTCCTGAAACCTTAAAATGTATTTCTGTCGATAGTCTAATAAATGGCTGAGCACCTTAGTCCCATGCAATGCACATCCTGCTCCATAAAGAAACTGAATGACATATTGGAGCTCTGGACAACCACACGTGCAAGAAGTTTTGACAGCTGGAGCAGCACAAACTCTGCGATTTGGAGGTGGAGCAGATGGCACAACTACCATGCATCTGCAAGGCCTGAATAAAGGGCTTCTAAAAGTGGTTACCCTGCAGTTTGATTACACATTGGTGGAGAGAGAATATGCAAATAACTGACAACCAAGGGGTATCAGGCAAGTACTGCAGCATGCTAATTGTATGGTAATTGTGTTTCATTGTATGTATTAATTGGGGATTTTCATGAGCCCTATAAAGAAAGGAACAGATCAAAATTGCAGTGTTGGTCTGAGGAGGTGCATTCTTCTGTGCATAAATTGTTTTAAAATTGCTTAAAGATTAACTACAGTTCTGTCCCTCACCACCCAACTTTCACATATTTAGCACAGCAGTTGACAAAAAAGTGAAGGTTGGAAGTGAAAATGAAAAGGAGACTAAATTCCTAGTCACCACAGTGGAAAATGGCAGTGAACAAGGGCAAGTTACCCTTTATCCTTAGGCTATGACCCTGGCTCTGGACTCTCCTACCATTGGTAAGTTACCGGATATAAGACCTTCCAAAGTTCCTGGAGCCGCAATCATATTGCCAGTGAAAAAGTGAAGTGGATATATGGACAGGGGTTATGGTACTTACCAAAGAGAAAACAAGATGTGGGCTCAGCATTGTCAATTCCAACAAGAAGTCAAAATATTTTGTGGAATGGATGTCCATCAGTTACAGAACTTAATAGGTTTCATATAGTCATTCCATGAAAAAAGTACATCATGGACTTTAAGCAGATTGTACAACTGATAAAATTCAACTGATACAATTGAGGGCAGCACTGTGACACAATAATTAGCACTGCTGCTTCACGGTGCCAGGGGCCCAGGTTCAATTCCAGCCTTGGGCCACTGACTCTGTGGAGTTTGCACATTCTCCCCGTGTCTGCATGGGTTTCCTCCCACAGTCCAAAGATGTGCTGGTAAGGTTGATTACCTATGCTAAATTGCCCTTTAGTGTCAGGGCGACTAGCAAGGTATATACATGAGGTGGCAAGCTCAAAAGGGCCGAATGCCTCTTTCTGCACTGTAAGGATCGTATGATTCAATTCAGGGACCCCTGGATCCATTCTGTTGTTTTAAATTACTGGATTGTGCCGAATTATTGCCTAAGGCTACTGTTTCTAACTTGTATTTGGTAAAGGAGACCTTTGCTGCCTTAAATAAATTCCTGAGGAAAGTTATTTCCTTCAGCTGTCACGGAACAAATGAGACACGGTGACGCCGGAAAGAGAGGACGCTATATTTGCCAGATTCTGAAATAGTCCAGAAGCCGGTTGCAGGTGTCAGTACAATGGAAGAATTAAAGGCAGGCAGAATGAGAAGAATTAAAGGCAGGCAGAAAGCACCTATAGTAGGCAGAAGACAAAATTGGAAAAGCAATAATAGGCAAATAAATCCCAGGAATACCCAAATCAACAGTTAACACATACTTCAGCTGTGGCTCCTAGCATCCGACTATCAGTGTGTGATGAACTGCCAAAAGTGAAGAGGCAGAGTCCTCAAATTTAACAATGACAAAGAAAATTCTGTGGAAGGGGATGAAGGTAATGATGAATTCAAACAAATACTGACCACAAGGCATTTTAGATGCGTGATGAACTTCTTAGTCAGAACACTCTAACTGTAAAATACAAGATAGAACTTGTACTTCAGTGGTATGTGACAGACTGGTTAAAATGGGACAAAAACAGAAAAATGCTCGAAAATCTCAGCAGGTCTAACTGCATCTGTGGAGAGAGAATAGAGCAAATGTTTCAAGTCTGGATGACCCTTTGTCAGAGCTAAAATGGGAATTTGAATAAATAAGTTGTGTGGATCAAAGAAAGGTTAAGGGCCATGAAAGTATTACTTGCTTTAGGTTTAGAATGAGGGACTTTGGTTATGTGGATAGGCTGAGAAAGCTGGTGTTGTTCCAGTTACAGGAGAAGATGGAGAGATTTGACAGAGGTGTGCATCATCATGAGGGGTCTAAACACAGTAATCGGAAAGAAACTGCTGCCATCAATGGAAGGCTCAGGAACTGTGCCTGCGTGGATTTCCTCCAGGTGCTCTAATTTGCTCCCACACTCCAAAGATGTGCAGGTTAAATTGATTGGCCCTGATAAACTGTTCTTAATCAGAGGGATTAGCAAAGTAGATGGGGTTTTGGGGATAGGGCTTGGGTGAGATTGTTGTCGATGCAGGCTCAATGGGCACTGTAGGATTCTGTACCCATGAACCAAAGCCAGCACAAGGAAGAACTTTTTACAGCAACACATTAAGATCACTAAGAAACGTTGTAATTCCATGTCAAGTAACTGAACCAAGCCATTTTATAAGTACTGATGCAATCTCCAATGAAATACCCAAGCTGTCGAGCAAACCTTCTATGAAAAGAGTCAGATTAAACCTGATATGGAGCATGATAAGGCAATTGATCTGCAGTTTACTCAGTCAAGACATTAATATAGCCCTTTAACAAAAGCTGATGTTTCCCAGTGAGTTAGACACATACTAATGGAATCAGGTGATAAGAATCAGGGAGAGCAAAAACAAATTATCTTAAAGTTACACAGTCAATGTAATCACCAAACTTGTAAGTTAAAATTCTACTGAAAGATGCAGGCGTGATTAATCAGGTGTATAAGGCTAACCGAATAAATTTCTGTCAAGTGTGAAATATGTATGATTTCACACATCAACAGGAAGAGTTGATGAGGATAATGTCATTAGTGTGGTGTGTATGGACTTTCAATAGGATTTTGATAAAGTGCTGTGTAACAGGCTTGCCAGCAATGTCAGCAGAGATGAAGCCCATGTAATACAAGGGACAGTGGCAACATAAGTACAAAGTTGCCTGAGTGACAGAAGACAGAGTTGTGGTTACTTTTTTGGATAGGAGCCAGGTTCCCTGAGATCAATACCAGACCTGCTACATTTCTTGAAATACATTTGCTATTTAGATTTGAGTGTACAAAGCATAATTTAAAAAGTTGTAAGTTACACCAAACTTGGACACGTAGGACATTTGGAGAATAGTGATATACTTCAATAGGACATGGACAGACAGGTAGAATGGATGAATATGTGGCAGATTAAACAACGCATTTAAGTACAGGATAATATATTTTGGTAGAAAGAGCAAGGAGAAGCAATAAAAAGGAAAGTGACTTCTATTCGTGAGCAGAATCAGAGATACTTGGGCATAGACAATACAGGTTGAGAAAGCTGTTAATAAGGTGCATGCTATTCTGGGTTTTATAAATAGAAACATTGTGTGCAAAAGCAAGAAAGTTATAAAGGACATTTTGTTATGATGCGGCAGGTGCCAGGTTGCCACAACTCAAAGGGAAACCTGAACAAGCTATCACAACAATTTGTAATTTGTATATTATGGGGAGGTTATCTGAAGTCACGGGTAAATGTCAGACCACCTGTAAAGATTTTAAAATATTAAATTTAAGCATTTCCAAATAAAGAAAAACGTAAATAACACTTAAAGACACAAGAAATCTTTACACAATTAACTGCGCTTCTACAAACATTTTCCAAAAGAGTACACTCAGATCTAACCTCCCTTTTGATGGCAAGAATCTTCAAAGTTTTAATCTATAAAATGCTCCAATAATATTACCTCACTGCTACGATTGGGGGAATCTTACACAGGCTTTTCCTCCTCTCTCACTGGATACTGAGAAGCCACAGCTTGTCTCAAAAGCCTTGCATACAGAAACACGTTTCTCTGAGGGTACCAGCAGCTGTTTTTCACAAGTCAATGTCCAGCCACTGTCTCGTCAAGATCTCAGTCACACATTGACAGTCTTTAATCTCTCCTTAAATATGCTTTTCCTCTTTGATCTTTCATTCTATTGTTTCTACAGTCCTTTAAAAGTTCCTTCTCCCAGAATTTTCTAGTATTTCATGTCACTTTATAGATACCTTTTTAAAAAAAAGAGTCAAAGTACTATTTTACTCACCCATATGTAATCTCACAACTGCATATGCTCCCTTTGAAATACAAGTTAACTTTTAATCGCGTTCCTTATCTGCCTAATGTAAATTTCTATCTATTTTGTCCCCTGCATTCCGTCCTAGTTCTATTCATTTCCACTTGTCTTCACAGCTACTTCCTGTTGATATTTTGATCCTTGCAGTCCAGCTGGCTTCAGTTTAGTTAAGCCAATCACACACATACTCATACTGTGAAACAGGCTTGTGTGTATGTGACAGTGATATTGAAAATATATTGAGAAATCTAATTTTTCCTCATATTTTACAAAATACTGATTCAGTCTCAAGAGAACAACAGCATCAATTCCAATGCTGTGCTTTAAGAAGGATGTGGAAACTTGAGAGACTGCAGGGAAGATTTATGAGCATGTTTCTTAGACTGAGGGATTCTGGTTGCATAAATAGATTAGAAAAGTTGATGTTATTCCTCTTAGAGAAGGTTAAGAGACTTGACAAAGGTGTGCAAAATAATGAGAAGTCTGAAGAGAAACTGCTTCCATTGCTGAAAGGCTTGAGGGCCCAAGAGCACAGATTTAAGTGGCCGGCTAAAAAACCAAAGACAGCAGAAGAATGTACAACAAGGTCTGGAATGCGCTGCCTGAAAGGGTGGTGGCAGCAGATTCAGTTCTGCCTTTCAAAAAGGAAATTGAAGAGAAAATAACTGAAGAGTTTATGAGGAAAGGGATTAGCTAAATTCCTCTTGCAGAAGGCAATTATATACTTCCTCCATTATTGACAGAGTGACAAGTGTGTGCCACCTATAAAATGTACTGCAGCAACTCACCAAGGTTCCTTAGACTGCATTTTCCAAATTCACCACCATCTAGAATGACAAGGGCAGCAGTCACATGGGAACATCACCACCTGAAAGTTCATCTCCAAATTGCTCACCATCCTGACTTGGAAACGTACTGCTGTTCCTTCATTGCTGCTGCACCAAAAGCATGGAACTCCCTCCCCCAACAGCACTGTCAGTGTAACTACACCACATGGACTGTAGTGGTTCAAGAAGACAGCTCACCACCAGCTGCTCAAGGGCAATTAGGTGTGGGCAATGAATACTGGCCTAATTTAGCAACTCCCACATCCCTGGTATGAATCAAAACACAATAAGAAGTCTCACAACACTAGGTTAAAGTCCAACAGGTTTATTTGGTAACAAAAGCCACTTGTTTTCAGAGCACTGCTCCTTTGTCAGGTGAGTGAGATTTCAGTTCACAAATATGCCCTCCAGGGATGTCCACTGTTTCCTCTGAAAAGGTATGAAAATCGCTATGGTGTTGCAAGGCAGGAAGATGATTCAAAGGAACGTAACAGAATTAATTTCTTTGCTTTGTGAAACAATGACTTCTTGAAAATTAACATGGCAGTCAGTTTTGTTTTTTTTGGAACTGCATAAGGCAGGCCACAAAAAGCCACCTTACACAGCAGTGTGCGACACAAGAGCAGCACACAGCTCTCAGGGGTTAAACAGCCAAAAACCCGCAAGAAGAACCCCAAGACATTACAGGGGTTTTCTCGCCATCACCAGGAGTCAAAAAGGAATGTGTTTAGAAATCAGCTGCTGTCCTCACAAAACAGTCCAGACCATCTTCAACTATTGTAACTGCAGAATTGGGCTGACAAGTGGAAAATAAGATTTGCGCCACACAAATGCCAGGCAATGACCATCATCATTAAGAGATACTCTAACCACCGCCTCTTGACATTCAATGATGTTATCACTACTGAATCCCCCGATGTCAACATTCTTGGGGTTACCACTGACCAGAAGCCTAACTGAACTCATCACATAAACATAGTGGCTACAAGAACAGGAATACTGTGGCGAATTACTGACCTCCTGACACCCCAGAGCCTATCCACCATCTATAAGGCACAAGTCAGGAGTGTAATGGAATACTCTCCACTTGCTGGATGAGTGCAGCTCCAACAACACTCAAGAAGCTTGACATCATCTGGGACAAAGCAGCCACTTGATTGGCATCACATCTACAAATAATCAATCAATCTCTCCACCATCGACGCTCAGTAGCAGCAGCGTGCGCCATCTACAAGATGCACTGCAGCAATTCACCAAAGATCCTTGGACAGCACCTTCCAAACCCATGACCACTTCCATCTAGAAGGTCAAGGGCAGCAGATAAATGGGAACACCACCACCTGCAGATTCCCCTGCAAGCCACTCACCATCCTAACTTCGAAATATAATGCCGTTCCTTCGTAGTCACTGGGTCAAAATCCTGGAATTCCCTCCTTAATGGCATTGTGTATCAACCCACAGAACACGGACTATAGCAATTCAAGGCAGCAGCTCACCACCACCTTCTCAAGGACAATTAGGGATGGGCAATAAATACTGGTCAGCCAGCAACGCCCATGTCCCACGAATGAATTAAAAAAATGAGTGAGGAACAAGAAATCTCTCTCACCCAAAAACTGCTCGACCTGCTGAGTCCAATTGAAAGGCAAATATCAACTGGTCAACCACTGAAGCCATTGCAGCTGCTGAACCGCAACTCCTTTTATTCCCTTCATTTCAGAAAGAAGGAATTCAAGCAATGGGCCCACAACAATATCTCTAAGAGATTTGAAATCTTAAAGTATCTTGTTTTCCTTTATTCGCATTTTAATTTTTGCATCAGTATTTTAGCTGATAATTTCAATTTTTTCTTAAGGAACTTCAGCAGTAATTTTCTTTGAAAGTTTACCTTGTTTCAGACTAAAGCTTCTCTGTTGGTTTACTTTTAAATTGAACTACTTGCACATACAAATTCTTCACTCAAGGAAAACTCTGAGGAAACTGTATCTGACCGTGACAATTCAGGACTCAGATCTAGATTGTAACCATTCCAAAATGAATCAAAGCCAAATTTTTATTAAAAACTGGGATTTAATCTGTTGTAAAAAAGAGACAAATTTTGAACCGCAAAGAAATTGGAAGTAGAAGGAAAGTTAAGAGTCCAAACCGGAACTACAGCAACAAGCTTTGTTTTATAAGTATGGATCATTGTAGTGGGTGCTCAAGGCTGAAAAACGTAATGTGTTGGACTACAGAAGCAGTACTGCCCACATGATGATGCAAGAGACACATAACTGAGTCAGGAAGAGAAATTTCATGACTTTGAGTAATACCCAAATACCCACAGCAGGCTCAAGGGGCCAATTCCTACTCCTAGTTTCTATGTCATTATATATATATATACACACACACACATATATAATCTGTAAATAAACATGTCTATCCAATAAACCAGCTACTGTTCAGATATATCTATGTCTTTGCAATTTTACCATGTGATGATACTGTACTATTAATATATTTTATATTTTAAGGGGGACTGCTTTAAGAGGTAGCATTTTGTTACAAGCAGTCAGTTTATCTGGCAGGAATACACAGATGATACAAAACAGGATAATTACTCATTTTGAACTTCAAGTGTTTATTTAACAGAAGGCTTAATTAACTTTTTGTTTACCAAAGAAAAAGACCCTTTTTTTATTTAAGTAATAATTAGGTATACACAGATAGAGTTATGCAATATTAGAAATGGAAGGAGCGCGGCTTGTAGCAGAAAAACTGTTTCATTTTCATCTTATGAAGGAGGCAGCTGCTGCCTGGAGTTGGTATAAGAGGTCTCTCTCTTTCTCTTCAGAAGCTTTCTGAAAGCTCCAGGGCTGTTACTAAAGTCAGAGCAAGTATATCTCTGTTGGTTATTTTGAAAGTGGGGTTTAAATTTATAAGAGAAATATTGCTCAATTGGAAAGAATAGTAATTAGTTAGAAGATTGTTTATTTTCATTTTAAAGATTGTTCAACCATTAAGAGCTTAATGTTTCATTTTGTTGGAGGTATATTTAAACTGTTATGAATAATGCTTGTTTCATAAAGAGATCCCTAATTTGTCAGTAGAATCATTCCCAAGGTGAAGCATCCTTTCCTCACGTTTATGCCAAAATAGAAAAATTGTTGGGATCTAGTCTGGCTTCACAATTTACATTGGGGTTTCTGATCTGACACCCGAACACCATAACAACCAACGTGCAACATTTGGCAACAGTGTGGCACTCCAAACCGTTCAGAAATCTACTTTTTAAAAGTTTATAAGTCTAACCTGACTTGAGTAAGACAACTGAAATTCTCAAAATGAGCTCAGTGGACAATGTGGAGGCAGAAAGGGAGAGAGAGGGAGGAAAATAAATCAGCTGATAGCTTGCTAAGGGCTGCACTATGGCACAGTATTCCGTGATCCAACAGCAGAGGCAAAGAACTTGGCGTCGATCAAGAAAGGGCGATCAAACCTTGAAGGCGGCTCAAAATCTTTGTACTGTTGCAGTTAGCAGGCAGTAGTTGGGAAATTCATTTTTAGCAAGTGTGGGTTTCAAAACACCCTGCAGCCCAGGTCAGAGGTTGGCGTAATTACACATGATTATCACTAGCCAGCAATTGAAAATAAATTTGTCTGCTTAAACATGATTCCCCAACAGGAAAAAAAAAGCAATGAACAAACCTTAATAACCACTTCCAGTAATCATTCTTTTTTTTAAAATCTGTGAATTTTGGGGATGATTACCAAAAGCAGCAGTGACCACAGCAAGTACTACAAAAAACCTGATCAGCACAGGAAAACTCCATAACAAAACTTTCAAAAATCGAGGTAAACCTTCTAACAGCTGAGAGAAATTGTGGATTCCAGATTCACCTTGCCAGGCCAATTTAGACATTTGGAGTGACTAGATCAGACAGAGAATTGAGCTCTGTGGAGGAAGAAAACTTTAAGATTCAGAACTGCATTTGGCTTGAGCAATAAATCAAAAGCTAAACAAGTAAATACATTATTGCATCCAATTGAAGAAATCGCTGATGATGTGATAGAAAGACCAGGCATTAAAGTAGTATCAAGGCAAACTCAAAGTCATTAAAACCTTTGTTAATTATTTTAATTGACATAAAACAAGATATTAGAAAGAACCAAATTTAACAAGACTCCAGAAAGCAGGTAAGCCTTTATTAATGACCTGTATCGATTGAGTGATGGTTGCGAATAGGTGACCTTCAATCAGACCTCCTGCCATCAAAAGATGACTTAACTCTGGAGAACGCAATATAGTTAGTCAATCACAGCCATATTAAGAGGCAAAGAATAGTTCCGAAACAGTACCGGTGATGGTATTGTTTATTGAATAAATAAATGTCAAAGATACTCCAGGAAAATAGATGCCTTAAAACAAATGCTCAGGATGCCATTAAAACATGCCAGTGCTGTCAGCTCAAAATGCCTTACAGGCTGAATGGTATCTAACAAGCACTGCTGGATGCTTTCATTGTAAAATATTTGGACACTTTGGGAAGATGTGAAGAACCAAAATCCCTAGGTAGACAGAGGATAACGAGACAATCTTTACACAAGGCCAATCATGAAATTGAGGAATCTCACCAAGAAGAGGAACAACATTGTTTCCTACACATGATCAAAGATACACATTCTGGAATGCAGACAATTGTGTCAACGGAAATAACATTAATTTCAAATGGGATACAGGAGCAAGTGCAACAGTCTTATTGAATAAAGGACTGTGGTTAGCAAAACAATGGTTGACGACAACTGAAACCTAGTTATATGGCCTAGGAGGATTCAAACTACAAGTCATAGCAGGTTACACGCAAACAGTCAAACAGGAACAAACAGGTACCAGAAACATTCTGTGTTACTCACAACAGGAATTTTCTCTTCTGAGCTGAAATGTCTGTTTTAAACTCATCAAGACAGCAGAGGGTTTCAATGATCAGACAGCCATTGATGATACCAAATCAGAGCCCTTGAAACTATGAAGATGCTCTGATGACCGCAGTTGGAGCTTCAGTGCGGACTTTTTTCACTCAAGCCAATAATGCATCCCTTCTCAAAGGTGACGTCTGAATGAAGTGTTCGTGAACTAATTGGAACAATAGGCATCAGAGTGCTACTATGATCCTTCATCATTCTGATAAGTTAGAAGATAAAACTCTGACAACAAAATACATTGATACAGTATCTACTCATCTGATACCCATGACTGCTTGATAAGTGCATCCACACCTATCCATCCACCACAAATGGTAGATCAGGACTCAAGGAGTCAAACAAATCCAGAGTCAGTACTATATCAGGTAATGTCTACCTCTTCCATACTGGGGTACACTGACCTTACTGTTATACCACAGTTACTGGAATTTGAGGGAAAGCAAGATAATGATCAAGTGCCTTCCTCTCAGCCTCCTGTCTTGCCTGCACATTTATTTCCAGAGGCAGCCAGGAGTCCAGGATTCCCCAAGACTTCACAAACCAGGGGCTACAAGGAGCTATCACGCCAGAAGTAAAAAACGGTGGACAGAACCATCAAAAGGAACCAGAGTCAACTCAACAGGGATAGGATAAATAGAAAGAAATGATAAACCCACACAAAATCCAATCATGAGAGAAAACAATGGATCAATAGAGGTGTAACAGCAAGGAGAGGAAGTAGAGAATCAAATCTAGATTCAGGTAAGAAAATCTTTCATTATAGATTCAGGAGAACCAGATGTTGAGTGTCAAACTGACAATGCATCAGATGGTGCAACTCTTACCAAAGACCAACCAAGTCAACGCAAAGAAATCCGAACTGATCTTCCAAGCCTCAAGGACATGGAACTGGAGAAACAGTATCAACCATACACATGACTAAGAGTTAATAACAGAAAGCTCATGGCTTAACCTGAGCAATACCTGTTGTGTTGTACATCTATAAATAGTTATGTTCGTCCACTAAACTAAGTGCTGCTCAGACATGTCTATGTCTCTGCAATCATTTCACAGCCAGTTACAACCAACATGCAATAACTATTAATTAAGCTGGCATATTTGATACATAGGAGTTTATTGATCAGGAATTGGCAAAAGCTAGCATTTTTAGATATGGAGCAAGTAAAAGCCATTGTTAAATAGCTAGGGCTTAAAGAACCCCCAGTAAGAAAGAGAGATGGAATTAGAGAAAACGCTTCTGGGCATTTAAGTGTAGCCTACAGTCAGAACAGGCAGCAGAAACTGATTCAGAACCAGACTGGATTATCTTAGCCAAATAGAGCTGAGAATTGAGTGGGTTTTTAAAGCCCACAAAAGAATACAAGTTCCAGCAACAGAAGGTTATCACTAAAAGCTCAACTCTCAATGCAAATGCAAAGGAAGGCACAGAAATCTGTCAGGGTGTCAGGTGCAAAAGGGGAATGACCCAAGTGGTTCCAAAGAACTAGAAAGGAAGGAGATTAACATTCTCTAGAATCCAGGTTATTTACTGACACTTGAGTAGAGAACAGAGCATCTCCCCACACACAGAAGCTGTATTCACTGGAGAAGGTATTGAGGCATTGCTAGTAAAAACCTTGGTTGGCGATGATGGGCCTAATCTCAAAGCTTGCCCATGCAACCTTTTCCCAGGGGATGACTTGATAAGCTGAAAGTTTTACCCAACAGTCAGAAAGGGTGAGCAAACTAAATAATTTCAGCAGCAATCTATAAAAGTGCAGACAGCTACAAATGTTTCAGAAGCCCTGCAGTGGGTGACACAACCCACAAAGATCGAACAGGTTCAGCCAGAGCATGCAGAATTCAAACAGGAACCAGAGAAATCCCCAAACAGGTCAAGACAAAGTGAGGGAGATGCCACCCTTAGTTGAAGAGCTTGAGCAATATCACTTGGTAGTTAAAAGGGCTGAAGTCAAAACCATCGAGTGGAAAGTGGGAGAAGTGGTTTCTACTGAATTCTCAAATTGAAATGCACCACAGAAAGAATTGAGAACTCGGAGTGATCTTAAAGGCTTCCTGGCAGCTGGCATTGTTTTTTTTTTAATTCATTCATTCATGGAACTTGGGTGTTGCTGACTGACAGCATTTATTGCCCATCTCTAATCACCCTTGAGAAAGTGGTGGTGAGCCACCTTCTTGAATCGCCGCAGGGAGGGAAGGTATTCCAGGTTTTTGGCCCAATGACTGTGAAGGAATGGTGATATACTTCCAAGTCAGGATGGTGAGTGGCTTGGAGGGGAATTTGGTGGTGTACCCATGTATCTGCTGTCCTTGTCTTTCTAGGTGGAAGTGATTGTGAGTTTGGAAGGTGCTGTCCAAGGATCTTGTAGATAGTACACACTGCTGCTACTGAGTGTCAGTGGTGGAGGGAGTGGATGTTTGTAGATGTGATGCCAATCATGCAGGCTGCTTTGTCCTGGATGGTGTCAAGCTGCTTGAGTGTTGTTACAGTTGCACCCATCCAGGCAAGTGGGGAGTACACCATCACATTCCTAGCTTGCGCCTTGTAGATGGTGGATAGGCTTTGGAGAGTCAGGTGGTGAGTTACTCACTGCAATACTTCTAGCCTCTGACCTGCTCTTGTAGCCACTGTGTTTATGTGGTGAGTTCAGTTGACTTTCTGGTTAATGGTAACCCCAAGAATGTTGACACTGGGGGGATTCAGTGATGGTAACACCATTGAATGTCACGAAGCTGTGGTTATTGTTGACGGTCATTGCCTGGCATTTGTGTGGCATGAATGTTATTTGTCACTTGTCAGACCAAACCTGCACATTGTACGGATCTTGTTGCTTTTGGACATGGACTGCTTCAGTATCTGTGGAGGAGTGAATGGTGCTGAATATTTGCAAACATCACACTTTGATCTTATGATGGAGGGAAGATCATTGATGAAGCAGCTGAAGGTTGTTGAGCCTGGGACACTATCCTGGAGGGATTCCTGCAGCAATGTCCTGGAGCTGAGATGACAGACCCTCCATAACCACAACCATCTTCTTGTGTACCAGATATGACTCCAACCAGCAGAGAGTTTTCCCCCTAATACCCATTGATTCCAGTTTTGTGAGGGCTCCTTGATGCCTTGGTCGAATGCGGCCTTAATGTCAAAGGCTGTCACTCTCACCTCACCTCTGGAATTCAGCTCTTTCGCCCATGTTTGAACCAAACTGTAATGAGGTCAGGAGTTGAATGACCCTGGTGAAACCCAAACTGGGCATCTCTGAGCAGTTTACTGCTGATCAGATGCTGCTTGATAGCACTGTCAATGACCACTTCCATCACTTTACTGATGATCAAGAGTAGTCTGGGCAGTAATTGGCCAGGTTGGATTTGTCCTGTTTTTTTTTGTGTACAGGACACACCTGGGCAATTTTCCACATTATCAGGTAGATGCCAGTGTTGTAACTGTATTGGAAGAGCTTGACTAGGGGAGCAGCAAATTCTGGAACTCAAGTCTTCAGTACTATTGGTGGTATATTATCAGGGCCCATTGCCTTTACTGTATCCAGTGCCTCCAACTGTTTCTTGATATCACACAAAGTGAATCAAATTGACCGGAGACTAGCACCTGAGGTGTTGGGGACCGTTGGAGGAGGCTGAGATGGATCATCCATTCAGCACTTCTGGCTGAAGACTGCTGCAAATGATTCAGCCTTATCTGTTGTACTGATGTACTGGGCTCCTCCATCATTGAGGATGGGGATATTTGTAGAGCCTTCTCCTCCAGTGAGTTGTTTAATTGTCCATCACCATTCATGACTGGATGTGGAAGGACTGCAGAGCTTAGGTCTGATCCATTGGTAGTGGGATCACTTGGCTCTGTTTACCACTTGCTGTTAATGCCATTTGGCATGCAAGTAGTCCTGTTTGATAGCTTCACCAGGCTGACATCTCATTTTTAGGTGTGCCTGGTGCTGCTTCTGACACACCTCCTGCACTCTCCATTGAACCAGGGTTGATCACCTTTCTTGATGGTTATGGTAGAGTGGGGGATATGTCAAGCCATGACAGTTCCACTGCAGTTGATGGCCACAGCACCTCATGGATGCCCAGTCTGGAGTTGCAAGATTTGTTCAAAGTCTGCACCAGAGATAGAGAACAGGAATGACAAAGAATCTGGTGAACTGATGTGGCAACAATAATCTCTCCCTCAAAATCAATAAAATGAAGGAGATGGTCATCAACTTCAGGAAATATAAAAAAGAGAGCATTCCCCTGTCTACATCAACGGGGACAAAGTTGAAAGGATCGAGAGCTTAGAGTTTTTAGGTGTCCAGATCACCAATAACCTGTCCTGGTCTCCCCATGCCGACACTATAGTTAAGGAAGCCCACCAACACCTCTACATTGTCAGAAGATTAAGGAATTATGGCATGTCAGCTACGACTCTCACCAACTTTTACAGATACATCATAGAAAGCATTCTTTTTAGTTGTATAACAGCTTGGTATGGCTCCTACTCTGCCTAAGACTGCAAGGAACTACAAAAGATCATGAATGTAGCCCAATACATCACGCAAACAAGCCTCCCACTCATTGACTCTGTCTACACTTCTCGCTGCCACAGCAAAGCAGCCAGCATAATTAAGGATCCCACGCACCCCAGACATTCTCTCTTCCACCTTCTTCCATCGGGAAGATACAAATGCCTGAGGTGACATACCAACAGATTCAAGAACAGCTTCTTCCCTGCTGCCAGACTTGAATGGACTTATTTCCACTAAAAAGATCTTTCTCTACACCCTAGCTATGATCGTAACATTACATTCTACACTCTTATTTCCTTCTCTACGGACGGTATGCTTTGTCTTTATTGTGTGCAAGAAACAATACTTTTCACTGTATGTTAATACATGTGACAATAATAAATCAAATCATTTAGCATGGTGCTAATGCCACGATGAAGGTTATTCTCAATGTGAAGACAGGACTTCCTCTCCACGAGGACTGTGCGGTGATCACTCTTACTGATGCTGTCATGGACAGATACAATGCAGCTGGTAGGTTCCTAAGGATGAGTTCAAGTGTGTTTTTTTCCGCTTGCTGGTTCCTTCACCACCTGCTGCAGACCTGGTTTAGCAGTTATATCCTTTAGGACCCGTCCAGCTCGATCAGAGGTGCTGCTGCTGAGCCACTCTTGGTGGTGGACATTGAAATGCCCCACCAAGAGTGCATTTTGCACCCTTGACACCCTCAGTACTTCCTCCAAGTGTTGTTCAACGTGGAGAAATACTGATTCATCAGCCAAAGGAGGTCAGTATGTGGTAACCAGCATGTGGTTTCCTTGCCCATGTTTAACCTGAAGCCATGGGGTCCAGAGCTAATTTTAAAGGACTCCCTGGGCAACTCTCTCCTGACTGTACATCACTGTGCTGCCACCTCTGCTGGGTCTGTCCTGCCGGTGAGACAGGACATATCCAGGGGTGATAATGGTGATGTCTGGAGCGTTATCTGAAAGTTATGGTTCTATGAGAATGACGATGTCAGGCTGTTGCGTAACTCGTCTGTGAGAGTACTCTCCCAATTTTGGCATTATCCCTCAGATGTCAGTCAGAAGGACTTTGCAGGATCAACAGGGATGTTTGTTTTGTCATTGTCTTTTCCAATGCATAGGCTGATGGCAGGTGGTCCATCCGATTTCATTTGTTTGTTGAGAGTTTGTAGCAATTGATACAACTGAGGGGCTGGCTAGGCCTTTTCAGAGGACAGCTGAGATTCAACCACGTTGCTGTAGCTCTGGAGTCACATAGGCCAGACCAGGCAAGGACGGCAGATTTCCTTCCCTGAAAGGGTATTAGTGAATAAGATGGGTTTTTCTGACAATTGACAATGGTTTCATGGTCATCAGTAGATTCTTTATTCCAGATAACTTCTATTAAATTCAAAGTCCATCCTTTGTCATGGCGGGATTTGAACTCAGATTTCTGGAACATTAGCTGAGTTTCTGGATTAATACTCTGGTGATAATACCACTATGCCATCGCCTCCCCTCTATTGAATGGGTCTGTCTGTGCTGAAGCAGCACAAAGAGTAGCCACAGTCCGGATTCACAACAGATAGCTGAAAAACCAGCAGTCCCTGAACTCATTTGAAACATAATTTTGATAAACTAATTTGAGTTAATGGTAGACTTCAGGGGCAGAATTTTACCAAGAAACGGCAAAGTGTAAGGGTCTGACTGAAAATAGTTCTCTCCAGAAAAACAGGCCGGTTTTCTCTCCAGATCTTATGGCATTTTGTCAAAAGAAACTTGTTGGTAAAACCCAGCTGCACTGAGATTGTTTTTTACAGGCTGGTGCCAACCTGGCAGTGCCAACCTGTGCCGGTGATGGCACCAGGCCACTTCCCTCTCCCCTGAGGCTATACTCACCATTACACCTCTTGGGGAGATCCCCAAAGCAGGCTCACAGCTGGGTGAACCTGCTGTCCTCCTTGCTGACGTAATGTCACATCGGCAAGGTTTGAAAAGTTGGCAAGGGGTTAATATATGGTTGGGGGGGGGGGGGGGGCTAGGTAATGAAATTAGAATTCATGTAAATATGCACTTAAACCTGATTACATCACCAGCGAGGGGCAATGAAAATCAGAATCACCATCTCACGAGCGAGATTTGCAATTTCAGGTTTCGCCAGATCTTGAGCCCCTACCACCATTACTGTGAATGGACAGCGCGGGCTCAAGATCACTCCCCAGATTTTACAGAAAAGAAAGCAAAACTCAAAACACAGAAGCTGTTGACCCAGTTCAAAAAAAATTAATAAGTTCTGATTTAGATGAAATAAGGAAAAAACAAATTTAAAATTCAAAGAACAAAGTAAACAAGAACATCAAATATCCTTATTGGAACTTAATAAGTATCTTAATGCAAGTTGTGAATCAAAAAGCTTTGATCAAAGAGGAAGATGAGGGGAAGAAATGGCTTTTGATTGAAGGGAGCAAGGTGATAATCAGAAAAGATTTTAAGGCTGAACTTCCAGAGAGTGGCTGCAAATCCTTTAACCAAAGATTGAATAGTGGATCAGGTGCAAAGAGAACAAAAATCAAATGACCTTGAGATATAACTAAGCTGTAGGGCTACTAGAGGCTGCAGAGGTTTGTGCATATGTTGGGGTTGTGGATGGAACAGGGCCATTAGCTTTGGAGAAATCCATAAACAAGAACTTTGAATTTGATATGTCAGAGGCCAGGAAGCCAATGTTGGCAAAGCCAGGAATGATAAGCAAGTGAGACTCAGCATAAGACAGGTTGGGGTAGGAAGAGGTGGTGACTTGTGATCAGGTGGAAGACAAAAGACTGGCGAGGGAATTGCTGGAAAACTTTCAAAGCCCAGAGGAAACTAAAGTGAGATGCAGCGCTTAGATTCACTTTCATTTTAGGTGTATTCATCAGTTATGGGTTCCAAGAATACGAAAGTTCAAATTTATCACAACATGGCACATTAAATATCTCAAACCTGCCTACTCTTCCTATCAACCTTTTCCTTAGTGAATTCATATGTGCATATTTCTAATCAAACTTCAATATAAATTTGTAATACTGATCAGACAATGAAAGGGATGCAATGCCTCTGGCAGAATTGTGTAACTGCAGCATTGCAAGTTTACATAAGTCTATCTTTGAAATGGAAATTGCCAAAGAATTTCTAATAACACTACATTTATAAAAGCAATATGAAAATATGGGCCAAATGACAACTTTAAAATAAGAACAGTGTTCGGACTGAAGAGAAAGCTGGAAAAATTCAGCAGGTCTGCTGCTAACTATCAAGAGGGAAACATGGTTAATATTTGAGTCATGGACCCTTCGGTAGAACAAAAAGGAGGGGGAATATTAGAGTAAAAGAAACTAATAGAAAGTAGTAAGTTTAAGAACAAATGAGAGACGGCCAAGTGCGAGAAGGGAAGGGGTGTTTTGCATTGAGGTAATATAGAACAGACTGAAGGCTCTCTCCTTCTTCCTTGAGCAGAGGCCTGAACAATCCCTACTCATCGCCACTCTCCTCTGCCAAGCTGTTCTGCCATGCTGTTCTGCCATTAAACAATTGCTTGTTTAAATTGTCTCACTTCTTTTGCTCTAAATATTCTCTCATCTTTGTGTTCTGATGAAGGGTTTATGGACTTGAAATGTTCATTCTGTTTTTCTCTAAATGGATGCCGACAGACATGCTAAGATTTTCCAGCTTCCTCTGTTCTTATTCCAGATTCCAGCATCCGCAGTATTTTGCTTACTTCGGTATTATGACTATGTGTCCTGACTCAGTTATTCCTTGATCCCTCTTTACCTGTCCTTGATGCTGGCTGCACAGTTACGAAAGATCACTTCATTCAATAAAAAAAATCAAAAATTACTCAAATAAAAAGTCATAAAATTTTATCTAAATGTATCTTGCTTTAATTGCAAGATTTCATTTTTAATCATCATACCTTTTGCAAACAACTACATAAACTTGCTTTTAAATATCGCCTTTTAGGTCCTTGGGATCTTCCAACATAGAGAAAAGAAGCTCCTTTTGAAAATATTGTTACTATTTTGTAGGCAAAAATTCACCTCAATAATCAACACCAATAAATAAAGCAGTTACTGTACTTTGAAAGTATTGGTTGAAGGACAAGTGCTGGACAGGACAACCTGCTCTTCTCTGAATACCATAATCTGCTCATTGGAGTCCACCTGAAGCAATAGATGGAGACCCAATATCCTCAAAAGGATGGCACTCTCATTAGTCCAGTACTTCCTCATTGCTATACATATGTTTAGCCTAGCTCACTTGCTTGAAACTAATTTTTTCAGACTCAGATGGATGACTGCCAATTATAAAAGTTTAAAATTAAACAAAGGCATTTATTTTTCTAAAACAAAGAACATAAATCAATAAAACAATTCTAAATACATTTGGAGAACTGTAGGGAATCTATGGACAAAACTGACAAATTATTTTCTTGGTCAGTGGAACAGGATTGACTTATTCTGAACTAACTGGAGAGGCGTGCAATGTGTTAGAACCATCGTTTCTCTTGCATATAAATTACTTTGGATACAATTCCAACATTTGCAAACAATGCAATCGTGGCAATAGCATAAGTAACAGACTTCAAGAAGTAGAGATTGAATGGGGAATTTAGTGCAGAAACGTATGAAGTATCGGACTTTAGGATGAATAACAGAAAGGAATCTAAATGATATCTCATTATCTAAATGATAATTTAAACGGTAAAAAATTGCAGCATGCTGCTGTGCAGAGGAACCCTGGGTGGCCTTATGCAGGAATCTCAAGGAGTTGGTCCGCTGGCGCAGCAGGTAATTAAGGAGGCAAATAGAAGTTTGTCCTTTATTGCTAAAGGGATGGAGTTTAAAAACATCAAGGTTATGTTGCAGCTATATAAAGGTGCTGGTAAGGCCACACCTGGAGTACTGTGTACACTTTTGGTCTCCTCACTTAAGGAAGGATATGCTGGCACTGGTGCAGAGGAGATTCACTAGGTTGATTCTGGGCTAAACTCATTGGAATTCAGAAGAATGAGGGGAGATCTTATAGAAACATAAGATTATGAAGGGGATAGATAAGATTGAAGCAGGGAAGTTGTTTCCACTGGTGGGTGAAACTAGAACTAAGAGGCATAGCCTCAAAATAAGGGGAAGCAGATTTAGGACTGAGTTGAGGAGGAACTTCTTCACACAAAGGGTTGCAAATCTGTGGAATTCCCTGCCAGGTGAAGCAGTTGAGGCTACCTCATTGAATGTTTTTAAGGCAAGGATAGATAAATGTTTGAACAGTAAAAGAATCAAGGGTTATGGTGAGCTGGCAGGTAAGTGGAGCTGAGTTCATGAAAAGATCAGCCATGATCTTATTGAATGGTGGAACAGACTTGAGGGGCCAGGTGGCCAACTCCAATTCCTCGTTCTTATATTCTTACGTTCTTATACTATTCTGAATAGGCTGCAAGAACAGAGAGGTCGGGGGGTGGGGGGCATATTCACATATCCTTGGAGGTGGCAGGGCAAGGATATTAAAGAAAATATATGGGATATCTCCCTTTGTAAACGGGGATACCTAACACAAAGGCAAGGAAGTCATGCTAAACCTTCACAAATCATTAGTTAAGCTTGAAGCTGAAGTATCATTTACAATTCTGGCAACCACAATTTAGGAAGAATATACAGAAGAGTTTAACCAGGATAAATAAATATGTTGTTATGTCACAGGATTGTAGAAATTGGGTTTGCTCTCCTTAGAAGGTGGGAGGATGTAACAGATGCAATCAAAATTGTGAGGGACTTTGTTATAGCAAGTAAGAAAAACTTTCTCCTCTGGTAAGTAGTTTGGTAACAAGGCTTAAAACAATTGACAGAAAAAGAGAAATGGAGAGAATATTCTTCACACACTAAGTTGAGTTGCAGACCCCATCGCACGAAAGGATTGAAGCATATTTCACAGCAACTTTCAGACAGGAAACTGGACACTCGAATTTAATTTCTGAGGTTCTGAGGACAAAAGTGGGTTGTGGGACCAAATTTGACTGCTCTTTCAAAAAGCTGTTACATACTTACGGCCTCCTTCTGTAATGTAATAGCCAATATTTCAATCTGAAATGGGAAGCAACACAATAAGCAATAGACTTTTAATCTACTCTATGTTTGAAAAGACTTTTGAACGAAGAAATGGTAAAACCAAGGTGGCAAAGTTAGACAGCAACATGATCACAAATATCAGCATCACTCAAGGCATGAGATGCAATTCAGTGGTCACTTCTGAATTGGACAGTTTTGGTTTCAAGACCCCCTTCAGAGTCAGCAGCAGCAAATCTACACTGACATTCCTACTGAACAACTGAGTGTGTGCTGAATTTTTGGAGCTGCCAACTTTCAAGTGAAAGTTTTAGATGAAGACACATGGCACAATTGAGGTAGAAGAGCAGAATTCCCTTCAGTTACTTGGCTAATATTTACCTTTTAACTAACACCAAAACAGTCAGTATCCCATTGGTGTTACTAAGACCTTTCTGTGTTTAAATTGGCCGCCGTGTTTCCCACATAACTATCGTGAGTGCACTTCAGAAATATTTAATTGGCTGTAAATCATTTTAGGATCCTAATCATTGTAAAAGCACCTAACAACTAGGATTAACAAGTGAAAAATTCACCTCGATAAATGTAAGTGTCAGCAGCATAAAAACTGATGTCAATCCAGAAGAATCATAATTGCCATTGACCGGAATCCTACGGCTGTTCGTGCCAGTGGAATTTTCTGGCCTTGATGCAATGATTAGAGATTTGGCTGGGTAACAAACATCCCCAGTTCTTAGACCGGGTGAGCACTTTGTGGAACACTTTTGCTCAGTCCACAAGCATGACCCAAACCTTCCATGCCATTTTATCTCAGCACCTTGGTCTCATGTAGATCCTTGACCTGCTGTAATGCTTCAGTAAAGCGTGGCATAAGCAGCCGTCTTTTGTTGCAATCTCTCACAGCTACACTTCAACATCTAACACTTTCTTCCTTTTTTTGTTCTGATGAGAAGCCAAAAGAACTCAAAACTTTTAATTCTCCTTTCTCTCCTTCCAGATGCTACCAGACCTGCTGAGTTTATCCAGCATCCTCTTATTTCTAATTCTAGCATCTGCAATATTTAAGCTTATCTTGATAGACTCACTATTGATAATATTGGCAGTTAGTTCACCCTCTCTAGAGTCCAGGGCCAGGGGTCATGGTCTCAGGATAAATGAGTCAGCTAATTGGAACTAACATAAGTGGAAATCTTAACACTCAATGGGTTGTGAAGTTTTAGCATTCTCTATCCGTGGGAGTACATTCAAGACGAAGATCAATTTTTTTTGGATACTAAGTGAATCAACGGATATGGAGAAAGGGTTTGGCCCTGAACTTACTGAATGGCAGGGCAGGTGTGAGGGGCTGTATGGCCTACTCCTGCTCCTATTTCTTCATGCGTTTCAGGCATTGCACCTTGTAAATGTGACACTCAAGAAGCAAAGCCCATGTTATACATTCATCTAACTGAATCAGGTTTTATATTCATAAAATGTCAGAAATGAGGAGGTAGAAGAAAATTGCAGCTACAAAATTAAAAGTCATCAAATCACTTAAAATAAATATTCAAAGGACCAGATTTGGAACACGGCAGTAAATAAATAGTATCAGTCATTCATTGCACTCTGTACATTTGCGCTGCAACTGTAATTAAACAACTGTTTTGCTGTGGTGTCCTTTACAAGGAACCTAGGACCTGTGTGAACACGACAAGTATCTCCTTGACTTTTCAGATTGAAGAATCATTTCTGAGCAATGCAGGGTGAACCAGGAAATGTAAAAATCTTATATGATATTGAATTAAAGAAAAATATAGGGAAAGAAAAACGGGATTGAGAGAGAGAGGGAGGGAACAGAGAAAGGATTAAAAAAATTGAAAAAATTTCCTAACAATAATTAATGTCTGAAAAAGTGAAATTCCATCTAGATAAAAGTTCATTTTCAATGCCACAGAGGTCGATTGGCAGTAATTAAAAATTATTAAACTGATAAAGTTTTCTAAAAGTCAGATGGGCAAGCCCTAATTTTTTACTGTCATGATTAGTGAGTATCTGTCATGGAGGTACTATAATGCTTGTCAATGTATTTCAATGTCAAGTCTCTCAGGAGAAATCATTAATACACAGCTTCTACACGAGCAGTGAAACTCAAAGAACAGCTTCTTGATTTCTGAGAACCGGGAATATGCAACTGCCAGAAATATGTTGTCCAAATTACAATTTAAATATTATTAAACGCTGTAGTCCTCACCATCATTTCCACAGCAAAATCCAGCCCATGAAATAAGTTTTGAATGAATGGGATGCCCTTAGATCCAGTGATTTGTCCCCTAACGCCTGTCAATGGTCTTATGGAAACACAAGCAGTACAATAATTACACTTGCAATTGGACCAAATTGTTC
Organism: Carcharhinus amblyrhynchos; assembly: GCF_965287045.1. Taxonomy (NCBI): domain Eukaryota; kingdom Metazoa; phylum Chordata; class Chondrichthyes; order Carcharhiniformes; family Carcharhinidae; genus Carcharhinus; species Carcharhinus amblyrhynchos. Next base: position 34,563,528 of record NC_137334.1, read on the forward strand.
TGAGAGTCAGCAATTTAGAAGAGGAAATAGATTGCAATTAGATCTGGATAGATTGGGAAAGAGACTAAAGACACAGGCTTATTGCACTGAGATTTTGCTATCTCAAAATGTACAAGTGTTTTGAATATTAAAGATCGTTATTTCAGTAAATAGTATAACACAATTTACAGAAGCATATTATGTCACACATGCCTAAGCAATTATGTAAATAGAGTTAATATGTAACAAAGCAAATTTAAAACAAACACCAATGCAAAAAAGGCAAATTGGACAGATTTTCCTTCAAACTGAACAATTTTGCAGTCATTTCAAAATGATTTATATCCCAATAAGTTTTAGACAGAAAATATAAGGACATCCTTCAACGTAGATATGTCTGTAATTGTGCATATAGATTGCAAGGGCATAAGAATGAGAAGGCTAAAAATTGCAGAAATAATCCACTGAACAGGAATTTGGACAGTATTTTCCTTTTAAAGGACAATCAAGTCTCTGGAACTTGTATCAAAAGAGCAATTGTTCAGTTATTGCTTCTTGCTATTTATACATAGTTGGTACATTCCATAAACATATAACTTCTTTTGAAAATGTGTCAATTTAACTGCTCTACTTAGGTCCTTTGTAATATCCTTTCTAGCATCTGGTGGCAGATGTCTCAGCTCCCATCCCAGTACCGGTGGAAGGAACCCAACTTCTGTGCTGCAATGGAATTTCAGACTGAAGTCATGGGATTGCTCTTTGTTGCTATGCAGGTTCAAGCTGCTGTTATCATGGCTGTTCTCTGTCCAACTCAAACCTGCTGTGCTCTTGTGGAGCACGTGGATGTGGAGATGCTGGCATTGGACTGGGCAAGCACAATAAATCATCTCATAACACCAGATTAAAGACCAACAGATTTATTTGTTAGCACAAGTTTTCAGAGTGGCTCTCCTTCTTCAGGTGAGTAAGGAGTTGTGTTCACAAACAGGGCATATAAAGACACAAACTCAAATTTACAAAATAATGATTACCTGTAAAGACTCACATTCCAACCAAGTCTTAAAAAGTACAGACAACGTAAGTGGAGAGAAGATTAAGCACAGGTTAAAGAGGTGTGTATTGTCTCCAGCCAGGACAGTTAATGAGATTTTGCAAGTCCAGGCAAGTCATGGGGGGTTACAGATAGTATGACATGAATCCAAGATCCTGGCTGAGAACATCCTCATGGTGTGTGAAACTTGGCTATCAGTTTCTGCTCCGCGATTCTGCGCTGTGTGTAGTGAAGGCGTAGAGAACGCTTAACCACTCAAACACTGCTCGACAATTACCAGGCAGGAGTGTTCTCTTCCTGTCAGGGAACACTTCAGCAGTCCAGGCCATTGAGCCTCTGATCTTCAGGTAAGGTTCTCCACGGCAGCCTTCGTGACAAACGACAACGCAGAATTGCTGAGCAGAAATTCATAGCCAAGTTCTGCACACGAGCACGACCTCAACCAGGATCTTAGGTTCATGTCACGCTATCTGTAACTCCCATGACTTGCCTGGCCTTGCAAAATTTCACTAACTGTCCTGGCTGGAGACAATACACACCTCTTTAAACCTGTGCTTAAACCTCTTTCCACTCACACTGTCTGTACCTTCAGGAGTTGATTACCTGTAAAGACTCGCATCCAATCATTATTTTGTAAATTGAGTTTGTGTCTTTATATGCTCTGTTTGTGAACACAATGCCTCACTCACCTTGAGGAGTGACACTCTGAAAGCTTATGCTACCAAATAAACCTGTTGGACTTTAACCTGGTGTTGTGAGACTTCTTACTGTGCTCTTCTCAGGATGACAGAATTCATGCTTCCACCACCGCCATTCTGCTATTGCACAAGCAAATCCCTCAGCCAGTTGGCCTGGGCTCCTATCGCCCACATCAATGTCAGTAGACATTTCCTCAAGGTCTGGAAATTATCAAAGTGGATCTGAAAAGGTCATCTGGAGTCTCATCCAGTGCAAGTTAAGCAATCTTCAAACAACAATGCTGCAGCCACTGGAGCAGCACTGTACAGTGCAGTAAGCCAGGAAAAGGCAGCTGCCAGACAGGCAAGAATGGAATGCACAAGAATAACTATTGTAAATGCTATTGGCCAAGGTTGTTATGAATAATGTTTGTGTTATTGTTACAGAATTTTGGTTAAGATGGCCCATGGCGAGGGTGGAAAGATGTAGAATTCTGGAGCAATGCTGATGTTTTTCAGGGAAGTGGCATTACATCAGTTTATCCTACTAGTTTTTCAGTATTTACAGGCATAACCAGTGGTTCAGCAACCATTTCCTTGCTGAATCGTAGCCACCTCTGGCACTGCTCCTGGGTAATGTGGAATGAGCAGAACTGCTCTCTGAAAAGCTTAGGTGGTTATGGCGTTTCATTGTCAGCTGTTCTGCTAGTCCCTCTGGGTACTGCTTCCCTTCTCTGCTGGTGTCTGCCTGATCCGTCTGCTTTGCTGCAGCCCAAGAGCGACTGTAACTATAGCCCCCATGATGGAGAGCAAGCTCCCCTTCAAATTCGACTGGACCCCTTGAAAAAAGCCCAGCCCCAATTCCTCCAGAGTCCGGCAACTTGTGTAAACTCTTGCAACAACACGGTATTTTCACAAACTCTGCAGCAACAAAAGCAGAAGGTCCCATGCTAATACTTTTAAAATGGGCTGGAGTGGGGTCCTTCATGCTGCTGAGCATGCTTAAGCGAGGATACTGACAGGACCAGCCAGTTCCAAAATGTCAGGTTGAGCACCACTTCAGCATTAGAACGTGAATGACATTGCAAAGTATTCACTCTTTTGAGGCACAAACACAGCACACTCATGGAATTGAACGGAAAGTAGCTGAAGCCAAAGCGTTATCTGGTTTCAAGAAGAAATTAGATATAGCTCTTGGGGCTAAAGGGATATGGGGGTTGGGAATCAGGTTATTGAATTTGATGATCAGCCATGATCAAAATGAATGGCAGAGCAGGCTCGAAGGGCTGAATGGTCTACCTCTTCTTCAGTTTCCATGTTTCTATGTAACTATGGTAATGTTAATATATATATACTTTTTTTGGGTGATGCTACGGCAGGACTTCCAGGCCTCACAGTTGTATCCAAAAGTGCTCAAAGTTGTAGCACTTGTAACATGGAAGTCCTGCCATAGCATCACCAAAAAAAGTGTATATTAACATCACCATAGTTACACAGAAACATAGAAACTGAGGTAGACCTTTCAGCCGTTCGAGCCTGCTCCGCCATTCATTTTGATCATGGATGATCATCAAATTCAATAACCTGATTCCCAATCACCATATCCCTTTAGCCCCAAGAGTTATATCTAATTTCTTCTTGAAACCAGATAACGCTTTGGCCTCAACTACTTTGTGGTCGTGAATTCCACACATTCACCACCCTCTGGATGAAGAAATTTCTCCTCACTTCAGTTCTCAAAAGGTTTACCTCTATCTTCAAACAATGACCCCCCACCTTCGGGAACATTCTTTTTGAATTTACCCTGTCAGAATTTTAAGGTTCTGTGAGATCCCCTCTCAATCTTCTAATCTCCAGTGAATATAATCCTAACTGACTTAGTCTCTCCTCAAATGACAGACCTGCTATCCCAGGAATCAGCCTAGCAAACCTTCGCTGCAATCCCTCTATAGCGAAGACATCCTTTCTCAGATAAGGACACCAAAATTGCACACAATACTCCTGATGTGGGCTCACCAACGCCTTATATAATTACAGCAAAACATCCCTATTGCTACACTCAAATCCTCTCGCTATGAAGGCCAACAAACCATTTGCTTCTTTACTGCCTGCTGTACCTGCATACTTACTTTCAGTGGTGGATGCGCTAGGACACCAAGGTCTCACTGAGTATTCACCTTTCTCAAGTTACACCCAATCAAGTAATAATCTGTCTACCCAAGTAGATAACCTCACTTTTATCCATATTATACTGCATCTGCCCTGCTGAGGCATCTCTGCATCCTCATCACAGCTCACCTTCCCACTCAACATTGTATCATGTGCAAATTTAGAGACAGTAATAGATTCAACTCCCTCTTTCAAATCATTTATAATATGAACAGCTGGAGTCCTAGCACAGATCCCTGCAGAATGCCACTAGTCACTGGCAGCCAATCAGAAAAAGACCCATTTGTGCCAACTCTTTACTTCCTATCTACTAACTAGCTTTCTATCCATCTCAAGACATTATGTGCAATGCCATGTGCTTTAACTTTACTTAAGTAGTCTGTTATGTGAGATCTTGTCAAAAGTCTTCTGAAACTCTAAACCACATCCACAAGATCTCCTTGATCAACTCGACTAGTTACATCCTCAAAGGCTTTTCTTTCTTACTCAATCCCTTGGTCTTCCTTTGCTGAATTTTAAACTGCTCCCAATCCTCAGGACTATTGCTTTTTCTTGCCAATTTGTATGCTTCTTCTTTGAATCTGATACTCTCTCTCTAATTTCCCTTGTAAGCCATGGTTTGGCCACAATTCCCTTACCACTCTTGTGCCAAACAGAAATAAACAACTCCTGGAATTCATCTATTTGTTCTTTGAATGCCTGTCCACTTTCTTTCCTTTCAATAATGTTTCACAGAGCATTACGAGCAATCCATGCCTCATACCATCATAGTTACTTTTATTGAGATTCAGGACCCTGGTCTCAGAATACATCACTCTCACTTTGACAAAGAATTCTACCATATTTGGGGAGTCACTCGTCCCCAAATGTTCTCTCTCAACTAGATTGAGAACTAACCCTTTTCATTACACAACACCTAGTCCAAGATGGCCTGTTCCCTTGACAGTTCCTCAACATATTGCTCCAGAAAACCATCCCTTATGCACTCCAGAAATTCCTTCTCTATCTTACTGTGATTAATTTGACTCTCCCAATCTATATGCAGATTAAAGTCACCCATAATCACAGATGTTTCTTTATCACATGCATCTCTGATTTCCTGTCTAATACTTTTTCCAACATTACCACTACAGTTTGGTGGTCTATATACTACCCGCACCAATGTTTTTTGCCCCTCGTTGTTTCTTAATTCAATCCATACAGTTTCTGCATCATCTATGCTTATATTTTTCCTCAATGTCACATCAATATTTTTAATCGACAATGTAATCCACCACCTTTTCCTTTCTGTCTGTCTGTTCTAAACACTGACTAGCACTCAATGTTTAGTTCCCATCCATGGTCACCTTGAAGCCACAACTTCACAATGCCAATTATATCATACTCCTTTACATCTATCTGTGCAACTAATTCATGCATTTTGTTTCAAACGCTCTGAGCATTCAGGTACAAAACTTTTCTTTTCCTTTCCTACTATTTATTACTCGGTCTTTATCTAATTCTTGCCCTTGATTTTTCTGCCTATCACTTTCCTTACTCTTCTTACAGTTTATTCCTCTTGCTCCTAATTCCCCCAATCTGAATCCTTCCAAATGTTCCCATCCCCCTGCCATATTAGTTAAACAGTTCTTCCACTTTATCTCCTTTAAAAGAGATCCCACCATAAACTAAAGGTCCACATTCAGAAAGCATTGATTGCAAAGCACTATTAAATAGTTTAGTGTTGGAACCCGAAGATTGACACGAGTACTAATAGGTCAATTTATGATGTTTTTATTCCCTCACAGCTATAATTGCTGTATTCTGATTTAGTGTGTGAAAATAATTTTCCTCACATTTGCAGATTCTGACTTGAACTCACTTTCCTTTTTTCCGATGTTCCACATAGAGACAAAACTAAGGAAAAGCTCAATGTTATGTAAATATGTTACAAATACATAATTTAATGATTCATATGTCTTGGGAATATACCTTTTAGTTTGGGGATTAGAAGAAGTTTTAAATGCAAGATAATGGAAGAACCTGGCTTGAGAAGCTGGAAAACAGACCTAAAGTAATTGCAATTGAAAGAGTGGATTATGCTTATTTCGTAAGATCAGGGTTGGAAATGGGGAAAACAATAAACAATAGGTGGTCCTCTCTTAGTTTCATAATGGAACCAGTGATTCTGGTAAAATTGCAGTTAGTCCCATTGGAGATATAAATTAATAGAATTTCCCCAGATCAATAGAAGGCTGGAAAGCCACTGATAAACAAGGGAAGGTCTTAAAGTATCTGTATACTATTCAGATCAAAGGACAAGTTTGAGAATTGGGGTTAGTTATTTTGCATCTCTATTCATGACATACCTTGTCATGGGGATAGATTGCAGCAATTTATTTTTGGTTTTGGTTTTGGTTCATCTGTATGATGTATCACAGAAACAGACAACTGAATCCCAGAGCAGATTTGAGAAGCCAAGAGAGAGAAAATCTGCCAGGTGTTGTAGACCAGAAACAGAGGGCTCTCTGAAACACCATGTTTTTTGATTTAAAGACACTAAGCAAGAAGGCAGTGAGGCCCATGCTGGAACTGGGGAGTCTATAATTGTGAGTTGCTTGAAGAGAACTGGAGAGTCACCTCACACACTAGAAGGCTGGTGGAAGGACCCCAAGAAATCTCATGCCTTAGGAAATATCAGAAATGCTGAGGTTTGGTCCCAGGAGAAGCAAAGGACCCCACATTATCCTATAAAGGATGGGAAGATTCTTGGGAGAAAGTAAAAGTAGAACTGGGAGTTTCTTGGACTTAGAGGAAATGTTTACAAAATACAGTGTTACTTTAGCAGTACTTGTTCTGCTTAACTCTTGTACAGTAAAAGATTTTGTTTAAAATGTGAAATCTTGTGGGGTAATCCTTTCAGTTAATAACCAGGTGCTTGATTTTCTGATGTTATCGGTCTCCTACCAAGATCATAACATGTCAACAAACAAATTTTTAAATATTAACTTGGACACATTTTGAAAAGTGTCTCTTAAAACCTAGATGGCTTTTACAGACAAAGTCCCCTTTTAATACAGATATTCCTAACAGCAGCCCCTTACACTCTCATATTATCAATTTGTCCAAAAATAATCAATTAATAAGACACTACATAAAAATAGCAAGGTGATGTAATTTACTATATTAATGCTTAAACAGCAAAGCAATAGAAATCTTTAAAGAATATCAACGTGTCCGTGAGCTTCATACACCAACAATGCAACTATACACATGCGACATTATTACTGAACATCTGAAATAACCTTGAATGTTCACAATGTAACTACAATTTTTATTTTTCACACCACATGCAGAGTTAAACGTTCCTATGAAGTCAAACAACATTTAATTGTGCTACCTCTCAGCATTTTGCAGCTGCAAAATTACAGAATCAAAAATAAAAGCGGTCTTGGAAAGGTAGCATAATCAATGTTTGATCAAGGTGCATACCATTTGGATAACATCCAAGTACAATGTATCGAGCAAGTTTCAGTATTTTCAGTCATGTAGTGACAGCTAAACGCTTCTTCAAAACAGAAATTTCTAGATTATGGAAGATTAAGGTCAAATCAGTTGCATCATATTAATAGCTTCTACCAGGGCCAACCGTTGAATAACTTACTCAAAAGTGCTGAAGCATCAGCAAAATAAGCTAACAAAAAAATTCTGGCAGTTATGACAGCATAATACATCACAGAAAATTCACTGAAGGCAAAAGATTACTAAATACTGAGTTCTCCAATAAACAGACTGACAGCTACTTGTGATACCAGGTTTACCATATCCATATAGCAAATGAAAAGGCACTACTGATCTACAAATGAGAGCTGCGCATTTATTTCTCACAAGAGTCTAACAATGACAGTCTAAAATTTTATTTTCAAGTCTTCTCATTTCAGAAATGTGAGATGGTTGATCTCTGGTACGGCATTTTCATCCCCAACTTTCAATAATGTTCTAACTAAATCCCCTGCTAACCTCATTTCAGGCCCAAATCTTCCTCGTGGTCTTTCTGTAGTGCTCTGACCAAAGCAATGATTTTACTAACTTCAAAGCTTAGCTGTCTCCTCCATTCATCACATCCATTTTCCGCTCAATTACCCTCCATAATGGTGCTTTTCTTTGCCCTTTTTATCCAATTCTGACTCTCTGCCTTTATAGCTGTTTTTTAAAGCTATACAGTGATATATCAAGTACCGCATCTCTTCACAGATTTTCAGAAAACTTGTTGACAGGCTTTTCTCTCTGCCGTATAATACGATCAGCAAAATTATCAATGAATTGTCCTTTGCTTCCCCCAACAGTCAACATTCAATTGATTTTCACTTTGTTAAGGAAAGGCTTGCTTACCTCCTAGATTCTAGTCCTAATGACAGTCTTAGACAGATGTGAATAATCTTTCTTTCCAGTTCCTTGTTTTTAAACTGACATTTCAATTGGTTTCTTTTTTATTCAACCCCACCAATCAACTTTGTTAATTGTCAAAGAAACAAAAACAAGACCAATGAAAATGAAAAATCAAACAGACAAGTGACACGGTAACAATGAAGGAATATATTTCTGGATCAGGATGGAGTACAGCGTGGAGGCTGTTTTTTTAAACGGTGAGATGATATTGAACTAAGATTGGCAAGCTACAATACATCTCGTAGATAACATAAACTGCATCTTAAAATGCACTAGTATGGAGAGGCTCAATAGAGTTTAGTGACAGGATCATTGTTTGAGCAGATAGCTTTCTGTTTGGTGGTATAAGTGTCCCATCCAGGTGAATCTACCATTACGCTCTTCTTTTCGGTGCTGTGAATGATATCAGTTTCTACAGCTCAGGAGCTAAGCCACTTCTCAGAATATCCGGCTCCTATACTTTTCTTGTAGTTAAGCTGGTTCAGTTAAGCTGCTGATTGATAATGATTTTAATAGCAAGTGGCACACTGGCACAATGGTTTGCACTGCTGCCTCACAGCGCCAGGGACCCGGGTTCAATTCCCGGCCTGGGGTCGCTGTCTGTGTGGAATCTGCACATTCTCCCAGTGTCTGCTTGGATTTCCTCCAGGTGCTCTGGTTTCCTCCCACAGTCCAAAAGATGTGCTGGTTAGGTGCATTGGCCATGTTAAATTTTCCCTCTGTGTACCCCAAAAGGTGGTTAGAAGTCTCACAACACCAGGTTAAAGTCTAACAAGTTTATTTGGTAGCAAAAGCCACTAGCTTTCGAAGGTGAGTGGAATTTCAGTTCAGAAAACAGGGCATATAAAGACTGTTTGTGAACTGAAATCCCACTCACCTGATGAAGGAGCAGTGCTTGAAAGCTGGTGGTTTTCGTTACCAAATAAACCTATTGGACTTTAACCTGGTGTTGAGAGACTTCTTACTGTGTCTACAACTGGGCGTCATTGTTGGCCTCACTGGGCCCACTTCAAGCTACACTAACTGGCCCTGCTGGCAAGCCATCCCATGCAAATTCCTGTCCCTCCATACCACAGGGATGTGGCGGGATCTGTTAACCAAGCTCTAATCCCTCTGGATATGTTACTGCTTTAGATCCTAGTTGTCCAGCTTGATTTGAATTGCATGTTTTGCTTCACCATTGCTTAAAGCCCCACTTGGTCTTACTATGTGAATATTTAAACGCAACAGCATGTAGCATTGTGAGTGCATTGACTAAAATAGTTTTCTCACTAAAATTACCACACGTTCATACCTAATGCTGCTTTAGAATCCAGCCATCCCTAGAAGTTCACCCAGCAGAAGGCACTCTTCAATTATCGGTAATAAAACAATACAAAAAAAAACTTACTCCAACAGATAAATCAAAGAAAAGGGTCTAATAAAGAAACTTCATTACTCCAACACTTGCAGCCTCATCCTGGGCCATTCCAAGCTTCCCAACAAGTTCTTATTTATAGAGTCAGCTGATCATCACATCATTTTGTCATTGATTACACAGTTTACTAGGTCAACCAACCCTTACAGCTTGTTACCACTGGATCTGTTATAGTGTGACCAATGTTACCACTGGTTACATTCTAATACTAGAGACAGATCACAGCACAGGAAGAGACTATTCAGCTTATTGGGTCCAAATCCGCCCTCTATAAAGCAATCTAATCAGTCCAATTCCTCTACTCTATTCTTATAGTACTGTGTGTTTATTTCTTGAAATTTCTTTATAAGTTGAAATCATTCATCATCTCCTCATCCACTCTCTGCAAAGGCAATGAGTTCCAACTTACTAACATTCAGTGTGTAAAAATGTTCTTCCTCACATCGCCCCACCATCCCACATCTCTTGCCCAATACCTTAAATCTGTGACCCCCTAGTTCTTGTACCGTCAGCTAAGGAGAACAGTTTTTCTTTGTCGACCTCATCTAACCCAGTCAGAATCTTGTACGACTCTACTGAATCTTCCCTCAAATCTCCTTTGTTCCAAGGAGAATAACCTCAGTTTCTCCAACCTAGCCTTGTAATTAAAAAGTCCATGTCTGGAACCATTCTAATAAATCTGCTCCGCTTCCTCTCTTGAACACTCCCTTCTTTCCTGAAGTGTAATGAACAAAATTGGGTGCAATGCTTCAGTTGGGATCTAACTAAAGCTTTATAAAGGCTCAGCTTATTTTCCACGTTTCTGCACAAATCTTCTGAAATTTAATCAAAGTGCTGGCTCTGCCAAGAAAACAGTGCATAGATTTCTATCTGCATAGCTGGCTTTTATCGCCAGATATTCCAGCGCTTAAGATAAAAAAAAACTTCTGGCAGTCTAGCACCTCTCAGGCTGGGGCACAGGCCTCATAGATCATAACAAGAGATTGGTGTGCCTTTTTTAAATAGTATGCCTATCTGCAAGTTGTAAGTCTCCTGACATCCCCAAGCCACCCACTTCTGGAATGGGCCCTCATTATGTCCCTCATGAAGGGTATGGAAAATTGGAAAATTAGATCTTGCTGGCAAGACTTTGCACTCACGTTGCCATTTGTCCTCACAGCAAACACAGGCACAAAATTGCCCAACATCTCTATTCATGAAATGCAAGTTCCCATACTTTTTTGTTAACTACTCTCTCAATATATCCTACTACCTGTTAGAACTTAGACACGTAACAAGTACAAAATCAGACTGAAATAAGCAAAAGAAGGTTAATACTGCATATATAATAATGCAGGCTTTATTTTATTAGAAATCACTTAACATTTCATTGCCATAGGAACAAGGATGGTGGGATAATTAGTCTTAGGTAATGTTAGTTAGCCCAAAAGGGCCATGGATAAGCAAGACAATCTTATAATAATGGGAGAAGAATTGTTAGACATTACAAACAAAAAAAAACCATTGTACAATGCTGTGTTAGGCTTTTCACTTAACTTCATTTAATTAAGTGATTAGTATGTCGAAGCAGAATTGAAGTAATTTTTGTGAACAACACCAACCATTACAAACAGCTTGTTAATAGATCTAACAGTCTTAGACATAAATAACTGATAGTGGAATAGACACTATAGATTTTGTCAAAAATCTGGAATTCCCTTCCTAACACCACTGTGGGTGCACCTGCACCATACAGACTGCAGTGGCCCAAGAAGGCAACTCACCACTACTTTTTCAAGGGCAACTAGAGATAGATTAGATATGACCTAGCCAGTGATCCCCATATTTGGTAAAAGGTAAAAAAAAAATACAAATAATGAAACATATGGGAGTCAGCTTGACATTGGTGAGGATGAAACTTGTCAGGGAGAAAAGCTTGATATGTAATAATAAAAAGACAAGGTAAGAGTGCTTGATCAAGGCCAGAAAGTATGTGTAAATCTCCAAAAACTACTGGCAGGTAAATGGCATTAAAGGCTATATTTTCAGCTCAATGTCTCCCAAATCACTATTCCTCAGACCATGACTAATGTCAAACTGATTGGCCTGTTGTTACAAGGAACACCCTTAGACCCTTTATTTAATAACGATATCACATTTGAGACTTCTCTGATACACCATCACAACTTCCCCTACCAAGATTGAGGGAAGATTAGAAAATTATAGCAAGCCCCTCCATTATCTCCACTCCCACTCCAGGCACTGTGATTGTCATCTAAATTTAACAAAAAACAGCTTCACCTGGGCTTCCCACTCCTCTCAAGTGCTCATCTCGGTAAAACCCAGCAGCGAGTGGGATCACATTGAGCTTCTGATACATAGCTTTTTTTTTTGGAAATCTGATCCCTTGCTCACACTCCACCCTGCGCCACCATGGTTGTTAAAATTCTGCCCATGCACTTGAAACGAGGAACTATCAAGCAGGAAATAAAAGTTATATACAAATAATTTGCAGGAGCGAGATTCAGATAGAAGTAAAACTATTATTTTCTTAACCCTTAACCTCCAACACAAACTTGGAATAAAATGAGACTCCACACTTGTGAAATTAAATTTTCAGAGCCAAAGGGGTTGATTGGCAGTAATTATCATTTGTCACATCGTTAAATTTTAAATTTAGTCGTAATGTATCAACCTAAAATTTTTCTGGCATAATTAATGGGCAATTACAAAAATTTCATACTCTTCCATGCTTCTGAGGTACCGTTACAGCACACCTGGTGAAGGAGCATGGTAACTTAGGACCATAGCTTCTGGATTTTCACTTTGAACTGCATACATGCATACTCCAAAAGTTGCTGTCCGATGCAACATTACAATGATAGGCTTTGACAGTCTTAACCTCATTATTACTGCAAAATCTAGACAAGTACATAGGACACACATTTCTGATGGGAATTCCAATCTCAAATAGGAACACTGACTTGACCAATAACAATTACGCCAACAGGTGGTGCTGTGTTCTATTCTCAATCAAAATGCTTTCCAAAAAATTGTACCATTTAAAAGAATAAAATTATGTATTTCACAATAGCATGTTTAAATTTATCCCACAATTTGTCTTTTAAAGAACTTGATACAGCCATTAATGTTTTTACTTCAGCTGGCCTCAACAGTTTAGGTTTTGACTGAAGATATTTAACAATTGGAAATCGCATCCATGCGTTCCAGCCTTACGCAGTCTGCACAATTTCATTGCATGTATTTCTACACATTAACAGGAATTGAAGGGTGGAAGGTGACTCTTTAGGATACTTCACGTTTCCACCCCGCCCCCACCCCCACCAAAAGTCTCTAATGCTTTCATTTCTCGCAAGTGATGGAAATCACAAACATTCTATCAAAGTATATTTTTCTGTTACAAATGTCTCAGAGATAAACCACACCTACAAGAGGCAAAACCTTTCAGCACCATGAACAACCCTATTAGGCCATCTCTTAACCTTCTCTGTAACAAAAACCGTCGTAACTTTTCCAATTTCTTTATAACTGACATTGCCCATCGCTGACAATATCCTGGTAAATCTGCTCTACACCTGTAATCAACAACACATCACCTTGGCTCCTTTTTCTTATAAACTTGATTGCTGCTGCAATTAAAGGAATTCAACTCTTAACCAGTTCTGAAAGAAATAAGTTATTTCATATGTATGAAATTGGATTTATAAGTGTTTTGTGAGGTATTTTCTACTTGTCTAAATATATGTTTTTACATTTCGCAAGCTCAATTATAGTGCAAAGGATAAATTTGTTGTTTCCATGTTCCTGCTATCGACTTTAGGAAATCGTCCATCTCAAAAAAGCTCTCAAAACATTTGGCTTCCCTTCCCAAGCTGCCTATTTGATTAGTCTTGAATCCTTGTTTTTGTCCTCAACTCAAGATTCTCACCCTCAAGAAGTGCCCTTTTCATAATATTGATGGGATTAGTTTCCATCACTTTTTCAGTTCGAATGTTCCCATATACTAACAGCAAGCAGCTTTGATTTGTTTTTCATTCCTCTCATGGTTGTTCTGTTATTTTACTGCTGCACATGAAAGCATATTTACACATTTATTAATACGTTCTACTTTAATGTTGATGCAATTAAATGTTTCATATAAACTTAGTATTTCAGAGAAAATCTTACATATGAACATTATACCATTAAAGTTCTTCAATCTTTCCAATTTTACATTGCAGTTAACCTTACTGGTATGCCATTAATTGCATGCTGATAAGTTTAACAAATCATTGCCTTTGACTTGCATACATGGGAATTTTGCAATCCACTTCACTGCTATTTCTTGTTTTCGTTTTCAGTTGTTTAAATTAATTGTATTATTGTGTAATCTCTGTTGCTGCGACGTTAACCTCTAGGCCAGGTAATTACTGTAAATGAGAATTGGTTCTCAACTAACTTACTTGGCTAAATAAATAACTCAGAAAATTCTCCTCAGAATCTTAATTCAATGATCACTCAATAATGGCCCACTCACTAGCAGGAAAAAACCTCTCTCTACTCTATCAAAAATGATTTATAAAATTGTAGAATTCTCTCTTCATTTTTATATTTTATTCGTCTATTTATAAACCCAAGTAGCTTTGATCCTTCAAAATTCACTTACCCTGCCACTTTAAAGATTAATGTAAATTTTAAAAATTAAAACTTAAAAATTAGGGGAAGCAGCTTTAGGACTGAGTTGAGGAGGAACTTCTCCACACAAAGGGCTGTGAATCTGTGGAATTCCCTGCCCAGTGAAGCAGTTGAGGTTACTTCACTGAATGTTTTTAAGGCAAGGACAGATAGTTAAGGCAAAGATAGATTGAACAGTAAAAGAATTAGGGGTTACAGTGAGCAGGCAGGCAAGTGGAGCTGAGTCCACAAAAAGATCAGCCATGACCTCATTGAATGGTGGAGCAGGCTCAAGGGGCCAGATGGCCTACTCCTGCTCCTAGTTCTTATGATATCATTGTTTTTGCTCATTTACAGGTTTTAAATTCATACCATTTTCAGAATTTGCCTTTCAATATCAGCATTTCCACATTTACTCCCATCTGCCATGCATCTGTCTTCACCACTATCTACTCTTTGCCAAGTTTCACATCTAATCAAACCCTATAATGCTACTTCATAGACCAACTGTACTCAGAACTGAAAGTTGAGAAGACAATTGCAAACCATCTCCCAATCTGAAGAACACTGACCTGCCAACACACCCTTTCCACATTTTTCTTCCTAGCATTCAGCTTATTTTGTGACTCTGGGCACAATCTATCTTCTGGAAAAGCCTCCTTTGTGACACTTTGTCAAATGCATACAATCTATTGTACTGCCTTGATCAAAACTCATCAGATATGTTTTGTCTTCAACAACCCATTCTGGTTGTCCTCGACTAACCCAATTCTTTTCTAATGGAAGTTTACTTTGCTCTCAATAACTTCCCCTTCACTGATCTTAAGCTGACTGGCTTTTAGTTTCCTGGTTTATCCCACTCCCGTTTCTTGCAAGTCTCCAGTCATCCGGCACTATTCTGGCATCCACTTTGCTTCAGGTGACTTGACACCTTTTTCCAGTACATATGTTTTTGTCTATGCATCAAGCAGATATATTTACTCTTAAATGTTTTAACTAACATGATGGATTAGGTGGATAGAGTCATACGAGGGTTAAAAAAAAATGTAGGTGAGTAGAAGGAAGAGTCTGAAGGAAAGGATAGCTTCAAATTGAAAGCCTCTGAATTTGTCCTCATCTACCAAAAATATTGCCAGATCTGCAACATTCTGGCTCTGAAGTGTTTCACATCTCTCTTCCCTCACTTGCTACATTCCATGGCCCTCTTCTCCACCTCTCAATTCAATGCCTCATGATATCCTGTATTCACCTGCCCCAAAGTGACATTAGGGGTGTATCCTGACTTCAGAACCTCCTCTAAATCCAATAACTCCATCATTCAATGTTTTCAAATTCCAGCGTTCCTCTCTTAATAACCAAAAACGTCTTTGCCTATATTCCCCAGAAGCCTGAAATCCTCACCCCCACTTTGTGCTGGCAGATTCTCCAACTCTATTTCAGAGATCCTAAGCCCCCATGCCAGTACTATTAAATAATGGACCTCTTGCCAGAGGTCCTAGGGGTGGCAATGTTTACATTAACAGGGCTGATAATGATACTTGGCTTAACATCCCTACTTTTATAAAACCCAACACAATATGAATACAATGGAATATTTTCTAGTACAGTTCAATTATACTTCATCAGGAACCCTGAGGGAGGACTGCATTTAGATTTCAGATATCACATATAAATTTAGATTAACCTTAGTCTAGCTATGGTCTGAAGTGAATAAAATGGCTAGAAAAGTAAGATGCATTACTGAATAATACCGTGTTCTTGTAATAAGTTTACTTTTGACATGTTTACCACAAAAATCACAAGGTAACAACACAAACAACTAGACATCCCACACTAAGGGTTGACGTGGTTCAAAAATATGTGTGGTTGTGTTCAGCTTTCAGATTTACAGATAAAAGATACGCAACCTGTAATTCTTTACATATGTTAGAAAGGTGCTAATAAACAAAATTCGGTGATGTAAAATTCATTGATACTTTATGTAGGGTAACTCAAGAAATGTTTTCTTGACAGAGAAGGAAAAAGCTTTAAAAAACTGTCTTGCATAAAGGAATCTGCTTACATGTCCTCTTACTTTGCCAACATCTCAACGAATGTGAAGGGAAAGAAAGAAAAAATAAAACTACTATTGATACCTACATGCACAATAATACACAAACTGTAATCAGAATCTATATCAAAGTTTTATGAATGACTATATTTTTTGATTTGATTTATTATTTTCACATGTATTGGAATACAGTGCAAAGTATTGTCTCTTGTGTGCTATACAGACAATTTACAGAGTGCATAGAGGAGAAGGAAAACAGAGGGCGCAGAATACAGTGTTACAGTCATAGCCAGGGTATAGAAGATCAACTTAATACAAGATAAGTCCATTCAAAAGTCTGATGACAGCAGGGAAGGAGTCGGTTAGTATGTGATCTCATACTTTTGTATCTGTTTCCTGATGGGCGAAGGTGGAAGAGAGAATGTCTAGGGTATGTGGGGTCCCTAATTGTGCAATTCAAGAATGGGTCAACAATAGAAACAAAAAAAATGCTCTGATGAAAGGTCATCTCAACCTGAAACATTAACTTAGTTTTTTCTCCGCAGATGCTGCCCAACCTGCTGAGTATTTCCAGCATCTTTTCTTTCTGTTTCAGATGTCCAACATTTGCAGTACTTCACTTTGCATTAAAATTCAAGATATCGTTTATTTACAGTTTCTCCTCAATTAATCATTTTTGAAGACACAAAGTAATGAGCAGAAGTGATTATACGATTTGAGAATCCCTCCTCAGACAATGTGCAGCTTGAGTCATGTACTGAATGCTTATTTCTTGATTGGTCACAAAAATGAAAAAAAATAGAGATGGAAGACACTTATCATTCAAGTACCAGAGTGCAGTCAAATCAAAGAGCTTGATGGAAAACCATATAGCAACATATGCAAGTTTATTTTATTGCCATCTAGTGCATGAAAAACCTAAACCTCTATTAACCACAGCTCAGCCTTCAACATCATTATTCCTACAAAACTCACACCTCCAAACTCCACGGCCTGGGCCTTGGCTCCTCCCTCTGCAACTGGATCCTGAATTTCCTAACCCATAGACCACAATTAGTAAGGACAGACAACAACACCTCCTCCATGATCATCCTCAACACCGGTGCCCCATAAGGCTGTGTTCTCAGCCCCCTACTATACACCTATAACTGTGTGGCTAAATTCCCCTCCAACTCAATTTTTAAGTTTGCTGATGACACTACCATAGTGGATCTCAAACAATGATGAGACAGAGTACAGAAATGAGATAGAGAATCTGGTGGACTGGTGCGACGACAATAATTTCCCCTCGATGTCAACAAAATGAAGGAAATTGTCATCGACTTCAGGAAGTATACTGGAGAATATGCTCCTGCTACATCATCGCAGACAAGACAGAAATGGTTGAAAGCTTCAAGTTTTTAGGTGTCCAGATCACCGACAAACTGCCCTGGTCCCCCCATGCTGACACTACAATTAAGAAAGCCCACCAACACTTCTACTTTCTCAGAAGACTAAGGAAATTTGGCACGTCAGCTATGGTTTGCACCAACTATAACAGATGCATTCTTTCTCGTTATACCACAGCTTGATATGGTTCCTGCTCTGCCCAAGACTGCAAGAAACTACAAAAGGTCATGAAGATAGCCCAATTCATCATACAAAATTGTCTCTCATCCACTATTTACATTTCCCACTGCCTTGGCAAAGCAGGCACCTTGGACACTCTCTTCCATCTTCTTCCACAGTGGAAAAGAATACAAAAGTCTGAGGTCCTGTACCAACCGACTCAAGAACAGCTTCTTCCCTGCTGCCAGACTTTTGATTGGAACTACCTCGCATTAAAGTTGATCTTTCTCTACATCCTATGACTGTAACACTAAATGTTGCACTCTCTCCTTTCCTATGAACGGTATGCTTTGACCGTATAGCATGCAAGAAACAATACTTTTAACTGTATACTAATACATGTGACAGTAATAAATCATATAATAATACAGATTACAACAGGAGCTAAAAATGTACATTTAATTGACAGATGAAAGAGTTCTGCCTACCAGAAAGACAATAATTCCAATACATTATTTTAGTTGCTAAGGGTTGCACCAAGCCAATCTATATTAACATCACATTTGCCAGAATGTCATGGTGCTTAAATTGTCATGAGTAGGTAAATTATTTCCCCATTACATGGCCGAACATTAACAAGTTGCACACAATGCCACAGGCCAAACACGTTGACATTCGTCCAAAGTCAAGTAATAACTAATGAGAACCATACATCCTCATGAGCAGAATAAACTTGACTCAATTAAGTTTATGTGCGTTCTATAGTTTCTAAAGCAAGTTAAAAAATAAATTACACCAGCGGATTTCCTCTCTGAGAGGAAACGAAAGTACAGGAAAAAACGTTACGCACATTAGAAATGTGGAAAACACATTAAAATCTGTCCTAGTAATTAAAAAAAAACATTTTCCATGGACTCATTTAAATAATTTAAGCATATTGATTCACAAGGTATATCAATACAGAAACTTACTCTGGATAGTACAATTTCAACAACCTTGATGGATATGTCTTTCAAAGTGATTCCAGCTGCTATTTTTATTTCTGATCTAGTTGAATAGTTTGAATAGTAATAACTCTTACAAAATAACAAGCCATTTTGGGGAGAAATTAGTTACGATGTCTTGATATTTATCTTCCATTAAATTCCACATTTTGCTTTTTCTGTGAACCAACTTGTAACATAAGCTGGGACTCATTTGATCTTCCTAGTTAACGACCCCAGCAGAAATTGTGAAGGGGTTTGATAGTTATTCTTTCATAGGATGTGGCTGTTGTTAGCAAGGCCAGCATCTGTTGCCCATCCCTAATTGCCCTTGATAAAGTGGTGATAAACCACTTGCCTGAACTATTGGAATCCGTCTAGTATAGGTACAGCAGCAGTGCTAGTCAGAAGCAAGTTCCAGGATTTTGAGCCCACAGTAATGAAGGATTGGTGATCAAGTCAGGATGGAGTGTGGCTTGGAGGGTGTAATAACTCAGGAAGCCCAACTGGAAAGGAATGGTATTTGTTAAATATCACATAAAGCCACTGCTCCATGGCATATGTATATAAATCACAACCAGGGCAACAATTCTGCAGACTCTCCCCGGTGTCTGCCTTAGGTAGGGCTCAGGTGACGAGTTCCACCTGGACAGGCCATTGTCTAATACCAAGGCAACTCATATTTGCAAGCCCCACAGGGAGATCAATTAGAGATTCCCCATGGACCTCATGGAGGTTATCACATAGGGGAACTTACAGGTGGTAGTGTTCCTACAGGTACTGTCCTTGTCCTTCTAGGTGGTGGAGTTTACGGGTCTAGAAGTGCTGTTGAAGGAACCTTGGCGAGTCGCTGCAGTGCATTTTGTAGATAGAACATACTGCTGTCTCAATGCATCATCAGAGGAGTAAATATATAACACGGTGAGGCTGCTTTATCCTGGATGGTGTCAACCTTGACTATTGTTGAATCTATACTCATCCAGGCAAGTGGGGAGAATTCCATCACACTCCTGACCTATGCCTTAAAGAAAGTAGACAATTTTGAAAAAAAAATCAGGTGGAGAGTAACACACCACAGAATTCCATGCTTCTGATCTTCTCTTGCAGTCAAAATATTTGTGATTGATCCAGTTCAGTTTCTGTAACCCACAGAATGCTGATGGTGGAAGATTCAGCGATAGTTAAGACATTAAAAATCAGGGGGAAATGGCTATTACCTGACAATTGTGTGGCATGAATGTTTCTGGCCACTTGTCAGCCCAAGCCTGAATGTTGTCCAGGTCTTGCTGCTTTTTGGGACACTGTTTTGGAATTTGAGGATAATACTGAGCATTGTGCAATCAGTAAACATCCCCCCTTCTAACCTTATGATGGAGCTAAAGTTATTGATGAAGAAGCCGATGATGGTTGGACCTAAAACAGTATTCTGAGGAACTTCTTCAGTGATGTCCCAGGACTGAGATGACTGGCTTCCAACCACAACCATCTTCCCTTATGCTAGTTATGGCTCTAACCAGAGAATTTTCTACCCGATTCCTATTGACTTCAATTTTGCCCAGCTTCTTGATTTCAAATTGGACAAATACTGCCTTGATGTCACTTGTCAAGATCTTTGAGGAAAATGAAGCTATAATAATTTTTTAAAGATTAAAGAAGTTTTGGGTAAAATAAAGTAACAAATTGGATAAAAAGGGGAACCGATAAAGAGTGCAGCTTCTGAAAGGCTTTTCATGTGTGAATTAGCTTAGCAGTAGGGAAACAGTTTTTACTTAAGTGACACAGGGAACAGTAGAGCATAGAGTTTTAGGTATTACGACTGTAGAAGAGAGGAGTTAAAAGTGGAGAACTAGGAATACAATTCACACATGTATGCCAAAAGCCTGGTCCAAGGAGTAGGAGATCAAAAGGGAAATAAGGTATATTAGTAGCCGGTTAGCTTCTCAGAGTTCAAGCGATAACAATAACTGGCAAGCAGTCATGACCACAGCCATGCCCAGCTGGATGGCGGAACTCTCCCAAAGCACTGAACTCTAGGCTCCAAGCGGCTGTTTGAAAATCTCAGAAATGCTATGCTAAAACAAAGAAAGACTTCCGAAACTTAAAGATAACTCGTGGGTGTAACTATTTGCATGGATTTAGTTCATTAACTTATACAGTGCGAGATGCTGATTTGGGACAAGTAACTTTTCTCAGAACTCAGGACTGCTGATAGATGGGGACGGAGTTAATTCCATAAGATGTTGTGCATATAATCCTTATTTCAGTTAAGTGTATCTTTGTTCTGTATTGTGGCTTTTCTTGTTGTGTTTCTTTTAAGTTAAAAAATATTATTTTATTTCAATGCTAACATCTTTTCTCATTGGTTTGTATATTTTTTCTCATATCAAACCACATTGCAAAATACATATTTAAGAACCAGTGTTCCAAGTTGCACTTCTAGGTTTTGATACCCTCACATCTAACATCAGCAGGGTTCTTAACACTCTGACCTTACCTCTCAAGTTCAGCCCTTCTATCCATGTTTGGACTAATGAAGTTAGGGGCAGAGTGGTGATGGTGGAAACTAAACTGAGCATCACTGAACAAGTTATTGTAAGTGCCGCTTAACAGCACTGCTGATGACCCTTCATTACTTTGCAAATGATGAAGAGGGTACTGATGTGGCAATAATTGGTTGGATTGGATTCTTTCCACATTCTGTGTACAGACATACCTATGAAACTTTCCACATCGTCAGCTAAATGCCAGTGTTGTAGTTGTACTGGAACAGCTTGCCTCGGGCTGCATCTGGTTCTGGTGCACAAGTCTTTAGTACTACTGCTGGAATGTTGTCAGGGCTCAGAACCCTTAAAAGGTGCCTTCAGTCATTTCTTGGTTACATGTAGAGTAAATCAAATGCACGGTGGCACAGTGGTTAGCACTGTTGCCTTAAAGCGCCAGGGACACGGGTTTGATTTTCAGTTTGGGTGACTGTGCAGAGTCTGCACGTTCTCCATGTCTACATGGGGTTTTCTCTGGGTGCTCGGGCTTCCTCCCACAATCTGAAAGACGAGCTGGTTAGGTGCATTGGCCATGCTAAATTCTCCCTCAGTGTACCCGAAGAGGCTCCAGAGTGTGGCAACTAGAGGATTTTCACAGTAACTTCACTGCAGTGTTACTGTAAGCCTACTTGGGATACTAATAAATAGATCAAATCAAAATCAAAACTGGCTTGTGGCTGGCATCTGTGGCGGCGAGGACCTCATGAGGAGGCCGAAGTGGAATGTCCACTTGGCACTTCTGGATGAAAATGTTTGTAAATGCTTTCAGCCTTCTATTTTGAAGTGATGCGCTGCTGCCTGTTGCCCCTTACAACTCCCACTTCTCTTTGATAAGGATAGACATAAAGAAAATGTTTTCCCTTGTGCAGGGAGTTCAAAGCAAAGGGTTATAAATTTAAAATAGTCACTTCCAAATCTGACACAGGATTCAGGAGAAACATCTTTAACCAGTGTGATTAGAATGTTGAATCTACAAAAACAAGGAAAATCAGATTGATACATTGAAGGGGAAGCTTGATGAATACTCATTAAAGCAAGAAATTGAAGGAAATGTTGACAGAATTTGATGATGTAGAATGTTTGAAGACTAATGCGAAGCATAAACACCATATGGCACGTCCACTATGACTCTCACCAATTTTTACTTTTCTGGATGTATCACAGCTTGGTATGGCTCCTGTTCTGACTAAGACCACAAGAAACCCGCAAGGATTGTGAACGAAGCCAGGTCCATCACGCCAACCAACTTCCCATCCCTTGGCTCTACACTTCCCGCTGCTTCGAGAAAGCAGCCAGCATAATCAAAGACTCCACGCACCCAGGATTTACTCTCTTCTATCTTCCCTTACACCCTAGCTAAGACTGTAACACTATATTCTGCACCCTCTCCTTTCCTTCTCCTCTATGTACTCTATGGAAGGTATGTTTTGTCTGTGTAGCGCACAAGAAACAATACTTCTCACTGTATCCCAATACATGACAATAATCAAATTAAATCAAAACACTAGAATGGACTAGTTGTGCAAATACTCTTTTATTGTGCAAGATCTTGATTTGTTTTCTACTTTGGCCTTTCAGGAACAAAAACTTCTGGTCCCTCTAATTTACTAAAGCATTTCATAGTGCTTCAAAAGGAGAATTATCAAACAACATTTGACATCAAATCACACAGAGACATTAGGTTAGATGACGAAAAGCTTGGTCAAAAGAGACCAGATTTAAACAACATCTTAAAGAAGGACAGAAAGATACAGAGGCAGAGAAGTTCAGGGAGCCAGTTCCAGAACATGGGCCCACATTACAGCATCCAAGAGGCCAGAACTGGAGAAGTAAAAGTGATCTCTTACAGTTTACAGGGCCAAAAGAGATGACAGAAACTAGGAGGGGTGAGGACATGGTCAAAGCTATATAGCAGGATGAGAATTTTAAAATCATGGCATTGCTGAATGGACACCAGTATAAGTCAGTGAAAACTGGTATAATGCATGAACATGACTTGGTGTGAGTTACAATGCTGGAAGCAGAGTTTTGAATTTGCTGCAGTATACATAGGTTGGGAGATGAGAACCTGTCCAGGAGAGCATTGCAATAGTCAAGTCCAGGGATCACCAAGGCATGAAGGTGGATCGCAGCAACAAATGGGCTCAGGCAGGGGCAGCATCATTTATTTATTGCCAGGTCTGATTCTACAGTACCTAGACACTTTTGCACATGCACACTGCATTATTAAATTTCTGCTTGGTTTGCTTGGCTCCTTTTCTGTTGTCCTTACAGATGAGTAATCCCTGGCTGGAACAAGAGAACAGATGTTGCCATCTTCTGTGTATCTCGACATATTCATTCTTTTCATCCAAAAGGAAGCTAGTTTTCCTCCACCAGCTCTTTAAGTTCCCTTTTCTTAATTGGTTTACTGTTCATGTTTAGCGACCGCACCCCCCCCCACCTTTCTCCTTGCTTTATATGCCTCAGGAAGACATCTTTCTGTTGTTCCCTCGTTCATGTCCAACTTTCTTCCCTTTGTTTCTTATCCACATTCGTATTCTTTTTCAAATCACCCCATCTCTCCGGCTTGTTGATTTACTACTTTTCCTGAACTAGCTTTTTTTTTAGCTTTTTAATATCCTAGGGACTTGCAGGGGGCAAATTACTGCAGATGCTGGAATCTGAAACCAGAAGAGAAAATGCAGGAAAATCTCAGCACGTCTGGCAGCACTTGTAAGGAGAGAAAAGAGCTGGTATTTCAACAGCAGATGACCCTTTGTTAAAGCTAAAAGGCATAGAAAGTGGGAGATATTTATACTGCAGGGTGAGGGAATGAAAGATGAGTCATAGCCACAGAAACCAGGGGAAACGACTGCTAATGGCTGTCCACAGAGAGAATAGAAGGGTGTGAATGGCCAAACAGCAGAGCAGCTAAAAACAGAGTTACAGATGGAGATTTGTGTGGGGGGGGGCGGGCGGGGGCGGCGGCGGCGGGCAGGCAGCATATGGATGGGTCAGTGATAACATTTAGAGAAGGGGAAGAAAAGGTAAGGGAAGAGGGATAATTTTTCCTTTACATACTTTATCCCCCTATAATATCTCCCACTTTCTATGCCTTTTAGCTTTGACGAAGGGTCATCTTGATTGAAACGTCAGCTCTTTTCACTTCTTACAGACGCCACCAAACCTGCTGAGATTTTCCAGCATTTTCTCTTTTGGGAGCAATGTCTTAACTTGGATTAAAAGGGTAACCTATAGCCCTTCTGCTCAAAAGGAATCAGAAGATCAGCCACTGAGAATAAGCGCGTGGTCTAAGTGGAAGGTAACTATACATAAGCTAAAAAGATTAAAAATAAATATTTTAAACATTACTGTACTTTCTGTATTTTAAACAATTTGGAGATAGCAGTATAATTTGGGGACCAGAGCCAGAGTTTTTCATAAGCTACCAGCTTGTCCGAAATGTTCCTCCTGTCATTCCCAGCATGAAATTCATAGATATAATACAGTAACTTGGATGTTACACTAACAGTGTAAAAAATTACATTTAAGTGGAATTTTCTCAAATTATTTGATGATCACACAATACAGTCCTTGTCTATGAGTGCGCATTATATGTAATCCTTCACCAATTTTGAAGTTTTAACCCTTAATAGTTTAAAGCTGAGAGTATAGTTGGAAATATTTGGGTCAGAATTTTCCTGTCCTGCCAGCAGGGCATCCCCACCCACAGGTTTCCCATCGGCATGGGGTGACGTCAATGGGAATTCCCGTCGACAGCAGCGGGACCAGGGAATCCCACCGCTAGCAAACAACATGCCATCTCCTGCCAGTGGGAAACACATGGCTGGAAGGCCAGGGAATCTTCCCCTTGATCTTGCGCAGAAGGGGGACAGAGAAGAGGGACAAAGAAACAAAAACAATTAAAGGATTGCTAGCACTGGGCAAAGGTTGGCCTGTGCAAGGGATGTGATGTTTGACAGGATACAGCTTATTGGTAGATTCCTGTTTTGCTTGCAGCAAGAGGAAAAGTAAGGCCAAAAACACTAGTTCTCAAGCTCTGAAATATCTTTGAAGGGATACCTGCAAAGGTGACTCCAGGAAAGATTTTAAGCATGAAGATGTAATGGAAATCTAATGTTTTCCCCCTACAGAGCTGCTGAGGTTAGGTCAACTGAACATTTCAGAACAGAGATACATGGAATTTTTGTTCAAAGTTATTGAGGGATATGGATTGAGGCAGGTAAACAGGAATTAAGGCATGGATCAGCCATAACGAACAGTTTAACTAAATACCTTAACAGGCTTTAGCAGCTGAATGGTGCAATCCTCTTCCAATCAGAAGAAAGAGACCCTAAAGGATACATGTGCCAATTGGAGCTTGTGGCAAATGGTAAGAGAACGAAGAAGGAAAAGCTGAATTTGACCACGTCCTCACCTATTGACTCATTGCAAATGTACCTATCCAGGACATTATTGGTGGGATACTATTCCTAGTACAGTGAATCATGTAGTCCTTGTGGAGACAAAGTCCCATCTTTATACTAAGGACACTCACAGTCATACATTCTGACACTGCTAGTATTAAAATGGGATAAATTCAGGACAGATCTTGGGACATCTATGAGGCCCAACTGGCCAATAGCAGCAGCAGAATTGTATTCATCAACCAGACAATTTAAAAAATGATCAAGTGGAGATTCCAGGAATATCTCATCCTTACTGATGGCGGAGCCCAGCAGGAACACAAAAGGCAAACATGAAGCATTTGCAACAATCAGATGCCAGTCATTAGCCAATTTGACTTATTTGATGAGTATTTCGTTGGTGCCCGAAATCTTTGCTGTATGTAATGGAAAATGGCCAGAGCAGGCCAAATCCAATCCCACCAATTATCATCCCATTCACCTACTCTCAGTCACCAGAAAAGTAATCAAGTGGTATATAATCAACCAATGCTTATTTTGGATTAAACAGTAAGAAGTTGGATTATACCAGAGAAATTGAGCTCTTGATCTCATTACTCTTGGTCCAAACATGAGCAAAAGAGTAGCATTCTAGAGGTGAAGTGAGTGTGACTGCTCTGGACATCAGGCAACATTTAACAAAATGTGACACCATGCAGCCCCATAAAAACTGAATAGGGATGGGAGGAAAAGACTTTCCATTGGATAGAATCATTCCTAGCACAAAAGCATTCCTCAGTGCAGTATCCGAAATCCAACCATTTTCAACTGCTTCATGTAAAGTTTAATAGTCACAAGTAAGCCTTATAGTAGTACTGCAATGAAGTTACTGTGAAATTCTCCTAGTCGCCACACTCTGGCACCTGTTCAGGTCAATGCACCTAAATAGCACATCTTTCAGAATATGGGAGGAAACCGGAGCACACTAGAGGAAGCCCATGCAAACACGGGGAGGATGTGTAAACTCTACACAGACATTGATCCAAGCTGGGAATCGAACCCAGGTCCCTGGTGCTGTGAGGCAGCAGTGATAACCTCTATGCCATCCGATGATCTTCTCTCCATAAGACATAGAGCTGTTAACTGATGATTAAACAGTATTCAAATCCATTCACAACTCAGGTAATAGCAAGGCCTAGACAACATTATGCTTGGGCTGTTGAATGGCAAGTAATATTCAGGTTACATAAGTACCAAACAATGAGCATCATCAATGAGAGAAGAGAGAGAGAAAAAAGAGAGCAGAGAGAAAAAAAAAAAGAGTAGGGAAAGAGAGAGGGATAAGTGCAACTTCAACAACATTCAAGATGTTCAATACCATGCACGAGAAAGCAACATGTTTTATTGGCAACTCATCCACCATTTATTCTTTTCACCACAGTGCAACATGGCTGTAGTGTGTAATATTTACAAATGCACTTACAGCTACTTGCCAATGCTTATTCAACAGAATCTCCAAAACTTGCAACTTTTACCCTGTAGAAGACAGCAGCACGTATACTGTGAAGGAATAAACAATAAAAAAATGACTTCCTAGTACATTCAGTCTTGTGTGATTATCTTTTGGACATGCCTGTCACTGTTGTTACGTTGGTTAGGTGATGCAGAATGATGCTAACAGTACAGGTTGAATCCCTCTACTGACCATGGTAGTTCATGAAGGATTGAAGTTTGATATAGAATAGTGCCTCTGAAGCTAAAGAAATCTCTCTCCCTAACAGAGAGAGAGAGATACATAAGATCACTTGTGGACTATGGCTTAATTACTTCTGTTCTTAACTGAAGCATTTGTATTTTTTTAAAATCAAAACACGAGTTTATAATCAGCCAGTATGTCAGAGAAGCTCTTATTAATTTCTTATTTTCACTTCTGATCAAAATACTCAAATTAGGATGAAGAAGGGTGTACTTTGTCACATGCTCTTTGCAAAACTGAAGTGCCATAATCAACCCTACCCTATTGAGAGCCAAAGATTGACAGTGTGCAAAATGTGGGGAATAGGATTGTTTTAAAGCAAACCCTTCTACACGAAACAATTGGGGTTACTTTACTATATTTAAAAGGGGCGATATAAACAGGAGACACTCACTGGGAAGCAATAAGGCCAAGTCAGCATGTGTTCCGGATTGTGTGAAGCCACTGAAAACTACATTGACAACTGACATAGTTCAGGCCAAAAATGAACATGTTTTAATATTTTAATAGAAAATCAAAATGCAGTTCTGAATATTGGTTGGAAATGGTCATATTAAAATCAAAATAAAGTAATGACAACTTTTTGCATCAACACATGCTACAGACTTCCGCATACTGCCTCACCAGTAACCTGTACGTGTGACAGAACTGCAGTAACTGAAGAAATAAAGTGCTTGCCAGTTTTATTCCCAGATTCTGACAGCCTTTAGCAAAAGACCTGCCAATCAAGAATTTAGAACAAAGACAAAAGCTAGACAGGGCTTCGATATCACCTTGACTGGCAGCAATACCCTGAATCCACTTCAACAGAGAGAATTTCTGACATAATGCACAGATAGCCATATGCATATATTCTGTATATATAAAATGTATTATTGATGGTTCTGCAATGATCCTAGCAGCTCTCCTCACAATAGCAACCTACTATATACCAAATCTAAAATTACTTATCTTACAAATCTGGTTCTGATTAGGGATTGCTATTGACAACGGCAAAATGAAACTAATTCTCTCCTCTCATTCCTTTGCATTTCAATGTCAAACCAAAATTGCTCACAGAAGACATTTTCAAATTCTAATACTTAGTACAACTAAAAATTTCTTAAAAAGCATCAATGGAGATTTATGATGAGACACAATCACCACAAGTGATATAATAATTCTGCTCAACCTCATGTATTTGAATAATGAGGTACAAACAACATTGAGATTCTAAATTTATGCCCAAAGTAGTTCACACTAAATCATCTCTCAGAAACAACAGAGAGAGAGAGTTTGGAAACAACAGTAACAAATATCCATTTTTAATTTTAAAAAAATACCGCATACTTTCCTCGGTTAAGTAAGACATAACATTCATGTTTGAGGTTTTATGAGGAAAAATAAGATTTGATAGATTTGCCAATAAATGAGTAATGTCAGGTGACACAAACTAGAAGCAGATTGTGTAGATCGAGAGCTCAAATTGATTTAGTAATTTCCAAACACTCATGAGCCACTTAGCCCCAACATTAGACTGGAAAATGCACTTCATTTTTATGCCCATTCTGGAATGTGAAGTTACAAAATTTCCTGTGGATCACATTAGAATATTCTTAAACATTAAAATGATTACGACACAATTATGGTCCCAAGGAAAGCAGAAAATATGCTTCCGTGAAGTATGAAAATGGAAGTTTCAACTCATTTAACTATCATTCATACATTATAGGTGTTTCACTGCCAATTTCAACCTGTGTTCCTGGGTTCTGTGTCTTCTCTGTCTTATTTCCAGAGTTCAAAAATTGTTTTTTCTCCATTTCTGTGGGTCACGTTTACATAAGAACAGTAGAGCTTCATTAATACTGAGGCTCAGTGAGTGTCTTCACTGAACTGCCCTATGTTGCCTGCCTGCAGAGACAGCCACATGGCATAGTCACATGGCAACAGAAAACCAGATTGGTCAATCGGACTGGTTATGTTTCAAAATCCAAACATCAGGCGCATAGTTTTATCATTCCCCAGTAAGAAATGCAATTTTTAAAATGGGATTTATGCCAAAACACTTCATTGAAATAAATGGAAAATATCACAAAGATATCACTGAGGATGAATATGTTTTTAAAAAACTCTTGAAAAACTTTTTGTGCTATGCCTGAAAATCTGCTCTGAATTTTAATAGCCCCTTTGAGCAATTACAATCAGGAGAAGCTTGCACATAAGGCTCTATACCTTAGGGCAGAAGGATCAGTAGATAGTTGTGTCAGAACAAAGAGAATTGAACATACTGTAGTTGCATGTATAATAGGGCAGCACAATGACACAAAGGAGGCACGGTGGCACAGTGGTTAGCACTGCTGCTCACAGCGCCAGGGACCCAGGTTCAATTCCTGGCTTGGGTCACTGTTCGTGTGAAGTATGCATGTTTTCTCCGTGTCTGCGGTGTGTTTCCTCCGGGTACTCCAGTTTCTTCTGAATGACATGCTCGTTAGGTGAACTGACCCGAACGGGTGCTGGAGTACGGCAACTAGGGATTTTCACAGTAATTTCATTGCAAATTAATGTAAGCCTTACTTGTGACTAATAAATAAACTTTTAAACTTTAACCTATGCCCAAAATTCCACAAGCTTTCAAACTTCAGTTATGGTTACACAGGTAAGATGAGTACAGAGAGATATGGGCCAAATGTGGGCAATTGGGACTAGTATAATAGTTAAAAAAAGGAAGGCATGGACAAGTTGGGCCAAAGAGCCTGTTTCCATGCTGTAAACGTCTGACTCATGGTTTGTTTGTTTCCAGAACATGTTTGTCTCGAGGCATGTTTGTACAGAGGAAATTCAAGAATATTGTGTTTACACAAACACTGTTTCGCATATTTCAAATCAAAATTTGCCTTTCATTACTTGACAGCAGGATCCTGAAAAGCAAACACCGATCAACATACTACTGAAAAGTCATACATCATGAAGCAACAGAAGCTTGAAGTCAAACAAATCAGTTAATGCTGCCAAGTTTATGTTTGAATTTCTAGTGGAAAGTGGAGCAAGAAAAGTCAAAGAAGGTAGAGCAAATTAAAAGGTTTTGATTCTGAATGGAGGAAAAATAAAGTAGCTGGCACAAAGCTAAAAAAAGCAAGGAAAATCTGAATAATTGGGAGATGAAGGTGAAAGAGTAATTAAGAATGCGTGCACTGGGTTCCTCTCTCCCTCCCAATGACCTGTGAGGCAACTGCACCAACTGCATCCCTTTGGCATTGGTGAACTGCCTCTTGAAACCTATGTGGTGTTCAAAACTCACCAACAATCTGACAATGACAGAAATTTTGAGCAAGTCTTGAATCTTTGGCTCTTGGTGTGTGCCCCTGCACTTTGCCTATTTGAGACCAAAAAATAGGTCAAAACACAAAAGACACTTAATATAATTAATATTAAAATACAAGTTTATATAATTCAATATGAATCATAAATGTAATTTGTCATATGTATTGGGATACAGTGAAAACTATTTTCCCTGTGTGCTACACAGACAAAACACACTGTTCATAGAATACACAAGGGAGAAGGAAAGAAAAGGATGCAGATAATAGTATTGCAGTTGCAGGTTTGGCTTGATACAAAAAACATGTCCACATGCCCAAAAATAAACTGTTAAATCGGCTAAAGTTTTAACTTGGAATTACTGATTGAAGGACTAAGAGAAAAAGAGAATAAGACAGGTTCCCCAAAGTATCAAAGCGTAAAGAAGCAAGTGACAATCAACTGAAATATTAACATATGGAAGCACCTAGAATTAAGTTATGAAGATTATTGATGAAGAAAATAGTGAAAGAACATTCCCTTTGTTTGTTATTTAATTGTAGTGACAGTTTTAAATTGACAAGCCCCTAAGGAAAAGGCTCGGATAAATGTATTCATGCAAAAAAGGTTGTTGGAACATAGAGTGCTCAACTGGGAACAACTGAGACACAGATCACTGCTGCTTTCATTGAAAAAAAATAGATGAATATTTGAAGCATTGGAAAGTACCAGGTTAGGAGCAAGGACTAGGACTGTGGGATTAGTTCCGGGCTAACAAAACTGGCACAGATAAACTAGGCCAATTGGCTTATTTGCATACTTAAACTTTTTAAGAGTCTGCAGTACAACACCAATAAAAACTGGCAAATTATCTGAAGATATTTCAGTACATTTCATAAATGTATGACAGATATTGAAAACTGGTCAGTAAAAGAACTTCAATTGAGAAACGATAAGAAATGAGAAACAAAACATGTCCTTTTGGAGGGAAAAAAAAAGCATAAACCACGATAATTTTGGGTTTTGCAACAAACATTCTCTTCCATTCAACTTCATTGGTCATTCTGGTCAACGGGCCTCACTTTGCTTACAAACTGCAATGCATTTGGTATTGCCCAAGACTTCATTAAACAATAGCATAGACTCAGGGTTATAACAGCCTTAATTTCACTATTTGCTCCACCGATGGATAAACTTTTAAAACTTGTATGTCTTATGTAATCTGATATCCCTAATAGAGGACGCAGTGGCATAGTGTATCTTCGTTGCACAACCAATCCAGAGACCCGGGTAATGTTCTGCGATCCCGGATTTGAATCTCAGCATGGCAGTTGGCGAAATCTAAGCTGAATAAAAATCTGGAACTAAAAGTCTGATGATGACCATGAAACCATTGTCGATTGCTGTAAAAACCCATCTGATTCATAAATGTTCATTAGGGAAGGAAATCTACAGTCCTTGCCTGATCTGGCCTACATGTAACTCCAGAGCCAAAACAATTACTCTTAAATGCCCTCAGGGATGGGTAATAAATGCTGGTCATGATGTGGACACCTGACGAAGGAACAGCGTTTCCGAAAGCTTGTGGGTTTACTATCAAATAAACTTGTTGGACTTTAACCTGGTGTTGTGAGACTTCTTACTGTAATAAATGCTGGCCCAGCCAATGGCACACACATCCCATGAACAAATAAAATAAATAGCGCCTCAGACATCATCATTCAAACCCAGTATCACTACCATCTAAAAGGACAAGGAGAGCAATCACCTGGGTACACCCACAGCAGGAGGTTTTCTTCTAATCCACTCACCATCCTGATCTGGAACTATATCGCTGTACCAAAATCTTGGAACTCTCTCCCTAACAGCACCGTACGAGCCCCTACCCCTCATGAACTGCAGCGGGTTAAGAAGACAGCTCACTGCCACCTTTTTAAGGGCAATTAAGGATGGGCAATAAATGTTGGCCAGCCAGCAACACTCATGTCCCATGAATGTTCTTTTAAAAATTCCAGTTCTCTGTTACTTATGCACTTACAGAATGATATTTTGAACAACTAAGTACTGAAATGTCAATTTTTGCAAAAGGCATACTTGAAACAAACACATAAAACACATCTGTTGGTTTAATATTGAGTAAAATAAATCAATGAACAGAACTCAATTTCACAATAAAAACCAGCTTGCCATTATCTTCCCTTTATGACAAACTTAGATGATTCCTCAAGTGCGCGCACACTATCAAAGTTCAGCTATTACGAACTTTTGTGTCTCAGAAGAAAATGTGTGCCACCCAAGCTTCAGATGCCAAATCTTAGTCTATTAAGCTGTCAATCACCAACGTTTACCTGGAGAACTATGAGCTGTGAAACTGTTCTTTGTCCATCCATTACTATAAAATCACTCTCTACCAACACTGAACGAGGGTTTTCTTTTGACGTAACCTGAAATGTTTGATGATGGGCTGGCCAGGACAACCGACTGACCTGTTAGCGTCTTCCCACTGTTTCAAACATTGCACTAGCCCACAATATACACAATGCCATTGTTCAGACATTGAAAGATGGACCAGCTGCACTTTCCTCTCTGGGTAGCTGATAAAAATTCCCAAGGTAACATGTCTGATTTCATCCTGGTTTAGCATATAATTAAAGTACTGAATTCAAAGTTAAAATAATCCCAACTCAGG
Organism: Carcharhinus amblyrhynchos; assembly: GCF_965287045.1. NCBI lineage: Eukaryota > Metazoa > Chordata > Chondrichthyes > Carcharhiniformes > Carcharhinidae > Carcharhinus > Carcharhinus amblyrhynchos. The sequence goes on from NC_137334.1 coordinate 34,597,132, forward strand.
GAAAAAAGGGTTAAATTATTACAGGCACAAGGAGTCAATGGATGTCTGGGGGGATTGTTTCTACTAAAGCAGAAGGATAATAATTGTTACACATGGAGTTCTTAAATTACTTATTCAGCACCATCATTTATGTTGAACTATTCAAACAAAAAGTACATTAACAAACCACCATGGATTACAATCAGAAAAAGATAAAAGTTGAAAACAGTCCTAATACAGCAAATCTGAGAACAGAGTTGACAAATGCCCAGCAGCTGCCCAGCCCAGCCATCCACAACCCTGCATGCATATGATCTTTCAGTATCAGTTAACCTACCCTGATGGTATAGCTTGTCATCTTTGAACCATCACAAATCAGTTTGTCTCCTGCTACCAACGGAACCCAACTTCCTCCCAAATTTCACTCTCTTTGCTTTAATTAGTTCCCCATATAAATCTTTCCCTAATCTACTTAACAGGCATAAAGAAAGAGATCTGACAACTTGGTCACAGGGTACATCATCTGTCCTCCGGTTTGTAGTGTTACATATTATTGCTAATCACCGCAACAAAACAGAGGAAATATTTACTGTTGAAGAGAAAATTCCTCATGTTGACATTTTTCACATGGCTCCTAAAGGTAGCATTATCTAAATTAATTGGACACTGAACAGCCCCCTGCAGTCCAGTGACTAAATGCTGCATATTTGCTGCACCATCAGTCTGGAATAAAACAAATGAGAGATTTGTGCTTAAAACCATTACTACTCACTACTGTTTGTTCTTTAACAGTGAAAGCTTCAAAAACACAATGCTGACTATAACAAATCAATTGTCCGAGCACTTTATCCAACGATGCAGTTTGTAAAGTACTTCAGCAGTGATACGAGTGATGAGTCAAAGCTACATTGCATTAACATCGGTGGAGGAGGACAAGTTCCATGTACACGATCAAGAATTCATACTCTTATTAATGCTGCAGGATCAATTCCAATGAAAGTGTTTATCCAATACAATCAGATTTATGTTCAAAATTCACCCCACTTATACTGGAGGACAGGCTGGCAGCTATAAGATTACTTGAATGTATGATGTGCACATGCATCGCTCCTGATAGCATTCTGGCCGCAGACGTTCTCCAGTGTTTGGTCGGGGGTGGGGTAGACACTTTACAGATATGCAGTCAGACTGAGGTTCAGTCCATAAGTAATAAGAACAGATGGCAACCTAAATGACTCGGGGCACCGGCATGTTCCTCCACTAGTGCTTTACTCTCAGAATCACAGAATGAAATCACTTTATGAGATGATATTGACAGCCTCTTAACGCACAAGTGCTGCCCTGTTTATGCTGCTGAGTTGCATCCTGAAATACAACGTAAATTGGGTATGAAATGCAGACAGCAACACTGACCGTGATCACTGATGAGTGCTAATAAGAGCAGGTTGCCTCTGTAGCCTGTAGAAAACAACAATGCTGCTTTACTGTATAGCAAAGAAGTTCAAAAATCACTTCAACACCATTAGAAGCTGACAAATGCAGAGCAGAAACTATCACTTGGAGGTTATTCTCCTTAGGCTCACACCAGCACAGTTGTCTTCCTGGTGCTGGCATGCTGAAAATCAGAATAAATGCAGAATCAATCCCTTGAGAGATAATGATTAATCATTGCTGTAAATGGTCAACTTCAAAAGGCGAGTAATTCCCAAGACAATAACAAAACCTCCACTGCAAAAATAAGAGTGCGACTATACTGGTTGCTAGCATTTTTTCCCTCTAAGAGTTTTGGAATAAACAGGCAACACAAAACAATACATGAGTAAATGTTTCACTTGTAACACAAATACCACACTACAAACAGTTAAGCTCCATCAATTCCAAACACAAACCCATTAGTGAAATATAAGTCTTGAAAGGGCCCACCCTTCTAATGAGTTTCTTGTTATTCAAACACATAGATTACTCCAAGCTATTACTCTTGGTCTGCCTCAAGTCAAATTGCAAAATTATATTATGTACTATATATGGAAATATTTCATATTAATGAAGCAAAAACAGTTGAATTTTACATATTTCATAGAAACAGAAACATATTTCAATACCTCTCATTAAAACTGTAATCCTTAACAAGAAAAGATTTTAAACTCTACAGCACAGCCTTCGAGAGAGCCAGTCCTCCAGGATAACAGAGCTACTTGTGGCAGTCCTTTAAACAATGCATTTAGAAAGCTGAAGAGGTCAGAGTGGGGGGGACCTTTAGGCAGCACACTGACTGACTGACTGACTGAGCTCAGTGCTGAGCCTCAGGGACAGCTTTCTTCCCAGACCCCGGGGCGCGCGCCTGCGCGCGCGCACACACACAACCTCACCCGCGCGTGCACGCATAAAGCTCGTCACCGCCTACTTGCCCAGCTACACAGACACAAAAATCTAAATAAACCTGCGCTGCCGGCCAGCAGGAAGAAATTGGGAGGGTTTGAAGTGGAAAGCAGGCAGGAGGAGAGCGCCGGCCAACTTTCTCATGTCTGGAGTCAGAGCGCCAGGAGCCATCGACAACTTTCTGTATTTCCGTTTTCAGCAGCCCCTCAATCTCCCTCACACCCTCCCTCATTCTCCCTCACACCCTTTCTCACTCCCCACCTCACCCACCCTCTCACACCTCACTCTCCCTCCCGCCCCCACCTCACCCTCCCTCCCACCCCCACCTCACCCTCCCTCCCACCCACAACCCCTCCCGCCCCCACCTCACCCTCCCTCCCACCCCCGGCCCCTCCCACCCCTTCACCTCCCCCTCGCTCTCCCTCACCCCCGCGACCCCTCACCTCACCCTCACTCTACCTCCCTCCCACTCCCTGATGAAAAAGGGGCAGTCCCTGGAGATGGGCAGAGCGGCGGCTCACTGCCCCTTGCTGCTGGATACATGGTTGCACTTGTTCCCAATCCGTGTTTACAGCAAGTTTCATGGAGGGGACTGCACTGTGCAGATTCTCTCTCTCTCTCTCTCACACATTCACACACACATAGACAGAAAGCAAGCTTCACTGGACACAACTCAACAACGCTCCTGAAAGTAATGAATAGGAGTCAACTACGAAAAGATTCTGGGGGAAAAAAGTTGCAAGTAACGCCTACTTTGTCTCAGTCCTGCTCTTTTCGCTGACTCGCGAGATTGCAGCGGGGTTTTTTTTGGTAGAGGAGGGGGATTGTTGCTAGGTTTATCACTGGGTTGTCTCCCCTCCCTGCTGCTCCGGAATCTCTGGCACTGGAAAGTTGAATGACGTAAAGGCAGGCAGCTTATTCCGTGCTGTACACAGTCCCCAGCAGCCAGGCGCCACCTTCAAACCCACAGCATGCATTCTATTTAAAGGGAGCACCCAGTAATTACAGTGTGTCAGGCTGCAGAGTATCCAGCGCTGTGTTCTGTCCAAGACTTCCAATGTGTTACAGTTCTCTCGAAAGCAGAAGATGGAGTCGTAACATCTGAGAAGTCAATCAGAATGTTTTTTTTTATTTTGATCATCCAGGATCGGATTCGGAGCAAAAAGTCCAGAACTTAGAATCACAGAATGCCAACAGTGCAGAAGGAGGCCATTTGGCCCATCGAGCCTGCACTGACAAAAATCCTACCCAGGCTCTAAGTTTAAAGTTTATTTATTAATTTCACAAATACGTTTACATTAACACGGCAATGAAATTATTGTGAAAATCCTCTCATCGTCACACCCTGGCGCATGGCCAAAGCACCAAATCAGTACCTCTTTCGGACTGTGGGAGGAAACTGGAGCACCCGGAGGCAATCCAGGCAGCCAGGGGGAGAATGTGCAGACACCCCTCCAGACAGTGACCCCAGCCAGGAATCAAACCTTGGTCCCCGGTGCTTTGAAGCAGCAATGCTAACCTCTGTGCCACTCGGTCCCCGTAAACCCATGTACTTACCCTGCTAGACCTACTGATGCCAAGGGACAATTTATCATTAACCTGCACATCTTTGGAGTGTGGGAGGGAACCCGAACACCCCGGAGGAAACCCACAGGTAGACACAGGGAGAATGTGCAGACTCCACACAGACAAGTCACCCAAGGCTAGAATTGAACCCTCACACCCTCTCTCATTCTCCCTCACATCTCCCCCCCCCCCCCCCCACCCCGGCACTGTGAGGCAGCAGTGCTAACCACTGTACCTACTTGAATTGTTATTGACGTTATTTGAAGAATTGTGATACTGTAAATTGTGAAGGCAATAAACTGAAATTATTGATTCTGAGCATTGTGAATCACTGGCATTAGGTAGGGAAAGTTCCATACTTGATGTTTTCTTGCCAGATACTGTCTGTAAATTGAACGGTAAGATGACATTGGGTTGATCAAGTGTTATAAAACATTAAAAAAAATCAAAAGTGTCTTTTGTTTTAGAAGGGTAGAAATAGGTGGAGAAATGAGCAGAGGACCTGCCCTAGATCACCACAACAACAAATTATTTATAACAAATGATAAACCAAAGGAGATGTGTTCTTTATCGTCCACATCCTCCATGTCCAGCAGTGCCCATCCATCATGGAAAACCTCAGGTGTGAAGGCAGACTGCATGTGTTTCTCTGTCAACATGTGCTGCCTATCCTGAGTATTTCACTGTTTTCTATTTTTAGAATCAACTGCAATATTTTGCTTTGCGTTCATCCCTTCATTAGAACTGGATTAAAGAGATAATGTGAGTTACATGCACATTCAGATTTTCCATTCATTGCTACTTACAGGTGTTTTTTACTCTAGTACCATTCATCTGTATTTATCATTCCACTACTGTTTGCTGTCAATGTGCAACTGCTATTTATTTGCCGCCTTAACAGGTCTACTGGCCCATTACTTCCAGGCTTCTCAGTCGGATTTGGGGAGTATTCGAAAGATGCGTTGGTGAATCCCTCTCAGAAGCTTCCACATAAGACTTTATGCAGAAATTGTCCAGATGTGCTAACTTCCCCTGGATAATTGCACTGCAGTGGGACCCACCCAACAAGATGATTTAAATCGCTAACTTCAGATAGTTCTGTTGGTTTTACATCAACAGTTACTGTGAAGAGAATTAGAATAAAACTACTTCTAACTTAAGTGTAACTATTTTAAACACCAAAACTGGACCCCATGCAGGACAACTTTCCCATCTCACCCCTGCCTCCGCTCCCCCCCCCCCAATCCCACCACCACTCCCAACTAATCAACTCCCCAAGTTATTTTCTAACCCCCAACTTTAGCCTGAAGGTGAAGTAAACAGCGGTCATGTCCACCCTGAGTTTGCCAGTGTTTCACTGCGCTGTGATCTTTAGAGATTCTTTCTCTGCAGGTTCCATGCACCTCCAGCCAGTGGAGGTTTGAACAAAGTCTTCCAGAGCGAGTCAGTATGCTTTACACTGTTGTAATTCCAGTTGGCCAGGGCTTTATGCTGCTGGGTAGAGGTTATGGCTCAATGTATTTACTTTCTTACTGTCTATAATCATTATATGGAAAGTGTTGTTGTTTTTGTTTCTCTTGGAGTGTGCATTCCAATTAAATATTTCAGCAGTAAGCTTATGGGAGTTTAAGTAAAGTTATTTATTCTCACACACTCCAAATTAATACATTACCACATACTCAATCTCACACATGCACACATACAAACATGCACTTATGCAGATTGGATACAAATTAAAAGTGCATTTTTACAAATGATAGTTCATTCAGCCTCTGATTTACAATGCCCAGTATCCCACATGCAGGCCTGTGGTTGCTTGAATGGTGTTGATGATTCATCAAATCAAAGAGAGGGTTTTGTAAAGTATAGGATTCACAGCAAATTGTGAGGCTTCTTGTAGTCAAATATTTTGAAGGTTATTTTCCAGGTGAACTTTGAAAACTGGAAAAGCAGTAGTTTCCAAGTCTGGTTCACAGATTGGCTGAACTGTTGGCTGTGTTGGATCTGATCAGCAAAATGCGCCTAGCTGATCTTTTAAACAAACAAAGGAAACATGGCTCTCTCACCTTTTTTTACAAGTTATTAACATAGGAACAGGCGTAGGCCATACAGCCCATCAAGCCTGCTCTGCCATTGCATAATGGCTGATCAATCACGTCAATGCCTTTATCCCACACTATCCCAATATCTCCTTACATCATTGCCATTTAGAAATCTGTCAATGTCCTTTCCAATTCAGGCATGGTGTTTCTATCAATTCCACATTCTGTGTTGTGGGTTAGCGCTTCTGAGAGTCACTCAGTCTAGTTTGGTTGTGATAAGCCATTGTAATACAATGGGAGATTGATAGAGGCCACTCATTTCTGTCTGCCACAATTGAGTTTCAATCTTACTCTTTATCCAGGATGAAACGTGGAGATGGGCAATCTGGAAGCTCTCTAGTCTTTTGTATTGGCCAACTTTAAACAGACAGATGTGTGAGTTCCACAATGGTTGGGAGGTATCCTCATCTCCGTCCATATTTAATTAACTATTTACCAGAGACTTGGTACAGTATGTAGTCCAAATGCTAAAAGCCACTTGACTTGCGGAAGCCACCTTAACAACTTGTTTGTGTTCAATGTTTAAAAGTATTGTTGGAATATTCAGAATATGACTTGCAGGCACTGGGCATGACACCTTACCGTATGTTTCCAGCTCCTATTTTTAATTTACCGAGCTTGAGCTCTCCAGCTATCTCAATACTACAATACAATCAACAGTTTCCAGACTTAAGCCTTCGAATCTGTTACTGTTACCAAATTTTTCATTGCCTCTGCCCTAAATTGCTGCCCTGGTAAAAATCCCACATCTTTATCTTTAAATATAAAGATAGCAGACTGGTTTAAACTTGGTGCAGAACTAGCCTGGTTATCGATCACCAGACTTGGCTCTATCACCCAAAACAAAATGATTCCTCCTCAAGGTCTTTGCCTCAAACTCCAGTTAAATCACAGCTCCTCCTGTATTCCTGTTGTCCTCTCCCCGGCAACCACCAAGCACATTACCACCATGCAACCTATCTTTTGTCCCTTAGAGTGTTAGCTGTTTGAACTTCTCATCCACTCTTGTCCTTTGCAAAGTTTGCAGAAATTATCATTACTTTGTCGCTTTGGGCTCTTTCCTTATCACCTATCAAAATGATTGCTATGTCACCCCCTTCTCAAAATGTTTTCTCCCCAACTATTTCTCTGCCTCCAACCTTCTATTCCTCAATTTCTTGATCACGTAATTAAAACCCAGCTCCATGCCCACCTCTCACAATATTTTGAATTCCTCAAATCAGATTTCTAAACTAACTACACTACCAAGACAATACTGGACAAAGTCATCAATTTTATATGCTATGTGTGTGGCCAAGATTATTCATTCTTTTTGCCAACAAAAAGGCATTCAAAATAGTTCATCATTCCATCTTTCTTCATTACATCTTCTTGGAGAGCCCCCATTTCATTTGGTTTCACTTTCATCTGTCCCAAGAAGACAGCATATTTCCTGCAAGAGTTTACTCTCCCACACTCATAGTTAAGGAAAACACCATTGTTTCACCTTTAGCCCTCTCTTTTCCTTTACTTACATGCTACCATTCAGCAATATAATTTTTATCTGTGGGCAATAATTAACATATATGCTGATATGTTTACATATTTCCCTAAAGACCGCCAAAGCCATTTTGGATGAATCCTAACATCCATTAACATGATGCCAGAAAGACCAAAGCAATTCTGTTTGGCTTCTGCAAGTAACATTTTAGTACCCTAATTACCTCACCCCAATCCACCAAAACAATGCTGCACATTCAACTGTGCAAGCTCAGTGTTCTTGTAGAATTCCTACAGTGCAGGAAGTGGCCATTTAGCCCATTGAGCCTCCACCGACAACAATCCCTCCCATCCCCATAACCCCACGCATTTACCCTGCTAATCTCCCTGACACTAAGAGGCAATTTACCATGGTCAATCCATCTAGCCTGCATAACTTTGGACTGTGGGAGAAAACTGGAGCGCCCAGAGGAAACCCACACAGATAGGGGGAGAGTGTGCAAATTCCACACAGTCACCCAAGGCTGCAACTGAACCCAGATCCCTGGCACTGTGAGGCAGCAGTGCTTACCACTGTGCCACCCCATTTAATTTTTAGGAAAGCTTCCAACCTCACAACTTAACCACTAACAACATCATTTATTTATATTTATGCAACATCGTCTGCTGATCCTCATCCAACTCTAATGTCACTGAAACATTTATCCACAAACCTGTCACCTTCAGACTTGATCACTCCAAAATTTTGTTTGTCATTCTTCAAGTAACTGCCCTTCGCAAAATGCAACTTATCTAAAACTCTGTTCCCTGGACTTTATTCCCACCAATCCTGCAATAGCTGGTCTTCCCTGGCTTGGCATACTTCAATGCATCCATTTCAACAACTTTGGTTTCATCTCCAAGTCACTCCATGGCTTGTCCTTTCCTATTATTGATACTTATCTTCAATCTGAATTTAAGCATCCATTCTTTCTATTCTTGCCTTCTTTATTTCCTGCCTCTTCCATTTCACTTTTGATAGCAGAATCTTTAATTCTCACACCCTCATCCTCTGGACTGTCCTCCCTAAATCCCTCTGCCCTCCCATGGGAATTCCAAAAATCTCATATGTATAAACTCCTTTTGGATCATGCCTTCTTTGCAAACCCAGCTCAGTTTTCTCAGTTTTTATTTTTAAATACCTTATATTTTCATAATATTTTAAAATATGTTATAAAATGAAAGCTACTTCTGTTATTCCTTGGTTTTACATTGTTTCAGATATTATTCAATCATTTTCTTTTTAAATTACTGTCAATTGCTTTTTCCTATTTGTTCATGCGTCTTTGTTTTGTAAACACTTGCCATTTCCCACACTTAAGTTGCATTTCCTCTAGTTTGAATCTCAACATTCAGAAGAATCAAAATAATATCTATTGTAACCTTGTGTTATATTAGTTACCAGGATTCGGTTAGTAATACACATTTGATCTTTCACTGTGTTTACTGCAGAAAATACGTTACTAAGTTGCCAATGTTTTCAAACCTTTATTCAAATATTTATAGATCACATCCGCATGTCAGATAGTTTCAGGTACCTAAAAGACGGGAGGGAGTGTGAAGAAGGGAGGAAACCAGCAGAAAGAATAAAGAAAACAAGCCATCGGGCTCATTTTACTGTTGTGTTGAGCCTGTTTTTGGGAGTGAAAACTTGGTAAAGTTGGTTGATCCACGCTTGTGTCCTTTACTAAGGCCTGAAAATGGCCACAATCGGCACCATGCCTGAAACGGGTGCAACGGCAATTTAAATGCATTTGCATGCATTTAATTTGAATTAGTGGGCTGCCAACTTTGCCAGCGCTTCCCTCTTTATCACCGCATTTGCCAATCCGAATTGGCGCGAAACAGACATGTTAAATATAAGTCGGATTCAGGTGCTTCATCTGTGAGGGTTTGTGAGAAGGTAGATGGTTCTCTGCTACTCACAGGTGTCCTGTTGTTGTGGCAATTTTCTGTCTCGGGTCAGTGGCAGCTCTGCAAGTGTGTGGCGGGGGGGGGCGGTGCTCAGCAGGGTCTCGGATGTCCAATTTGTAGCACGGACTTAGGTCTATGCACTGACCTTGGGTCTTGAGTTGCTGGGTCCTAGTGCACTCAGCTCACTTCCAGCTGAAGGACATGTACAAAGCTCTTGCAAATTGCACTGCTGCAACCTCTCAGCTTTGCAAGGAGCTGTGATTGTGCGGAGCATGTGGCTAGGGGAATTGGGGGGTGGAAGGGCTGTGATTGTGGGGGGGCATGTGGCTGGGGAATTGGGAGACGGGGGCAGGAGCTGTGATCATGGGAAGGATGTGGCTGGGTGAATTGTGGGGCTGTGTGATAGTGGATGTGCTAGGGGTAAGCAGCATTCCATTTGTTCCTCTCCAAGTTCCCCCCCCCCCCACCTTCATTCAGAATTTCAATGCAACCAATCAATCTTGCTGTTCTTTTAGTTACTATTGGAGCTGAGGAGGAGGAGCTGGAGGGGGAATTGCAGGCACAGGAGGCCTGGGCCTTACCACTTACCACCAGAGGGAGACAACCACCAGAGGCAGGAGGGGGCTGCCAATCACCCCGTCTGGAAATGTCTGTGGCATCTCCCAATCTGCCATGCACATCTGTGTGAGGCACATCACTGATGCCCTGTATGCCCAGGCTGGACAGTTCATCAACTTCAACCTGGACCAGGAACAGCAGGAAGCCCAGGCTGCAGGGTTCACAGCCAATGCGAGGATGCCGAACATGCAGGGGGTGATCGACTGCACACACATCGCCCTCAAGGCCCTCCCACACAATCCATGAAGATTTGTTAATAGGAAGGGGTTCCATTCCCTGAATGTTCAGCTAGTGTGTGACCATAACATGACCACCATGCATGTCTGAACCAGACATCCAAGCAGTGTGCATGACAGCTTCATCACCAGGAGGTCGGACATTCCTGAGGCATTCGAGGAGGAGCCCAGGCTGCAGGGGTGGTTTCTGAGTGATATGGGTTACCTGCTTTGGACATGGCTGATGACGCCTGTGTGGAGGCCTGTGTCTGAGATGGAGACCCGTTATAATGAGGCCCATGTAACCACCCACGTGAGAGTGGGGAGGTGCACTGGGCTCCTCAGGATGTGATTCTAGTGCCTGGTCCAACTTGGTGGGGCTTTCCAACGCAACCCATGATCTCTTCCCGCTTAGTAGTCATATGCTGTGTCTTGCACAATCTGGCTCTGCGGAGAGGTGACCTTTTGGAGGAGGAGGAGGAGGATCAACTGGCCGTCACTGGAGAAGATGACCAGCAGGAGGAGGAGGAAGAGCACGCCTTGGAACACTAGCCAGGCGCTGGAGGGCTGACAGCTCAAATGAGGCATGTGAGGGTTGCAAGGGAGGCTCTGATAACCAGGCAGTTCAGTCACTAGGGGATCGTGTTTGTGGGTTCCCCACCCACATGCTTTCTATAGTTCATGCACATTGTCACACCAGAGTAGTGGGCCTGCGTACTCTGTGTTAGCGAGTTTTTTGGCAGGCAGGAGGGTGATGATGACTCGTTACGCACTATTATGATGATGCCCTGGTACAAACTAGTCTGACTCCTGCCTGAGCTCCACATACACGCTGGTACCTGGGCCCACATCTGTGTAGTGGGTAATGGATCTGAAACCCCCATACAGGGCCCTGGGGTGGGTGGAGTGGAGGAGAGGCAGGAATCGCTCGTGGGGTCTGTGAAACCAATGGCTTCCTTTTCTCAGGGTCAAAGCATTGAAGGACCTCTCCAACTGATATCACCATGAGGCATCCATCGGTGATTATCAATGGAACAGGAATCATAATCAAGATAAATTAGTCACAGGTGGATGTTGAAAAAACGTGTATTTACAATAAAGGTGTTTAAATAAGCTGTTGTGATATAAAAACTTGTGAACAGAAAATGTTAAGGTGCTTACTTTTGTGGAACCGAGTCCACAAAAAGATCAGCCATCTTACTGAATGACGGAGCAGGCTCGAGGGACTAGATGGCCTACTCTTGCTCCTAGTTCTTCTAACTTTTTAACTAGTGCAGCCCTTCACTCATGTCATCTCAGTGCAATTAAAACTTCCTAACCATACGTGGTCTACCACGTTGTCTCAGTGAGTCCCCAGACTGTACATTGGAGCTGAAGGGGGCCAGATGCCTCCCATGCCCTGAGGGCTGTGATGTGTGGCAGGCATCCTCTGGAGGCCCTGGACCTTGAGGATCCTGGCCTGCACCCCTTAGCCCCTGATATGCCAGGATTCAAGAGATGTTGCCACAGCCACAATCTCCTGGCTGGAAGGCCCTGGCATGGACTCAAACCCTTCCTCCTCCCTGTGTTCCTGTTAGCCTCTGCGTCACTCCATGGGACAACGGTGCTTCTACAGAAGCTCTGACGTCACCTGTCACTGCCAGTCCTGGAAGACCACCTGTGTCCTATCCATGTTGGTCAACCCCTCTGCAATGACTACATGAGTCGAGAGTCATCTCTCAATTGCTGCAGCATGTGCCCACTGAGACTGGGCCATACTCTGCAAGCCCTCAGCCGTGGCCCTCTTCTACTGGGCCACGTTCTCAAGGGTTGCTGCCATAGCCTGCTGTGTCTCAGGGCTGTCCTACTGGGTCTCCTGCAAGCTCTCGAGCCTCTCAGCCATGGGCTGCAGAATCTCGGGAAGCCTGTTAACTCCCTCAGCTGTGACTCAGCCATCGCTTGGAGCCTGCTACTCATCCCCTACCTGAGGTTTTCCACTGCAGACACCACCCTAGCAGTATTGGCCTGCGAAGCACGCAAGACAGGCAACAGCTGGTCCACCTGAAAGCTTTCGGACTCATTCCAACAGCCTCACAGTTGGTCCAATGTGGCTGTTAGCCCCTCCTGCATTCCCTTGCTCTGTAGCTGCATCTCCAGCAGCTAGGGGAAAAGTGATCTCAAAGAACCAGCATGGAGCCTGGGGCCAGCTGAGTCCTCTCCCCTGGCAGGCCCCCGCTTGCCAAAGGTCTCAGACGCTCCCTCCTCCACCCAATGTACATCAGCAGATGTATCGTGTTCACCAGAGAGTGACCCAGAAGCCTCAACACTAACTGGAACAACCGACGTGTCAGTATCTGGGATGGTGAGTTGAGGGGTGGAAGCTGACAGATAAACGGTGCTACCCTCGGAGGTCCCTTCACCCATAACCTCCAAGGACTCATCCGAGCTGTCTTGATCAAGATGGGCAGGAGCTGCAGCAGGGGCCTGCAGTCCAGAAGGCCCCGGGGTGTTCAGAACTGTCACTGCAACACAGGACACAAGGTTAAGTGCAAGGGAGGGAGAGGAATCTGGGATGCCAAACACATGATTCACATGTCTCCATTGAACACATAACAAAACACCAGCAAAATTATATCAGATGGACAGGGCCTTTGGCCTTCCAAGTCTGTAGTGACCAGGCTTCCCAGATTAGTTAGCTCCTATCCTTCCGGGGATCATCTATTCCCATTCCAATCACATAGCTGGAGAGATTTCCCTTTAAGGGTTATTATTGTATTTGCATCAATGACCTTGTATTTGCCCCTCACATCTAAAACATGCACCCCCCAGAAGTTGCCTCAAAGTGAGTGTAGGAATGACAGGTGCTCATGTCTGGATGGCAGCTCGACTCTGCTGTCGCTGACAGCCCACGTTTCCCCTTCTCTGGAGAGCTCCAGCGCCCACTCCTCAAACGGGGTGAGGGCCCGGAGGTCTGGCTCACCACCCTCTGCCTTCGCCCTCTCATGGGTTCTTGGTTTTCTTCTGTGGGGACTGAAGGAGCCATGAAATAAATGATGGCGTGATTCCTGCAGAATATCAGCTGGTGGCCCTTAGAGGGCAAACACAGTGGAGCTTATTGAGGGGGAAGGCAGGAGGCGCTTGGGGGTCAGGAGCTTGAAGCATGCAGGATGCTGAGGATGGGAGGATGTGGGGGAGATATGGGGAAATATGCACTCTTGTTGCATGGGTGAGATCAGTGTCTCAATGATTGGAGACAGGGGAGAGAGAGGGAGATGTCACACAGCCATCAGATTCCACAGGAGATGGGGATTTTGTGCGGGAGGGTTTGGGGTCGGAGTGAGGAGATCACCCTGCCTGATATCTGTAGGGTGGATGGGGGAGGGTGGAAGGGAAGGGGAGGGGTCGCTGCCATTCTGCCTGATACTGGTGGAGGGAAAGGAAGTTCCCCTGCCATTCTGCTTGAGATGAGGGGGGAGGGGAGCACGATTGGTCTGGATGGCGGGTGGGTGGGGGGATAAATGGGTCTGTAATGTTGTGAGGGTGGGGCAATGTCTGTGAGGGCCAGGGCGTAATGTGGCAGGGGAGTGCTTTTCATTTTTTTTTGCCGTGCATGCACAGTTGAAGGTTCCGATTGGAGCAGCAGTGTTTCAGGCACGATAAGCCCTGCCCACAGCGCAATTCAGATTTGTGCCTATTTTTTCAGGCTAAATGCGTATGAGGCCACCTGAGAACAGATTTATGAGTCAGACCTGAATCATGCCCAGATTCAGCATTTAGAATCAAAATGGTAAAATCGCCCCCATCATTAGTGAAGCAAAACATTTTTTAAATCAGTAATTTTTGTGGGCATTTAAACATAAATAAAAAATAAGGAAGGAACAGACATTTCAAACTAAAAAATAGCTGAGATGTGGAAAAACAAGGGCTTTTTTTTGAACTATTGCCTACATGCAGTTTAAAAACAATTTGACTTTTCTTATGTCAACAATTCCGGAGAAAGTTGTCTTTCCATTTCAGTGTAGGTACTCCTTTAGCAATGTAATGTGTTAATTCCTGTCTGTCCGCCTGTCCAGCACAGAAAAGTAACTGCTGCATGTGTAGAGTCACATTTGTTTGAGTTTTAATCCTTAGTGAAAATTTTATTTTTGCATTACTTTCTGTCCTTTTTCTCATTTTTTAAGAACCAACTTCTGTATTCCTTTCTTTAATTATCTTCCTTTGACATTGAATTCACACAGGGTAGATAGATAACGCTGTCTACTCACTCACAATCCTTCAGTCTGATTGGCAAAGGAGATACACCATTGTTGTTTTCCTCAATGTGATGTTATCAACTTATACTTTCAGGAACTTGCTACACCATTCTAAAAAGAATCTAAACACACAGCAAGCTTGACCAAAAGCAGAGGCAAACGAAAGTTTAAGTTCTGATCCACTTAAAGAAAAATAACCTTAAAGAAATGTGAAATGAAAATGGAGACTGCTGGATTAAATTGACAGGTCTGGCAGCACTTGTAGTAAGAGAAACAGATTTTGGGTCTGTATGATTCTTCTAAAGGGTTTCTTTTGGATAGGGAAGGGATTGTTTTAAATCAAAGAATTATGAATTCAAAGTGCTGTATTTTTTGTTATTACTTGGTTAAACTCCAAATTCTTTACATATGTCCATATTTCTGATTTATGAAATCTTTGTTATGGACACGACCAAACTGCTGCATTGAAGATCCCTCGTCATCTCACTATTAAAATGCTTCTGGTATTAGGAATACCAAAATCAATTACACAAACTCCTCACTGTACATTGCTTATCTGACCCCTCAACAATCAACTGTTTTCTGATTCAATAATATGGTAGTATTTGCACTAACCTGTAGGAATTCCAGAGGCTCCTATGTCTTTTTGAATTTTACATTGGGTTACATAGGGTACAGTTGGGCCATTTTGCCCAATTAATTATGCTTCATCCAAGTCTTCTCCCATTCCACCTACCTCATCTTAGTCTTTCAGCGTGCGTTTTTCTATTCCATTTTCTTTCATGTAATCATCTAGTTTCCTTTTGAACATTGTTTGCTTTACCACTTCTTGTGGTAGAGAATTCCATATCCTAACCACTCTCATTGTAAATACATTTCTCCCTGTTTTCCTATTAAATCTATTTCTGAAACTATCATGTTTTTACAAACCTAATTTTTGGATTCTTTCCCAAATGGAAACATTATTCTTTTTCAAACCAATTATAATTTAATGCCAACTTAACAGTGACCTCGACTTTAAATCCGTTTGTTTGAAAGAGCTTTTGAACATTCTGATATAATGAAATGTACCAAATAAACTGATGTTCTTTCTTCTTTTATTCTGAATGGAAGCTACTTCAATTGCTGCCCACCTATCCCACAAGTCAATGGTGTACACAGTTGCAATACTCATCAGTTTTTCCCATTGCCACTCCGGGGAGTTGCCATGCTGATTTCCAAAGAATTAGCTGAAGGCCACCTACAAGGAAATGCCAGGCTCTGCACTGTCCTGTGCCTGACATACTCATCCATTCTCAAGTAGGTGGAGCATTTTTATATTTTTCATATTTTAACTGAGTCTTTTGATCACCCTTAACTGGAATAATCAATCCCAAGGACTTCCCCTTCAGTGCCACTTCAGGAAGATGAAAGGTTAATCTGAGTGAACTAAACAACCTAGGGGTGCTGCTCAGACACACTGTTCATTTGCTTTGAAGTAGAAACCAGCTACTTTGAAGATGTCTTCAGCTCTTTTTGAACAGTAATTACATGATATTTCTATTTTATGAATAGATGGTGAAGTGGATTGCAATCCTATGATTGTCTGATGAGGCATTTACTTAGGTCAGATCTGATATGCTCTGAAACAAAGCTTTTCATGTCATCAATGTTGTTTTTTAAGTCAACAGCGGCCTTCCTTTCAGGAGGACTCCCAATGGGTCAGCCATTATAGATCACGATGTTTATCTGCTTCCCAAGTTAGCTCAATTACTTGCGTGCAACACTTAAAAAGCCTGAGGCAGTTAGCCAAGCAATCTTGAACTGATGCAGTTAATATGCTAATTTTCCCCTTTGGGATTTTGAGGCTATAATCTCCAATACCACCAGCTGTCCTTAGCTATGATTGTAAATTTGTTCTACCCTCTGGATATATGAACAAGCGGATCTATTCAACAAATAGCTAATAGTTATAAGGAGGCTTCAAAGCTCATTGAAGAAAAGGGAAAAGAAGTCTTGCACCCACATAGCACCTTTCAAATCACTTTACGGCAGATATAATACTTGTGAAGTGCAGTCACCGTTCTGTCATGGACAGAATTTATATATTTACTTTCACTGTCCATGATCAGTTGGTTTGTGTAAGAGCAGTGTGTTTTCTTACCCTCGGAGTGAGAATCTCAAATAAATAAACTTCAATAGCAAGCTTTTTGTGAGTTTAAAAATAAAGGATGCATCTGAGGAAGGAGTAGCCCTCCGAAAGCTCATGATGCCAAATAAACCCGTTGGACTTTAACTTGGTGTTGTGAAACTTCTTACTGTACCCACCCCAGTCCAACTCCTTCAACTTCACGTCATTGCTATTTATTATCATAGAATAGCCCTGGATTTTAAAACACCACTGCTGGAATTTTACTGGTGTGCCCACCCCGGAATTGGGGGGACGAGGCTCGCAGAACAGCATTCTCCATTAGCCATGGGCAGGATCTTATGAGCATCAGGTGGGCATGGTGGTAAAATTTCACCTATGCACCTCACACACACTCTTATACTCACAAAGGTTAGATATAGATGGAAGTAAAACAATACTTATAGTTATCTCAGTCTCTTTCATGACAGGCCAATAGTTTCTTAGATGAAGTTGATGCTTTAAAGCTGAATTGACAATGAGAAGGATTCCCCGTAAGCTGCAAGGTTTATAGTAGCTGAATTTCCAGCAGCTTGGTTCTCAGGTGAACATGAAATTAGAACAGACTAAGGGAGATCTTCTTACCGTTTCAGGCTATTGCCATTTACTGCCTTGGCTGCTTGGATGACTTGCAGCTGTTCTAATAGATTTTCATAGAATTCTGTCTCTCTGAAAGCAGTTCAAACTGTTCTCTGCTGGTTCAAATGCAAACAACTGAAATGGTGTCCTCATCACATGTTTTCCAGAAGTTTGAAGTCCTTTTTCTCCAAACCTTGTTCAAATCATTGTGTGTTATCATTTGAGATCTTGAAAATTTGAGGCAGCCAGTATTGACCCATTAAATTTGAAATTGCCCTTTTTAATCAGTTCCAGGAAAAGTCATTGATACAGCTTCAGCCTGGAAGGTTGCTTTTGTTTCCTCTTCAGACAGTGGATTCAATCTGCAAGAGATGTTAGGTGTCCTTCAGGCAGACATCTTCAGCAGCCTTTTATTCAGTTTTAAAAATGCAAAGTATTGACTGTAAGTTCATAATAAATGGAAACATAAATGTTGTAACACAGCAGTCAATTTGCACTCAGAAAACTCCCTTAAACAGCAATGTGATAATGATCAGAACATTATTTTTTTGTGGTGTTGATTGAGGCATAAATATTGATCAGGACACAGTCGTGTAACTCCCCTGCCCTTCTCGAATATAGTGCTGCAAGATGCTCCTCAAGTGTAACATACCCCTCTACTGCACTGGATTGCCAGGTTTGAATTTTGCAGTCATCTTCGATTAGCTATTGAAACCATAATCTTCTGACTTAGAGGCAAAATATTACCAACTGAGCCAAGGCTGACATTAATCTAACTAAAAACAAATACAATTCAAGGTGAGAAACAGGAGGTTTGGGGGGATGTGAGGAGGCTGGTGACTGTCTGGAGTGCCTGCCCGGGAGGGTGGTGTAGACTAGTTGCCTCACATCCTTTAAAAGGTATCTAGATGATCAATTGATATCAAGTGCTGGTAAATGGGATTAACGGTGAAGGGCAGGTGTTTCTCATGGGTCAGTGCAGACTCAATGGGCTGAAGGGCCTTTTCTGTACTGCATGATTCTCTGACAAGGCGTTTTTCTGCAATTAAGCAGAAGATGTGTACAACTGCAATATATCAAATATGTTTTAAAAAACATTGTAATACTCATGAGAATCAGTGGAGTCAAAGATTTTTCAGACTTATGGCCTCAAAATTAAAAGCACATGAAAATGTGCACACTGGGAGCAGGTAGCATATATCTATTCACAAGCTCACAGGGATCATATGGAATTGAAAAGTAAAACAACAGACGCTGAAAAGTTGAAATAAAAGCAGAAAAATGGTGAAATGTCACAAAATCTAAAGCTGTGTTTCTCTCTCTACAGTGCTATGAAATCTGTTGAGAATTTCTAGTATCCTTCTGATCTTGTGAAATCAGTGCTGTTTGCTTGTGGATTAGGCATGCATCAAGCTCCACACATGGTATTCATTCACCCCATGACTATTGATCGAAGGTAGGGAACCAATCTTCACTGACACCTGCCTCTTAAGAGAGAAACACAGTCTGACTGCAGAAAAAACTCACAAGTGGAGAGAAGTCATACAATCATAGAAACCCTACAATGCAGAAAAAAGTGGCGTAGCTAGAGGGGGAGCGACCGCTCCCCCTGAGCTCATTCTTCAAAAGTGGTGCCTTTTCAATGGGGTGTTCCTCACAAGCCCCTCAGATCTCTTCCCGAGATCTGAAGTCCTCGATCCGTGTACTGCAATCGCGGGATGCGAAACGGATGTGGGGACTTCAGGCAGCGAGGAAGGCACGCAATCTCCCGAGAGGGCATGCAATCCCGAGGATAATTGCAGAGGTTGTGAAGGACATAAATATGCAGCCACCATGATGAACGGGCAGTTGCGACCAAGCGTCCCTTGCTGAACGACATCACCAACTGAGATTGTGTGAGTAAATAGATTTGGTGATTATCACTTGTTGGCTTTTTGCAAATTGGTCGGATGGTTGGAGTGATCCAAAAACTAGTTGCAAGATTTTTGTTAGATGTACACACAAAACTGAAAAACGTGAAAAAAGTGGAAGTCACAAAAAAGCGGAGAACATTTTTTCCTTACCAAATTTTGTTTGTTCAATGACAGAACTGTCTTGGTTGGTCTTTTAATGGCAGAAAGGAAAGAGATAGAGCAAAATAGGATGATTCTGACCCGTATTATAGATGTGGTTCTCTATTTAGGGATTAGCATTCCACGGTCATCGCGAGTATCAAGATTTAGGTTTCCCAAGTACAAATGAAGGCAATTTTTTGGAACTTATTAAGGTATTTGCCAAAAATGACACATTACTGGAGCAACACTTATTACTGAGTGATCGAAATGCAACATATCTCAGCCCTGACATGCTGAGTCCTGATGTGGATATGCCGGCGTTGGACTGGGGTAAACACAGTAAAAAGTCTGACAACACCAGGTTTAACTCCAACCGATTTATTTGATAGTAAACTCACTAGCTTTCGAGGTTCCCCTCTTCGTCAGAGTTTACTATCAAATAAATCGGTTGGACTTAGACCTGGTGTTGTCAGACTTTTTACTGCTGAGTCCTTATCAGCCCATGTTCTACCAAAGATAATAGTTGAAATTAAGGTGGCTAAGTACTTTGCAGTAATTGTTCACTCTACTATTGATATTGGCAGAACTGATCAATTTTCTCTATCCTTGCAATGTGTAACAATAAACAGTGATGCAGTGGAACGATTTATACAATTCAGCGAATTACCTGGAGCAAGGGCTGAAGATATTTTCAACATTTTTCTTCCAGCAATCAAAAACTTAGAGCTGTCAATAACTGTGTGTTACAGTCAGTCTTACAATGGAGCAAGCACCATGTCGGGTGAAATGTCTAGACTCCAAACAAAGATTAGAGAAGTTGCTCCAAATGCACTCTTTACGCAGTGCTGTGCACATAATTTAAATTTGGTTCTAATTGATGCAGTAAGCTCCAATATTCAAACCAAGTTGTTTTTTAGAACTCTACAAAGTGTCTATACCTTTTTTTCTGGCAGTTTACCTTGTCTTTCAGTACTAAAAGAAGAACAATGCAATCATATCAAGTCTTTCGCACTGACTCTAAAGAAACTTTGTGATACTAGATGGGCGTCCAGAAAGTCAGCAGTACAGGCAGTCTTGTAGAATTTACCAGCACTAGTAGTTGCTCTGCAAAGAATTCTGGATGGTGAGATAAAAACTGTACTCCTAATCAGCTCACTGAGGCAAAGGGCGTACTGGAAACGCTCAGTACTTACAAATTCTTCGTTTTTCTTATATTCTGAACTAAAGTGCTTGACAAGGCTTTCAATTTATCCATATGTTTACAGAAAAGTAGTCTTGATCTGGCAATGGCTTCTCATTTGATACAGCTTTTTGAAAAATATGTGAAAAACATGCGAAATGAGTATGAATCTCAATTCAAACAGATTGAGAATGAAGCAAACGAGTTGGCTCAAAAATGTGATATTAATATGGAATACAAGCAGCACAGAGAATGTAAAAGAAAAAGATTCTATGAAGAAATTGCAGAGGATGAAGGAATATTTGATACCCAAAAGAACTTTATAGTTGAATCCTACTTAGTGTCCTTAGATTCTATTATAAATAGCACAAGTAAAAGATTTGAGCAATTTAAAAATGTGGCTTCCAAATTTAGTGGTTTAGATCCAAAGAATTTTGACAATGCAGATAACGTGAACAAATTAGAATTTTTAGCAGACACGTACTCGGACGTCATCGACAGTCAAACCGAAATCGTACAAGAGTTTCTTTCATTCAAAGACATGTACAAAGAGATAATGAGCACTAACAGTAAGGCAAATTCAAGTGTCGAGAAACTGACTATTAACAATGTACTAAAATTCATGATCACCAACGACCTGTGTTCCATTTATCCTAACCTGTCCACATTGTACCACACTTTTCTGACCTTACCAATAACTAGCGCAGTTGCAGAACGACCCTTTAGCTGGCTCAAACACATGAAGTCCTACCTTCATTCTACAATGGCCGAGGATAGGTTGGGTTAGCTTTGGTCTCCATTGAAAAATAGTTGGCTACTGAGGTAGATTATAATAAAGTAATAGGTAACTTTGCTAGAATGGAGCCTGGACGAAACAGGCTGTTGTAGTTGCTTCATATCTTTTTCATATTGGTTCATTTTGTTTTCATTTTACATTTAAAATGTAAAGTAAGTTTTGATTTTAAATTCAAAATAAAAATGTATAATGAATTTAAAATTATTTGGTATGTGTCATGGCGCCTTTTTTATGTGCTTGCTGCCCCTAACTTTAGAACCTGGCTACGCCCCAATTTGATCCATCGAGTCCGCACCGACAACAATGTCACCTAGGCCTTATCCCGGTAACCCCACATATTTACCCTGCTAATCCCAGGACACTAAGGGATAATTTAGCATGGCCTATGTACCTAACCCACATGTCTTTGGACTGTGGGAGGAAACTGGAGCACCCGGAGGGAACTGCAGACATGGGAGAATGTGCAGACTCCACACAGATAGTGACCCGAGGCCAGGAATCGAACCCAGATCCCTGGAGCTGTGAGGCGTCAGTGCTAACCATTGCTTCTCGGCCTTTTGGCTAAGATCAAGTGTAGTAGCGACATGCTGTGTTTGGTCGAAGTCATTAGTTGCATTTTAGCTTCATTTGAAGCAACTTTTAAAAATGGCACCTTGGCCTTTTGGCTAAGATGCAAATGAGATCAAGCCTTGGGGGAGGATCTACGCCTGCTCCAATCAGCCTGGATCATGTAGATCAAGCCCAAGACAGGAAGTGAGACCCCTGTCTTGTCAGCTTGGATCGGGAATGTCTCAACTTGTTGAGACTCTGAATTGGACTTGATTGGATTGAATTGAAATAAAAACAAAAACAAACTGTGCCACCGTGCCATCCCACTGCAAGAGTCTGCAAGAGTTCTGGAAGAGGGTAATCAGGATCTCTAATGCAGTTGAGTGCTCCTGCTTCATGCAGTGACAGAAAGAAGGACATCTTATCCTTCCCTGGAGAAGTAGAATTTACTGTAGGCAACATCTATTTTCAGTGTTGAAAGGTCACTGAGAAAATTAATACCAGGAACACAGCTACCAAGGCATGCAATGCCTGAAACAATTTAATGATCTCACTAGAGCTGTCAAGGTAAGAATCTTACTTTTCAACCAACTATTCTCTCCTCACACCTGCGGCAGCACTACTTTATATTTTCCCCCTTCTCCATTTCCCTTTATCCACTGCCCCCTCCCCCCCGTAATCACTATACCACACTTCACTGTGGCTCTCACATCCTCTTCATTTTCAAAATGGTAATGCTGCAATGTAGCAAAATTTGTTTTCATTGTGCACCTGCTGAAATAAAATTGATAATGATAGACTAAAGAATAACTTGAACACACAATGTAGAATTGTGCATCAGTGTAATACTGAGGGGTTCCTACATTGTTGCAGATGCCATTAAACCAAGGCACTGTGTTTTCCATCTAAAAGATGTATTACAGCAACTTGCAAAGATTGCTTTATCGGAACCATCCAAGCCCTCAACCTCTCACATCTAAAAAGACAAGGGCAGCAGGCACATGGGAACACCATCACTTGCAAGTTCCCCTTCAAGCTACATACCATTCTGACTTGGGACTTCATTGCTGTTCTCTCACTGTCATTGAATTCAAAATTTGGAACTCACTTCATAATAGCATGGGTGTACAGGTGTGCCCACAGCACATGGACACAGTAGTTCCAGAAGATGGCTCATCATCCATCATCTCAAGAGCAAATAGGGATGGGCAATAAATTCTGGCCTTGCCGGGGATACTCACATTCCAGAAACAATACATTTTTAAAAGTTGGGCACTAACATTTCTATAGCAATAACCATACTTAATATTCCACAATATAGAAGAAAGTAACATCTGCTGCTGCACAATGATTTATTTTAATTCAACATGGTGGCAGTCTTTGTAGTCTCATGATTTTAAGGTAAGATCAGTTTTTTAAAAAAATCACCGTTTTCTGTTAAGGTCCACAGTTAAGAGTACCCAAATTAATTTTCAGTATTTGTCTTTATGCGATGGAAATGTGCTTGCTATCCATCTCATTTATATTAGAACTCAGACCTCTGTGTTATCAAAACACATTGTACTATCTTCTTTCTTTATTAAGTTTGATTTCCAACACTACTTTTGGACCTTTGCTTTGTAATATTATTAAGGCAGTATTATTGTTTCATTCTTTGCTCAATTCACTTATTGAAGCCTATTGCACACTGACATTAAAGGGTATAATGAAATCATTTTCTGAAATTCATTGATCCTTGAACCTATGTATTTATTATTACAGTGAGAGCTGATGCTTACTATTGTGCAGAATATTCAGGTTGACTGACCGAAAACTGATGTGCATTCATCAAAATTTGACCCATGTTCTTTATTCTTTTATTAATGTCTGTCAACATTCTGGGGGGTAAAATTTTGACCTTAATGAAAGTAAGTTTCCTATATTTGCCTATAATGAAATGACAGCAAAGGCAACTTTCAAATACATATTACACAAATTACTAGTTAGATCATTGATTATATCCTCCAATTGTTCTTAGAAAGAGAAGTTTCATCTCTTTTTCCATACAACAGAAAATTAAGTTTGACTCATTTCATTACATTTTTTGAAAAGGTACAGAATGTATTGATAAAAGATGTTTTATGAATGGATTTTCATAAGGCATGTAATAAAGTGTTGAATTAAAAGGCTTCTTGTGAAGATGAAAGCATGTATTAAACAAATATAAATGCCTAGACAGAGTGATCACTGGAGGAAGGAAAGAAAGAAGGATAATTGAATGTTGTATTTCCCAATGATCTGTGCTCAGACTATTTTTCTTTTCCTTTCTTTTAATATAAATGAATGGGATTTAAGTACCAGAGAAACTTTGGAGGGAGTTTTAATAGGCAGGGGAAGGTTGGCACAAATATACAAGGCCAGGGTGACATTCCTGAAAAATGGCGTTAGTTTGTAAATCCAGGATCATCAGGGTTTAACCTTTATGGATTCAGAGGGAAACTAGTTAAAATATTCAAAGAGCAGCTAATTAAGTGTCCTGCATTTTGCCTTTAACATCTGACTCTGTTTCATGACCAGACTGCATCTTGCAAAAGCAGTTCAAAGAGTGATTGCTGATTGTAACTGATGTTGTGAGGAGGTTTCAAAGACTGAAATTGGCAAGCTTGCGATTAGCCTCAGCGAAAGGGTTGTGCTTACAGTGTCAGTCTGAAATCACTACTATGAAGAGCCAGCTGCAACTTTACAGTGTTACTTACAAATTGGTTTGCAGTATAGTCATGTGCATCTCAACTTCCTTGCTGTCAGCTTTCAGCTATAACATAGAAGCAGCCTCTGAAACAGTAGCCTAGACTGCTGAAGAGGAGCAACACATCAACCAAGCCAACAGCAGCATCATCGATATAGGCTAAGGGTGAACTTCCTCAATACGCCATGGCAACACTGTTTCAGGAGGTGTGGGCTTTCATGCCATATTATTGTCGACATTTGCAGTCCCCTGGAGCAAAGACATCTTTGAAGAGAACTTCAAGGACATGCATTGCCAGGGGGCTTCAAAATCACCACAGTCCTGAATTTCTTTTCCTCCATTTTTTCCAGGAACCTGTGGAAGACATCTCCATCATTCAACAGTGTTATGCCCACAACTATATCACCAAGGTCACCTATGTCTTGTTTGCTAAGCCTGGCAATTATAGAAATAATGCCATGGATGAGGGCACTCATATGTACATGGTTTCACTACATTGGTTGAATTTATACCAGTTCAGGAGATGATTGACTCTACCTATGTTGCAGTCAAGGTGTCCTCCTACTAACCAAGTGGCTTCACCAATCAAAAGAGCTTCTATTCCCTTCATGTCCAACTTTGTGACCGTTACAAGGTGATCATGCATATCTGACAAGACATCCAGGGGGAGTCACCATGATTCCTTCACTGTTTACCAACTATATTTGCCACAGGTGTTCTCTCTATCACAGAACCTCAGCAGCTGGCTGCTGATTGGCAGAGAGTATTCACTGAAGAGCTGACTATTGACACCTTGTAGAAGCCTACCACCAGAGCCAGAAGCAAGACGTAACAGAAGCAGCATCACCAGGGCAATAAAGGAGCAATTTTTGGGTAGCTTAACTTCGCAGTTCAGATGGCTGGACAGATTCAGAGGTGGTCTTCAATCAATATGCCCCACAAGATTCTCTGGTGTTGTTGTTGTGTGTTTCTAAAGAGAGAAACTGCAACAGGGAAAAGGTAGAGAGTGGCAACTCTGTGGAGGAGGAGGAGGAGGGAGAGGAGAAGACAAATGAGGTAGCTGGCTGTGGGTGAAATCCATAATGGCCTCATCCAGATACATTTCACTTAGTATGTACATGTGCAGACATTTGTGAGATCCATCAGAAACCCATGTCCCCAGCAACACATCTCATTCCAACACTCAACAAACCAACCATCCCATTCACACCATTTTTCCTTCATAAAGACTGATAAAACCATTAACCTGAAAGCTAATTCCACAGTGAATAGGGAAAGTAAAAGTGATGGGAATGCGGAGTTTGTATGAAATATTTCATTCATTGATGTAAAGATCATTATTATTACAATAGTATTAGGAGACCACTCAATTACATCAGGGGAACAAATAAAACAATCACCTACTCCTGGAATTCTTTCATTGACAAGCTTTGAGATACAAAAATAAAATCTGTTCTTTCAGTTTCAAGAGTTAGATCATGTATTGTAAGGTCACTATTATTTCTGCTTCTTAGGGTTCTGTCCTGCCAAGATAATTTGACCATTACACCCTTCAGCATTGTGTAAGCGTTGAGATGTATTAGAATACTTTTCACAATAAGAAATTATTCATTCAGAAAGGAAGAACAAGCTGCTTGGGAATCCTAAGTGATTTTAAGTTCCAGCCCTTCAAAAATAAAAAGAAAGCTGCTTGTAGCTTTCACTTGCAAAAACAAATCAGACAACTACTCCTGGAGTGCATTGATTGACTGGCCATCTGGTGTAGCTCAAAAAAGCACGGTTATTTGTTTTTGTAACTTCAATAGGCTTTGTTGTTTATGAACTCCAGTGATCTGTTATTACAGCTGAGCCCAGTGTGAATGTTTAACTGTGTTTCAAAAACTCCAGGACCATTTATCTCACCAATGGCTTTGATTGACAGATTTAAGACACTATTGTTGAATTATCTATCTTTGATGTGGATAGAGAAATGTGTGTTTTGACAACAGATTAACTTGTTGAGGGATGTAATTTTCTTTGAACTTTTTCAAAGAAGATTTTTTTAAATGTGAAGTGTTTTGAATGACAATGACTGGTTAGGCCACTGTTTGAATAGCGCATGCTGTTCTGTATTCCCCCATTTTGGAAGCATATTTGAGCAACGTTAAATGTGCTGGGAAGATTCACTAGCAAGATAGTTAGAAGGTAAAGTTACCATATGAAGAAAGATTCCCAAAATTTAGACTTATCTCACTAGAACAAAGTAAACAGACAGCAAGGTTGTTAGCACTGCTGCCTCACCCAGGTTCAATTCTCGGCTTGGGTCACTGTCTGTATGGGGTTTGCACATTCTCCATGTCTGCGTGGGTTTCATCTGGGTGCTCCTGTTTCCTCTCACAGTCCAAAGATGTGTGGGTGAGGTGGATTGGCCATGCTAAATTGCCCCTTAGTGTTAGGGGATTAGCTAGGGTAAATGTATAGGGTTACGCAGATGGGGCCTGCGTGGGAATGCGGTCAGTGTAGACTCGATGAGCCAAATGGCTTCCTCCTGCACTGTAACAATTTTATGATGTTATGGAGCAAATCAAGATTTTCAAATTAAGCAAAAGTGTTGACAATGTAAATAATGCAAAGTGTTTCTTTTAATTCACTAATGGGTAACAAGGAAGCATAGACTAAGGAATATCATCAAAAGAAATGAAGAGGGGTGTTAGAAAGAACTGTTTCAACACAGGCTTATTATGACAGAGGGGCTTTTGAGAGAGATTATAATTTATTTAAAACTGAGTCATTTAGGTATTTGAAAAGTAAGTACAAAATAAGATTTGGAGAAAGGACAGGGAAATGTAATTAAAGAAGATAACTCCAGTTGAACAATCAGTATTTTCTTCTAAGTAGTGACAGTATGATTTAAATTTGCATCCTGACAGAGAACAATATTTACATTTCATCATTTCATCATATTTTATGAGTGTTCTCATAAGCACAAAATAGTGTATACTGTAAGATTCATAATTGCTAGACAGTTAATCAATTTTTCAATTAAATTTTTCACCCATTGACTTTCAGTATGTAGAATAGGAGCCAACATTTTAATATGTATAGTTAGAGTTCATAGTACAGTACTGAGATCAGCTGGAATGTTGAAAATGAAAATGTCAGGGAAAATGAAAAACACTACCTTCAGTATCTGTTTAGAGTACTCTATTGCTAAACTGATAATAGCTGTCAAACTCTGTCACATCGTGCCAATCAGCTTAATTGTTTTAGTTGGTAAACTAAATGCGAGCTCTTGTAGTACAGATATATTAGGGAATTGTTGCTATCCATCTGAAATAGCTGACAATTAGTGAAGCAAATCATGTGTAAATGATGTCCTTCTTGTTGTTCTGCTTCAAAGCTGTAATTATGTCAATTAATAAAAAAGTACCTACAGTGAGAGCGCACAAATGTTTTCTTCATTTTTCTGTAGGAACAGAGGCAAAAAAGATGCTATGAAATTAGACTAATATCCATCAAGTTCATCCTGGTAGTTGCATGGTACAAGAATGGCACAGAGTTTACAGTCAACGGTGAGAAGAGGCACTTGCCCCTATCATCAAAACAAGCTGCCCACGAAGGTATTGCAATCTGAACAGTATTGATTACACAATTCCCATTGATCATTTAAATCTGGTGCAAACAATGAGGGACCACTGGCGTTCAGCAACAAATATATCATTGAGCATGCTAAGCAGCTAATCACAATGAAGGATTGACATATGAAGCAAACCAGTAAGTAAAATGCATAGGTTATCATTCACTGTTTATAAATTCGATAGAAAATAAAGTAAAGATTGGGACACGTACACATGGGAAAAAGGAAGTAACGGTAATGTCCTTACACAGTGACACATCCCGATCCTCACACAGTGACCTGTGCTGATTCTCACACAGTCACCTGTCCTGATTCTCACACAGTGACCTGTGCTGATCCTCACACAGTGACCTGTGCTGATCCTCACACAGTGACCTGTGCTGATCCTCACACAGTGACCTGTCCTGATCCTCACACAGTGACCTGTCCTGATTCTCACACAGTGACCTGTCCTGATCCTCACACAGTGACCTGTCCTGATCCTCACACAGTGACCTGTGCTGATCCTCACACAGTGACCTGTCCTGATCCTCACACAGTGACCTGTCCTGATTCTCACACAGTGACCTGTCCTGATTCTCACACAGTGACCTGTGCTGATTCTCACACAGTGACCTGTGCTGATCCTCACACAGTGACCTGTCCTGATTCTCACACAGTGACCTGTCCTGATTCTCACACAGTGACCTGTGCTGATTCTCACACAGTGACCTGTGCTGATCCTCACACAGTGACCTGTCCTGATTCTCACACAGTGACCTGTCCTGATTCTCACACAGTGACCTGTGCTGATCCTCACACAGTGACCTGTCCTGATTCTCACACAGTGACCTGTGCTGATCCTCACACAGTGACCTGACCTGATCCTCACACAGTGACCTGACCTGATCCTCACACAGTGACCTGTCCTGATTCTCACACAGTGACCTGTCCTGATTCTCACACAGTGACCTGTCCTGATCCTCACACAGTGACCTGACCTGATCCTCACACAGTGACCTGTCCTGATTCTCACACAGTGACCTGTCCTGATCCTCACACAGTGAACTGTCCTGATTCTCACACAGTGACCTGTGCTGATCCTCACACAGTGACCTGTGCTGATCCTCACACAGTGACCTGTGCTGATCCTCACACAGTGACCTGTGCTGATCCTCACACAGTGACCTGTGCTGATCCTCACACAGTGACCTGACCTGATCCTCACACAGTGACCTGTCCTGATCCTCACACAGTGAACTGTCCTGATTCTCACACAGTGACCTGTGCTGATCCTCACACAGTGACCTGTGCTGATTCTCACACAGTGACCTGTGCTGATCCTCACACAGCGACCTGTCCTGATTCTCACACAGTGACCTGTCCTGATCCTCACACATTGACCTGTCCTGATCCTCACACAGTGACCTTTCCTGCGCTGAATGTATTGATGGTAAATTCCAGATTTTCACCTTTGTTTGCACATATGGACGCCAGTAGTTGTTGTCAGTTTCTCTATTGGGGTGGCACAGTGGTTAGCCCTGTGCTTTATAGCGCCAGGGACCTGGGTTTAATTCTGGCCTCAGGTGATGTCTGTGCAGATTTTGCACATTCTCCCCCTGCTATGTGGGTTTCCTTTGGCCGCCCCAGTTTCCTCCCAAAGTCTAAAGATATGCAGGTTCGGTGGACTGGCTATGCTAAATTGCCCCTTAGTGTCAGGAAGATTAGCAGGTTAAATATGTGGGGTTATGGGGATAGAGCCTGGTGGGATTATTTCTGGTACAGACTCGATGAATGAAATGGTCTCCTTCTATACCATTGGGATTCTCTGATTAATTGCAATAACAATGAATGCTCACAGTTTGGCTGCCATTTCAACCTCAAAACCCCCGCCAATAATTTATCTGTTAATATATGAAAAAAGCTTTGAAAGGAAAAGGATAAGCTTGTTTATTAACTTCATTAATTCCACAGATTTGCTTAATTCCCTACTTCATTCTATTAGGTAAGGGCCTTCGTTCAAAGATCACACACTCCCTTCAGTGTTAGAAAGTTATAGTTTCAAGTACCATTCCAGAAACCTGAACACATACTCATGTGCAGGATTGAGGGTATGTTAACACTGTTTGAGGATGAGACATTGGGCCCGATTTTACTATTATGTTGCACCAGTTTTTGGGTGTGAAAACTTGGCAAGGTCGAGCGTGAGGCAAGTAGTGTGATCCACGCCCACCTCTGCACTGGTCCCCCCTTTACCAAGGCCCAAAAATGGCCACGATTGGGACTGCGCCTGAAACAGGTGTGATGGCCATTTAAATGCACTTGTATGTATTCAAATTGACTTGGCCAACTTTACCAGCACTTCTCCCTTTACCACTGTGTTCACCCATTCAGAATTGGCGCAAAATAGACACTCTCCATAAAAGTCCGATTCAGGTGCCCCAATTAAAGAGGAGATAGCGTCCGACAGCTCTCTTCTTGAGAACGGTGAGGGAAGTGGGGCGGGGTGGGGGGGGAGGTGGCAGTGTGGGGTGTCTGCTATCGTTCTGCCTGAAATCAGTGGGCGGAGGAGGGGGGGGCAGGGGGGTCTGCTGCCACTCTGCCTGAGATCAGTGGAGGAGAAGGAGGGGTCCATTGCCATTTTACCTGTGGTCGCTGAGGGGAAAGGTGGGAGGAGCCTGCAATAGGTCTGGATGGCAGGTGGTGGGGGGATAAGGGGGTCAGTGATGTTGTGGGTTTGGGACAATGTCCGTGGAGGCCAGGGGAAGGCATTAGCTGGCCTAGAAGATTAGTGGCAGGGGAGCAACATTCTATCATTTTTTTCTGTGCGTGCGTAGTTGGAGGTGCCAATTGGAGCTGAAGGGTTTCGGGTATGTTAAGCCCCACCCACAGGCTTCTGCAGTGCAATTTGGAATTGCTGATATTTTTTCAGGCAGGGGAAGGAAGGGGTCTAAAAGTCAGACCTGAAACACTTCCAGTTTCAAGTCTACTCAGCACTTAGAATCCAAATGGTAAAATAGGGCCCATTACATTGACACCCTGTCTACCCAGTCACGTGGATGTAAGTCATTCTATGATACTATTGTAATGAAGAGTAAGATGTCTTGCTCAATATTTATCCCTTAATCACCATCACTAAAATAGATCATCTGGTCATTATGCCATTACTGTGTATGCAATCTAGCTAAATACAAATCAGTCACCATGCTTTCTAAATTGCAACACCAATTAAAGTTCAAAAGCACTTGATTGACTGTGGAATATTTTCAGTCATAGGTAGTTTGTCAAATGCAAATTCATTTTTTTCAATCAGTTTCTGTTATGTCATGGGAAAAAATGTGGAATGTTTGCCTGAGCTCTCTCACAGCTAAATGAATGAAACATTGAAATGTTCATCAAACCATACCATTCTGCATCCTTCCTGTTGTTTCATAGATTCAGAGCACAATACCATTAGTTTATGTCAGATAAACTAGTTAATAGGCAGGCAAATGGACCAATGTTGATTGTTCTTCATGGTTCTACAACTTTCAGTCTTTGATTATAACGTTAGGGGGTGCGGTGTGGTGCGGGGGTGGGGGTTGGTGGGGGTGGCGGCAGGGGGTGGAGGGGGTGTAATTTCCTGCCTACCTCTGCCATCAGCGAGAGTGGTGATTCTCTCCGGAGAGATCACATTTCCCCATTTTCCCCTCCCCTCACTGGTGATGTCCCTGTGTTCACACCCACAAAGGGCGAGAGCCTCATTTTAATAGATTTAAATATATTTTAATATTATTGGCCAGCACCTTGTCACCCCCTCACTGAATATTTAAATCTTGCTGACGTGCCAACACGTTAGTGAAATTTACAACTGCTTTTTTAAAAATGAGTTTCATTCAAAGGGATTCCCCTGCAAATGCAAATTTAGGCATAGCCCCAGGGAGTGATGGTTGGGGGCAGGGGGGTGGTGGATAGGGACATGCCTGGACAGTGCCCTGGCACTGCCCTTGTGCCAACCTGAGAGTGCCAACCTGTGCCAAAGGGCAATGCTCAGGGTAATGCTGGGGCAGGCCCTCATTGGAGCCCCATGGGGGTGGGGTTTCCAGTTATGTATGGTAAGGACAGAAGAGTGAACAGTAAAGGGGTGGGGGCTTGCAAGCACGGGGAGAGTGGGCAGTGAGAAAAGTGGAATGCCAGTGATATCTCTGTGATGGTGGGGGTGGGACAGAGGTTTAGTCCTCAACTATTGTACTGGGAGGGAGCCCCTTTTCCCTTCATTGGGAGAGCGGGGATGTTTAATTCTAATGCTGATTGGGATTCCCTTTAAAGATGGAACCCTGATCTCTGCAAACCCAGCTGCTCTGGTTTTATCAGACCCTGCCCTGCCAGGGTGACAGTGTAAACCCGCTCACAGAATTGTAATCTCATTTTTCTCACTCCAAGAGCTGAAGATTGGAAGAGAAAACTGGCCCGTGCAGAGAGCTACATACTGTTTCAGTCTGAGCGACACACTTTGAAAAAAAAGGCACGATTCCGCCCATCAGCTTTGCATTTTTCTCAAAGCTTATACCTGCTTTGCTTCCTACACTATCAATCATTTCTTCCTTTGTCTTCCTTATGCTCTATCACCCTCAGTGATGTTCTTCTTGTGTGCTTGCTTTCCTCAGCATTTCTTCTATAATTGTGAATTGTCCAACTAATCCTCATCACAAGTCTCAGAAACCATCGCAGGAACTCTACCACGTCGCCCGCCATGGAATGGGAGCAGGCGAGGGTCTGACAAAGGAAATCTCCAATGATCTTGGGAAGAATTTCTGGTCTCGCCCGAACGAGGCTGTAAAATCCCTCTCCATATCTCTCTTGCTGTTAATTTATCTTCCAGCACCTTGCTTACTGCTTTTATTCCTACTTTTGCATTCATAGAGTGATGTTGACCAGACATATACTTTTAGTAACCTCATTCTGCTTTCCATGGAAATGCCCCTATCTCTGCATAAAGGTCTGCAATTTTTGTGAAGGGTTGTTTTGCTCGTGTTATGTGCTTCCTGACATCTTAATCACTTTCCACCTCAAATATTAGTGGGCTACCCAGGAAAAGAAATGATTCTATTTGTTTTTGTTTCATTTTTTGGTTCCATTGTTATTTTGCATCTAGGTGTAAATCTTTTCTTTGATGTTACAATGCGTAATTTTTTTTGCAGTTCAATGATAAGCCATATATATTTGTTACAATTGTGTCTAGAAGTCTTTGTGTATTTTTCTCTGTATCTGTCATAATAGAGATTCAAGAGCAGATATTACAAGGTTTTAGTGCTGTTTCAGTGATATGGATGTTGTGCCCAGAAACAGAACTATATTTTGGCTTGCCACAGACTTACAATATAACAGTTCGATCTTTGACTTTGCATTGACAGCAGAGCTCTGCAATTTCTGCCCTGTCATTTAAACCTTTCATTTATAGCTTATACAAATGTATTTTACAGACCAAATATTTACTGCTATTGCATGGGCAGAAATATCTCAAACAGGAGCTCTTTCTTATCGAAAAACCTCTACGTTGCTACTGCATTTTCTTTCCTATTAAACAACTGCTCACAGAATTGTAATCTCATAAATCCCACACATTGAAGATTTGCATTTTCACACTTCCTTAACAAGAATTTCATGCTCCTATGAGTGAAGAGAGGAGAGGGTGAAGTGTACACAAACATGCCCTTAAACAGATATACATACAAATGTATTTCCTGACAAACAAAAATGTTGGTGAGAGGTTGAAACCAAAAGAAGATAACATTCAGAATGTTAACAAGCTAGCTTGTAACTTTGTATCAGACAGGAAACTTGAAACTAAACACTAGCAAAACTGAAGGGTGGGAATATGGGGCAGGAAAAACATTGAAAAAAAAGAGATAATAGTAGTGTTTAAATTTATATGTTTATTATTGCAATACTAACAATAGCAAAGATTTGAAGTGTAAAATTGAAAAATAGTAAATCTGGAAGTAATATTTTTTAAAGTTAAGTGTTAACAATAAATAAAGACTGTGCCCCCTTGTGAAAGTAAGAATGAGATTTAATACTGCTTCATTTGCAATTGTAAACTTGTTCAAGCATCTTTATATGGGTGTGTTAAACTTTTGGTTACACTATTTAAAACTGTGATCATCAGAATTTTGGTAGAATATCCAAATAATGTTATAGTTAACGTTTGAAATCATGTTCGGCCAATATATTGTTTTAGCTTACTAATTATGATGAAGTCATACTAATTTTGGATTCTTGGGACCAAGCTTGAGTTTACTCCATGTATGTGGATAACCATTTGACTAGAAGTTCTTTCTTGAATATCATAGTCCCAAAACCATAAAATTGTGCCCAAGGTCAACAGACCTTTCCATGGTCTGCCCCTTACCTGCTCTGACTTGCGTGGCAGGCAGGACAGTAAAATTCCAGCCATTAAAATGTGAAACAGTTGTTTCTTTCTTCATTTCATTAGTTAAATGTCAGTTGTAACATGACAACTTGTTTATATGAATGTTCCACAGCATTGACCTAGGATTTCCTAAACCCTCGCTGGTTTAGTAACCTCATTCTGCTTTCCATAGAGATGCCCTTATCGCTACAAAAGTCTGCCATTTTTGTGAAGGGTTGCTTTGCTGGTGTTATGTGCTTCCTGACGTCTTAATTACTTTCCACCTCAAATATTGGTGGGCTACCCAGGAAAAGAAATGATTCTACTTGTTTTTGTTTTATTTTTTGGTGCCATTGTTATTTTGCATCTAGGTGTAACCCTTGCTGGTTAAGTACACTTGTTTTTTTGTATATAATTTGTAATGAGGAAGATTCATGGCAAGTATTGTGAAACACCATGGATCACTGCAAAATTTGCCGCCACATGAAGCACTAGTCCCCACAAAAATGATGGCTCACCATCAACCTTCCTGTGAATGCCACAAAATTGCTGCATTTTCACGAAATTCACCAATTAGTTGGGATTGGTACTGAGTAACACAAAGATCCTTTTTATGTTCCAATCTGTATTCCTGCAATGTGACTCAACCTCTCTGACCTTAAAAGAGAACAACAGAAATTGTGAGTTTGAATATTATGTGATGTAGACATCTTGTCAACACCATTAGACACCCCTCCCTCATTTCTGTCACTCACGCCAGAAGCAAACTCTACATAAAGCTGACATGCCCCACTCCGACCCACCTCAGAAGCTTAAAGCACTGCAAAGTGGCAAGGGCTAAGTGGCACTTCTACCTCTCACTGGCGAGAAAATCCTACCCTCTGGAGATGCCAGCCAGTTGGATTGACTGACATCTCCAAGGTCCTGACAGTTATAAGAGCATACCAAGGGCTGTTACAGGGTTTGCATAAGAAGGATGATGTCCTTCTATCGAGAGCAGGTAAGTCTGGAGTCTTGGACAGGGAGGGTTTGGGCTGGTTAGGGAGAGGAGGGGAGAGTGTGGGATTAAGGCTGTGGATGAGTTGGAAGGAATGGGGGAATCTTTGATGTTAATGGAAATGCCCCATTGCCCCCTAGATTGACAAAGGGTCCAAATCAAAGCCCAACTCTCCTCTTCCTTCTCACTCTGAAGAATTTTACTAAAAAATTGTCCTGCCTGACTGCCCACACTAATCATTTTATGGCATGAGCAGTATATCATCAGTTGGTGAAGTCAATTGGTTTGGTAGCAAGTTGATGATTGAGCTTAGAACATTGCCCTAGGAATTTCTGCAGCGATGCCCTGGAGCTAAGATGATTGGCCTCTAATAAGCACAATCATCTTCTTTTGTTTGACTCCAGCCAGTGGAGATTTTTTTCTGATATCCATTGATTTCTGATTTACTAGAATAAAGACTAGATGATAACACAGTCAAATGCTGCCTTGGTCGAGTACAGTCACTTTCACCTCACTTCAGGAACTCAGCCTTTTTTTCTATGTTTAGACCTTAGAAATGAAACCTGGAGCTGACTGGTGAGTCCACGATAGCAGCTTCCATCACTTTACTGAAGATTGAGGAACGTGTCTCGAAGCTATGCCTTTGTCTCTTTGAAACTATGATTTTTCAACCTTCAGCCGACTGGAAAGTTTGCAAGTTGAACTGAGACAGAGCAGACTGATTAAATGCAAGGCCACATGCCAAGCTGAAGGTGAGGAACATAGAAATCATACTCAGGGAAGTATCAAGAGAAAAACATTTCCAATAATCTACATCTGACTGCATCCAAGAAACTATTGAACCTGAATTGGCTGCACCATTTAAAACCTATGCCTCAAAGACAATCAAAGGATACTTAATTCTAAATTCTTTTACCTTTTTCATTGGACTCCAACCCCCTTATTGTGTGCGTGTTTGTGCATATATATCCACCAACATGAGTGCCAAAGCCTGATGTTGCATTTTTATTAATTTCTCAGGTTTAATGGTTAATCAATTTGTTTTTTTGATACAAAAAACCTTTGATTGGCTCCTTATTTCTCACAACTTAGTTTAGTACATTCTGATTTAGAAAAAAGCATTTCCGTTTGAAAAAGAAACTTAAATCTTTGTTGTGACCAAATTAGGAGGTTGAATGCAGAGGAACCAGTTCCATCCTTCTCACACAGTTGTAATGATAGCTTCATTGGATAGTAATTGGACAGATTGGATTTGTCCTGCTTGTTGTGGACATTCAGCTTCTGCATTGTCTGATAGATTCCACTGCTGTATCTGTACCCGAACAGCTTTGATAGCGGTATACTGAGTCCTGGAGCACAAATTTTCAGTCAGAATGTTATCAGAGTAGCTGATATTGCTCCACAAAACCTGCCAGTCTCCATTCCAAAACTAACTTCCCGTTGAAGAGTGGCTTATGATCTCTGTAGACCACAAAATGCTTCTGTTGTCCTAAATTTCCGCCTTTTTATCTCCGTTGGTGTGGAACCAAGCACATAATCTGGGAAATCTCAGATAATTTCCTTCCTGTTTAGCGTCAATCAAAATCAGATGCAATTTTGTAATTTAGTGTATGAGAATCATGCAAATAATCAAATCTTCTTTCCACATAAATTCAAATCAATTGATGAGATATACATCTCAAAATAAGTGTCTTAATTTACAGGAATTCATCCATAAGAATTCAAACATCTGTGTTAAACAGATAAGTTTTTATTGTTTAACAAGCAAACCGTGTCTTTGGATCAAACAAACTTTCAACAATGTACATTGATTTATAATCAAAGAATCTGATACAAAAATGAAAAACAACCATTGAATTTAGACTCCAAGATTAAATAGAGGCTCCCAAAATAAATTTGATACAGGCATGACCACCAGACCTTGACTTAATAGCCAGTGAAACAGGAGATTTCCTCTACTCATAACATATGCTTTGTTAATCAAGTTGTAGATTATGATAGCAGAACACTATGAGGGGAGTTGGCTCTTAGGAGTCATTTTACAAAAAGAATCAACATGTTTTGTGGCATCAGTTGTGATGAGCTAACTCAGAACATTATGCAATCATGATGACACAGTGGTTAGCATAGCTGCCTCACAACACCAGAGACCTGGGTTCAATTCTGTCTGTGTGGAGTCTGCATGTTGTCTATGTGAGATTGCTCCACATTACTCCCACGCTCTGAAAGACATGCTGTTTAGGTGCATTGGCCATGCTAAATTCTCCTTCAGTGTACCCAAACAGGCGCTGGAGTGTGGCGACTCAGGGATTTTCGCAGTGACTTTACTGCAGTGTTAATATAAGCCTACTTGTGATACTAATAAATAAAATTGGGAAAAATACTTTAAAAACTTATCTTTACATTCTTGCACAAATAATATACATATGTATCATCAACAAATAACATGTGAACATTCCTGGAATTTTTAAAATACTCATTCACAGTATTATCTGCCTTGCATAATTTTGTCTCCCTAATGGGGGAGTAGGCTAGAAGGGCAGATGAATAGAATAATCATGATTTTCAACAACTTCACATATTGATTACTTTAAAATATGTTTGAAACTTTATTTTCTCTTTTGCTACTGTTTCTTGGTATGCCAGAGGATACGCTGCTTTATAAGGAAAAGAAAATGATATTATGAGAAACAGAATGTAACTGAGTATCCCTTTGAGGCTACAAAGGGTAATTGCTCACCATTCCTAAAATGAATGATTTTAGAGCTCCGGTTGGAGATGAAAAGTATGGCTTACTTTGAGTGATGGATCATTAAGAATTCATACATCTTGTGGAGCCAGCATTCAGTTGAAAAGAGGGAGCAAAACATGGGGCTTTTCATGTTTAGCATCTGCATGAAAGAAAGGAGAGTGCAAGAGGTGTGAAGTGTAATTTATGCTAATCATAAAAATCTTCTATTATATATTTTAGGCTCAATGTATGGTCACACATTTAATTGAACACTCATTAAAAGCACTGGCAGTACACATTACTCCTGTAGGTGACACTGTAATCGACCTTTTCAATGTTAAAAGTGCATCTCGTATGACAAACAGAATGTATGATCAGGGAGCATCTCACTTTGTGATCGTACATTCTGACTTCCCACAATATCTCAAAAAAAGTTCTGATTTTCTTTTCATCTGTCGATTTTTCTCCAACTGAAATTCCTCAGGCTAGTAATTTGGTCGCATTGGTACTAATGGAGACAGTGTTATGGAAGCTGGAAAAGCTGCGAGTGGCTGTGTGAAACGTACACAGTGGAAACTTTCCAATTGACCAGGTGGTGAGGTGAAACCACCATTCCAGCTAACTTCAGGCATATCACTGAAACTTGGACTGTGCAGATTCACTGCATACAATACCCCATTTGCACACACATACAAGGTCATGCAATCAACTGCAAAAAGGAAACCCCAACCAAGACTATTCAAAGGAGTGGGCAGCCAATTAAAAGTGACTTTGACTGATATTTGCAGGGGCAGAGAATTGTTGAATGGTTTCAAGGAGAAGATGGATTTTTTTGAATAAAAAAGGGATAAAGGAATATGGGGAACGAGTGGGAAGGTGAATTTCAAACCAGGAAGAGATTAGCTATGATCTAATTGAATGGGGGAGTTGGCTCTAAGGGCTGAATTTGCCTACTTCTTCTCCTAGCTCCTGTGTTCTGTCAACAAAGGCTGAAACAAGTATGGAGGGGAGGAGGCACAGAAAGATGTGCTGTTTGGTGGCGTTATGCATGGAGGAACAAAAAGGAGGCAGAAAAGTATACACTGAATGGTTTCTCACCTGATGGCCTGTCACTCAACATGTATTCTCTTCTTTTTATTCATTTACAGGATGTTGGCATCGCTGGTTAGACTAGCATTTATTCTTCTTCCTGCAAAAGTCTGCCTCTGTACACCTGGCGATGTACAGAGGCAGACTTTTGCCTGCTTCCACAGCTAGTGTGTGGCCAAGGGCTTACATCTTGAGGGGTTAGCATTGTTGCCTCACAGTGCTGATCCCCAGCTTGGATCACTGCCTGCGTGGAGTGCACACATTTTCCCCATGTCTGTGTCGGTTTCCTCCGGGTACTCCAGTTTCCACCCACAGACATGTGCGTTAGGTAGATTGGCCATGCTAAATTGCCCCTTAGTGTCAGGAGGACTAGAGTAAATGCATGGGGTTATAGGGATAGGGCCTGGGTGGGATTGTGGTTGGTGCAGATTCAATGGGCTCAATGTCCTCCTTCTGCACTACATGATTCTATGATATAACTATAATACAGAGGCTTGCAGGCTCATGGCAGCCAGTCAGCTTCTGAGAATATACTATTATGGTCTAAGTTTTCAGTGGCGTGGTGCAATGGACTCTGTCACAGATGGCCTCATTATGCAGGGAACCATCTTCTCTCTAGTGCTCGGGAGATGCAGATGTCTTCCATAGGTTTCATTCTTCTTCTGGTGATCATGATGCAAGGAATATGGGGGGAGATGAAGTTCAAACCAGGAAGAGATCAGCTCTTGGCATAGCCAATAACTCAAATAGTTCTTTTAGTTTGTTGCTAACCCATTTTGTGTAGCAGGTCCTGAAATAATTTGTGTCAAAGAATAGCAAAAGTACTTGGATCTTTGCCTTTTAATAGGTTACGAAGCAAACTGTCAATATATCTTTTTATTGAAAAGCAACAGTGATTAAAGTCTTTCACCATGGACTAAGCTACTTCATTTCCACTATATTTCCACTATATATTTCCAATGATACTGAATTACATTTTAGCATTAGTTTGACAGCACAATTTTATTTATACCTGACAAGAAAAATGATTGTCTCGCTTGTGAACTTCTGAGACTGCTAACTGTTCCAGTGCTAAAGTGAAAAATCAGTAATTTTCTTGGGATAGCTTGTAAACATATTGAAAATTCACAAAGCTTTTCTGTTTCCAGTTGAAAATTAGACCTCACTATTTAGGTTAATTTTATCAATTATATAATCAATTATAATAATTCCACATTTCTACATAACCCTTGAATTATTTTTAAGTGATAGCATTGCAATTAGCAAAACATATGTCGATCCTGCTCTAGAATTTAATCATCTCCCAGTAGTTAAAAGATCTGAAACTACAATCTTCCTCAAATTGATTGAAATAAAATAGCAAAAAATATGTTTTCTATAGATATTGCTACAGGTTAGTTTGTTCCCACAGAGGGAAATGACCCCAGACATTGGCAATGTCTGATATTGGGAGGAAGAATACAGCATTCCACAGGCTGAGAGGGGGTGGCACTGCCACACAGCAGGACTCCCAGGTCTCGGCCCTCCAGCGGATGCCTGCCAACATCATCACATTCAACAGGGCATTACAAACAACAGGCTGCCTCCAACTCTGCTATGAATGTTGGGGATGCACCGGCAAGGTTAGAAAGTATAGTTGCACAACATGGGCATCACACTTGTGCGTCTTGTGAACTAGTATATTTTACATCAGTATTCACCAAAGAGAAGGACTTATTGGATGATGGGTGTAGGGAAGGGTGTGTAGATAGTTTGAGACATGTTGAGATCAAAAAGGAGGAGGTATTGGAGGTTGCGAGAAACATTAAGGTAGACAAGTCCCCAGGGCCTGACGGGATATACCCCAGAATATTGAGAGAGGCAAGGGAGGATATTAATGGGGCCTTGAGAGAAACCTTTGTATTCTCACTGGCTACAGGTGAGGTCAATACAGTAAGAAGTCTCACAACACCAGGTTAAAGTCCAACTAGTTTATCTGATAGAGACAGGTGAGGTTCTAGAGGATTGGAGAATAGCCAATGTTGTTCCTTTGTTTAAGAAGGGTAGCAAGGATAATCCAGGTAATTACAGGCTGGTGAGCCTTAAGTCAGTGATAGGGAAATTATTGGAGAGGATTCTTTGAGACAGGATTTACTCACACTTAGAAATAAATGGACATATTAGCGAGAGACAACATGGTTTTGTGAAGGGGAGGTCGTGTCCCACTAACTTGATCGAGTTTTTCAAGGAACTGACAAAGATGATTGATGAAGGTAGGGCAGTGGATGTTGCCTACATGGATTCCAGTGAGGCCTCTTGGCAGTTTGGTACAGAAGGTGAAGTTGCATGGGATAGAGGTGAGCTGGCAAGATGGATACAGAATTGGTTCAGTCATAGAAGACAAAGGGTAGCAGTGGAAGGGTGCATTTCTGAATGGCTGGCTGTGATTAGTGGTGCTCCTCAGGGATCAGTGCAGGGAGCTTTGCTGTTTGTGATATATATAAATGATTTGGAGGAAAATGTAACTGGTTTGACTAATAAGTTTGCGGATGACACAGAGGTTGGTGGATTTGCAGATAGTGAAGAGGACTGTCAAAGGATACAGCAGGATATAGATTGTTGGAGAATTGGTTAGAGAGATGGCAGATGGATTTTAATCTGGACAAACGTGAGGTGATGCACTGTGGAAGGTCTAATAAAGATAAGAAATATACAGGAAATGGCAGAACTCTTAAGAGTATTGATAGGCAAAGGGATCTAGGTGTACAAGTGGCAGCAAGGTGAAGGTAGTCAAGAAGGCATATGGCACGCTTGCCTTCGTCGGCTGGGGCATTGAGTTTAAAATTGGGAAAGTCATGCCGCAGATTTATAGAACCTTAGTTAGGCCACACTTGAAATATAATGTTCAGTTCTGATTGCCTCATGACCAGGAGGACATGAAGGCTTTGGAGAGGGTACAGAAAAGATTTACAGGATGTTGCTTGTATGGAGGGCTGTAGCTATGAGGAGAGGTTGGAAAAACTTGGTTTGTTCTCACTAGAACAACAAGAGGTTATGGGGCAACCTGATAGGAGTCCACAAGATTATGAGGGGCTTGGACAGAGTGGATAGTCAGGAGTTTTTTCCCAGGGTGAAAGAGTCAATTACTAGGGGATGTAGGTTTAAGGTGCGAGTGGCAAGGTTTAAAGGAGAGGTACAAGGCAAGTTTTTTTACATGGCGGGTGGTGGGTACATGGAACCCGCTGCTGGGGGAGGTAGTGGAAACGGATAAGGTAGTTATTTTTCAGGGTGTGTCTGGACAAATACATGAATAGGATGGGAATAGAGGGATACGGTCTCCGGGAGAGTAGGGGGTTTTAGTTCAGTCAGGCAGCATGGTTGGTGTAGGCTTGGAGGGCTGAAGGGCCTGTTTCTGTGCTGTAATTTTCTTTGTTCTTCAGTATAGATAAACTCCCAATGTCACCTTGCCTGGGCTTTTTGTTATGAAGAACAGTGTTCCTTCAGTGTTTCTGAAGTGGAAGCTTGATTCCTGCACAAGATCAAGGCAGGGTTCACATTGCAGGGTTTCCTCCCTGTGCTGTGGGCATCTTTCTCAGCAAACTAATACTGTGTCTTCACAGTCACTGGTCACATCACTCACGCCTGCGTATCAATAAGACCTACCATTTCTATCAGAATGTTCTGGGCTGGTGTCCCAGAGTTCTGTCAATCTTCCTGTGTGCTCTCAGCACCTTTGAGATGTGGCCGCCCCCACCTTCTAATCATCATGTGTCCAGTGACACTGCGGTCCTGAAGGGTTCAGCTTATGAGAGATGTCAGTAGATCGGGAGAAGCATCAGTTTTGAGGCTACATTGCCATGATTGAAAGCAAATGAGCTGTTATCAGCGAGATAAGAGTCAGATGCTCTCAGAAACTCTGTGAGAAACTACTGACTACCCCACCGCAACTCATCATCATCATCATTCTGGAATGTAAGCATGATGGGCATCAGCTGAATCGCCATTTGGGAGCCTTATCACAGAGGGTGTGTGCGCAGAAGCCATGTGAGGGTATATGGAGTGTCTCCACTGCATGTCGTCATCATCCTCAACAAATCAAGTAGCTTTGACAGTGTCCTGAGCATGAGTGCTATGTCTGGACATCATGATGGGTTCATAGCCATCATCCCCATCTGCTACAATCTCCTTAACCTCGTCTGCTTCGATGTCCTACTCATCGGAAGATGTATGTTGCTCCACCATCTCCTTCTCAGGTAGTTCCTCCCCCATTGCAGCACCAGGTTCTGCACGGCACAGCAGACAATGATGATCTATGGATTGTATTGCAGGCCTCCACCAGACTGGTCCATGCACTGGAATCTCATCTTCAGCATCCCAATGGCTTGCTCCATCTAAGTGTGAATTGCAGCATGAGCCTTATTGCAACTACTTTCTACTTGCATCCACACAGGTGGCATCAGCCATGTCCTCAGTGGGTAGACCTAGGCCCTGATACGAACATAAGAACATAAGAAATAGGAGCAGGAGTAGGCCAACTAGCCCCTCAAGCCTGCCCCGCCATTCAATAAGATCATGGCTGATCTGTTGTGGCTCAGTTCCACATTCCCGCCCTCTCCCCATAACCCTTAATCCCCTTGCCTATCAAAAACCTATCAACCCGTGTCTTAAAAATATTTAGCGAGGCAGCCTCCACCACTTCAACGGGCAGAGAATTCCAGAG
Source organism: Carcharhinus amblyrhynchos (assembly GCF_965287045.1). NCBI lineage: Eukaryota > Metazoa > Chordata > Chondrichthyes > Carcharhiniformes > Carcharhinidae > Carcharhinus > Carcharhinus amblyrhynchos. The sequence goes on from NC_137334.1 coordinate 34,641,207, forward strand.
ATTCACCACCCTTTGAAGAAGTTCCTCCTCAACTCTGTTCTAAACTGCCCCCCCCTTTATCCTGAGGCTGTGCCCTCTAGTCCTGAGGGCACATGAACCAACCCTGAGCTTTTGTGGACCCTGGAAGGTGCCCGGGATCTCAGAGCAGCTCAGAGTGTATGTGATGGACACCCCCTGGGAATCAAACATGCACCTGCAGGATATATATTGTCGTGTCACAAGCCAACTGAATATTCAATGAGTGGAAGCCCTTGTGGTTGGCATTGTTCACTGCTTGTTGCCGCAAAGATCCAAGCCATAATAATGCAGTCGATAGCACCATGCACTTGTGGAAACCTAGAGGTCGATGCAAATTCCAGTGCTCTTGCTTCCTGGCTTGTTTTGTCCTGGTCAACATGAACAAGGCTGTGTGCCCTCACAAAATATAGCATCCATGACCTCCTGGATGAACTTGTGTGTAGAGATCTGTGAGATCCCGCAGAGGTCACCTCTGGATCCCTGGGAGAAGTCACTGGCAAAAGAATTGAACATTGCAGTCACTTAGAGCCCTCCAAGTCCCTGCAGCACCAAATTCTGCAGCAGGTAGCAAATGTGACCAAGCAGTTCCATGGACATGCACAATTTCAGTGATACTGGTTCACAGTCATCTGCAGGAATGACAAACACAGACTGTAAACCCTTGCTCTACTGATGTGCCTACAGGCACGGCTCACAGCGGTTCATTCTCTGTGTGCCAAGGAAGCACTTTCAACCCCTGCTCATGAAGATTCTGCTTCTGTCTTTCATGAGCCAAGTGCCAACATCACATTCTTCTTTGTCTTCTCTCCTGCCTATAAGCAAGGTAGTGGATGGTACAATGACCAGGCTCCAGAATTCTGACAGTCTCCTCACTGCAGTATCAAACAGAGAGACATGACAGGATCACCACTGGTCTGCTAAGGACCACTCCTTTTCAAGTCATTGCCTCTTAAGACCCCTTTATGCGTGCCAGGGCTACCTGTCCTAGCCACCAAATGGATGCCGAGTGTTTAGTCCACATAATGTTTGACCAAAACCTCCCCAACCACCACCCCACTCCACATGACTGAGTGACGGCAGCTTTGGCCACTTGACTGCATCCTGAACTCTCATCTCAGGTACAGGCACTGTCCTAAGCTGCACACTGAGGCCTTGTGCTTTGCTTGGACCATGAGGACCACGTGTCAATGTTAACTTTAACATTAAGAAAGGGATTAGGAGTGCACTCTTTGATCAGTGCTCCATGGCCACCTTTTTAAGGGAATACTCAATCTTGTCCAGTTGCCTAGTAGTTCCACTGAACTTGAGCACTCATTGGATTTGGAGGTTTGTACACCAGGGGTTAAATGTAGGGCAGCAATCATTGGTATGCTAGGAACTTAATGAAGCTTGAGTGGACACAATTGCATGACTAGCCTGATTCCAAGCATGTCAATTGAGCTCAAGTTAAATGGTCTCAGCTGCAAAAGACTGCTCATTTGTCTGGTCATTTTCTTCACTTCCCCCTTCTATGATAGCACACACACACACACACACACACCCCAAAAAAAAAGATTACTCATGCCCTGGAGTTCCTTTTCTCCCTTCCCTCTGAACTATCACCCATGACCTGGAGTTTCCTTCCCTCATTTCTCCCCTCCATTGTTGCCTGTGCTCCAAGGTATCTCCCTTCTCCTCTGTACTGTTGCTGGAGCCATGGTACCACATGATAGCTGCAAAGAAACTGATGTAGAGGCTTGCCTATGACCACCCCAAATTGATGGAATTGGGAATCTCATGAGTGCTGTGCTAGCTTGAGTGCACTCAACACCAAGTTGCTCTCAGGAATTTAGTTTTGATGTGGGGGAATGATTTTGTCGTGCGGCCATTGTAATGAGGAGCAAATTTATTATAATTATATTCCTAACAATTGACAGGGGAGGGGGATAGGCAGCTGGGAAATGCATTTAGGGCCTTCTTGCAATATTTTCCAGTTGCACCACCAAACCCATGCACTGTAATCAGGCGTGGAAAATCCCAGTCCAAATTTCTGAACTTTTTTTAATGGAACAAACTTCAATTTATCAATTTCTTAATTTTCCAATTTACCTCATTACTTATGTCCACCTCCTTCAGCATAGAGGATAGAATTTAGTTCCAAGTCTTATCAATCTTGTGTATCAGTAGAGGCAGAGTATGCATTCTTACCTCAGTAACATGAGCTTTCTGCAGATTATGGAGTGTAGCTTGTACCTAGCCTTTATACAGTGATAAGAAATTCATAACAACCTACTTTATAGAATTACATTGAAGCTATTGTACAGAAACAGGCCATTTGGTCCAACTGGTCTATGCTGGTGTTTATGCTACACCAGATCTTTCTTCCATCCCATTTGTTCTAGTGCAATCAGCAAAACCTTTCATTGCAGCTAGTGGTAAGGGGCATCTAGATGCTGTACTTTTTCCAAAGAACAAAGTATAATATTACAGAACATTTCAATGCATTGTTTCAGTGAAGCGAGGTCTTTTTTTCAAATTTTTGTTTAATCCAAATTGAATGCAACTCATGGTCCCTGCGAGAGAGACAGACAAGATCCAAGCTGACAGGATGAGGCATTGCACCCCACCCTGGGCTTCATCTTCACCAAAAGGACAAGATGGCTTTGAAAAATTACATCAGGCGACGCCTCGGTTAAACCTCATCGGCTACCCTGACCTTGGATTTCACCCGAGCCTGGGCAAACCACCTCCTTGATCATGGTTTCACCCCTTCCAGGTAAATGGCAAACAAACTGGTGAGGAAGTGACCTTGTTATTCTGCTCAACTCCCGTTTATTATGTGTAGATTTTTTTTAAAGGCTTAAGATATGGAACTAGAATTTAGAAAATATTGTGTCCGTTGGATTGTCAGTTTTATGACTTTTTGCTCACCTGGGTGGTACTTGACTGATAATAAAATGTTGCAGAAAATTAAAGAGTTTGATTGACTGCTCAATTTGTTCACTGATACCTTTCCACCTTCCCTATTTTTGTGTCTAGAAATTGACTTCTAGACATCCGAAGGGGAACTGGTGAAATTTAGGCGAGGAAAGATGATCTATTTTGATGGGATTGTCAGTTTTCTGTCTACACATGGTTTGATGGAGAGAATTAATTTCCTGGATAGCCTGAGCATGTGTAAAAATGTACTCTGACTGCTGGCCATTATAACATTTGCTGCGAATGCAAGCTGACAGACTATTAAAAGTATTATTGTGAAAAGACTGAACAAATCAGAGAGGGGGAGCCAAAGTGTAGAAGTTGATAAATCACAAATGGAAAAGATAGAGTTAGATTAACACCAGATTCAGATAACTGGCCAAATGTTGAAAAAGGTAGAATCATAGAATCCATACAGTGCAGGAGAGGCCATTCGGCCCATCGAGTCTGCACTGACTCAGAGTATCTTATCCAGGCTCTCTACCCCGTCCTATCCCTGTGACTTCATACATTTCCCATGGCTAATCCACCTAACCTACACATCTCGAGACACTAAGGGACAAATTAGCTTGTCCAATCAACCTAATGTGCACATTTTTGGATTGTGGGAGGAAACCAGAACACCTGGAAGGAACCCACGCAGGCACAGGAAGGACGTGCAAACTCCACACAGTCACCCAAACACCGGAATTGAACCCATTTCCCTGGCACTGTGAGGCACTCGTGCTAACCATTGTGCCATCATGCCACAACTCATAATGAAAGAAAATATATTTAAAGAGGAGGAACTTAAAAAAGTAGAGTAACTTATAAAAAAAACCAAAAATAATATCAGGAATATGATTTTTTTTTAAATAAAGGATATCCTAGCCTGAGTTTTTCAGATGCCATGGGCTTTATGTTCAGGAAGTGCTGAGGCACTAAGTAGTCTGGCTCAGATTCATATAACGGAGATGCTGGCATTGGACTAGGGTAACTTCTTACTCAGATTCATGTAGTCAGGTCTGTCATGTGATGGAAAGGGGAAATGGTGGAAAAGTGGTAATCTGACTGGATTATTAATCCAGGGGATTCATCGTACTCTCCAGGGATATTGTTTCTAATACCACAGCAGCTAGTGGAGTTTAAATCTAATTAATAAATCTGCAATTTAAGTTAAGCATCAGCAATGCAGTGGAACTATTGATGATGGTTGTTTAAAGACCCATCTAGTTGAGTTGTGTATTTTATTGAAGGAATTCTGCTACCAATACCAGGTCTGGCCAACATGTGACTCCAGGTCCATAGTAATAAGGTTGATTCCTAATCGCCTGTGAAATGGCCCAGCAAGCCACACAGCTTGAGGACTATTACTGATGGCAACAAATGCTGGCCTTGCCAATGACACCTCTGTAAGACTAAATTTTTATGAAGTGAAATCTTTCAGTTGACCTTAAATCCTTGCAGCCTCCCAGAATGTTCCACGATGCTAGGTGGGAGGCCGTGGGGTGGGGAATTCTTCTTTATTGGCACCCCCATGGCTTCCAGGGAGTGCCAATAAAAAAGACAGCCTCTGAAGGCAATGGCTGTCACTGTGGCAAAGGCACCATGTTAATCTCCTCCTTTTTGCCAGGCCCTCCCTGCTTAACACCAGCTTCTCTAAGGAAAATCAATCTGCTTTTTGAGGGTGCCACCCTTCTTCCTGGAGCTGCTGACTCAGTACCAGTCACCGTTAGTGGTTTTCATCACTTAAAATAAATTGACACTTTTTCCAATGGCATTCTGGTTCAAATTCTGTGGTCTGCATTGGATGAACAATGACCGCCTTCCTGTGGGCTCTTAGAACTTGTGATTCATGAGCTATTCAAATGCAGTGCCCTTTGAAGGGGATCTCAGACCTGCCTGAACAGGATAAGCAACTCCTTAGCCAATAGGGCAGGCGATGGCCTAGTAGTATTATTACTAGACTATTAATCCAGAAACTGTGCTGATGTTCTGGGAACTTGGGGTTCAAATCCCACCATGGCAGATCGTGGAATTTGAATTTAATAAAAAAAGTCTAGAATTAAGAATCCACTGATGACCATGAAACTGTTGTTGATTGTTGGAAAAGCCCACATAATTCAGCAATGGTCTTTAGGGAAGGAAATCTGCTGTCCTTACCTGATTTAGCCTACATGTGACTCCAGAGTCACAGCAATATCGTTGACTTCCCTCTGAGCAAGAGTGGGCAATAAATGCTGGCTAGCCATTGAGGCCCAGGTCCTACAAATAAATTTTAAAAAAATCAAATTTAATATTGGTTCATTAGCAGAACAGAGCCTGAACCAGCAATTTTCCGGTAGAATATTTAATTCAATGACAAATCATGTAGTAAAAGCAAAATAAAAAAGGAATAAAAAATGAGATTAACAAAAAAGAGGCAGAAAGAAAATGTTAAAGATTAGCATTTACATTTTGTGATTTTTCAATTTTCCAATAACAATTATCATCAGAAGGATTGACATCCAAACTTTTGTAAGCATATTTTCAGTGTCAGAGAGGCTGCTTGGCATTAATTAAGATTTATCGTGCCATTCTAAGTTTACTTAGACTAGGATGGATAAGTTTTAACCTTTCATAGAACCCTTATATAATTCTTAGTGTAGAAGGAGGTCACTTAGCCGATTAAATCTGGACCAACTCTCTGGCAGAGTATTTTACTCAGGCACTCTGCTCTGCACTATTCCCATAATCCCACACATTTACTATGGCTAATCTGTTTAGCCTACACATCTTCAGACTGATGCATTTATCTATCACGTAAGTACAGCAACATTTGGTGTGGCACAGTGGTTAGCACTGTTGTCTCACAGCGCTGTGTGCGGAATCAGCACATTCTCTCCATGTCTGCGTGGGTTTCCTTCGCGTGCTCCAGTTTCCTCCCACAGTCTGAAAGATGTGCCAGTTAGGTGAATTGGCCATGCTAAATTCTTTCTTAGTGTACCCGAACAGGCACTGGAGTGTAGTGACTGGGGGATTTTCACAATTACTTCATTGCAGTGTCAACGTAAGCCTGTTGTATCACTAATAAATAAACATTTAAACATTGCAATGAGATACTGATATTGTGAACCTTCCTCTGGAGGATCAGGGTAACTTGAAAAGAACGTCCTGATTTCTATGCTTAAATGTGATGGTGCGCTTGCTGGTAGTTGCTGATAGCTGCATCATTATTTCTATTGCAGCATTTGGGTACCAATAATTATGTAACATGTTAATAGTTTACTTGTTCTCCAGAAATGTTGAAGTTTTAACAAAAATGAAACAGAAGAATCACTGGAAAAAAGGGTGCTTACAACACAAACTTTCACACAGGCATACAGATAAGTTAAGTGTATGGGCAAAAAATTTGTAATTTGGGGAATAATATTACAAAATGTGAGGTTGTCCATTCTGGGCAGAAGAATAGAAAAGTACAATATTATTTAAATGGAGAAAGGCTGCAGAATGCAGCAGTATAGAGGAATAGGTGTGTCCTTGTACATGAATTGGAGTGTCCTTGTACGTGAATCACAAAACGTTAACTTGCAGCTACAGCTAGTAAGTAGGAAAACAAATGGAATGTTGGCCATTATTGCAAAGGGGATGGAGTATCAAATTTGATGAGTCTTGCTACAGTTGCATAGTACTTTGTTGAGACCACACCTAGAGTACTGTGTGCAGTTTTGGCCTCCTTCTTTAAGGAGGGATAACTTACGTTGGAGGCAGTCCAGAGAAGGTTAAACAGGTTGATTTTTGGGATGAACTGGTTACCTTTTGAGGAAAGATTGAGCAGTTGGGCCTATACTTCATGGAATTTAGTAGAATGAGATGTGATCTTGTTGAAAAGTATTAGATGCTGAGGCAGCTTCACAGGGCAGATGCTGAGAAGCTGTTTCCTCTTTAAGTGAGAAATCCGTAAGGTGGGACCATTTTGTTGTTTAGTCAGAATTTAGGTGAGGGTTTTGGGGTTTGCCCATTCTCTTGAGGTATGCTTCTTGAGTCTATAGTTTCTCAAAGTCATTATTCTTTATTTACGCATTTGGACTTCTATTCGAGATTGGAGCTTCTCTTTCTTCCAGCTCTCTCTTTCTCAGTTATGTATTGACTTCATTATTACATTATGCTTCAAATGTTATTAAGCTTTACTTTACATCTCCCCATGCACACCCCCCAATAAATTTCTACGTCTTTATCCTTATCACACGTACACCTTCCCCAAAGTCTCAGACTTCACAGGGTTAGACCCGAAGACCAAACTCCTTGATCTCATTCTGATCTCCTTTTGAGACTGAGGATATTCTGTAGTTAGAGTAGATGTTCTCCTGGGTGGCTGTAGAGCTTGTAGTAAGTCTTTCTTCTTCAATATCAGGATCTGAGCAGTAAACTCAAGTTTCTATCGGCTCTCTCTCCAAGGATGTTAAGGAATTGCCGTTTCTCTTTATGATGTTTTGAACTGTCTCAATCCTGAATAATGTTGGTTGACAATATTGTTCAATGATTATGCCCTCCTTCTGTTGGCCTTGGACACATACTCTAGTGTCTCTGAGTTTCAGTGCTGGTAACCTGTGCTCTGTGACAATGCTTGAAACTCTGAGCCTAGTTGTTTCCCTGTTCATCCACACACTGTTGTTACTCTACATGTTCATTCATGTTGCTAATGATGAGTTAGCTTTTAATTCTGACAATTTTCTCAGTACTCTTTCTCTGTTGATTGTAATTGTTTTGAGTTCCTCCCTTTTACCTCCTGATTCACAATTGTGTCTGGAATGTTACTTATATCCTCTGCAGTGAAGACAGACAGATTTTACAAACTCACTGGGTGAGGTTCATAAAGTCCTGCCTGAGGCCAACAGAATTCCACTCTGTGAGCCTCACCCACTCCAGCGGTAAAGTTCCAGCCAAAATATCTGTTCAATTCAACCACCATTTCTTCATTTTCCATTATTAATTCCCAATTTCCACTCTCTAGAGGACCAATACTCAGTTTGATTATTCCTTTCCTGTTCAAATCCTACAGAAGCATTTACCATCTATTTATATATTTCTAACCATCTTTCTTTCAAAGTCTATTGTCTCCCTTCTTATTAATCTTTCACCATTCTTTGCTGCTCTTTATATTTTGCCCAGCCTTCTGATCTTCCACGTATCCTTACAGAATTATACATTCTTTCTTTCAATTAGGTACGATCTTTAATTTTTTTAGTTAGTCACGGATGGTGTGTCCTTCCCTTAGAGTCTTTCTTTCTTTCTCACAGGACTACATATTTTCTGAATATTCTAAAATATCTCCTTAAAGATCTGCCAATACATCTCTATTGACCTATCCCTTAACCTAATTTTCATGTTCACATTAGCAAGTTCTGTCTTCATGCCCTTATTTAAGTTTAAAATTCTCAAATTGAATTCTCAATCATATTATGATCATGACTGCCCAGGAGTGTCTTCTGTATGAGGTCATTAATTAATCCTGACTCGTTCCATATTATCAGATCTAGCATCACCTGCTTTCTGATTGGTGCTAAAATGTGCTGCTCTAAGGAACTGTTATTAAAACACAGGACAAATTCATCATCTTGGCTACGTTTGCCAATCTGATTTATCCAATATACATGTAAGTGGGTGTTATCATGGGTCAGAAGTAAGCGTGGATAAATTGACAATCGATATTTCATGCCATACATACTTGGTCCTCTATTTGTTAAATCATGTCATTGACTACTTCAGTTTAAGCATGTACAAAAGTGAAAGTAACTGCTGTTTTAAGCAAGGATGCTAGTTTCAGCAGCCAGCACACAAATTTCCCAAGCTGTCAGCATCTTGCCAGGGTCAACTGGCAAGTATACAGCAGGGAGTGCTTCTTCAGTGAAACTCACAGATTGGGAAGCCTTTGAACAGTGAAATTGAATAGTAGTAAGTGAGATGCTGGTGTTCACAACACTTCTAGTTTTCTATTACTGCTTCCCAGGTGGGACCAGATTTTCATCTCCCGATAGGGTCACTGAGTAAAAAAATTGGGATTTAAATTTCATTTTACCTTGACTTTCCAATCTAGTGCTATTTTAGTCTGTCATTTATGCATGTCGGGAAGGTCTTGAGTGTGAACATCACATATATCTCATCCGAGGTTGGGATCCCCATTCTGAGGTCGATTGGAAGATTAAATTTCTATGGCCATATTGTTTTCATGTGCTGGTATGAGTTTTGGAAGTCCTCATAAAACCAGTCAGGTTTAAAAGTTTATGGCCACTGAGGGGTCTGGAACACTTTTAGAGGAAATTGTTAAATGTTTTGACATCATCAAATGTCATTATTAGAAAATGTATTGCTATATAGATGTGTTTTAATATAATGCTTGATCATGGGTCTCCGTCCTGCTCTAGATATTGAACGTAACATTAACTACCTACCGTTGTGCAAATGTTGACATGCATTGAAGTATTTTTCTAAATGGAGAAAGCATAATAATTCTTTTAAAATGATAGAAAAGTATGCAAGGAAATTTTCCTGCCATGTTTAGGACTGACATTAAATGTCTAGAGATCCTTTACTTAAAACAAGTGGTCTGCTGTTGAAAATACAAAACAAATCTAAGCACATGTTCTATTTCATTGATTGCCAAGTAATCTACTTTGAAATGGAAATGAAACACTTTCTGCAGCTTAAAATGCCATCTGATCTTTCAGTTTTGAATGGCACTCATTGTTCACATTTCCCAGTATTATATTATAATGAGGGCTATTATGAATTATTGGCTGAGTCTCATAAGATCCAGAATCAATTATCTCAGCAGGGGAAAAAATAAATATTTTGATTAACAATTTAAAGAGGTTAATAAAAGATTATTTGTTTAGGATGTGGTGAGTGGATGAGTGTTTGTTTATTTTCTATTGATTGACTATTTGAGGGAATATTGATTGGTTTCTATGAGTGAGTGTTGTGTCAGAATGAAAATGTCTTAACTATGACTGTTCTATTAGATTGTTGAAAGGTTATTTTTGAAAGTCCATTTTAAAGATTTTCTGCCCAGTGGATATTAGATGATTTTCTGTGGAGGATATATTCAGGTATGGATGGTATAAAGCGAATGAGGTTACTTGGTGAATTTGAGGGGGGCGGGTGCATAGGATGGTATATGAGAAATATGAGGGGTAATGAAGGGACATGGGGGGGTTTGTGGGGTGGTTAAGGGGCAAATGATCGATGTTGGAGAGCCAGACCTATTTCCCAGTGAACTGAAGTGCATCTTCTAACTAGCCTGTGATTCCTGCAATGCTGCCTTGAGACTTGGAAAATCAGAAATTTGCCCTCCTGCATCACCAGGAGAGAAAAATACATTGGGTACGGGCAGTTCTGTGCTCAGTGTTTTGAACTGGGAAGGTGGCCTGTTTCGCAAACCCAACTCGATAACCCAGCACATGATTTCCAACTCCTTGGAGGTTAGTTTGCTGGGCTTGACCTTCAGTCAGCATGAACTGCATTTTCCTGGTGCCCCTCTCTACATTGGCACAGTGCAGCTAAAACAGCTCTGTATTGGACCTCTGATGAAGAACAAAAGAAGTAGAACCAGCAAAACCAACAGCACCCAGAGCAGCGGAAGCATCTCTAGCAGCAGCACCTTCCTTCTCTTTGCCACAGGTTGGGTAGCAGAGTAGATGGGATTGGTATGGGGACTCACTGCCAAGGATGTGAGACCCCCATCACAGAGTCTACAGGCAGAGGATGCAGCTCTTTTGACAATACCTAATTAACAATGTTTCAGGAAGCTTGGCCTTTCATGGTAGGTCATTGAAGATATCTGCAGCCACTTGGAGTAAGACTTCCTCCCTCATTTGGCCAGATGAGCACATATTGCCAATAGCTATGATGGTAGATGTCACTGGAGGGCCATGCTGCTCCCTCCATTTTAATCCCTCCTCTGTGTCTCTGACTCTCCTTAGAGTTGTGTGCTCTTGCCTGCTACAAGGACAGTAAACAAAGAGCTATAGATGTTGCAGCTGGATTGGATAGAGAGGAGGGAAGGAAAATATTTTAAGATTTATAAAAAGTCATATTGCTGGGAAACTTGGAGGCAAGGAGCCATGGCAAAGCCTACTTCTTTATCACGTACGTTCCTGATTTGTTACCAGCTTCCTTTGTGCATGCAGATCCATTACATTGAAAGTCTGGCCCATTGTACAGTCCTGGAGGCATTCATGATCATTCCATTTAACTGGGATGGTAGACTCTCAACTCAGCATGCTGATTCAGACCATTCTTATGACCATCACCGTCATGGTAAACAAAATGGTCATTTGCAATTTGTGGACTTTGTTATTTTTAATGTATCATTTTACTGCTGCTCAATTATGGAAACTCATTCCAAAATATTGTCTGAGATTAAAAGTACTATTTTGTTGTTCATGCATCAGTAACATAATCACTCTAAGGCATGTTACGTTGAAACAGTGTTAAAGAACAATAGATACCACGGTGTGATTATAAGATGATTCAGATTTTCAGATGATAATGCATACAATGAAAATGAAGTGGTTTCTGATCCGCTGCTCATCTCCAAGATGGGATTAAAACTTGGACAGAATTTTATGGTCAATTTCAGGCCTGATCCAGAAGTGAATGAAATTGTGTGAGATGATGTTGGGCACACATCCCACTGTCATCACACACTTGTATGGTACCAAGAGCAGGATAAAAGGAGACAGGAGCAAAGGCTGAGTTGGCTGCAGTTTAATAGTGTTTGGAGTAAGCTTATACTGGAGTTCTGTGAATGTTTTCATGGCTTTTGTTTTAGGGTTGTGTATACAATGCTTGGACATTTCAGGACATTTCAGTCTTGTAACACCTCTCTGAGATGGCCAACAATTTGGCACCCAAAGTGTATGGTTCAGTATCATCTGCAACTCTGCAGATGGGTGTTGTGTATTTCAGAAGGGAGCACCTCCTTTGAGAAAGACAGGGGATAAAGAGAGAGGAATCTGTTTGATTCAAGTTAAGAAACAACGAGGGTCAAAAAACATTTGTGGGCTGGCATACAGGTCACCAAACAGTAGTGGTAACCCTGGGAAAAGCATTGCACAAAAAATTAGAAATGCATGTGTTAAAAGAATATCTGTGATTATAGGTGACTTCATTTTGCTTATAGATTGGGAGAATCAAGTCAGTCGCATTACAATAGAGGAGGAATTTCTGGAATGCATATGGGATGGTTTTCTGAAGCAATATGTTGAAGAACCAAGAAGGGAACAGGCCACCTGGGACTGGGTGTTGTGCAATGAGAAATGATTAGTTGGCAATCTAGTTGTGAGAGAACCCTTGGAGATGAGTGACCATAATATGGTAGAATTTTTTGTCAAGGTGGATAGTGATGTATTTTATTCTCAGACCAGAGTCCTGAATATTAATAAGGGTAACTATAATGGTATGAGGCATGAATTGGCCATGATGGGCTGGGAAACATTACTGAAAGGATGATAACATCCCAGGCTCACTAATGCAAAGCAAAATGCACCTAAATTTAATTTAAATAATTTATTCAGGCTTGCGGCAGAAATGGGTGCAAACCTGACCTCGCCAAACATCCAGTGCCGGTAAGATCGCAAAAGGCGAGAAGTTGGGTGCAAATAAGGCAAATCCTTATTTTTTGCCTCTCTCACAATTTTACCAGCTTGCCCCACCCATTGGCCGGTGGGGTGCAATGATAAGATCTCCCAATAAGTCAGTTAGGATTATATTCACTGGAGTTTAGAAGAGTGAGGAGGGATCTCAGAGAAACTTATAAAACTCTAACAGGACCAGACAGGATAGATTCAGCAAAGAATGCTCCAGTTGGTGGGGGTGTCCAGAACTAGGGGTCATAGTTTGAGGATAAGAGGTAAACGTCTTAGGACTGAGGTGAGGAGAAATATCTTCATTCAGAGAGTGGCGAATGTATGGAATTCAATACCACGGGAAGTAGCCGAGGCCAAAACGTTGTCTGATTTCAAGAAGAAATTTAATATAGCTCTCGGGGCTAAAGGGATCAAGGGAAATGGTGGGGGAAGGGTGAGGTGGGGGGGGCAGTGGAAGATGGGGTATCAGGTTATTGAATTTGATGATCAGCCATGATCATAATGAATGGCAGAAAAGGCTCAAAAAGCCAAATGGCCCACTCCTGCTTCTAGTTTCTAAGTATCTTTCTATTTGATTCACATGGATTCCAAGTGATTAGCTTACTCGAGTACTTCAAAATTCATCAATGCTGAAAGATCATTGACCTGAAAAGTTCACTCTACTTAATGCTACCTGACCTGCTGCGTTTCTATCTTTTATTATTGATAATGTATGTTGGTGTATAAATTTATAGCAATATTCATTGCGCCATAGAGATTGAAAAACCAAATCAGGATTGTTTTATTATAGGTCATCAGGTCAGGGACAGAAACTGGACTTGGAACTCAACATTCAGGTCAGGGAATCATGCCAGGAATGCAAAATAAAACCAGGAGATGGTGGAAATCACTGCATGTCTGGAGGCATCCGTGGAGGGAAAAAGTCTAATATGACTCGGTTCTGAAGAAGAGTCACATTGGACTCAACATTAACTCTGTTCCCCTCTCCGCAGAAGCTACCAGTTCGCTGAGGTTTTCCAGTTCTTTCTGTTTTTAATTTAAGTAACGTGCCTTTATTTTTATGAGAATGTGGGTAACTTCAAATCACCAGGAAAACGCTGGGAGGGCTATGATGGGAGCTGAGAGAGCAAAAGTATTTTCTCAGCATAATGCTGGTGTGTCATCTGATTGAGATAATCAAGGAACTTGGACAGAGATGAGAAGTAGAATACCTGATTTGAGCTAATAATGAAACAGTGTGAAAGGACCTTATTATAGAATCCCAAAAGTGTAGAAGGAGGCCAGTCAGCCTTTGAGCCTGCACTAACAACAATCCCATCCAGGCCCTGTAACCCCACATATTTACCCTGCTAATCTCCTTGACACGAAGGGACAATTTAGCATGGCCAACCAACTTAACCTGCACATCTCTGGACTGTGGAAGAAAATCGGAGCAGGCGGAGGAAACCCACGCAGACATGGGAAGAATGGGCAAACTCCACACAGACAATCATTCAAAGTGATAATCGAACCCTGGTTCCTGGAGCTGTGAGGCAGCAGTACTAACCATTGTGCCACTGTGTTGTAATTTGAGAACTCCATGGAAATAGCAGTCGCAATATGGCTGATTCGGAATTCAAGTGGGAACAGTGAACATCTCTTTTTGGGAATATTCAGTTATAATGGGTGGGATTTTCCACCCTCTCCGCAGTGTATTTTGCAATGGTGGAGGCAGCAAGCCATTGGCCAGTGGCAGAATCCTTTGGGCCTGCCGAGATAAGCAGCTTTTTACATTGCTCATACCCTGCACTGCCGGGAAACCCATGGGGCAGAATTTTACTGGCACGTCCACCTGAGGTTTGTAAGATCCCGCCCGAGGCAAATGGAGAGTGCCATTCTCTGAACCTCGCCTGAGCCCAGAATTGAGGGGTGGAGGTGGTACGGTTGCCATCAACAAGACTGGAAGATCCTGCTGATGGGAAGGGCTGGAAAATTTTGGTCAATAAATTAATCAGAAAGAATAGAGATAGAAGGAATCCAACATTGACAACAGGAGAGCATTACAGGAGGAAAACACATAAACCCCCTTCTAATTCTAAAGCTAGGGTTCAGGAAGAGAAATTAAAGGTAGAGAGTAATCGGACATCTAAAATAGAGAAACAAGATTAAGTACTTAGAACTATAAGGAACAATATCAAAGACATTTGTAGATATATTTATAGGGAGTTTGCACATGCTCCCTATGTCTGCGGGGATTTCCTCTGGGTGCGCCAGTTTCCTCCCGAAGATGTGCAGGTTAGGTTGATTGGCCATGCTAAATTGCTCCTTAGTATCGAGGGAATTAGTAGGGTAAATACGCGGGGTTACACGGATGGGGCATGGGTGGGATTGTTATCAGCGCAGGCTTGATAGGCCTAATGACCTCTTTCTGCACTGTAGGGATTCTATGATGTATTCTCTATATGTTCGAAAAATATTTTCTAAACAAGCAAGCATTCCAAAAATCAGTCGCCTGAATTACAAAATATTAGAGATGACAGAGATCACGGGCAGGATTCTCCAGTCTCATCCAAACCCAACCCGCTGCCAGAAAGAATGGAGAATTTGGTGCTCAGCTAAAATTCCTTTCACTGCAGTGGTACTGGAGAATCCCAGGAAAAGATGAGGTCAGCGCAGAAGTTAAGTTCTTTGTTTAAAGTTTATTTTGTTAATGTCTCAAGTAGGCTTACATTAACACTGCAACGAATTATTGTGAAACCTTCCTAGTCATCACACTTTACCAATTGTTCAGGTACACTGACTGAGAATTTAGCATAACCAACACACTGTGGGAGGAAACCCACACAGGGAGAAAGTGAAGCCTCTACCCAGTGACCCAAGCCAGGAATTGAACCCAGGTCCCTGGTGCTGTGAGGCAGCGGTGCTAATCACTGTGTCACCATAGAATATTCCTGAGCTTTGTTTCCTCGATTCAACTGAATTTCACAGGGAAAGAATGGACCAATCAAAAATAACAGAAATTATGAATGAAAAGATGATAGATAAACTTAGGACACTGGAAGAGGACAAAGCACAATAATGTAATCAAGGAAGCAACTTGTGCATCTGGTCACATCCTGTCCAGGTCTTTAAGGAATCATTGGAAATAGGAGTGATATCCGATGAATGGAGAAGGCCAACTTGTGATAATTGAGGAAACAGCTAACGAAATCAGTCGCATCCTGCTGGATATTGTCAGAGAATCATAGGAAACACCAGTGTAGAGAAGAGTGAACTCATTAATTTGAAATAAAGCCCTCTGAATGACAGGCCATTGAAATGAACCTGACATCTTTAAAAGGTAAAGCATTGGAAAGAATCCTGCAAGAAGTTATAAATAAATATTGAAAGAAGGAAGAAAGAGTCCATCATAGCTTTATAGAAGATAAGTCATTATCTAGAAAGCCCAGCAAGAGAAGATCAGTGTATATTATACATTCAGATTTTATTAGTGCTTTTGACATATTGCTACTCCAAAGGTTACATTATATTGATTGCATGGGAGGGGAAAAGATAGTGGGCAGGATTTTACAGCCTCACTCGTCCTGAAACTGTAAAATTCCACCCAAGGTCAACAGACCGTTCCAGGGTCCACTCCTCCTGTGGCAGGCAGGGCGGTAAAATTCAGTTCAGTGTGTCAATGACTAACAGAGATTAGCAGAATGAGAAGTGCCAAACAGAAGTACATGGACATGGATCGATTTGGAAGGAGGTGACCAGCAATGTACATTAGGGACAATATACAGTCTGATGTTTTACAATGTAGTTAATTGCTTTGGAAATGGGACAGAAACCAAGTTTTGGGATAGGCTGTGATACCAATCTGAAGAACAAGGTGGGATGAGGCGGGAGTGCAAATAAACAATTCATATTTATATGCTACCTATAATTTAGTGATATTTCCCAATGTGCTTCATTGTAATGTAAGGAGGTAATACATCAGGTGACCAAATGTTTGGCCAAAAAGTTAGGATTTAAGATTTGTCTTAAGGGATGGAGAGAGTCGTAGAGGCGTAGGAAGGGAATTCCTAAGCTTGGAGTCTTGAAAGCACAGAAATGTTGGAGCAGTAATGATCGGAAATTTGCAAGAGACCAGAATTAGAGGAGCACAGATACCTTGACACATTTATGCAGTTGGAGGAGATTACAGGGATGGAGAGGGCAAGGATAAACTGGGATTTGAAAACAAAGATGCAACTTTAAAAGAAAGATGTTGCTTGACTGGGAATCCATGTATGTCAGCGAGCACGTAGGAGTTAGGAGAATGGGATTTTCTGCAAGCTAAGATTTAGGCAGTTGTTTTTTGGATGACCTCAAGTTTACAGGGGATGAAATATGGAGGACCAGCCAGGAGTGCATTGGATTAGTTGAATATAGTAAAGAGGCATTCAACAGTAGATAAGCGGAGAAAGGGACAAGGTCAAACAATATTATGGAGGTGGAAATTAGCAGTGTTAGTGATGGCACAAATATAAGGTTGGAAACTCATTTCAAGATCAAATGTGACACCAGGGTTTTGAGAAGATTGGCTTGTCAATCAGCCAGCACACTTGTTTCATGCTGGCCTTTTTACTATAATGTTTCCTTGAAAGGTTAGCAATAATGTGCATTGTTACTGGTGTTTGCCATGCTTTTAGTATATTTGATGATCAATAAAAATATTGATTTGGTGCTTCATGCAGATAATACAAGATAAATAGATTGTGCTAAGTTTCTGTTAGATTATTAGGATTGGCTCTCTGAGTCAAAATACTTTGATTCACATTTTTAGTGCCTTTTTTGCATCCACTTAAACCAATGAGTTTTTTTTTTCCATTCCCAGTTTAAGCAGCTCCTGATTCTCGAATTACTTTGTGACCTATTTTTATGTAAAATTAAAATATTTCATTTAACTGGAAACAACATGAAACATTTTTCACATTGAATCTCTATGTGATTAATCCTGAATATATTAACTGACACAAAGCACTTTACGGTCACTGGGATATTCTAGGGATGTATTCACAGTTCAACCTCAGCGAATACATAAAAGTACCATGGATCATGTCATATTAGATAACACCATTTACTTATGCCAAAAATCATATTTAGGCCAACACTTGGCATAGGAGTTGACTTTGTTGTTCTGGTAAAAATTGCTAAGCTCGCATTGAGGGCTGGATTCTCTGACCCCACCTACAACTGGGATTCTCTGGTCCTGCTGCAGAGAATGGAGATCTGGCTGAGTGCCAAATTCTCCATTCTAGCCGGCATGAATGGCTGGAAAATTCTGGCCGAAGAGTAGGCTTCAATTTTTCACCTCAAATGTTTTACCTATCTTTGTGTCACTAGCAAATTTGGCTACAGTATACTCAATCCCTCCAAGCAAGCGGTTAATGCAGATGGTAAATACCCGAGGCCACAGCACTGATCCCTGCAACATTCCATTAGCTACAGTTTGTACACCTGAAAATTATCCAGATTCTTGATTTCTCATTAGTCACTCCCAGAACCACCAGGTAACCTGTTACCTTCTGCAGTAACGTTATGTGATCCCTTATCAAATGCTCTTTGGAAATCCAAATAGGGAACGTTTACGAATTCCTCTCTATCCACCCTCATTGTTCCATTTTCGGAGAACCCTGATAAATTTGTCAAACATGATTTCACTTTCACAAAATCATCTTGACTCTGCCTGATTGTATTATGATTTTTTTAAAAAAATCCTGTTACTATCTCCTGAATAATAGATTCTAACATTTTTACATTGAGAGATCAGTAATGTCCTAACGATGTTAGGTGTTGATGGTTTTAAGCAAAGATAAAAAAAGACAGTTTGCACAGTTAGATTCAAGCTAATAGCAATTGATTTATTCTAAAAATTTTTGCTTGTGTGGAGTAGAAAATGCTTTACCATCAAATCATGTGACTGGCTCTTAAAGCAATGTTGCAACTATTTAAATATATAACATCCCTCCCTCTTTACTTCTGTAGTCGTGACAACAAATGACTACAATGTTATACATAGAATCAATAATATTGTATACTCAATCAATAAGAAAGTCAATCAGGAGGATGTCTATTGTTCTTTGGTTGTATATAACATTCTGGAATGTGACTGTCCTTGATCCTTGAAGTCTGATTTGGAACTTCAGCACACACTTCTTCGCTGGAACTAGTTCTGTACCATTCTTGTGTGGTATAGTAGTGAAGACACAATCATCAGGCAACTCTGATTCAACAAAGTCTTCTGTAGCAGTATTCATAACACTAGGGACTAATGAAGTTGGTAGTTCTGGAGAGGATGGGGCGGCATGGTGGCACAGTGGTTAGCACTGCTATCTCATAGTGCCAGGGACCCAGGATCAATTCCAGTCTCGGGTCACTGTCTGTGTGGAGTTTGCACATTCTCCCCATGTCTGCGTGGGTTCCCTCTGGGTACTCCAATTTCTCCGACAGTCCAAAGATCTGTAAGCTAGGTTGATTTGTCATGCTAAATTGTCCCTTAGTGTCAGGGAATTAGCGGAGTAAATATGTGGGTTGCGGGTTTGAGCCTGGATGGGATTATGGTTGGTGCAGACTCAATGAGCCAAATGCCCCCCTCCTGCACTGTAGGGATTCTGTGAAATCATTTCAAGGTGACAACAATCGGTCAGCATGGTGTCGCCAAACTAGTTCATCTTCAATTTGAACCATGTAAGAAATTGGACCTGTTTTTGCTAAAACTATGACTGGTACCATTTCTCACTCAAAAATAATTACATACTAACATTCAATCGCATTGTTGAAATGAATGTTGTTTTGCCCTCACGCTTCATCTAACAATTTGAGATTGTTGTTGACGCATTACTTTCTCTAAAGTTTCTGGAGGTAATAAGTCAAATGTAATTCTCAACTTTCCCTTTCGGGTAGTGATACAGGTGAGCTTTGAGTAGTCACATGCCTGGTGTTTCTTTTAGACGCTAAAAATCTATTCACATAATGTAATGAGTGAAGTTTCTTGTCTTGAAGCTCTTAAAGAATGTTTCAAGCATTGTATGAATCTTTCAATTAATCCATTTGGTTGATGGATGATCAGGTACAGATTTTATATGCTGATTACCACTTACTATGAGATAGTTCTCAAACTCTTGAAGTAAACTATGAACCATTATCACTAACAATCTGTTCCAATTTACAAAATCTTGCAAAATCATTATCATTACAACTAAGAATATGTAAACCTCGAATGGAAAATCTACATGTAATTATTGCCAAACCCTGCCATGAGAAATAACTACATGCTAATTCTTCACCTGGACTATACCAGGATGTCCTTCATGTAATTGTTTAAGAATTCTTCCATGCAGATTGTGAGGAATGATCATTCAAATTCTTTATAATAGACATGATACTTTCTTGACACACGATTTCAAATCAGGATGCATATGATGCAATCCAGATATTATTCCTTTTCATACCATATCCATCACCTTCCCTATCACAGAATCATTTCTGGTATGTCTATGAACTTAAGAAGCTGTCACTGTCAAATGATTACTAGCAAAAAAATAAAGAATATTAGCAAAACTAATTGATGGCATCTACTCAATAGGCAAAGGCAAGTGTGATAATGTATTAGCATGACACTGATTGATGATACGTTATATCATTGGAGTGAGAAGATAGGATCAGTGACCATTTTTGTAATTAGTTAGCAGCTAATGGTATTTATGGGTCAATGATCAGTCAATAATATGAAATGATGACCATATAAATAATGATGAAACCTTCATATGCCAAAATTATACTTAATGCTTATTTTTCTAGCAGAGCATAGTTAGATTCAGCGCAAGTCTGTTACGTCAAGCAAAAGCTCATTGTCGTTCTTCTCCCAAAGGTTAATATACGAAACACTTGCCCCTACACCTTAAGGTGAAGTGTCACAAGCAAATAGCTTCAGATTAAAATGAACCAATAATTCTGACTTCTGCAAAGCATCATTGATATCCTTGTATGTTTTCTCAGATTTTATGCTCCAGTCCCATGACTATTTCATAGTACAAACTATGCAATGGTTTCAGTAATGTCGCTAAGTTAGAAATAATTTTGACATAATAATTTACTATTCCTAGGTAGATTGATTCACATTTGTCAGATGTGGTTCTTTTAAAATAGCTTCCATTCTTTTGAGTTTTTTTATGTAGGCTTTTACTATCAATAATATGATCAAAGTACTGGACTGACATCTGGAAAAAGTTACACTTTTCTTCTTGATACACAGACAATGTGCTTGAAGACATTTCAATGTTGCTTCTAAATTATTCAACTTCTCTTGTTCATTGGATCCTGTAATTAGAATATCATCCAGATAATATTATATATCAGAGAGATCACTAAAAATCTGATCCATTAATCTTTGGAATAGGACTGGTGTGGATGTTATTCCAAAAGGTAATATCTTATAATGAAAAGGACCTTTATGAGCAACGATGGTAAGCAATGATTGAGATTCAGCAGCTACGATCGTCTCTAAATCTAAAAGATCAATCTTAAAATTTCTGCCCAACAATCTAACAATGATCCAACAAACAAATATTCAATTAAGGGAAATTTCTAATAATCAGCACACACCACTGGATTTATGGTTTTAAAATCAACCCAAAGATGAACTGAACCATCTGATTTTATGACAGGTACGATGGGGATAGCAAAGTTAATCATTGTAACCAGCTCTAGCACGTCAGTATTATCAAATCCTGACTTGAGCAAGGATTCCAGAGCAACAACAGTTAGTGTCATTACTTTGTGAAACAAAAATATCTAGTGCTGTGGCAGAAGTCCAAGATTGCTGAGACTACCAATATATTTCAATGCCAAAAACATCAGTTTCCAGTGTTCCTCATTGGAAAGTGGCAAAACCTTGAGTACCCATTATGTCACATTTCAACGTGGATGAAACCCCTATGAATTTTGTTATGCCCAGCAAATGAACTGTGGAATGGAGTTATTCAAAGACAGTTCTTATGGAAACCACAGGGTGTAAGAAGATAAGATTCATAGTGACACTAGCCTGCATGGCCAACAGAATGAAATTAAAGCCTTTGGTAACTTTCAAAGTTAAGACCACAGCAAAAATCAAGTCCCCCACAAGGGTTTTTGTGCATGTCCATGACAACAATTGGATGGATGAAATTGGAATGAAGTTGTGGACTAATAATATGTGGAATATGCATCTCAGTAGCCTGCACAAAGAATACATCTTATTAGTTCAACACATGCTAACATCCCATATAGCCCATGAGATCTGGTGGCACATGAGAAGAGAAAAAGCCAAACTTTAGTCATATAGTCTAATGTCTGTAGTGCAATGGTCAGATGTGTGCCTCAACAAGCCATTCAAGAATCATGTTCCTGCCAAATAGATGGTTAATGGAGAAAAAAACTTTCACAATGAGTGGAAATATGCATGCTGCCCTGCTTGATGTTTTATCATCAACTTGCGGGATGCTATTAATGCACAAATTGTCATCAATGTATTGAAAAAGTGCTGAAGGTCCAATTCATAGAATCCCTACAGTGCAGAAGAAGCCGTGTGGCCCATCGAGTCTGCACAAAGTATTTCACCCAAGCCCTCTTCCCTGCCCTATCCCTGTAACACGTTTACCATGGCTAATCCGTCTAACCTACACAGCTTGGGACACTAAGGGACAATTTTAGCATGGTCAGTCCACCTAACTGGCATATCTTTGGACCATGGGAGGAAACCAGAGCACCAGTGAAAACCCATATGGACACAGGGAGAGTGTGCAAACTCCACACAGAAAATCACTCAAGGCCAGAATTGAATCTGGGTCCCTGGAGCTCTAAGACAGCAGTGTTCACCGCTGTGCCAACATGCTGCCCAAATCAATGGGAAAAGGATTTGTTGTGGAGAGATGACTCTGACAGCGAAAGCAGCAAAACTGATCCAGAGTAAGATACTTAATGATGCCAAATCAAAAGTGACGCAGAATGAATCTGATTCAAAATGGTAACTTTGTTACTCTCTGCATGGAGCTGCCAGATGCACAGTGGCATACAAAATGCACAGCAGCAAATCACCAAGACTCCTTCTCCAGTACTTTCTGAACCTGTGTCTTCTACCACCTCAGGTTAAATTTTCCTATCCCACCCTCTGTGGGGATCGACGTGGGTGGGATGGTTTGATGGACAATTTAAAGGTCCATTGACTTGGTGGGGGGGGGGATAGTTTCCAGACCCAGAGAAGGCATCACTGGAAAATCTATCCCCAGAAGGGCTAGTGCAGGAGATGCATGGAGACATGCCATCTGCCCTCCAAGTCATATGCTATCTTGACATGGAACTATACCAATACTCCTTTTCTCTTGCTGGGTCAAAATCCTGAGTGCAGATAAATTTGTGGAAATTCACTTAGAAAGAATTTTCAGATCAAATACTTTTTACTCCACTGGTGACCAGGTTGCTGTGAATTGTTGGTAAGCGATTGACATTGCTGGCAAGTTCTGTGGAGTTCTGAAGGAAAATGTCAAAATGGTATTAACAGTAATGATTGAAGGGATAGACAAATGTTTTGTCCTTCATGATCCTTATTAGATGGTGGTGATAAATCAAAGCTTGTCCACTCTAGTGTTTTTTCAATTAGTGTAGGTGATTGCTCACTGTTCTGAGCTTTCAAAATAAGTTTTAATTTATCCCATGAGAATGGGCAAATAAAAAACCTGACTACTGTTATTATTTTTGTGGGAACAAGAATATAGGATTGGTGAAAAATAATCCTCATAATGTCAGGATATTATTCACAGTGGACCTATGGATCACTGGTTATACAATAGATTAATTATATTTGTCTCAACTTTTTCTTCACGTATAATTAAAATGATTTATTACTGGTCTATCTCCCATGACATTGCACACATCAGTCAGAAAGTATAGTTACTCTCTCATTTGATCCAATGTCTTTATGTTCTTCCTGGCAGTGGTGACGGGGCATGAGACATTGGCGAATTCCGGCCAATATCTTTGTATTATCGCATCCAGTGCATCATATATTTTCAATTTTAATACTTTTAAAAGCTGGACACAAATAAGCTATTAAAATTGCTATTGCAAATTATGTTGCTTTTGGCACTTGAGCTGTAGTCAACATCAAGTCTCCAGCAAATATCAAATTGAATATTGATATCTACAGTCATCAGGGAATTTGCACATTTCTTTGCTTAAGGAGGGACAAACACAAAAGGGCTATGGAATTTCCAGGCTGCCTGACTCCCTGTTTCATACTAAACATAAAGGAAGATGGAAACTCAATTGGTGGCAGACAGGAATGGCATGGTGGTACACTCACAGTGCCAGGAACCTGGATTTGATTCCTGGCTTGGATCACTGTCTGCACGGAGTCTGCACAATCTCTCTGTGTGCTCCAGTTTCCTCCCACAGTCCAAAAGACGTGCTAGTTAGGTGCATTGGCCATGCTAAATTCTCCCTCAGTGTACTGACTAGCCAATGACTGCCTACATTTCCCGTTGCCTCATCAAAGTAGCCAGCATAATTAAGGACACCACACACGTCGGACATTCTCTCTTCTATCTTCTTCCATCAGGAAAAATATACAGAAGTCTGAGGCCACATACCAACCCATTCAAGAACAGCTTCTTCCCTGCTGCTGTCAGACTTTTGAATGGACTTACCTTGTATTAAATTGATCTTTCTCTACACCCTAGCTATGACTGTAACACTACATTTTGCAGTCTCTCGTTTCCTTCTCAATGAATGGTATGCTTTGTGTGCAAAACATGCAAGAAACAACACCTTTCACTGTATGTTAACACATGTGACAATAATAAATCAAATCAAATCAAAATCAAGACTAAAGGATTTTCCCAATAACGCCATTGCAGTGTCAATGTAAGCGTACTTGTGACACTAATAGATAAATAGAAGCAAATGCCTCTTATCACTGTCCCATTATATATATATATTCTGTATTCAGATGATCCCAACAGAGATGACCCACCCACATCCTGCCTCACCACCTGCCCCGCTTCCTGTAACTGTTTGCCAGTATTTTAGTTTAAACTTTGCCTCAGAAACAACATTTTAGCTAAATGGTTACAAGAAAACACACCACCTGCCGTGAAGCCTTCTCTCTATATGTTGTGAACCGTCCACTTCAACTTTAAGCCAACAAAATCATTCAAGAAACGGAGCCTACCATGCGGAAGACCAGATATTGTAAACCAGAGACTGGGATGCCTAGTGCCTGAATCACACCTCTTGCAGTTTTCTATCCTTTCAACAGTTCTGCTGCGCTGCACTGCTTTGCTGCATGAGAATCTTCATTCTGAATGTCGATGACTTTTGATGTGGTTGAAATTCTGCTTTCTTATGAAAATATACAATTTGAATTCACAATGGAGCTGTGCTGTTGACTTAAACATGCTTAAGCAGACCTCAGTTCAAAAGGCATTTTAAAATAACTCAAATCTAGATACTTTGTGAAACAAATGTCTGATGTATTCTATACATGAAAACAAGAGCCCAGACAGTAGGCTGAATTGTCCCAGACCCGCAGAAGTCAATTAGGGGGCTGGGACGGGAGCAAAGTCGTAAAACAGTGCGACAAGTCAGCCATCTGATATCTTTGTCCCTCCAAGGTTCTTATCAGAGGCAGGGTCAACTTGTCAGTGGTTACCCACCTAGCAGTGGTGGGTAGAGATTAGGCCCAATAATTGGCCAATTGGGAGAACAGTGGGGTGGTTGAGATCCCTCCAGCCCACTGAGGCTGGAGCTCTGCAAGTAATTGGAGGTGTTCTAATGACTGCAGGCCATAAAGTCATTGATGCCTGCTGTTAACTCACCCCAGCACGTGACAGCCATGGCATCAGGCTTCTCCACTGTAATGGCCTGACAGAAAAGGCTATGTGTTATTTTTAATATTTTTCCCATTGCTGCAGGGATCACCTCCATTTTGAGGCATCTTCACAGTCTCGTGGCTGCCTCAGCAATGCCCACCTCACCCAGTGGGACTGCCAGCTGGACCTCACCGGGGGACCTCCTACTGGATGTCCTGCTTCAGTGGTTTGTTCACCAAATGTAATTGAATGGGGAACCTCAGGGCAAATTCATAATTGGTTGCTTCCAGGAATATTACAACTAATGGGCTGCCATGAGCACTTCTCTGTTCTTAGCTCAAATTTGATTTGATTTATTATTGCCATTTGTATTTGGATGTTGTGAAAAGTGTTTTTTGCACACTATACGAAGCATACCATTCAAGGAAGGAAAGGAGAGGGTGCAGAATATAGTGTTACAGTCATAGCTAGGGTGTACAGGAAGATCAATTAATATGAAGGTATATTCAAAAGCCTTATGGCAGCAGGGAAGAAGCTGTTCTTGAGTCGGTTGGTACATAAACTCAGACTTTGTATATTTTTTCCGATGAAAGGTGGTGGAAGAGAGTGTGACCAGGGATGTAGGGTCCTTGACCATGCTGGCTGCGTGGGGTCCTTAATTGTACTGGCTGCTTCCCCGAGGCAGCAGGAAGTGTAGACAGTGCCTTCGGGACTGTGATCCAGCCAGGAAAATTTAATCTTGCCTGTCTGTCCTCCCTCTATTTGGCTTTTACTTTCTCTGCCTCCCTCTCTCTTACAATTGATAGAAATTTGAATCCTTTCCACAAGCATACATGTGTAGCATTGATATGTTTTTGTTGCGAAAAACCCAAGTGGATATTAGATAGTTGGCTTTAGAATGTAACTCTTTTCCAAAATTGAAATCATATTAGAAAGAAGTTACACTCCCTTTCTCTGACAAGGTCTCTTCTTCTCTCCTTTGTCTCAATTTAATACATTTTTACAGTTTATGGAACATGAAATAGAAATCACAATTTTTAAAGTGTCAAAATACCAGCATTTCTCACATTTACATCAACTTTTTCTTTCGAAAACAGTATCAATTTTATCTCAGTATAAGTTTGTACAATATGCCCTCTTGTTTTTCCAATCAACACAAAGTGCAAGCCACTGAGGAAAAGTATCCTTTTGTAGAGCTCACTAAATACTGGGGCATCCTGGAACATTTAGAACACTGTGTTTGAGTCCCTTGTAGTTTAGTTTCTTCATAAACTACCTTTATTTCTGGTCCAACTCCACGTACAATTCTCCTCTAACACCCATCGTCACCTGTAGCCCCTGTATATATCAGTGACTTCTATTGAATAATTGACATCAAATTGGAAGGTCTGTTAACTCATTCCTAACACACTGTACAGGTTGCACAATATAAACTCCACCCACAGAGTCACAGCAAAAATATTGGGCTGAATTTTACTAGCCCTGTTTGGCGGGAACAGAGATGGGAGAGGTGGAAAAATAGAACGTTACTGTCCCAGCACCAGGAATTTTCTCAATGGTGGGCAGGGTGAGGCAGATTATCTATCTGCCCCAATGACACAAATAATCTATTTATCTCATTAAAGGCTTTAGTAAGGAACATTTTACCATGCTGCCAGTATTTTGTCAATGGCACTCTTGTGACATAAGAGTGACATGCCCAGTAAACATGTGTCATATTCCAAACTTTCAATATATGGACCTCATTCAACAGGACCTCAGTGAAATTGGCTTTTCCTTTAAAAAGTGGACAGTATGATGCAAAAATGGCTGTCAAAGGTCAGCTGACAGCGCAGGGGGAGCAGTGTTTTGGAACACCCTCAAGTGCATGAAAAACTCACTTGGGTTTCATGGAGTTATATTGTGTAGTTCATTGGGTGGGATTTTACAGCCTCATTTGTCCTGTAAAACACTGCCTGAGGTCCTCGAGGTCCTCAAGGTCCTTTCCATGGTCTGCCACTCACCAGCTCCAATTCCTGCAGTGGGCAGGATGGTAAAATTCCGGCCAATGTCTTTGATTGCCCTTAAAGAAATCTGGAATGCAGAAATATGTCACAATAACAATTCTTTCTTCATTTATCCATTATTGTCTTGCAAAGAATTTGATGGGACAGATAACACCAAAGTCATAATGTGGAATCAGTTCCAGGGGTAAGGTAAAGGCATTTAAGAAAAGGTCAACAGGAATATAGAAGGTAGATTGCTTGTGTAGATATGTGGGGAAGGAGTATGAGGAATGTACTGTATTGTATATTTCCTGAAGCCTCTCTGCGTCTTCACCATAGCTAATCTGGTTAGCAGACCTCTGCAAATCCACAACCTCAGAATAGAGGTCATTTCCCTCTTTGCTGTCCTCAATGTTCAAAATCTCTCCTCGCCACACCACAATGATATATTAGACCATTGTGGACCATATTGTACCAGCTTCATATTTATCAAAGCATCTGAATTGCATCTTAAGAAGCCCTATGAACTTTTTGATATTTGTTCAGTTTTAAAGTTTATTTATTGGTGTCACAAATAGGCTTACCTTAATACTGCAATGAAGTTACTGTGAAAATCCCCAAGCTGCCAGACTCTGGTGCCTGTTTGGGTACACCGAGTGAGAATTTAGCACGGCCAGTGCACCTAACCAGCAAGTCTTTTGGACTGTGGAAGGAAACTGGAGCACCCAGAGGAAACCCACACAGACACAGGGAGAATGTGTAGACTCCTCACAGACAAGGACTCAAGCCATGACTCGAACCCAGGTCCCTGGCACTGTGAGGCAGCAGTGCTAACCACTGTGCCACCCCTTGTTTATAATTTCTTCATTTAAGGGTCATTTGGTAAATTTGGTCAAATTTGATTATGGATCCCAACAGGGATTCAAACACAGTTGATGTTATTATGCACCTCAGGAAATCCAGTGATGAACCTAAATCCCACAACTCATTCATCCTGACTGCCTAGATTGATGCAAAAATATAGGCACTGGCCAGCCTTCCTGCACATGTCATTGGTGACCATCATAATGCAGTAATGAGCTGCAGACTGGGAAATCACATAAAGAACTCCAGGGAATCCTTGAAAAAAATTTGAGACACAGAGTGCCAGGGGCAATGAGTGTTCTGGGCTCCCCTCACGAGTTGTTAAACTGGTTAATCTTACAGATGAGTGAATACAGGGAATAACAGCCAGTACAAATTCCATTTGCTTCACTTAAACTCTCTTGCCTCTGAGACTGGTCTATAGGTTCAAGCCAATAATCCAATCTACACCAGTGCTACGCTGTGGTGCATCTTTGGGTCAGATATTAAATTGCCCGTAAAAGGTACAGATAAAAGATGGGGATCAGTTAGCTCAGTTGGCTGGATGTCTAGTTTGTGATGCAGAGAGATGCCAATTCCCTGTACCGGTTGAAGTTATTCATGAAGGCTGGCCTTCTCAACATTACCCCTCGCCTGAGATGTGGTGATCCTCAGGTTAAATCACCACTAGTCTACTTTCCCCCTCATAGGGGGAGGTCAGCTTAAGGTCATCTGGGACTATAATGTGGACCCTGATGAGCCTCTAGCTGTGTTTCAAAGTCAGGAAATGCTGGAAAAACTCAACAGGTCTGACAGCATCTGTGGAGAAAGAATAGAGTCAACGTTTCAAGTCTGGAAGGGTCATCCAGATCAAAATGTTGGCTCAATTCTCGCTCCACAGATGCTGTCAGACCTGCTGAGATTTTCCAGCATTTTCTATCTTTGTTTCAGATACTAACATCCACAATATTTTGCCTTTGCCTTAGTGAATACTGTTTCATGTTGGAAAGCAGATAGAGAAAGAACTTTCAAGTCTACTTGAAATCACTGAGGAAGTTGGGTCTCACCAATCAAAAAACCAGATTAGGATCTGCCTTGATATGTGGTTACCAAACCAAGCAATCCAATGAGACAAATATTTAACATTGACAATTAATAATACAATAAGCGAATGGTGCTAAATTTGGTCTCAATGCAAGCCAAAATCAAATTGGTCTTGAGGATGAATCAAGACATTATACAACAATCTATACTCACATTGGACTCTTTGGTTCAAGAGGCTCAACTTTGGAGTTAATTCAGCAGCTAAGTTACTTCAGCACATTTCACTCTGCACTTATCTTGAAGGCATGTTGAATATCAGCGATGACATTCTTAGCCAGTCATACTGAATATGAACTCAAGACATGCATGCATGCCTACAACCTGCTGAGAGAATGTGACATTGCCTTGAACAAAGGGAAGTGCTTGTTTAATGAAAGCAGAATTGAGTTCTTCAGTCATGTGGTCAATGGTGAAGATGCATTACCTGATTCATGGAAAGTTTAACCCATTGTAAATGCTACAG
This sequence comes from Carcharhinus amblyrhynchos, assembly GCF_965287045.1. Lineage (NCBI taxonomy): Eukaryota > Metazoa > Chordata > Chondrichthyes > Carcharhiniformes > Carcharhinidae > Carcharhinus > Carcharhinus amblyrhynchos. The sequence goes on from NC_137334.1 coordinate 34,671,037, forward strand.
AACTCTACAATCTTTTAGGGCTTGTTTGTAATTGTTTCCTTCCTGACCTTGCGGTGTTGTCTGCTTCCTTAGATGATCTGACAAAAAAAAGACCAGAAGTGAACTAAACCACAGAAACAAGATATGCAATCAAAAAATGGCTGCTAACAAATGCCTATTTTGACCTTGGAGAAACCACCCAGCTTGTGGCTTATGTAAACCTGCTTGGGTGAAATGCAGCTCTCATGCAGAAATACAAGGCAGACAACTCTTTCACTGTTACAATGGCAAGCTGATCACTCGCACCCGTAGAGCCCGTATGTGCAAACAGAGAGCGAAGCACTCTTAATCACAAGGGGTATCTTACATTTTCATCTGTACTTGTAAGGATGTGGGTTTGAAGTAATAACTAATCAAAGATTGCTAGTAAGCTTGTTCAACAATCTACAGAGCAAACCTTCTTCTTCTTCTTAGGCAGTGCCTCAGAATCAAGGATGACTTGCTACCACATGAAAGATGAGTTCTCAGGCAAGTGACGAGTGCAATATGTGACCTGCAGTCTCTGGCACAGGTGGAGCAGACAGTGGACAGAGGAATGGGTGGGTGGGTTGCCTGGTTCGTCACCCTCCCCTTTTGCTGTCGACATTTAGCTTCAGCTTGCTGTCAGCGATGAGATTCAAGGTATTCAATTCCTTCCCGGATGTTTGTGCTTGAGTCCGAGCAGTCTTGGGCCAGGGATTCCCAAGTTTTGGTGGTGCTGTTGCACTTTTTCAAGGAGGCTTTGAAAGTATCCATGAAGTGCTTCCTCTGCCTTTCTGGACCTCACATGCTGTGTCAAAGCTCCAAGTAGAGCACTTGTTTCAAAAGTCTCATGCCAGGCATGTATGGTCTACATAGCAGGGCTAATCATGTGTGATCAATGCTTCAATGTTAGGGACATTGACCTGAGCAAAAATTGTGATACTGGTGTGCCTATCCTGCCAATGGATTTGTAGGATCTTGCAGAGGCAGTGCTGGTGATATTTTTTCAGGGTTTTGAGGTGCCTGCTGTATATTATCCATGTGTCTGAGCCATAAATGTGGTTGAATGTCACTACTGCTTTGTAGACCTGTAGACTGCTCTGTAGGCTTGGTGCCAGTCTGAGGTCCTGACTTCAAACACTCTTTTCCTCAGGTGACCGAAGACGATACTGGCACGCTGAAGGTGGCATTGAATTTCATTGTCGATGTCCACCCTTATTGACACTCCCAAGTTATGGAAGTGGTCCATGCTGCCAGGGCCTTGTGTGGATTTTGATAACTGGGGGCAGTGCTGTGTGGTGAGGGCAGGTTGCTAGAGGACCTTTAACTCACAGATGTTTAGTGTAAGGCCTATGCTATCATATACCTCAGTGGATGACTTGACAATGGCTTGGAGCTCAGCTTCTGAGTGTGCAAAGATGCAAGTATTGTTTGCATTCTGTAGCTCAGTGACAGAGGATGGGAGAACTTTGGACCTGGCTTATCGGTGGCAGAGGTTGAATAGATTCCCATTTGTTCTATAGTTAAGCTCCACTCCAGTGGGCCTGAGCAAGGAACTTGCTGAGGGGGAGATGAAGCACTGTAACAAGGAAGATCGAGAAAAACATTGGTGTAATATAACATCCTTACTTGACCCCATTCCTGAATGTGAATTGGTGGATTTCTTGGTTTGGATCACGAGCTTGCACAGACAGAAGATGGTGACAAAGTTTTGGGGCAGCCGAAATGGAGGAGTGGTTGACAGTTTCAAATGCCTTTGTGCGATCAAAGAAGGCCACGTATAAGAGCTGATGCCGTTCTGCATTTCTCCTGCAGTTGCCATGTGGCGAAAGTCATGCCCATTGTGTGCTTTAGTGGACGGAATTTGCATTGGGACTCTGGGAGGAGCTCTACAGCCACAGGGAGAAGGCAATTAAAGAGAACTCAATGGCTTTCCCTATGATTAGCGGAGAAATATCTCTGCAGTTAGTGCAATTGAATTTACCATCTTTCTTGAAGATGGTCATGAGTATGACTCTGAGGTTTCCTGGCATGTCACCCTCCTTCCAGATAAGGAAAATTAAGTGCCCGATTTTACCATTGCGTCACACCCATTTTCGGGTGCGAAAATGTGGTAAAGTCGTGTGTGAGGCCATTAACACAATCTGCACCCGCGTCCGCACAGATGGCCACTTTACCGAGACCCGGGAATGGCCATGATCCGATTCGTGCCTGAAATGGGTGCAACAGCAATTTAAATGTATTTGCATGCATTTCAATTGAATTAATGAACTGTCCGCCCAACTTTATCAGCATTTCCCTCTTTACCACCATGTTCGCCAGTCTGGAATCACGCCAAAATGGACCTGCTAAATAAAAGTCTGAATCGGGCACTCCAGATGCTGAAGGGGTGAGTTCAGAGTTCCAATGGCTCTCTGACTCAGATTGGTGTTGCGGGGGAGGAGGGAGATGGGTCAGATCATTCTCTGGTGGGGGGTAGGGAGGAGGGAGGATTGATCATTGTCTGGTTGGAGGAGGGGAGGGTAGATCATTGTCTGGTTGGGGGAGAGGCAGGTCAGATGTACCTCTGTTGGAAGGGTGGGGGAGTGAGGCCAGATCATTCTCTGGGGTGGTGGGGAGGGAGGCAAGTAAGATGTATATCTGGGTGGATGAGACGGTGGGGGGGCAGGGGGGTACCGCTGCTACTCTGCAGGTGATCACTGGGGGGGAAGAGGGCAGGGAAGCGGGTAATGGGGGCATGAATAAGTGGGACAGTGATGTCTGTGGGGGCCATCGCTCCCACTTTTGGCTCCCGGGTCGCTTTCTCCACTTTTTGAGGCCCGGGAGTGAGCTGACATGGGTGCGCTTTTTCAAATTTTTTTCTAACTGCACATGCAGAGTTCAGAGCTCCAATTGTTTTGGGCATGCTATGTCCCACCCACAGTGCGATTTAGACTCACAATTTTTTTTCCAGGCTAAGTGCATATGGGGGCGCCTGAAAGCAGATTTCCAAGTCGGATCTGAATTGCGCCCACATTCAGCACCTAGAATGAAAATGGTAAAATCAGGTCCTAGGTTAAGATTTTTGTGCCAATGATGCCTCTGCCATGTTTTAGTGCTTCAGCGCGGATTCCATCTTCTCCTGATGCCTGGTAGTTCTTCAGCTGTTGAATAGTATTTTCTATTTCATGCCGGTTTGGGGTTGCGCTGAGATGGTGGTGGGTAGATGCTGTGGGTTGGAGTCAAGAACATTGAAAATGGAGTCTCTATTAACGGAGGTCTTTGAAGTTCTCCTTTCAGCAGGTGCTGTTTATCTCTCTGTTCTTTCCATTCTTCATCGCGAAGGGGATTGAATATAAAAGTAGGGAGGTCTTGCTGCAGCTGCATAGGGCATTGGTGAGGCCGCAGCTGGAGTACTGTGTGCAGTTTTGGGCGCCGCACCTGCGCAAAGATATTTTGGCCTTGGAGGGAGTGCAGAGGAGGTTTACTAGGCTGATACCGGAGTTGAGGGGGTTGAGCTATGAGGAGAGGCTGAATAAACTAGGCTTGTACTCGTTAGAGTTTAGAAGAATGAGGGGAGATCTCATTGAGACGTATAAGATGATGAATGGGATGGATAGGATAGAGGTGGAGAGACTCTTCCCGCTCAAAAAAGACAGTAGGACTAGGGGGCACAGCCTCAAGATAAAGGGGGGGCGTTTTAGAACAGAGTTGAGGAGGAACTTCTTCACTCAAAGGGTGGTGAATCTCTGGAATTCTCTGCCCGTTGAAGTGGTGGAGGCTGCCTCGCTAAATATTTTCAAGAAGCGGGTTGATGGGTTTTTGATAAGAGAGGGGATTAAGGGTTATGGGGAGAGGGCCGGAAAGTGGAACTGAGCCACGACAGATCAGCCATGATCTTATTGAATGGCGGGGCAGGCTCGAAGGGCCAGATGGCCTACTCCTGCTCCTATTTCTTATGTTCTTATGTTCTTATTCTTGGCCTGCAGTGGAGTGGGGCCTTGGTGTGAGGGCCATAGGTGGTCTCAAATGTGCTAAAGAAACCTCACATGACATGGTTTTTGGCTAACTGCTGGGTCTCCTGCATCTTCTCCACTCACCATCATTAGGTTGCAGGATTTTTTGCTGGACTTCAGCCATATGTAGACCTGCTTTCTTGCTCTCGAGTTGGGTTGTTGTTTCACATTCAGGAAAGTTTTGCGCTCGCAGCTCCTGGATCTCCTGGTCATTCCCATTGAACCAGTCCTGGTGTTTCCTGGTCGTGTGATCAAGTGTCTCTTCGCTGATTATGCAGGCTTTGAGGATAGATCCAGCACTGCGGACACTCTGTGATTCTAGGTTGCTGGAGTTGCCAGCTTGTTAGTGAGGCTCTGACTGAATAGGGCTTTCTTATCAGAGGCTTTGAGTGTCTCAGCTGCATTGTTTCTGTTTCCGTCATTGCTTTAGGGCTATGTTGATGGTGTTCAAAGAACGGATTAGGTAGTAGCTCATCCAGCAATCATTGGCTCCTGTCATGGCACGGGTGATATGCACGTCCTGATATTCCCTTTCTTGGATGATGATGGAGTCATAGAATCATAAACTCCCTACAGTACAGAAGGAGGCCATCTGACCTTTCGAATCTCCACCAACCACAATCCCACTCAGGCACTATCCCCATAACCCCATGTGTTTATCTGTTGACACTAGGGTCAATTTAGCATGGCTAATCAACATAACCCACACACCTTTGGACTGTGGGAGGAAATCGGACCACCTGGAGGAAACCCGCGCAGACATGGGGAGAATGTGCAAACTCCACACTGACAGTGGCCCAAGCCGGGAATCGAACCTGGGTCCCTGACATGTGAGACAGCAGTGCTAGCCACTGTGCCACTATGCCACCGAGTTGAGCAGTTCCCAGTGCTTGGAGCGAGGATGTTGCCATGAGGCCTTGTACTTGTCTCTCTGATGGAGCAAGGTATTGGCTTTGACGAGGCATATTCTAGGCATTTTGTCAGAAGTAGAGTACCATCGGTGTTGGGATTACCTACCCACTTCTGCTGATTTCACCCCCTCTGAAGGTCTGTGTCCTTTCTAATTCTGGCGGTGAAGTCGCCAAGGAGGGTCAGATTGTTGACTTGGCCAATGATTATTTGAGGGCGGCATAAAATTCCTCTTTGGACTCTCTGTAGCTTCCAGTGTAAGGATATACATGCCGAGGAATGTAGCACAATGGTCTGGACTAGGGTAAGCTGAAGGGACATGAGACATTTGTCTATCTTGCAAAGGGAGTCTCTGAAATGGTCAACTAGGTTGTTTTTAATGGCAAAGTCAACACTGTGGAGATAGTGAACAACTTCTAGTTTACCTTTCCAGAAGAAGATGTAACTGCTTCCTTATCCCTTAAACTGGCCTTTCCCTGCTTGCGGGGTTTGACGTAGGCTGGTGATGCCAATGGTGAAACACCTGAACTCCTGGACATTGATAGCCATATGCCATTCCAGTCTGTCACTGGTGAGATTGTCCACAAGGTTCTGTCATTCCATGTCCAAAACTTAATTTAAAAGGGATAGCTGCACCACAGTTCTTTTAACATGGAGTGACTGTTGCATGCCAGCCACCACATGGCTTTGATGGAACAAGGCCTTGGTCCAGTGGTAAGGGGTCCGAGATGACAGGAGGCCAGGCTCCACTGTATGGGCCTAGGAGTCCAAGCTCACAAAGTTCAACTGTCCTTCTTCTTCCCAAAGTACGTCTCTACTGGGGCTTCACAAAGTGCAGTGGCAGCCTCATGAGCTCATGATGGTGACACTGGCCTCTCCCTGTGCATGACCACATTGCTCTTCTCTCACTGTTAATGGCCCTGTTGCCCCTCGCTCGGTGGGAGTGGCACTGCAAACTATCCACTCAAATAAAGCATTGGATACTCAAGCCACATGATTGTAAATTGAGTATCGGCCAGGCAAGCACAACCAAGTGCCTTTCGTACTATCCTTTGTTGAAAGTCAGTTCTATTAGTTGTGACGACAATGCTTCTGAATAACATCTTAATAATGGAAGGCTAAATATAACAACTCAACAAGACTAGCTGTCGTCATGGCAGCAACAAAACAAGATCAGACAACTTCAACTATGCATCTCGGTATGATGGCTATGGAATCACACGACCAAAAAGAGGTAATGGAAAGAGCGTCTGCAAATGAAATTGTTCACAAGCCACAAGGCCCCTGCAGTATACAAAATAAGGTCGTCATTGCAACCACACTGGATCTATCTTCACGCAACAACAGCTTTCTGATTCTGAAATCATTGTGAGAATATCTTATAGATTAGCACACACCAGGAAATTGTCAAGACCAAAGAATTCCTTTGAAGTAGCTGTGGCTTCCACGTAGATTACAAAATCAATCAGTGTTTGCCATCTTAAGCAACCACAAAATCAAAGCCAGAAAATCCCACGGCTGGGATTCTCTGGTCCTGCTGGCAGTGAATGGTGAACGCCGAATTCTCCGTTCTCGCTGCCCGCGGTGGCAGGACAAACGACATGGGAGAATTCTGGCCCCAAGTTCTTATGATCTTCTCAAGATGGCTGAACTACATCGAGGACTATGTGTTGAAGATAGCATTTATTTCTCAGGCTTGGACGCTGGCGAGCACCTGCTTTTTGTCACTGAGGACTGCAACACCCTCCCAGTCATTGAAATGGCTATGTCCACTTCAACGGAAGCAGATATCCCAAAGCATGACCAGATTTCCTCTTTGTTTGGAGACCCACAAATGATGATAAGAACATGAGAAATAGGAGCAGGAGTAGGCCATCTAGCCCTTCGAGCCTGCCCCGCCATTCAATAAGATCATGGCTGATCTGTCGTGGCTCAGTTCCACATTCCCGCCCTCTCCCCATAACCCTTAATCCCCTCACTTATCAAAAACCCATCAACCCGCTTCTTAAAAATATTTAGCGAGGCAGCCTCCACCACTTCAACGGGCAGAGAATTCCAGAGATTCACCACCCTTTGAGTGAAGAAGTTCCTCCTCAACTCCGTTCTAAACCGCCCCCCCTTTATCTTGAGGCTGTGCCCCCTAGTCCTACTGTCCTTTCTGAGCGGGAAGAGTCTCTCCACCTCTATCCTATCCATCCCATTCATCATCTTATATGTCTCAATGAGATCTCCCCTCATTCTTCTAAACTCTAACGAGTACAAGCCTAGTTTATTCAGCCTCCCCTCATAGCTCAACCCCCTCAACTCCAGTATCAGCCTAGTAAACCTCCTCTGCACTCCCTCCAAGGCCAAAGTATCCTTGCGTAAGTGTGGCGACCAAAACTGCACACAGTACTCCAGCTGCGGCCTCACCAATGCCCTATACAGCTGCAGCAAGACCTCCCTACTTTTATATTCAATCCCCCTCGCTATGAAGGCCAGCATCCCATTAGCCTTCCTGACCACCTACTGCACCTGCAGGCTGGGTTTTTGCGACCCATGCACAAGGACCCCGAGGTCCCTCTGCACCGTCGCATGCTGCAGTTTTTCACCCCGTAAGTAATAGTCCTTCCTACCATTCTTCCTACCAAAGTGGACCACCTCACACTTGCCAACATTAAATCCCATTTGCCAGTTCCTGGCCCATTCGCCCAGCCTATCAAGATCCTTCTGCAGACTCTCCACACCCTCCGCGCAATTTGCCGTTCCACCAATCTTGGTGTCATCAGCAAATTTCGACACCCTGCACTCGGTTCCCTCCTCCAGATCATCTATATAAATGGTAAATAGCTGAGGCCCCAGCACCGACCCCTGAGGCACTCCACTAGTCACCAACCGCCAATCCGAATAGCACCCGTTGACCCCCACTCTCTGCCTCCTATTTGACAACCAATCCTCTATCCATGCTAACACCCTACCCCCAACTCCATGTCCCCTGACCTTCTGCAATAACCTCTTGTGAGGTACCTTGTCAAACGCCTTCTGAAAATCAAGAAAGACCACGTCCACCGGCTCTCCTCTATGCACCGCCCTAGACACATCCTCATAGAACTCCAATAAATTTGTCAGACACGACTTCCCCTTAAGGAAACCGTGCTGCGTCTGCTCTATCAAGCAATTCCCCTCAAGATGCCTCGCTATTTCCTCCTTGATGACGGATTCTAACATTTTACCTACAACAGACGTTAAACTAACCGGCCTATAATTCCCTGCCTTTTGCCTGCCACCCTTCTTAAACAACGGCGGCAATGGGCCTTCATTCAACAGCAATGAGTTCAGGAAATTTGTAAACTACTTTGGCTTCACGCATTAGAAATCACACTCACTGGCCAAGGACTGATGGCGAAATTGAGAGATTAATATGCGCCTTGAAAAATTGCAATGTATGGCTTCAGCCAAGAACAAGTTATGGAAGTTAGAGTTATGTCGCTTTTTCTTCACCCAACTACTGGAAAGCCACCAGCTACATTTTTGGATATTCTTTGCACACAAATCTTCCTAAAATTTTAAAAGTTTATTTATTAGTATCACAAGTAGGCTTACATTAACACTGCAATGAAGTTATTGTGAAAGTCTCCTAGTTGTCATACTCCAGCACCTATTTGGGTCCACTAAGGGAGAATTTAGCATAGCCAATGCACATAACCAACACATCTTTCAGACTGTGGGAGGAAACCGGAGCACCTGGAAGAAACCCTACATGGACAGGGGAAGCACATGCAGATTCCAGATTGACAGTGACCCAAGCCAGGGGTTGAACCCGAGTCCCTAGTGCTGTGAGACAGCAGTGCTAATCACTATGCCACTGTGCCGCTCTCCTAACTGACCCTGGGAAGCTAAGTATCAACACGTACCTGAGTGGGCTGGAAAACAAAAGGAGTGAATAAAAGCAAATGCAGAACAAAACATGCAATTTAGAGTTACACAGTTAAAGACAGGAGATAAAGTGCTTGTGAAACATGATAGTCATGTTGGAAAGCAAACAATCCCTCAAGGCATCTAGCTTTTTGTTGTAGCCAGCACATCAGGGTCAATGATCACTGCTAAGTACAGTTTGCAAATCATCACATGAAAAGATCATTCTTCTAAGCTCCATTCATAGGCATTGATTCCAATTGAGACTTTGACATCTCAGATGAAGAGCATGAGTTATATGAGACCTCGTATCAGACAATCTCTACTTATCAGGGAAGATGTTCACCGCACTTAAGTGACTGTGTTACGAAGTGTATTATCTCCAGTGGGTGAACACACCTTTCAATCTCATTGTATTTGATTAGGTGCATCGTTAATTTAATAGAGAAGTTAAAATAGGTAATAATGTTAGTGGTGGTGTTGAATGTTCAAGTTGTTGCTGAAAGAAAAACATGTTGAAGCTTTTCTTCTTGCACTCATCAGTTCAAAAACACAAGTAAATCAAACCTCAAAGAGAACAATTTATGAGGGGAGGGTGCTGATTGACTGGCAAGTGGATTGTGAATGATCGGTACATTGCCATGGCAACATCACCACCAATCAGGGGCTACTTTCCATCCAATCAACCCCTCTTCTTGTGCAGTGTAATTTGTTGTCCCTTTGAGATTTGGTAATCATGAATTTCTGCCCTAATTAGTGTCAGAGAGTCAGAGAGGCACACAGCTCAGAAAAAGGCCCTTCATGTCTGCCCTTAACTATTCCAATCCCATCTTCCAGCACTTAGGTACACAGGGCTATGGGCTAAGCATCACAAGTGCGCATCTAAATACTTCTTAAAAGTCATGAGGATCTCTACCTCCACTGCCTTTTGAGGCAGTGATTCCAGACTCTCCCAACCATCTGGGTGAAAAGGTTTTTCCTTAGATCCCCTTCAAATCTCATGCCCCCTGGCCAATGATCCCTCCACCAAGGGGAAAAGCTTCTTCCTGCCTACTCTACCTATGTCTCTCATATACATCTCAGTCATGACCTCGCTCAATCTCCTCTGCTCCAAGGAAAACAACCCCAGTTTATCCAATTCCTCTTTGTAAGTAAAAGTCTCCAGGCCAGGCAACATCCAGGTAAATCTCCAATTGTATCATATCCCTCCTATAATGCGGATTCCAGAAATTCACACAATATAAAGCATTAGTTAGGCCACAGCTCGACTATAGTTCCAGCAGAACCCCCCTGCTTTTAAACTCTGTCTCAGCTATTAAATGCAAATTTACCATATGCCTCCTTAATCATTTTATTCATCTGACTTGCTATCTGAAGGGACCAGTGTACATGCACACCAAGGTTGCTCTGATCCTCAGTGCTTCCTAGGATCCTGCTATTCATCACATATTCCCTAGCCTTATTTTTCCTACCCAAGTGCATTACCTCACACTTATCTGGATTGCATTTTATTTGCCACTGGTCAGCCCCTCTGACCAGCCTGTCTAAATCCCTCACAAAACTAAGGCAATCCTCCTCACTATTTACCACCCTACCAATTTTTGTAACAATTGCAAACTTACTGATCAACCCCCCGCCCCCCATGTTTAAGTCTAAATCATTAATAGAAATCACAAACAGCAATCAGGTGAGTGAGATTTCAGTTCACACACAGGGCATATAAAGACACATATGCAATTTACAAAATAATGGTTGGAATGCGAGTCTTTACAGGTAATCAAGTCTTAAAGTTACAGACATGTGGGTGGAGAGATGGCTAAGCACAGGTTAAAGAGATGTGTATTGTCTGTAGCCAGGACAGTTAGTGAGATTTTGCAAGCCCAGGCAAGTCATGGGGGTTGCAGATAGTGTGACATGAACCCAAGATCCCAACTGAAGCCATCCCCATGTGTGCGGAACTTGGCTATCAGTCTGCTCAGTGACTCTGCACTGCGTGTGTTGGGAAGACCGCCTTGGAGAGCGCTTACCTGAAGGTCAGAGGCTGAATGCCCGTGACCGCTGAAGTGTTCCCCAACAGGAAGAGAGCACTCTTGCTTGGTGATTGTCGAGCAGTGTTCATTCATCCATTGTCATAGCGACTGCGTGGACTCCCCAATGTATCATCTCTCGGGACATCTTTCCCTGCATCGTATCAGGTAAACAACGTTGGCCGAGTTGCAAGAGTATGTACTGTGTATCTGGTGGATGATGTTCTCATGTGAGATGATGGCATTTGTGTCGATGATCCAGCACGTCTTGCTCTGGCAGGGTTGTGTGGTGTTGTGGTCACTGTTCTCCTGAAGGCTGGGTAGTTTGCTGTGAACAATGGTCTGTTTGAGGTTGTGCGGTTGTTTGAAGGCAAGAAGTGGGGGTGTGGGGATAGCCTTGGCAAGATGTTCGTCTTCATCAATGATATGTTGAAGGCTCCGGAGAAGATATCGTAACTTCTCCGCTCCAGGGAAGTACTGGGTGACAAAGGGTACTCTGCTGCGTCCCGTGTTTGTCTTCTGAGGAGCTCGGTGCGGTTTGTCGCACGTGTGTGGAACTTGGCTGTTGTGATCCACCTCCAGACATTGAAAGACGCTGTCATAAGAACAGGATATGGCACTTGACTCATCAAAGAAACACCACAGCGAAAAGCCGCACCGACCTCTTCAGAAGATAAACATGGGACACAGTGGACAGATTACCCTTCATCGTCCGGTACTTCGCCGGAGAAGAGAAACTACAACATCTTCTCTGGAGCCTTCAACATATCATTGATGAAGACAAACATCTCGCCAAGGCTATCGCCACACCCCCACTTCTTGCCTTCAAACAACCACACAACCTCAAACAGACCATTGTCCGCAGCAAACTATCCAGTCTTCAGGAGAATAGTAACCACGCCACCACACAACCCTACCACAGCAACCTCTGCAAGACGTGTCGGATCATCGACACGGATGCCATCATCTCACATGAGAACACCATCCGCCAGGTTCATGGCACATACACTTGCAACTCGGCCAACGTTGTCTACCTGATACGCTGCAGGAAAGGATGTCCTGAGGCGTGGTGCATTGGGGAGACCATGCAGACGCCACGATAATGGATGAATGAACACCGCTCGACAATCACCAGGCAAGACTGTTCCCTTCCTGTTGGGGAACACTTCAGCGGTCACGGGCATTCGGCCTCTGATCTTCGGGTAAGCATTCTCCAAGGCAGCCTTCATGACAAACGACAGCGCAGAGTCGCTGAGCAGAGACTGATAGCCAAGTCAAGCACACATGAGGACAGCCTCAATTGGGATCTCGAGTTCATGTCACAATGTCTATAAACCCCACGACTTGCCAGGGCTTGCAAAATCTCACTAACTGTCCTGGTTGGAGACAATACACATCTCTTTAACCTATGCTTAACCTCTCTCCACTCACGTTGTCTGTATCTTTAACACTTGTTTTCCTGTAAAGACTCGCATTCCAACCATTAATTTGTAAATTGAGTTTGTGTCTTTATATGCCCTGTTTTTGAACTGAAATCCCACTCACCTGACAAAGGAGCAGCCTCCGAAAGTGGTTTTTGCTACCAAATAAACATGTTGGATTTTAACCTAGTGTTTTGAGACTTCTTACTGTGTTTACCCCAGTCCAACGCCGGCATCTCCACATTATCAGTTGCAGAAACCAGCTGAACTCTGTGAATTTGGGCTGTCTCTTAATAAAATGCTGAAGAACAGACTGGTATAGGGCATAGTGTAGAAGAAGGCCAATCAACCTATTGAGTCCGCACTGACCACAATCCCACCCAGCCCCTATATTTACCTAACCCCACCTATTTACCCTGCTAATCCCCCTGCCACTAAGGTCAATTTAGCATGGCCAATCAACCTAACCTGCACATCTTTGTACTGTGGAAGGAAACTGGAGCACCCAGAGGAAACCCATGCAGACACAGGGAGAATGTGCAAACTCCACACAGATAATGACCTGAGGCCATAATTGAATCCGGGTCGCTGGTGCTGTGAGGCAGCAATGCTCACTGTGCCACTGTGTCACCCCAGATGACCTAACCATCCAAAAGAAGCTATGAGCAGAACTCAAAAAAAGCCATTGGGATAACATTGTCAGTTGAGAACAAAGAAAAAGTGCTCAGGAACGGCATGAAGCAACAGGTAGCAATACCTTCCAACTGGGGAAATGTGGAGCATTTCGTGTAACTAGTCCTCAATGAAGAATTCTTTCAATCAGATATTAAAGAGTCCCATTCGATAAAGGATCCCTAATGTCACCACCAGACAGGTAAGGAATGACAGTGCCACCTCCAAGAGTATTAAAGAATGTACTCTTGAGAAATGTTGTTGCCAGTTGATGGATTATTGCGAGCACTGTCAAAGGACACAGTCATGGCAATGTTTCAGGAAAAGGCAAAATGTGTGTTGCCTGCCAAAAAAGCTGAGCGTACCATGCAGGTATTCCCTCTTCCAGAGACAAAGCACTACAACTGAATTATATTGCAACAATGAAAGTTGCACTGAAAATGTTGGAATTACTGATGAATGGCCATCTCTTGAAGATGGTGGCGGACATGGGAGCCGTAGTCTCTATTATAGTAGAGCAGATCTATCAGCACCTCCAATGGGGCATCCAACTCCTGAGTTTGGAAGAACGAAGGCCAAGCTAGCTAGCCACATAGGGGAACCTTTACAAGTGACTTGTACGCAGAAATCAGCTCACCTTTCATTCATTGTGTGTATGGGGACATACATTAAGTCTTATGGAGAGCGATTGGCTCCAGCAATTTCGGCTCAATTGGTTGGAGATCTTCAGGCAATGAGTAGGGGAAATTAATAGATACACTGGAGATTTACAGGAGAGTCTGGGGAAAATAGAAGGAGCCAAGGCCAAGATCTAAATTGACCCCAATGCTAGACCTAGGTACTTCAGAGCCAGGTCAGTCCCTCACTCCATGCTGGAGAAGGTAGTTCATCTTTGTAGGGACTATAAATTGGTACTCAATCTGGTTTCCAAACTGGTTAGATAAGCCATGCCCCAGGTGGCAAGACTGGGATAGAGCGGGCGTAGGTAAGATGCTTCCATTGATAGGTAAGATTAGGATCTGAGGACAAAGCCTCAAAGTAAAGGGACAATACTTCAGTGTTATAATGTAATCAATGATAACATTAGAATCTATTATAATGTAACTAATGTTAACATGCTGTGGTGGTCAGCTGGTCAGCTGACCCAGTAGACAATGTAAGCAATGGCAAAATGATATGGTGATCAGCTGACCAGCTGACCCGGTACAAACAACCGGTGGCATCGATGCAGACTAAGCTGGCATGATTTTTATCTGATTCAAGGACCACACTGAACACTACAACAGGTGTTCCTCCAGCAGAGCTGTTGATATGACAATGGCTTTGTATCACATTTAGCCTATTATTCCCAAACTTGGCGGTGATGTTAGAGTCCCAACAAGAAAGCCAAAACAGAAGGTTAGATTCCATTAGGACAGAAATGACTTTTGCAACCAGTGATCTGGATCATGTAAGGAATTCCAGGGATGGTCCTAGATGGATCCTGGGATCATTATGAGAAAACAGGACCTGTATCTTACAAGGTCGGGTTCAGGGTAAAACTCAAAGAAGTACTTAGACCATCTCAGCACCAAGCAGTCCTTAGTCAAGCTGACCCCACCATGGAAATAGCGGCTGCCAGTGCCAGGCCTCAGCTCGAAGCTGACTCCGTGTTGGCTCTGGTGGATAGTGAAGGTATGGACTCGGAGATGCAGGCTGAAGAAGTGGGCCTCTGGGCTGAAGCAGAACCTGAGGAGGAACCTGATTTGGTAACTCTGCGGTGCTCTCTCTGAAATGGAAAGTCCCCTGTTTGGTTTACTCCGACTGCCCCAGTCCCACCTGCAACAGATTGCCGCCTGAGCACTAAGCGACAGAAAGGACTTCATCGGATCGGTGAAGGTTATGATGACCACTAAGACCTCGAGGATCATCAATAGATCTGCTGGTGGGTTTCGTGGAGTATGAGCTGCCTTGTTGAGCAAGTGGAGGCCCGCCCAATGGGATGAAGTCTGTGGGGGTTTTTAAGTCTGTAACATTACCTGGACTGGAAATGTATGTCCTGACCTGAGGTGAAAACTACCTGACTGTAAACTGCAGGAGCAGCCTTTTCCTTTGGTGCAAAATAAAGGGTGCTGGTGATGGGAAATTGTAGTTTGGCTGATGGCTTACACGTTGAAAAACATGTTGCCTCTCGCTTATTAGGAGGGAGAGAGTGTACTTTGTCCACATAAGGCTACCATATGCATGTGCCAATAGAAGGAGCCTGGAAAGAGAATTAAGAAACCTATTGCTTTAACAGAATGTGTAGTTCTGCTTCTGAATCTCACTGTTCCTTCCTAAGAATTTCATAATTTCTTCCACTTGTTTCCTTGAAAAGTGGGGTGAAATAACCAATTATCCTGTCATTAACTTCCCAATGTTCAAAAATTGACTGCTGCTGACTGTAGCTCTCCTTTTATTTGTTAATTCTGACTATAGAATTCATGGGGTTGGGAACTCTGACATATCTTCCCAAGCATGGATCAGGCTCATTAAAAAAGCCAACCACTTCCTCTCCCTGGAGTATATTCTCTGTAGGTACTTGTGTCATGATGCATGAATATAATCACCCTTACCGAATAAATGGGAATATTTGTTCGCCACCTCTGAAGAGGTGATGAATTGCAAAATATCCCCAGTCACCTGAGATGAGCAGCCAACCTAAAATATAGATTCTCATTGTGCCAATTTGAAATAGACAGAGAGTGGCGACTTCTCCCAAACTGGCTCGTTTGACTTTATTAAACGTCATCAATTGTTGAAGCCTGTTCCCTTCCATTTTAAACTGCATCAGTTCATTTTGTTTTAGACCTGAACTCCCAACTGTAGCCCAATCCCAAAATCTTGCCGCAAAAAAAAGTATGAAAAATCAAATAAATTTACGTCTTCACGTTTTCATTTTGCGTCTTGTTATACCATATCTTTTGGGGAGGATTCAGTAATCAACCTCACATGCAAGAAAGAGACCGGCAAGGGCCTGTCTTTATAAGTTTTCATTCTTCTTTGTGAAATTCTACCCTAAGGCAAGTGATTTTGCTATGGCAAGTGATAGGTTATTGCTCAAATACACTTCAAAATTGGCATTTCTATTGCTTCTGTTATTCCAATTTATGGGATTTAAGTTTATTTATTAGTGTCAGAAGCCTTATGAAGGGAATAGATAAGATAGAAGCAGCGAAGTTGTTTCCACTGGCGGGTGAAACTAGAACTAGGGGGCATAGCCTCAAAATAAGGAGAAGTAGATTTAGGACTGAGTTGAGAAGGAACTTCTTCACATAGTGTTGTGAATCTGTGGGAATCCCTGCCCGATGAAGCAGTTGAGGCTACCTCATTGAATGTTTTTAAGGCAAGGATAGATAAATTTTTGAGCAGTAAAGGAATTAAGGGCTATGGTGAGTGGGCAGTTAAGTGGAGCTGAGTCCATGAAAAGATCAGCCATGATCTTATTCAACGGCGGAGCAGGCTCGAGGGACTAAATGGCCGCCTCCTGCTCCTAGTTCTTATGGTAGCCTTAAGTGGACAACATACACAATGTAATTCTCAATGCACCACATCTCTCCTTCCTAATAAATGAGTAGATTTACATTAACACTGCAATGAAGTTACTGTGAAAATCCCCTAGTCACCACACTCCTGTGCCTGTTTGGGTACACTGGGGGAGAATTTAGCATGGCCAATCCACCTAACCAGCACAACTTTTGGAGGAAACCAGAGCACCTAGAGGAAATCCATGCAGACACAGGGAGAGCGTGCAGACTGTGCACATTCAGTGACCCAGGCCAAGAACTGAACCCAGGTCCCTGGCATGAGAGGTAGCAATGCTGACCATTGTACCACTGTGCTGCTGCCTGCTACACACAGCTTAGAAATTCATGGAGTTTGTCAAGCAATGTTGCGCAAATCAGCCTCTTAACACTGGATGACACTCGGGGCAACAATATATTAAACCAACATACCGCAAAGGTTATAAGAAGCTGGATCCAGATAATTGTAATGGCACAAACATAATGAAAGTTCTTTTCTTCAGAACATAAAGATAAAATATTGACTGCTTCTTGATGAAACGTTTGCTTAGTATCGTCCTGACCACATGCATCTGCTGGAATAAAATGTTACTGCAGGTTATTAATAAAGGAAACCAGTAGTCGTATTTTAGAATCCATTTGTTGATTGCATCCTCATTAATTTTTTTTTATTTTTCTGCAGTTCAACCATTAAAAGAATTAGAAATAAATCTCGAAGAACTCACCCTTTCAGTAAGCATGCTGGAAATCCCAATCGCAATTTATACAATGCCAATGGTTTTGAGCGTAATTTGATTAATTTGGTATGTGATCCCAATCATTCCTATGCCTTGCAATCAGTCTAATGCAACTGAGTCGAAGTAGATACTCGGTTCCTTTCTGGGATGACAACTCTTGCATTCACATGTATTATATGGAAATTGTAAAAATATAACTGGACTTGCTTAAAAATTCTCTCATATCTAAGTTTCAGAGATGTTGTTGTATTAAATTAGACCATTATGTGGGGTGGTTTCTATATTCTGTGTTGCTAAAGAACTATTTTACTAACATTTACATCACCTGGCTTCTTATTCCTTAAAATAGGCTTATTTGATAGAAACAAGCTAACAACTAATCTGAATTTAAAATGAAAGGAGAATTTTTCTCTCACAAGAATAGAAAATGCTGGAAATAGTCAGCAGATCTTGCAGCATCTATGGACAGAGAGGGCGTGTTGGGCTGAAGTATACAATGTGCCCCCTAGTTCAAAAGTAGGAGGGGAGCCCGCCTGGAACAATTGGCCACTCATAAACTGGACATGGGATTTCCACCCTTTTGGAACAGTAAGGAGGTTCTGCCTCAGAGGACTCCTTCATGACAGAGAAATGTGTCGCTGGATCAATATTTATCAATGTGTTGAGGGTTTTCGCCAGATGCCTAGCAGGCAGGCCCCTGTGGAGGTTTGAGAGATCAGGAGGGAAACCAGGGGAATGGAGGTAAAACCTTGAGGAGGGCCCTCAGACGGATTCAAGAGTTTCATTAAGAGGAGTCTCTCCTGCCCACCATGTGCAGGGAAACCTGTTGCCTCTTGGTGTGGGACTCTCCCACCACCAGTTACCTCCCAATGGATGAGGCACCTTTATGAAATGCCCACTTAAGAACTTCAATTGATTCACTGGTGGATGGGCCAAACAGTACCACCCCTGTCATTGGTATAATTTTGCTGGGGGGTGGGTAGGCAGCGGGTAAGTTGGCCCCTGGATTTAACGAAACCCCTTGCCTTCAAACCTGCTGGCGGGAAACGCAAAATCCCGCCCAAAGTTTAAGGTCAATGACCTTATATCAGCTGCTCAAACAGCTGACATCAATACTTCTGACGAAAGGTGGACTCGAAATGTTGGCTGGAATTTTCAGACCGGTCAAGCCAAGGGGATCCTCTGTTTGGAGATTTGGCTGAGCGCCAAATTCTCCGCCCTCACTTGCAGCGGAGGTGGGACGTTAACAGTGGGAAAATTCCGGCCGTTAATTCTGTTTCTCCCTCCCCAGATGCTGCCAGACCTGGAGAGTTTTTCCAGCATTTTCTCTTTTTATTTCAAATTTCTAGCATCCCCAGTGTTTCATGTTTGTGTGAGGATGGATTTGCCTGCTAACAGCACTGGCACAAAGTGAATGAATAGGAGACAGAAATTCAGGTAGAAATCTTTTCTTGCTGAATTCTATTCCGTTCCACTGATCACCTTCTGGCCCACGCACAGTTCTTTTGTCCAAAAGAGATAATTGCCTCATTTCAATATGAAAACAAAATTTCAAATTTGATTAAAATGACTGCAGGTACAATTGCCTGGTCTTTCAAGAGGGATTCAGATTGTCTCTATACAATGGGAGATGAGAGTGAGACACATTGTGGACTGAAGACATCTCTGTCTGTAGAAGCAACAGCCTATTTAGACCATGTGAGAAAATAGACTTAAACTTTCAAAATGTGCAGCTGAATTGCTCAGGACTTCTTTAGGTATTTTACTTTTGGAGGAATTTAAATGAACTTCTGTAAAAATAAGATTTATCACCATTTTATATGTATATTTATTTGGGAGATTGTAATGTGTCAGCAGGAAGAAGAAGACAGAAGGAGTGGATAAAAGAAGGGATGTGATATTGGTTCAGTTGCAACAGAAGAAGATGATCCTTAACCGTATAACTGTGGGGGTGATTTTCTGGTCTTGCCCATGCCTGGCGCAGATTGCGCTGATCCCGGAAAATTGCGTGCAGGCCTGAAAATGGGTTTCGCGCTCAGTGCCAACTGGTTTGCAATTGCCCCATTCGCTCTCTACTGGCACAAAGAAAGGGTGCAAAGTTGATTAGTATATTTAATGTCGCATTTAAATTTGCCTTTCAAGGCAGGATTCTCCGAGTTCCCGGGATCTGCCGATCCTCAGGCGCGAGCCCAGTGAGAATCACTAATAGTCTCCACTAGCGGAGACCAAGCGTCATGGATATTGAAGCCCCCGCGTGGTTGGGGACATGGCTGGACTGTGCCAATCTGGCAGTGTTCACCTGGCACAATGACAGTACCAACATCTATCAATGTGACTGTCTTAGCACCTGTAAGAATAACTGTTCTCATGAACTATAAGAGATAAACGTTTAGAAACAAAAGAGAAAAATATCTTAGAATACGGGCAAGATATTGTTTAATCAGAGGTTACATAGTGAATGATGTACATACTGGGCACGATATTTCCAGCTTGCTGCAGTGGATGATCGGCACAGCAAGGCAGGAAGATAGTGCGTGAGGCTTTCATGTCAGGCATCTTCCCAGCTTCCCTGTTGTGTGGTGCAATTAGCTTTTCACCCAGAATTGGTACAAAACTGATTTCAATATTAATGTCATCATTTAAATGACATTAACAGGGCAGGCACGGCCATTTCCGGCCTCCCAGAATCTTCCCCCTTCATTGGCAAGACTCATGGTCCCCACCTGTGGAGACCAGATGTGACGACCAGGCTTGGGGGAGGGGAGTGTAATCGGAGGCCATCGAAGCCACTCGGTGCTCAGGGCATGGCCAGAAGTGCCTATGGGGCAGTGCCAGCCTGGCAGTGCCCACCAGGCACCCTGGTACTGCCCACCAGGTACCATAACTGTGCTGGGGTCATACCAAGGAGGTGGAGCCTGAAGGGGGTTGGGGTCTGAGTGGGGTTGGGGTCTGAGTGGTGGCGGGCCAATGATGGTGGAGGCAAAGGGGGAGCTCTGCAGTCAGATGTGATCAGCGGGGGGTGGGGGACCTTTGCAGATGGGGGAGTGATTGGCTGGCTGCTGGTTCTGCAGATACGGATGTGGTTGGCGGGGGGAGAGCACTGGGCAAGGATTGGCACAGGGAGTGACCAGATGGGGAGGGAGCTCCTGATGTCCATTGAAGGGGTGTTGGAAGGGGGTTGGCAGGAGGGTTCCAAGTTCACTGGGAGATCGGGTCACCCGTACAATGGCACCCCAAAGCTCTGCAGCTGGTTTTACCTGCAAGGTTAGGCTCTTATCCCTTCCCCACCCCCAGCAAGAACTGCATTAGGGCTCTATTTTTGCACTGAATGCTGTAAGATTGTGACTGATGGCTCACTGGAAAAACTGATGTAATTCTGTCCCTGTCTTTGCTCATTCGACACTTAGAATTTTGATTGCACCAGAACTGGAAGATCTACAAATATGAGTGTGAACAAGCCTATCAATTCAGGTGCCTCACTCTCTCTTTGCTCTCAATTTCAGGATTTCAAGCATGGCTTATTCAGACTGTTTGACAGTCTAAAATTTTGGGGAACTACTCCTGTTTGAGTATTGTGTTTAAGCAGTACCAGGTTCTGCAAACAGAAGTAGTATTGACAAACTTATAGGTGGAAGATTAAAATAAAAGGAAATTTAAGTTTGCTCCCTGTGCCTGTGTAGATGAATACTTGTTTAAAGAAAACAGTTTTAGCCTGAAGTGCTAGTAATGAAGTGTATTCTGTTACAGTGTGAGGACACGTGAAACTTGAGTGCTTAGTGAGCATCTTGAATAGTGTAAAAATTGAGAGAAAACTCATTGTGGTGTGCATAATTTACCTATCAACTTGACATTGTAAAATATTGGTTAAGCCTCAGTTTGGCAGATATCCTGGGGCTGAGCTTTTCCTGAACTGCTTCTAATTCCTTGCATGTTGGGCGCAAGGGTAACCTGGGGTTGCTAATGGGGCAAGTCTCTTTTGTTGCACAGGTAATGCACAGAACCATCACCAAATGGAGTCATTCTTGTCTAACAAGAATTAACGTGTTCTTTGAATAGCAATAGTCATCCTTAAGAGCTGTGGCTAAATAGTTTAGTTAGGTATTACAAAAATGCAATGGTCAGAATGTTACGGCCATTCATGCCAATGGAATTTCCCATCCTGCTGCAGCGAACAGAGATTTGGTTGGGCGACAAATTCCCTGATTTCGCTGCAGCAGGAGCGTGATGTGAACGGCTGGTAAAATCACACCCAAAGTATCTACAGCACAAAAACAGGCTATTTAACCCAACAGGTTCACGTCAGTGTTAATGCTCTACACTATCCTCCTCCATCTGCTCTTTCTTCAACCCCATCTGCATATCCTTTGACTCCTCTCTCATATCCTTCTCTAGTTTTCCCTTAAATGTATTTATGTTATTTGCCTTAACTACTCCTAGGAACAGTGATTTCAACATTCTAACCACCTTATGGGTAAAGGAATTTCTCCCAAATTCCCAGATGGATTTATTTATGTGAAGTCCTTAATCCAAGCAGTTTCTTCCGGTCTTGCTGCATAGAGTGCAGTTATGCTGAGTCTGTGGATTTGGACACTCTTCTATGATGTGGTGCATAGTTTGACCACTTCCACAGGCACATAGGGGGCTGGCACTAATGCCCCTTCTGTGGAGGTTGGCCAAAAAGGAGCTGTGTCTGGTCCTGAACCTGTTGAGAGTGGACCGCTCTCATTTTGGAAGGTTGAAACCTAGCAGCTGTAGGATTGAGTTTGAGACCAGATACTTGTTTGTCGACTCCAGTGATTCCCATTCATTTGTCTGGGTGGAATTTGGCTTAAGTCCTGTGTGGGAGGATTTTCCAGATCGGCCTTCTTGATGGGAGTTTTGTGGGTTGTTGCAAGTTGGTGGATATACAGAGGAGTGACATTTGCCAGGATAGGGAGCTAAGGGAGTGTTGTTGAGCATAATGATGTGCATAGTAGCACTCAGATGGGTGTCAACTCTGTGCATGTGATGATCTTGATGATTGTGATGACCTGTTACTGAGTGCTGAGGTTCGGAAGGTGGTGTAAACTACACCCCACATTGAGCTGGCTAGTTTGGCAATCCAGTTGTTTCTGGACTTGACTTTTACTGCAGTTGTTTTCAGGTATTCCCAGAAAGCCAGTGTCCTTCTAGGGTCACTCCAAGATATGTTGGAGTGGGGTGGTGCCTTAACTTGTAACCATTCATTTGTATACAGAGCTCTTTATTGGTCTTTGCACCATGAAGATGGAATAAGCTGGACACTGTTTTTTCAGGACCTGGCTTGAGTCACTGTACGTTGCAGGATTGTTCAGGTTTTGGGTCTGGAACAAGTTGTTGAAGTCTGGCCATTGACTATCAAGGCAGCTGTCGTTGGCATATATGAATTTTTGGAAGGTGATTTGTGTATAATTGAACAGGGATTTATTAGCGGCTGTCCTATATTGTAGCCCCAAATTGTAAGTCTTTCCTTCAAGTGGAAACATCTTTTCTATGTTTACCCTGTCAAATCCTTTCATAAGCCTAGAGAGTTTTATCAGATCATCCGCACTTTTTGCAATTTCCTGCTGCATGCTGAAAACAAGCTACTGTCCAAGGAATGGTGAATGTTGATTCTGCGTACAGCTGAGATCACCTTCCAGAAGTGCAATTGCTG
Source organism: Carcharhinus amblyrhynchos (assembly GCF_965287045.1). Taxonomy (NCBI): domain Eukaryota; kingdom Metazoa; phylum Chordata; class Chondrichthyes; order Carcharhiniformes; family Carcharhinidae; genus Carcharhinus; species Carcharhinus amblyrhynchos. The sequence continues at coordinate 34,693,908 of NC_137334.1, forward strand.
TAAAGAGAAATGTGCTGTCAAAGCTTTTTGTCTTGCATTCATCAGAACAGATTCACAAGAATAGCAAATCTCAAATGGAAGAACAATTTATACTGCATGAGAAGGTGGTGCTGATCAGTTAGCAAGTGGGTTCTGTTTCTCTAGCCACAGATGCTGCTTGAGCTACTGAGTGTTTCCACCATTTCCTGTTTTTATATATCAGATTTCCAACATCTGCAGCAGTATACTACATTCCCATTCTTTTTCTTGATTTCAGTGCTAGATCTTATCAAAAAGGCCAAAACTACAATACTAAAAGCAGGATGCAAATAGAATAATGATTTTACATTAACTTCAATAAATGATTGTGCCTGGAATCCTAGTTAATTAGTTGGCATTTTAATAGCATTTATTTTGCCCTATTCACTTCTCAATTTGGAACATGCCTTTAAATTTGCATTGTAAAAGTCTTGTAATATTATTTTCATTTAAAATCAATTTTCTGTTCATAACTTCATGGATTTCGGAGTTGTGTACGATGCTGAATGAGAGGAAAGGCAGAAAATGATACTGTCATTTTATGCTTTTCATGCATAATATGCAGGCCCTGACTTTCATAATGGTAAGAAGTCTCACCCATCCAGATGCCCTTGACTCAAAAATCTTTAATGAACTGGTAGACCTGGTTAAAAAAAAACAACCATGATCCGAAGCCCCTGGAAATTCTCCAGAGCTATCATTTTGACGTGGCTGGGAGAATCCTTGGGGAACCTGTCACTGGCGAGGTTGTGGAATTTGGATCACCTCTTAATGGAATTTTATGGAACAGATTGCAATGTGGCATAAATGACCTAATGATACAAAAGAATCTTTTGGCAGAACCTAATATGGATTTTTAAAAGCCACTGGGATAGCCTTGTCACTTGAGAATGCAGAAAAAGGGCTCAGGAGATACAAGGGGCATCAGCCTACAATGTCCTACAAACAGGGGAAGGGACCTCTTGGAACCAGTCCTCAACGGAGAGTACTTATGCCAATCAGCTTTAAAGGGCATAATTTGATATAGAATCCCTAATGTCACCACAGCCAAGGAACAGTAGTGCTGACGCTAAGAGTATTGAAGAACATACTATAGAAAGGCGTAGTTGTCTGTTGATGGATTAGTGCAAGCACTGTTAAAGGACACAGCCAATGTGATGTTTCAGGAACAGGCAATATGTGTGCTGCTGAGGAAGAAAGCTGAGCCTGGTACATGCAGGTATCTTCTCTTCCAGAGAGAGGGACACTACCACTGAATCATAATATAATAATGAAAGTTGCCTTGATAATGGTGGAATCACTAATTAAAGGTGGAAGTGGACATGGGAGCCGTAGTCTCTGTTATTGAAGAACAGGCCTATAAGCACCTCTAATAAAGCATTCAGTTACTGAGGCTGGAAGACATGAAGGCCAGGCTAGCGACCTGCAGGGGGCAATCTTTACAAATGAAAGACAGCACAGTGGCCCCAGTGAACTTTTGACAACAATCAACTTGTCTCCCATTCATTGTTGTATGGAGACTCAAGCCTAACCTAATGGGGAGAGATTGGCTCCAACGGATTCAGCTCAACTAGTTGAAGATCTTCAGCATAGGGGCTGGGGTGGTGGGGGAGGTTCTATGAGGTTATCAATAGATACCCTGGAGCTTTTTGGGAGGGCCTGGGGAAAATAAAATCAGTCAACACCATGACCTATGTTGATTGATGCTATAGTTGGGTATGTCAGAACCAGGTCAGTTCTTTATTCCATGTAGAAGAGATGGAAGCTGAATAAGGGTGCCTCAAAAGTTTGGGTATAATAAGGCAAATTACAGAATGGGCTGTGCCTATATGACTGCTGAAACCCAAGAAATCAACTCCACTTTGCAGAGTCTATAAACAGATGGTCAATCGGTTCTCCAAACTCAGTAGGTACCACATGTCCAGATCGAAGATCCGTACTGCAAGTTGATAGATGGCAAGATATTCTCAAAGTTGTACATGAGCCATGCCTATCTCTCGCTTGAATTAGATGGGTCCTTTCGGAAATATGTGGCAATCAGCACTCATAATGGATTCTACAAGTATATCCGTGTGCGTTCTGGGGTCTCGTTGGCGTGTGCCATCTTGCAGAAGGTTATGGAGAGCATCCTTCAAGGCATATCCAGGATAGAATATTTAGTATACTTAGGATAGGATCCCTACAGTGTAGAAGGAGGCCATTTGGTCCAGTGAGCCTGCACTGACAATCCCACGCGTGCCCTATCCCCGTACGCCATGTAATTAGCCTACTAGCCCCTGACACTAAGGGGCAATTTAGTATGGCTAACCAACCTAACCTGCACATCTTTGGACTGTGGGAAGAAACTGGAGCACCCAGAGGAAACCCATGTAGACATGGGGGGAACATGCAAACTCCACACAGACAGTGACCTGAGGCCAGAGTTGAACCTGGGCCCCTGGCACTATGAGGCAGCAGTGCTAGCCACCGTGCCACCCCAATACCCTCCACAATGTAATCAACATTTGAGCTTTAAACCTGCGTATATCAGTTGGTACCTCCAGCCAAGTTCAAACTATAGTAATTAGCAATCAGAGCCAATGCTGCGAGCTAAAACCAGACTTTCAAATAGAATATCTTCATAATACAGCACCCATTTAGCACTTGTTTTTAATCAAAATAACCCCCGAGGGTTTACTTGTTTATTTAGCAAAACATTGAAACAACTTCAAAAAGAACCTGGCACTAAAGGAAAAAGAGGACAAATCTGAAATTCTTTCAAACATCACGAAGTCTATAAATATTTATTACTTGAATTCCTGTTTTAACAAATGATTTTGCAAATTAAGTATCACTTGGAAGGTATAGAAATAAAAATCATGGAGAGAGGGGGGAGTTTTCACCTCGCTGGGTTAAAACGGCTAAAGCAGGCAATATATCAAGAAGCCAACAGAAATCTACAATCTTCCACCTTTAACCTGAGTGCATTCTTCAACACAGGGGAAATCCATGTGGTACATGCAAATCTGCCTGATAAATATGTTATGAAATGCTCATTAACAGAAGCTTTAAGCCGTGTTTCAGCTTAATTTTGCCTGACTCCCTACGTTTCACCACACAAAACTAGGTTACAGTACAGTGGGAATTGATGAGGCTTAATAACTGATAAGACCATAGATCATGAGATATAGGAGCAGAATTAGAGCCCATTCAGCCCATTGAGTCTGCTCCGCTATTCAGTCATGGCAGATATGATTCTCATTCCCATTCTCCTGCTTGCTCCCTGTAACCCTTGATCCCCTTATTCATCTATCTCTGTCTTAAAGGCATTCAATGACCTAGCCTCTGTGGCAATGAGTTCAATGATTCACCACCCTCTGGCTGAAGAAATTCCTCCTATCTCGATTTTAAAGGAGCATCCCTTCACTCTGAGGTTGTGCTCTTGAGTTCTAGTCTCCCCCGCTAGTGGAATCATCCTCTCCACGTCCGTTTTATCTAGGCACCTCAGTATTCTCTAAGTTTCAATTAAATCCCCCCTCATCCTTCTAAACTTAATCGAGTATGGACCCAAACTCCTCAGCCGCTCCTCTTATGACAAACCCATCATTCCTGGGATTAATCTCGCGAGCCTCCTCTGGACCATCTCCAAGGTCAGCACATCCTTCCTTTGTTATTGGGTCCAAAATTGCTCATAATATTCCAAAGATGGGCAAGAACGGCTTAAATCTGACCACTATTTCTTTACCAGCTCTTGTTTCTGCTCCTGAGGGCACATTTTCAGTGTTTCAGAAGTAGAGGAAACAGTTACTAAAGCAAAGACCCAGACTACTGCTCTGGGGACACTGATTCAAATCCCATCGCCGCATTTATTTTGATCTTAAATTCAATCAGTAAGTCTGGAATCGAAAGCTAGTCTCTGTAATCATAACTATGAAATGAACATCAATTGGTATGAAAACTCACCTTTAGGGGAGGAAATCTGCCCTCAGACTCATAACAATGTGGCTGACTGTTAAATGCCCTCCAAATTAGCCGAGCAAACTGTTTTATCAAACTACTGCTAGGTAAAAAGGAATGAAACCAGAAGGATCACGGGCATCGAACTAAGCATCAGAAACAACAACAAACCCAGCCCTGTTGATCCTGCAACAATCCTCCTTATTAAAATCTGGTGGCCTGTACCAAGATTGGAAGGGCTGTCTCAAGGCAAAGCAAGCACCAACCTGACATAGTTATACTCACCGAACTAGTGTGTAATTTACAGACAATGGACGAGATTCTCTGGCCTCCCTTCCCACTGATGGGAGGTGGCGTATTGTTTGCTAGTGGCGGGATTCTCTGATCCCACTACTGCCAATGGGAATTCCCACTGGTGTCATCTCATGCTGATGGGAAATTCACGGGTGGGGCTGCCGGCCGGACTGGAGAATCCGGCTGCCTTGAACAGCTGGAGAATTCCAGCCAATGTCCCTGACACCACAATCACTCTTCCTAAGAATGTCCTATTCCACCGACCAAACAGACTCACCAGGTGTGGCAGCGGAGTGCTATACAGTCATGAAGGAATTTCTCTGGAAATTATCAACGTTAATTCTAGACTCCATGAAGTCACAAAGCATCAGGTCAAAAATGGTCAAGGAAGTCTCCTGCTAATTGCTCTTTACTGCTCCTCCTCAGCTGAAGAAGCAGTACTCTTCTATGTTGAACACCAATTGGAAGGAATGAAAGCAGAAAGGGCACAGAATATATTCTCGGTGGGGATCTTCAATTTCTATCACCAAAAGTAACCTGTTGGCGCCACTACTGACCAAAATGGCAGAGTTCTGAAGCAGACAGCTGCTAGACTAGATCTGTGTCAGATGTGAGGGAATGGAAGGTAAATCATCTTCATTAATCTATATGACGTATTGGTTGGGATAAACACAACACAGTTCTTTTGGAGATTACGTCCTGTCTTCACAACAAGGGATAACCCCATTGTGTGATGTGGCATTACCACTATGCTAAATGTGATAGATTTTGAACTGATCTAGCAACTCAACACTGGGCATCCGTGAGCTGCAGTGGGTCATCATCAGCAGCAGAAGTGTTTTCAACCACAATCTGTAGCCTTACAGCCCAACGTAAGCCAACTTTGTCTCTACCATCAGGCCAGTCCTGGTTCAATGAGGAGTGCAGGCGAGCATGCCAGGGGAAGACACGGTCATATCTAAAAAAGAATAATCAACTTGTTGAAGTTATAGCGAGGGGGATTGAATATAAAAGTAGGGAGGTCTTGCTGCAGCTGTATAGGGCATTGGTGAGGCCGCAGCTGGAGTACTGTGTGCAGTTTTGGGCGCCGCACCTGCGCAAGGATATTTTGGCCTTGGAGGGAGTGCAGAGGAGGTTTACTAGGCTGATACCGGAGTTGAGGGGGTTGAGCTATGAGGAGAGGCTGAATAAACTAGGCTTGTACTCGTTAGAGTTTAGAAGAATGAGGGGAGATCTCATTGAGACGTATAAGATGATGAATGGGATGGATAGGATAGAGGTGGAGAGACTCTTCCCGCTCAAAAAAGACAGTAGGACTAGGGGGCACAGCCTCAAGATAAAGGGGGGGCGGTTTAGAACGGAGTTGAGGAGGAACTTCTTCACTCAAAGGGTGGTGAATATCTGGAATTCTCTGCCCGTTGAAGTGGTGGAGGCTGCCTCGCTAAATATTTTTAAGAAGCGGGTTGATGGGTTTTTGATAAGAGAGGGGATTAAGGGTTATGGGGAGAGGGCGGGAAAGTGGAACTGAGCCACGACAGATCAGCCATGATCTTATTGAATGGCGGGGCAGGCTCGAAGGGCCAGATGGCCTACTCCTGCTCCTATTTCTTATGTTCTTATGTTCTTACAACACACGATTATTTACTTGCCAAGCAGCTGATCATCATGCAATTGACAGAGTTAAGTGGTCCAACAACCAATGGATAATATCTAAGCTCTGCAGTCCTGTCATAACCAGCCATGAATGTAGTGAACAACTAAACAACTAATCAGGGAGGGATGTTCCACAAATATTCCCATCCTCAGTGGTGTAGCAGCCCAGTAGCTCTGCCTCTAAGGAGACGGACAACAAATGCATGGGAACATTACCAAGTACCCTTTCAAGCTACACACCTTGGAACTATATCGTTGTTCCTTCATTGTTGCTGGGTCAAAATCCTGAAACATCTCCCTAACTGCACTGTAAATATACTTACACAACACGAACTTCAGCGATTCAAGAAAGCAGCTCATCACCACCTTTTCATGGACAACAAATGCTGACCCAGCCAGTAATGCCCACGTTCTGAGAAAGAATATATATTATTGATGGGCCAAATGGGCTTCTTCTACACTGAAGGGATTTTATGAATAACAAAAATCTGGTCATTTCTGCATTCTTGGAGTTTTTGCCTTTGATCAGCTCTTCCCTTGTGCCAGCTTTCAAAGTAATATGGATCAACATATATCTGGATCGCTTAAGGATCAGGTTGGGTCTCACCAGGAATACTAACATCATCGGGAGCAGGAGCAGCAGCAACTTTCCCATCAACCACCTGCACTGCAGGTTAGTGGAAGACCTCCAACTTGCAGGAAGTGATACCCCCAACACAACCATGCAGGCAAAGAGGATGAGCTATCAGGACATGTGCCTCAGCTGCTTAGAACTTTCCTGTTGGATGTTTGCTGACAAATACAGGCTCCTGGAAGAAGATCTTCCAAGTATAGAGCCACACATTGCTTCTGGTTCGCTAAAGCCCTGCATTTCCTTGCCTCTTGCTCCTTCCAGGATTTGCTGGTTTGCAGAAACGCACTATCAGCTGCCCACAAGTGCAAATGACAGATGTTGTGAATATCTGATTGTGTAGCACACATGTTTCAGAAAATGGCTTTTAGTTTAGGAATTTAATTTAAAATGCAGATCAATGGAAACACTTGATTGAGAAACTAAAGAATAGTTGGGTGATTATAGTTCAAAGGGTAATTCATGTTTATTTAATAAATTCACCGTTAGAGGTGAGAAAAAATGAACAATGGATGACCCATCTCAAAGGCAGGTAGGGACAGGATGTGTACAGTTATTACAATAAGACATTAAATTATTCTTGTAGATCCCAGATAAAATAAACCAAAAGGACTTTTTAAACAAAGGTATTTCTTTTTGGAACCAATAGGTTAGGAAAGAGGGCCATCTACTCCTTCAGATATATAAATTATTCGCATGAATCCCAGCATCTAAAGGGTTGTTTTGATACTTAAGTAAATGATATTTATTTTAAACAGATGTTTGGAATATCCCATATATGTCATATTGCCATGGAGATGGGTTGCATGTTCTGTTGTGTGAGGTTTATCTGTATTTTTGTTCACAGGAACAAGAAGCTTGAGAACAGATTTAGAATTGAGGGAGCAAAAGAGATAAATGTTCATAGGCCTGTATCTTAAACAGAGAAAATACTAACTTTACTACTTTCAAGTGGAATGTGGGTGGAGGCTTACACTCAATCTGAAAGCACAAGGGAAGGGTCGGAAAAAGGGAATGGGGGCAGTGAGGAAAGCATGAGGACCATCGTCACTCCATTTCATGGCACCTTTCATGATTGCTGAGAGGTGAGTGGAGAAGGTTCATCAACAGCAACTTTTGTGTCTCACTCACCTTGCTTATTCATAGAATACTCATATAATCCTTACAGTGCAGAAGAAGACTATTCAGCCCATCAAGTCTGCATCAACTCTCTGATGGCATATCTTACCCAGGCCCTCTTCCCTGCCCTACCCCTGTAACCCCACATGTTTAAAGTCTGACAACACCAGGTTTTAGTCCAACCTATTTATTTGATAATATACTCACAAGCTTTCGGGGTTAGCCCCTTCGTCAGGTGAATGGAGAGTTCTGGCCTCAGAAAGAGCATATAAAGCACAGACAGTTTAGAGTTTACTGATTAGAATGCGAATCCTTACACCTAACCTGCTGTTCAAGACCTGAAGTGGCTGATAATGTGAGTGGAAGGAGCACTGATCACAGTTTAAAGAGATGTGTATTGTCTCCAGACAGTACAGTAAGTGAGGTTTTGCAAACCCAGGCAAGTCATGGGGGTTACAGATAGTGCGACATGAACCCAAGATCCCTGTTGAGACCGTCCTCATGTGTGCGGAACTTGGCTATCAGTCTCTGTTCAGCGACTCTGCGCTGTCGTGTGTCGTGAAGGCCACCTTGGAGAATGCTTACCCGAAGGTCAGAGGCTGAATGCCCGTGACCACTGAAGTGTTCGCCAACAGGAAGGGAACAGTCTTGCCTGGTGACTGTCGAGCGACGTTCATTCATCCGTTGTCGTAGCGTCTGCATGGTCTCCCCAATGTACCATGCTTCGGGACATCCTTTCTTGCAACGTATCAGGTAGACAATGTTGGCCGAGTTGCAAGAGTATTTACCATGTACCTGGTGGATGGTATTCTCACGTGTGATGATGGTATCCATGTCGATGATCCGGCATGTCTTGCAGAGGTTGCTGTGGCAGGGTTGTGTGGTATTGTGGTCACTGTTCTCCTGAAGGCTGGGTAGTTTGCTGCGAACAATGGTGTGTTTGAGGTTGTGTGGTTGTCTGAAAGCAAGAAGTGGGGGTGTGGGGATAGCCCTGGCGAGATGTTCGTCTTCATCAATGATATGTTGAAGACTCCGGAGAAGATGTCGTAGCTTCTCCGCTCCGGGGAAGTACTGGACGACGAAGGGTACTCTGTCCACTGTGTCCTGTGTTTGCCTTCTGAGGAGATCGGTGCGGTTTTTCGCTGTGGCGCATCGGAACTGCCGATCTATGAGTCGAGCACCATATCCTGTTCTTATGAGGGCATCTTTCAGGGTCTGGAGGTGTCTGTCACGATCCTCCTCATCTGAGCAAATCCTGTGTATACGGAGGGCTTGTCCATAGGGAATGGCTTCTTTAACATGTTTAGGGTGGAAACTGGAGAAGTGGAGCATTGTGAGATTGTCTGTGGGCTTGCGGTACAGTGAGGTGCTGAGGTGACCGTCCTTAATGGAGATGCGTGTGTCCAAGAATGCAACTGATTCTGGGGAATAATCCATGGTGAGTCTGATGGTGGGGTGGAATTTGTTGATATCATCATATAGTTGTTTCAGTGATTGTTCACCATGAGGCCAAAGGAAGAAAATGTCATCGATGTATCTAATGTACAGCATCGGTTGAAGATTCTGTGCAGTGAAGAAGTCTTGTTCGAACCTGTGCATGAAGATGTTGGCATATTGAGGTGCAAATTTGGTCCCCATGGCTGTTCCATGTGTCTGGATGAAAAACTGGTTGTTGAAGGTGAAGACATTGTGGTCCAGGATAAAGCGGATGAGTTGTAAAATTGCATCTGGAAACTGGCAGTTGTCATCATTGAGTACTGAGGCAGTCGCAGCAATGCCATCGTTGTGGGGGATGTTGGTGTAGAGCGCTGAGACATCCATTGTGACGAGGAGTGTCCCTGGTTCAACTGCTCCGCGTGTGCTGAGTTTCAGTAGGAAGTCCGTAGTGTCACGACAAAAGCTGGGGGTTCTTTGTACAATGGGTTTCAGGATGCCCTCGACGTAGCCGGAGAGGTTCTCACACAGAGTTCCATTGCCCGATACGATGGGACGGCCAGGTGTGTTTGCCTTGTGTATCTTTGGGAGGCAGTAGAGATCTCCAATGCGGGGAGTACGTGGAATGAGAGCACGGAGGGTGCTCTGAAGGTCCGGATCAAAGGTCTTGATCAGATTGTTGAGTTGACGAGTGTGTTCTTTGGTCGGATCTGTGGGTAATTGTCTGTAGTGTTCCTCATTGTTTAGTTGTCGGTACACTTCTTTACAGTAATCCGTTCTGTTCAGTATGACGATGGCCCCTCCTTTGTCCAGATTCATCAGCCGCACTCACAAGACAGCCCCGAACATCACCCAAGCACAACGCAATGCCATCCACGCTCTCAAGACAAACCGCAACATTGTCATCAAACCAGCAGACAAAGGAGGGGCCATCGTCATACTGAACAGGACGGATTACTGTAAAAACGCCGGCATACCCACATCATGACCCCACATGTTTACCATGGCTAATCCATCTAACCTACACATCCTGGGACATTAAGGGGCAATTTAGCATGGCCAATCTACCTGACCTTTGATCTGTGGGAGGAAACACATGCAAACATGGGGAGAATATGCAAACTCCACATAGACCGGAATAGCTCTTGGGTCCCTGGCATTGTAAGGAACAGTGCTAACCACTATGCCTCTGTGCTCCCTCATTGTGCCACAGTTTCCAATTTGCATAGCACGCTGTGGATCTGCGCCCAAAAATCAGGCAAATGCATTTCACATGCATCAAAATCAATAGAACTGAATATGGAGTGGGACGAAATTCTGACAGCAAATGCAATACTGCCCACTTTGCACGCAAATCTAAAGATGAACTCCATCTTGAATATGTGCCAAAGTGTATGTAGATAATTGGATCTTTCTTCATTACCTCCCCCATTACTCCCTCAACTTGTGTGCTTTATAGCCAAGCACACACACATGCAGACAGTTCACGAGTATAACTGGCATTATTTTTATGACTGGTTTGCAAACCCACTTTTGCTATCATAATTTCATATACAAGTCTCTGTCTACAATTGCTTCATTCGCTGTGTGCAACACCGTTGACACAATCAGGTGATCAGAATTTAGAAACGTATTCTCAAAGTTTCTGAAACACTTTCAAAAATAGAATCTTATCGGTGTCTCTGCAACTGTACAGAACCAGCAACATTTGGTAAACCACTCTGTATTTCCTGACTTTCTGGCTACAATATGACTCCATCAGTTTTTTTTTCCTTTTCTCGTTTTGCAAGATAATCTATTCCTTTGTTACTATAAAAGAGTGATTTAACTGGAATACTTAACATTTATAGATGAAGTTCACTATTGTTTAATCAATATGTCAAAATAGCTATATAAGTGCTATCCTGGATTTTATTTGCCAAATCAACATTTTGCCTCAGTTCTCTCAATGCAGCAAGAGAAAAATCAGAGGTAGCCCAATGATAGAGAAGGAAGAAGCTTGTAGTTGACCTGACTGCAGAAATCAATATATTCCAAAGAAAAAAGTGTGCAACAGGAAGATTTTAATTTTTCTGAACAAATTTTCTGATATAGATCACTATTTAAAGTTTATTTATTAGTGTCACAAGTAGGCTTACATTAACACTGCAATGAAGCTACTGTGAAAATCCCCCAGTTGCCACACTCTGGTGCCTGTTCAGGTTCACTGAGGGAGCATTTAGCCTGGCCAATGCAACTAACCAGCACATCTTTCGCACTGTGGGAGAAGACCAGAGCATGGAGGCGAAACCCATGCAGACACAGGGAGAACATGCAAACTCCAAACAGACAGTGACCCAAGCCAGGAATTGAACCTAGGTTCTTGGTGCTGTGAGGCAGCAGTGCTAACCACTGTTCCACTGTGCGCCACTACTAATTTTTTTCAATTGTTTATTATATTGGGTCATTATAAACTACAAGAAACTTTCTAATCGTTTTCAAAATGCAAATATCACTGTCTCTGTGATCATTCACACTTCCTGACAGGATGTTCCTGATAGGCTGAACATTGCTAGATTTTGAGATGTAGTCTATTGTATGAACAAAACGCAGTGGGTGGGAATTTCCATCCCCACCCTCCACTGGTATCTTCAATTCTGACTTTTGGCTGACTGAAAATCCGGATAAAAATTTTATTTTTTGAACTGAATAAAATACTTGCATTAAATGAAACCGCTGCCATCTGTTAACTTTTTCTACCCTTTTTCTGTTAATTTTGCCCTAGGATTGTTCTCCCAAAGGGTTTGATTCATCCTATTCCCAATGTTATATTGTTAAGCTTCAAACGAAGTCAAGACTCAAACTATTACCATGCCTTGAGGTTAGAGCCGTTTTGGGAATGAAGCAATGTGTGATTTTTCTTCCCTTCTGGCAATCACGATGGTCAGAAACCATTAATAATTTTCCCCTTCCATCTTTTGGCAGCCCACAATGCGTTTCATCCAACATCAGTCGTTGATTTTCAAATTAGGATATTATCAATGTTTTTGTTCAATTCTAACTATAAGTATACGTTGCAATTAACTGCAAACTTACTTGGGGCCTTGAGTGACATTCCTTGGTACCGGAAGTGGAAGAGGACAGGTTGAGGTGGGCAATCTGAATGAGAGGCTAGGACACTGCTTTGATTGCTTGTCATAGGATGGCCTTCAAATCATAGAATGGTTGCAGGAGAGAAGGCAACCATTTAGCCTATTTGTCCCTTGCCATTCCTCTGCAAGAGCAATTTAGCTCGTTCCACTCCTTGACCCTTTCGCCATTGTCCTTCAGGTAAGAAATAGTTTGTTTTTGAAAATGATCATAGAACCATAGAAACCCTACAGTGCAGAAGGAGACCATTTGGCCCATCGAGTCTGTATCGATCACAATTCCACCCAAGATCTACCCCCATATCCCTACATATATACCCACTAATCCCTCTAACCTATACATCTCAGGACTCTCAGGGGCAATTTTCACGATGACCAATCAACCTAACCCACACATCTTTGGACTGTGGGACGAAATCGGAGCACCCGGAAGAAAGCTACGCGGACATGAGTAGAATGTGCAAACTCCACACAGACAGTGACCCAAGCCGGGAATCGAACCCAGGTCCCTGGAGCTGTGAAGCAGCAGTGCTAACTACTGTGCCACCCAATGATTGAGTCTGTCTCCAGCACCCTTTCAAGGCAGTCATAACCACCTACTATTGCAAAAAAAGAGGTTCTTCCTCAAGTTACGTTTGATACTTGCGGAATCACTTCACCCATGTGTCCTCCTGTTTAAGACTTATCCACCACTAAGAACAATTTTCCATCCACTCAGCCTAGACTTCCTCATGAGTTTGAACATCTATCAAATTTCCTCTCAACCTTCCCTTTGAGAAGTTGATCTTTCTGTACACTCTAGCTATCACTGTTAACATTACATTCTGTACTCTTTCTTTTCCTTCTTTTATGCTTTATCCTAATAGCACGCAAGAAACAATACTTTTCACTGTATATGAATACATGTGGCAATAATAAATCAAATCAATTCAAATCAAAGACTGAATTCCTTGATCTCTGGGATCACCTTTGTAAATACTCTGAAGCCTTCCTCAGGTATGGTGCCTAGAATTGGACACCTCGCCCAGATCTTCTGATTACAGATTGTCAGAGACCAAGATGTGCTTCAGGATCTTGGAGACGCCCGGACACAATTGCCATGGAATCAGAGCGGTGAGGGGCAGACAATGGAAACGTCTGTTGACCTCGGTCTTGCTCGAGCAAGGCCCTAAAATCCTGCACAATTAAACAATGAGGATCGCCTGGGAGGTTTGAACTTCCAAAGAACAATTTCTCTGCTCCTTTGGTCCCCTGGAAAGGTGTCCGGCTGGGATTTTTTGCCCCCTCCCACAGTGGGTTTTCCAGCAGCAGCGGTGACCTGCCATGGGCTGGTGAGCAATGGAAGTCAACATTTCCTTCGGTCAGACTGGAAGATCACGGCACAGTGGCATAGCAGTTAGCACTGCTGTCTCACAGCACCAGGGATCCTGGTTCAATTCCAGCCTTGGCTCACTGTCTGTGTGGAGTTTGCACATTCTTCCTGTATCTGCGTGAGTTTCCTCCAGATACTTTGGTTTCCTCCCAGACTCCAAAGATGTACGGGTTAGGTTGATTGGCCGTGCTAAATTGTTCTTTGGTGTCAGGGAGATTAGGAAGGTAAATATGTGGAGTTGCGGGAATGGGGTCTGGGTGGGATTATGGTCTGTGCAGACTCGATGGGCCAAATGGCCTCCTTCTGCACTGCAATGATTCTATTGTTCTATATTTCTATTGCACTGCGGATCAATGCCTCTGCCATCGGAAAATCTGCTGCCGGGGTAGAGGGCAGAATGTGATGCCTTCTGACTCTGAGATAGAGGCACATACTTTGGACCCTTCCAATGTACTCAGCTGAATAGTTACTTAGGAAATGTTAGACTGAAAAACTCTCATCTAATTTTTGGGTAACGATACAACTGACATCTTTGACTTCCCCAGCAACCCTGTGATAAACCCATTGACTCCGCAACCAATGCTGACCCTGCCAAAAGCCGCTGACTATCCCCCTGACCTGACCTGACTTCACCCTACCAGTGGACTCCTCGCAATCCCTTCACCCGACCAGACTACCCCACCACCTGACTGTTCCCAATCCCCTGACACCCCTTGACACAATCTGACTAGCTACCATCACCCAACTATTCCCAGACTCGCCGGCTTATCCCAACCCCCCAGTTCTCCCTGACCCAACCCAACCCACCACATGGCTTCTGCCCCTGACCACCCCCCCCCTCCCCTTCCCCCTCCCCCAACCAACTTGATAACCGCCACTGGCCTAACCTGATTACTTCCCAATCCACCTACCCACTCCCCCATCTTACTCCCTGTCAAACGACCCAGATATCCTCCTGACCAGCTGCCACCTTACCCATCTACCAGCCTACCCAGCCCAGGTACATCCTCCTACACTTACTACCCTACTTAGAAGTCACTCGACCAAGATGCCCCCTACCAACTTAATCCTCTTACCTCGCTCACTCTGCCCACTTACACAGCTATACATTCACCAGTTCATCCATTCACTGAAACACTGAAAAGGTGTTTAAACGTCCTTTGACTTTTCAGTGTGTTTGTGAACATTGACCAGAATATAGCAGCTAGTGTTGCAGAAAGAGTGTGTGTCTTGTTGTCAGCCAGCTTCACCCCTGGTTTTCTGCTTCCATCAATCATAGCGACACTGTTTTGCCGGCAAAACCGGCTGTGCACGCTTTTTGTCCATGGGTGGGGTGGTGGGGTTTGGAGGGGCAGTGGCAGGAGAACGCCTAGTACTGGGAGAGATCAGGGCGCATGTGCAATGGCGCCCCCTAGAGCTCTACGCTGCTGCCAAGAATCACATCTTGGCACTTTTTGTGCATTAAGTGCCATAAAACTGCACTTTCAAACTCACCCGAATGCTGGTCTGAAATGTTCTCTTTTTCTCACTGATTCGGTACTTTGAATCTTTTTCATAAGTTCATGCCCTAAGTTTGGTTTTGCTTGTGACATTTTCACTTCTGAGTCAGAAATTCGGGGGAATTTCTGTCTCATCAGCAGCTGGATTACATAATTTATGATGCAACACTTAGATCTTTTCTGGTACAAGGGAGTCTGTTTTAAAAGCTTTTAAATGTAATTTTTGATTCATTTAACTAAAACATGAACTAATGTTTCCCAATGAAATTTGAAAAAAGTTTAGTTTTTTAAAAATGAATCTCAATCATTTAAAACCAGGTTGCTCAAGCTGATGGAATGCCATCAATTAAAATGCACATTTTCCACAATGAATCTAATTTAAGCTGTTTTAAATCAATTTTCATCAAGTTATAACTTTTGTATATACCTGAAAGAAAATTTTGAAAGCAATTTTTAAGAAATTATGTTCTGAAACATTGTCCAACTGTGCAGGTTAGTGGTAAATTTTGTACTTGTGACATACAAAGGACTTTGAATAGAAACTCAGTGGGAGAAGAACCTTTCTCAAAATGGGTGTAGTTCCCACTAAAATCAGCAATTGCAACCAAAGTGGAAACATTATCCCCTTCAACATACAGAGCATTTTGTCTGGAGCCTCAGTGGCTTCATTGAGCTCTTTGATGGCAGTTTTGACTTTAAGTTCGGTAGGCCTGAAGAATTTGAAGTGTCTTGTCTTTCTGCTGTTACTTTCCTGTAGGAAAATTGATTAGTCAACAAAACTTGATTTGTTTGATTCTTGATTCTTTTGCACTGTGCAAGCAGGTGATGTCAAATAATTCCCCGAAAGGAGTAGTTGTATGACTCAAGTAGCTGTGACTTCCATTGACATTGGCTATGGTTATGATGGGTGTTAGCTGCAAGTATCCTTCATAGCTCTGCACCTGCCTCCATGCTAACCTGAGGGCTGCAGAAGTAGGTTATTGTTGATGAGGCGTATCAGAGCTCACAAATAGCATAGTGGCAGGTGTGCCCGCCCTCTCTGGTGCTCACTGATCTCTCTGGTACAACTCATCACCTTGTAAACCTCCAACCTTGAAAAATTGCAATTTAAGCACATGGCAAAATCCCAACATTAATTTCAACAGTTCTGTCAAGTGGCACAGAGATTCCAAGTAGCATGAATTTAAATGTTATTCTCTGAGGGAAAAATTGTTTTGCAACAGGTTTTGCACAACGTTGGTCTTTTATTATCTTCTTGTCCTTCAGACCTCTTGTAATGGCTTTAAATACTGTTCGCTTTCTGATATTTTTGCAAATAATTTGCAATCTAAGAAATAAGGACAGGAGTATGCCTTATACCCTTCGAGCTCACTACTCCATTCAGTAATATCAAAGTTAATCTATGATCTCTACCCAATTTTCCCATCCAATCATCATATCCCTTAATTCTGCTGGTGTGTAATAATCTATCTCCTTGTTAAATATACTCAATGACAGGGCAGCTACAACCCTCTGAAATGGAGAATTCCAAAGATTCACAATGCTCTGCATGAAGACATTTCTATTCATCTTGGTCTTAAATGAATTACTTCTTATCCTGCATTATGTTTTCCTCGTTCTTTTGTCAGGGGAAGAATTATTTCCCCATGTTAAGCTCTCTCAAAATAATGTGTGTTTCAATCAGATCATCCCACCCTGTTCTAAGCTCAAAAAAGTACAGCGTGAATTTTACCAACCTGCCCAGCGTGGGAATCAGAGTGGCTGAGGGGTGGAACATGGAAAAGTCCGTTGACCTCGGGCAGGATTTTCTGGTTTCCGGGAAAGTGAGGCCACAAAATTCTGCCTTAAAGGTCTATTCTACTCGAGCTCACGTTGTGGACAGCGTACTTATCCCAGGACATTACGTAATCAGCCTTCATTGTTCTTTCTCCAAGGCAAGTATATCCTTCTTAGATGAGATCAAAGTTGCGCACTGTGCTTTAGGTGTAATCCCACCAAAGCCCATACAATTGTAACAAAAACTTCCTTACTCTTGCTGTACAACCCTTTTGCAATAGAGCTCAAACCACCATTTGACTTCCTAACTGCCTGCATGTTGACTTTCTCTATTCTCAGCCTTTTTGCTTTCCATAAATATTCACAAAAAATCAAACTTGAGTAATAATGATTATATAAAGTTATCTTATGAAATAAACATTTAAAACAGTAAAAAAAAGTTAAGGATCTATTCAGTTCAGAAAGCAAGAGCCCCTTTGTGCTTGGAGTTTTGCTTAATGTGCATTCCAGATGGTTCAGATGAGAACTCAGCATGGGTCCATTTGTAATCAATGGGAAATTTCATGTGGTCACAGTTGCTTGCATCAGCTATTAATTTAAATATTAAAATTAAGTTCTTGCACTTGCGCTGACTTACGCTGAGAGGTTGGCCACACCTGCCACTATGCTCAGATCCAACTGAGTGACTGGGCGATATATCCAAATATCATAGAAACTAATTTATGAATGTACATTTAATGAGAATTTCTTTGTATCTGAAACTATGAGCCTAATTTTTGCAGAATTAAGTTAAATCTAATTCTGGAGACCCTTAAAATGACAGGCACGAACTGGATACAGAGGTCCCACTCCCACTTCTGACAGGTCCTATTTTTGGCCTCAGGTAGAAAAAGGAGTGGTGAGAATCATAGATGTGGATGTGCCAGCGTTGGACTGGGGTAAACACAGTAAAAAGTCTGACAACACCAGGTTTTAGTCAACCGATTTATTTGATAGTAAACTCACAAGCTTTCGAGGGGACTCCCTCTTCGTCGGGTGAATGGAGAGTTCTGGCCTCGGACAGAGCATATAAAGCACAGACAGTTTACAGATTACTGATTAGGATGCAAATCTTTACACCTAACCATTGTCGGCCACTTTAGGACTTGAACAGCAGGTTAGGTGTAAAGATTCGCATCCTAATCAGTAATCTGTAAACTGTCTGTGCTTTATATATGCTCTGTCCGAGGCCAGAACTCTCCATTCACCCGACGAAGAGGGAGTCCCCTCGAAAGCTTGTGAGTTTACTATCAAATAAATCGGTTGGACTAAATCCTGGTGTTGTCAGACTTTTTACTGAGAATCATAGAGGCAGGAAATCCAAAGTCAGCACAGCCATTTGAAATTACTACTGAGTTTAAACAAGTAATTGTTACAAAAACCTTTAACCTACATTGTGGGAGTCACAAATTGATGGAGTAGACATAAGCGCTCTTGACACGTAAATTAAGTCTATTTAAGTGTCATGGCCAGAAGCTTTTTTTTAAAAAATCCCCAGTCCTTTAAAAGTAAAGAAACACATTGTGAAGCTATCAGTTAGAACTTTTTTAAAATCCTCTGCTGAATGATTTTGATTGACAGGCCATCTGATGTAAGTTAGAAAAATATGTTTGTATACTTTCAATATGTTTGTATTCTTTGTTGACATTTCCCAAAGGCTGTAATACAGCTGTGATCATTATGAATGCATGGATGACTTTCAAAGGCTAAAAGATGCACTTATCTTGACAAGATGTGGAGGTCACATTTTGATTAACAGTTTAAAGAGGCTATTGAGGGATTTGCTTTCTTGAATTGTCATGGAGAGTGCATGGAGAATGCGTGAGGATTGAGGGATGGGAAGAGTGAGAGCTCGAGAGCATAAGAGCTTCTAAAACAACAGAGTTCCAAGACAGGCTTTCTAAACAGTCCACCTCAGCACTTGTGGCCATGGCCGCTCACCATTTGGTTCCAGGGTGGACAGGCTTGACTTGATTTCCTGCATCGTAAATCGGGGGGGGTAACGGGGCCCTTTAAACTGAGGCACATCTGCTGAGTTGAGAAATTTCCCAAGTTGAGCTCCCTACCTTATTAGTAAAGAACCCAGTTGTATATGCATTTCCAAAAGTAATATTTTTAATGTCATTGGCTATACAACTTTTTCTTGTGTTCTAGGCTTTTTTGTTAAAACACGGGCAGCTGATGTTACAAAGTGCAACAAACCTTAATTTTATTGACACTGATCTTTGGAAAGGAGCATTTTATCCTGGAAATTGTAGGCCTTGTTCAATAATATGACTGTAAAAGGTTGTCCAAATTGCAAAAATTATTGATTTTGTCAAATGATTTCTTCCAGATCAAGCCGAATATTTCTATAATACTATTCATCTGTTTTGAATTCTATTATCTCTGATCAAATGAAGAGAAACTTTCTCTGAAACTCCCACCAGACATTTGGCTTTTGTATAAATATTTCATTCATTAGGTCAGCACACTTTAAGTTGAACCTCCTGCAACAGCACTAAATGTCTTCACAATTTATTAAGAGAAGCGATCTGGTAAATCCATTGGGCAGCAGTTTCCAGCCTCTTTGTAGAGATATCTGCTGTGTGACATTCAGTGGCACAGAAGAAAGTCCATCGATTCCAAAGATGTGTGGATTAGATAGATGGCCATGCTAAATTGTCCCTTAATTTCAGGGGGTCTAGCAGATTGTGGTGGGAAAATTTTGAGAAGTGGCTAATTGTGTCTTAAACTACGACAATTCAAAACTCGCAAGGCAAATATCCCTGTATAAAAGACATAGCAAGTTATTTAACATAAAACATAAAAAACAACACAATCCAAACATACAGCCGACTGGAATCTCACAAAGGGTTAATTAGCTCTATAGACACAGTGACAGAACCTCTCCAAAAGAACTGAATTACTGAGTCAAATACAGATCAATTATACTTTTTCATAATCAATAATTCCACCGTTCATTAGCTTAAAATCAATTTCATTTAACAGTTATACATCAATACAAATCTCTGTCAAGTACTTCAGCCAACCATAAGATACTTAATAGCATTTTGATATCTTATTCGTCTTTCTGATGTCCTACAGATTCTGGATGTAGCTTCCCTTTTTGGCAGCAACACCCTCCCTGTTGCTTGGTAACGTAGATGCTACTGCAAGGTCAAAATAGACATTCCCACTAGTTCATTGCCAAGTTGAATAGACATGTGTTTCTGCTTCCAGGTTCATATCTATTCAGTGTCTGAGCAACGTATACATCAATTCATAATGTTGCATAATGTGTACCCTCTCAGGAATGCCGCCTGATAAGACTTGCTGACTGACCTGTTCCCAAATCTTTGGCTTCAAACTATTGACCTTTACCACCATGTCTTTTGAATAAAGAACAAAGCAAATTCCAGCATAGGAACAGGCCCTTCAGCTGTCCAAGCCTGCACCGAACATGCTGCCCAACTGAACTAAAACCATCTACCCTTCTGGGGACCATATCCCTCTATGCTCATCCTATTCATGTGTTTGTCAAGACACCTCTTAAAAGTCACTATCATATCCCTTTCCACTACCTCCCCAGCAACGAGTTTCAGGCACCCACAACCATCTGTGTAAAAAATCTGCCTCGTACAACTCCTTTAAACCTTGCCCCTCGCACCTTAAATCTATGTCCCCTAGTAATTGACTCTTCCACCCTGGGAAAAAGCTTCTGACTATCCATTCTGTTTATGCCCCTCATAATCTTATAGACTTCTATCAGGTTGCCCCTCAACCTCCGTCGCTCCAGTGAGAACAAATCAAGTTTCTCCAACCTCTCCTCATAGCTAGTGCCCTCCATACCAGGTAACATCCTGGTAAATCTTTTCTGTACCCTCTCCAAAGCCTCCACATCCTTCTGGTAACACGGCAACCAGAATTGAACACAATATTCTAAGTGGGGTCTAACTAAGGTTCTATAAATTTGCAACATGACTTGCCAATTTTTAAACTCAATGCCCTGGCTGATGAAGGCAAGCATGCCGTATGCCTTCTTGACTACCTTCTCCACCTGAGTTGCCACATTCAGTGGCCTGTGTACCTGTACATCCTGATCCCTCTGCCTATCAATATTTTTAAGGGTTCTGCCATTTATTGTTGGACGAGGTGGGCTCGAGGAGGAGTTCTTGGAATGCTGCCGGGATAATTTCCTTGAACAGTGTGTGTTGGAGCCGACGAGGGAGCAAGCTATCTTGGATCTGGTGCTATGTAATGAGGCGGGTAGAATTAGGGACCTTGCGGTGAAGGATCCTCTTGGAGAGAGTGATCATTGTATGGTGGAGTTTCTGGTGCAGATGGAGGAGGAGAAAGTGGGTTCCCGGACACGCGTCCTTTGTTTGAACAGAGGGGAGTATGGTAGGATGAGAGAAGAATTGGCGAATGTGGACTGGGGGAATGTGTTGGAAGGTAGGTCTGCTGAGGAGCAGTGGAGGATCTTTAAGGAGATCTTTCTTGGTGCTCAGCAGAAATTTATTCCGATGGTTAAAAAGGACAGTAGGAAGAGAGGTAATAAGCCGTGGATAACGAAGGAGGTGAAGGAAAGTGTTAAATTAAAAGCGAAGGAATTTAGAGTAGCTAAGAGCAGTGGGCGAGAAGAGGATTGGGAAAGGTTTAAATGTCAACAAAGATTGACAAAGAAGTTGATAAAGGAGGGTAGGAGAAGCTATGAGGCTGGGCTAGCACTTAATATAAAAAAGGATAGCAAGAGTTTTTATAAATATATAAAAAGGAAGAGGCTGGCTAGGGTGAACGTTGGTCCTTTAGAGGATGAGAAAGGGGAGCTAGTGGTAGGGGATGGGGATATGGCTAAGGTCTTGAATAACTTTTTTGTTTCTGTCTTCACGGAGGAGGACGTGAATAATTTGCCGGGTGTTAGCGATGGAAAGGTGGTAGGACTGGAGGGTCTTAATGACATTACTGTTACTAGAAAGGTGGTGCTCGACAGACTGGAGGGGCTGATTGTGGACAAGTCCCCAGGACCGGATGGAATGCATCCGAGGGTTCTGAAAGAAATGGCGGAGGTGATAGTGGATGCCTTGGTGGTTATTTTCCAGACGTCGCTGGATTCCGGGGAAGTGCCGGAAGATTGGAAAACGGCTAATGTTACGCCGTTGTTTAAGAAGGGTGCCAGGCAAAAGGCGGGGAATTATAGGCCGGTTAGTTTAACGTCTGTGGTAGGTAAAATGTTAGAATCCATCATTAAGCAGGAAATTGCGAGGCATCTTGAAGGGAATTGCTTGATAGGGCGGACGCAACACGGTTTCATTAAAGGGAAGTCGTGTCTGACAAATTTACTGGAGTTCTATGAGGATGTGTCTAGGGCAGTGGATAGAGGAGAGCCGGTGGACGTGGTCTTTCTGGATTTTCAGAAGGCGTTTGACAAGGTACCTCACAAGAGGTTATTGCAGAAGGTCAGGGGACATGGAGTTGGGGGTAGGGTGTTAGCGTGGATAGAGGATTGGTTGTCAAATAGGAGGCAGAGAGTGGGGGTCAATGGGTGCTATTCGGATTGGCGGATGGTGACTAGTGGGGTGCCCCAGGGGTCGGTGCTGGGGCCTCAGCTATTTACCATTTATATAGATGATCTGGAGGAGGGAACCGAGTGCAGGGTGTCGAAATTTGCTGATGACACCAAGATTGGGGGAACGGCAAATTGTGCGGAGGGTGTGGAGAGTCTGCAGAAGGATCTAGATAGGCTGGGCGAATGGGCCAGGAAATGGCAAATGGAATTTAATGTTGGCAAGTGTGAGGTGGTCCACTTTGGTAGGAAGAATGGTAGGAAGGACTATTACTTACGTGGCGAAAAACTGCAGCAGGCGACGGTGCAGAGGGACCTCGGGGTCCTTGTGCATGAATCGCAAAAACCCAGCTTGCAGGTGCAGCAGGTGGTCAGGAAGGCGAATGGGATGCTGGCCTTCATAGCGAGGGGGATTGAATATAAAAGTAGGGAGGTCTTGCTGCAGCTGTATAGGGCATTGGTGAGGCCGCAGCTGGAGTACTGTGTGCAGTTTTGGGCGCCGCACCTGCGCAAGGATATTTTGGCCCTGGAGGGAGTGCAGAGGAGGTTTACTAGGCTGATACCGGAGTTGAGGGGATTGAGCTATGAGGAGAGGCTGAATAAACTAGGCTTGTACTCGTTAGAGTTTAGAAGAATGAGGGGAGATCTCATTGAGACGTATAAGATGATGAATGGGATGGATAGGATAGAGGTGGAGAGACTCTTCCCGCTCAAAAAAGACAGTAGGACTAGGGGGCACAGCCTCAAGATAAAGGGGAGGCGGTTTAGAACGGAGTTGAGGAGGAACTTCTTCACTCAAAGGGTGGTGAATCTCTGGAATTCTCTGCCCGTTGAAGTGGTGGAGGCTGCCTCGCTAAATATTTTTAAGAAGCGGGTTGATGGGTTTTTGATAAGAGAAGGGATTAAGGGTTATGGGGAGAGGGCGGGAAAGTGGAACTGAGCCACGACAGATCAGCCATGATCTTATTGAATGGCGGGGCAGGCTCGAAGGGCTAGATGGCCTACTCCTGCTCCTATTTCTTATGTTCTTATGTTCTTATTGTACATTTCCTCTCCATATTAGACCTTACGAAATGCATGCCCTCACATTTGTAATGCATTACCTCACATTTCGGTAACTTAGCTTGACCAAAGTGAACAATGCATTTGAAATACATTTAAAATATCAGCAATCTATGCTTTAAAATCATAACTATTTGTTTTGATTCATTTGCTTCATTCGCATATGTATAAGCTGTTTGTGTTAGCTTGCTCAATAATCATTTAACTCTTTACTGATTCCTTGTCCTCTGAAAGACTGCATTCTGCCTGTAAATTTACTAGCTGATCAGAAATCACCTTTTACACAGGATAAATGTATAAGGTTACTGGGACAGGGCCTGGGTGAAACATTGCCTGTGTGGGCTCGATGGGCCAAATAGTCTCTTTTCGTAAGGATTCTGTGATTCTGGCTGGACTGGAAGATCTCGGTCAAGTCTTGTTCTAATGAAATGCTATGCCATCTGATCCCACAGCCCATAATACCATAAGATGTAGGAGCAGAATTAGGCCATTTGGCCCATCAGGTCTACACCACCATTCAATCATGGTGGGTAAGTTTCTCAACCCCATTCTCCCACTTTTCCCTGTAACCTTTGATCCTGTTACCAGTCAAGAACCTATCTTTCTCTTAAATACACTCAATGACTTGGGTTCCACAGTCTTCTTCGGCAATGAACTCCATAGATTCTCCACCCTCTGGCTGAAGAAATTCCTCTTCATCTCACTTCATCCTTGCCCCAGTCACCTCCTACAAAGCCCATGTGGTGTTTTATTAGTAGAATGGTGTATGGTGGGGTATTCCCTCCATATGCTTGAAGGCAGTGAAACTTCCTAAAATATGCATAGTGTTGCAATAGGCAGGAAAAGTGGCATTGAAGCTGCCAGCACCAATGAGGTCTTTCTCCGCCATGTTAATCATAGAGTCATAGAGGTTTACAGCATGGAAGCAGGTCCTTCAGCTCAATTTGTCCACACCACCCCTTTTTTTAACTCCTAAGCTAGTCCCAATTGCCCGCATTTGGCCATAGCTCTCAATACCCATCTTACTCATGTATCTGTCTAAACGCTTTTTAAAGGACAAGATTGTATCCACCTCTACTACTACCTCTGGCAGCTTGCTCCAGACACTCACCACCCTCTGCGCGAAGAAGTTGCCCCTCTGGACCCTTTTTGTATCTCTCCCCTCATCTGATACAAAAGAACAAAAAGAACAAAAGAACAAAAACAGCCCGGGAAACAGGCCCTTCGGCTCAACGAGCCCATGCTGCCATTTTAACATTACCAGTCCCCCCTCCACCCATGACCCTTATCTATGCTTATGGCATTCCACATTGAGGGAAAACTAATTTATTACCTCCAATCAGCCTAATAGCACATCTTTGGGGTGTGGGAGGAAACCGGAGCACCCGGAGAAAACCCACGCAAGCACGGGGAGAATGCGCAAACTCCCACAGACACCGGCCCAAATCCATGTGTCTGCACAGCAAACAGTGATAGTCACTGAGCTGTCGTGTTGCCCAGCATCTGGTCCAGTTTAAGCGCACACTAACGACATGAAGTACTAGGCTATTCTCGAACATCCAAGAGCAGCCCTAGTATGACCCATCGCGTGTATGCCCCTCGTTGGATAACAAGGCGGACCGACTTAAAACCTGTGAATTAAAAGAGAAAAACATTAGTATCATTCCACATCCTTATACATTACCAGGGACGTCCCAAGGCGACTGAACCTTATTTAAAACAATCTCCTATATCCCTCCATCTCCAACCCACTCATGTGCCTGTCTAAGTAACTCTTAAACAACTCCAGCGCACCTGCCTCCACCACCTTGCTTGGCAGAGCATTCCATACCCCCACTACCCTCTGTGTGAAAAACCTCCCTCTAGCATCGTGTTATACCTTGCCCCCCTCACCCTAAGCCTGTGGACCCTTGTACTGTGCGTTTCTAACATATGGAAAAGCTCACCACTATTTACTCTATTTATACTCTTCATAATCTTTTATACCTCTATTAGATCTCCCCTCAGTCGCCGTCTTTCAAGGGAAAACAGCCCCAATTTGCTCAATCTTTCCTCATAACCCAGTCCTTCCATACCAGGCAGCATCCTGGTAAACCTCCTCTGCACTCTCTCCAGGGTCTCCACATCTTTCCGGTAGTAAGGTGACCAGAACTGGATGCAGTACTCCAAATGCGGCCTAACCAACGTTCTATACAACTGCAACATTAGACTCTAGCTCTTATACTCTATACCCCTTCCTATAAAGGCTAACATACCATAAGCTTTCTTCACAGCCTTCTCCACTTGTACTGCCACCTTCAAAGACTTGTGCACTTGCACCCCCAGGTCCTGCTGCGTTTCTATACTCTTTATAGGTCTACCCTTTATCATATAACTCCCCCCTACATTACTTTGGCCAAAATGCATCACCTCACATTTATCTGGATTAAACTCCATTTGCCATCTATCTGCCCAATATACCAGCCTATCTATATCCTGTTGTATTGCCAGACACTGCTCCTCACTGCCCGCCAATCCAGCCATCTTAGTGTTGTCTGCAAATTTGCTGATCACACCACTTACTCCCTCTTCCAAGTCATTCATATATATTACAAAAAGAAGAGGTCCCAGTACTGAAACCTGCTGCACACCACTAGTGACAGACCTCCAGCTAGAAAAGGACCCTTCCACTACTACTCTCTGTCTCCTCTTACTAAGCCAGCTCTCAACCCATCTAGATACCTGGCCTTGTATCCCATGAGCCTTAAATAGAGTGATAGAGGCAAAAAGGTAAAAGGTGGCTGCCGCAATGTCCCGCTGGCAGGACGGAATCTAATTGAACCCAGTCCATCAGCAACTTAGTCTTTTTAAAGATGGGGTGCCCATTTTAAAGATTGACTCAATTAAAAATATAGCGTCTCTCCGCCGAACACACCACTTTGAATACCCCCACCAACAAGGATCACCACATATATGCAACATTCGTGCCCCAGAACAGAACACCTCCCATACAACATACCCCACCGTGGAAACATCCCCTCAAAACCCGTTCCCTCGCCCCCCCCAACTACTCATCTCCCCCCCCTCCCCCGCAATGACGGTACTGCCACCAACAATGCCTGGGCATGGTACCTGGAAAATATTTTGGAATAGTACATTGGCAGTGCTGAGTGAAGTGCCAGGATACTCCTCAGCTTTAACCCCGCTTCCCCCCTCCCCCAAACTATGCACTCACCTGAGCTCATCTAGTGGGTTCAGCTGGCCATGAACATGCTGTGGGAGACCCGTGATCAGTCACATTGACATACCCTCACACTGATGTAAATGGATAATGCAATGGGGAGATAGTCAGACACTGATTTGTTTTAACAGGGATCCCGACATTGCGATTCCTGTTATGTCACTGGCGAGATGCAGAGACTATTGAGTCACTCGTTGTGAAACATGATTTGGGCCTCTCATAGGATTTTCTGCTCCTGTTGCTGATCCCACCTAATAAAAATGGTAGTGGGAACAACAGCACCCCCTCCAAGTATAAATTGAGGTCACACGACCTACCCAGCTAGATACTAAACCCCCATACTGATGAAGTGTTAGTCACACTTAAAATGTTGGCTCTGTTCTCTTTCCACAGATGCTGTCAAACCTGCTGAGATTTTACAGCATTTTCTGTTTTTCTTGCCACAGGATACTGAATCTGGGCCAAATGGGGTCAGGCATTGTATTCATGAATGTCTCTGCAAAGAACAGTTGCACAGATACAATTTGGCCTGTTATCAACATCCCTTGAACAGTCAATGTGCCCAGACTGCTGCAGGTAATTATTAAGAATTTCTAATAGTGACAGGATACAGTCTGACAGGCTAGCCAGAGCACCCCGCACGGTCTGCATGTCTATCAATGCTGTCCTGTATGTGGCCCATTGAGGTCCTCACCTGAGTCCTTTGGAGCAGAATTTGTCTGCTATCTCAATGTAGGGTACTATTGCACACATACCGCCTATTACCCTTACCCTGGCTGCAGACTACTCATGCCCACATGATTCATCACAGGCTGTTCAATTCTTATCTCCAACATATGTTCAATGCCAATATGTGAGCTGGTAGTTGTGAGGGTCAGATCAAATGACAAAGGCAGCACGGTGGCACAGTGGTTAGCACTGCTACCTCACAGCACCAGGGACCCGGGTTTGATTCCTGGCTTGGGTCACTGTCTGTGCGGAATCTGCATGTTCTCCCTGTGTCTGCGTGGATTTCCTTCGGGTGCTCTGGTTTCCTCCCAAAGTCCGAAAGACATGCTGGTTAAGTGCTTTGGCTGTGCTAAATTCTACCTCAGCGTACCCAAACAGATGCTGGATTGTGGTGACTAGGGGATTTTCAAAGTAACTACATTGCAATGTTAATGTAAGCCTACTTGTGACACTAATAACTAAACCTTAAAACTTTTTATTAGTACTGTCCTGTTGTTGTTTCTCTTTCTCCTGGGGCTATTGTGGTTTGTCAGGTGGCAGTTCATGGACATCTGAAAGCACAAAAGCAGGAGGAGAAAGTTGGTGTGAGGGGAAGGGATTGGAATGGGAAGCCTGGCACTCATTGTTGTACTATCATCAGCTTGGTCACCTTTCCAGATAGCAGGATGAGGATGAGCATGGAACTGAACCGAGGCAGAAGATCAAAGCGTAGAAGATGCAAGTATCCTTATTCCCTGCCATTTCTGCTCTTGTTCCCTTCTACTTTGTGCTAACTTGTCCTGCAAGTGAGAGGGGAGAGTGTCAGTGTCACTCTGTGTATAGATGATATGCCTGCCACCACGGAATAGCTGAAAATATAAGTAGACTGCAAAGACATGGGTGTGAGGCTGGTAGCATTTGTAGATACATAATGGTGAGGTGGAATACCTAGCTGGAAGCTAGGTGTAAGCCCTAAGTGCTCAGGAGTGTTGTGAGGTGAGTGGTGGGATTGTGCTCAATGTGTTTGGTGATACGGTGAAAAGGGGATGTCATGTGAGTAAGCATTTGTTAGCCTAGGCCACATGTGTGACGTAACTTGACATCTCGTGGCAATGTTGCCACTTCCTCAGGTCCAAACCTCAGGACTTGATTTCCCTGGTCACCTACTCCCACTCTTTTCTGAGAGTGACCCTTGAGGGCCTCCCTGCTACCCCTACATCCCCACCCCTCCACCCAAGAGCAATGATATCTTTTCACTTGCCCTGTTCTAGACGTCCTGGTTAGGTGCATTGGCCATGCTAAATTCTCCCTCAGTGAACTGAAACAGGCATCGGAGTGTGGTGACAGGGGATTTTCACCGTAACTTAATGTTAATGTAAACCTACTTGTGACACTAATGAATAAATCAAATAAATAAAGGTAATGCTTCAACACCACTTCTATCAATCTTGAACCTTTGATCTGCCTGGAGATCAATATTCCATGTTTTAAATTCCACCGATATTATTCTGCGAAGTTCCGAAGACGACTCAGATTGGACTTGAAACCTTCAGCGTAATTTTCCACCCTCACTGTAGCATGTATAGCAGCAGTGAATGCGGTCCGCTGGTGCTGTCCATTCGCCATCAACAATGTTTCCTGTTGCTCGCACCCTCCGACACCAGGGACCCTGTGGCAGGCAGATGGAACAGGAAGATCCTGTTGGTGGAAAAGTCCCACCCATTGGCTCTGTTTCCTCTTCCACAGTTGCGGCCAGACCTGCTGGGTTTTTCCACACATTTTGGTTTTACTTCTGATCTCCGGCATCAGCAGTATGTTGCTAATATTCTGTGAACCTTCCCTTTGAGAGGAACTTTCTATCTTTAAGAGCAGCAAGTTGGCTGCACAATGCTGTTGGGACCATTGCAGTCCACAGAGGCAGCAAGCAAAAGAAAGATGATGGTGATTTGGCCATGCACATGGCTACACTTACGCAGATAAGGTGGGAGCACCACATTTACATGCTATTGATCAGAAACGCCAAGAGTAGGCAGCAAATTGCCAATCCTATGCTCAAAAACTAGGCACACAAATTCCTAGCCTCTTGTTCCTTCATCTGCTTCAATTTATTTCCCCTGCGTCCCTACCAGAAACTGGAGACAGTTATGGCGGCATGGTAGCACAGTGGTTAGCACTGCTGCTTCACAGCTCTAGGGTCCTGCGTTCGATTCCCGGCTCGGGTCACTGTCTGTGTGGAGTTTGCACATTCTCCTCGTGTCTGCGTGGGGTTTCGTCTGGGTACTCTGGTTTCCTCCCACAGTCCAAAGATGTGCGGGTTAGGTTAATTGGCCATGCTAAGAAATTGCCCCTTAGTATCCAGGGATGCGTAGGTTAGAGGGATTAGTGGGTATAATATGTAGGGATATGAGGGTAGGGATTGTGTTCGGTGCAAAGTCGATGGGCCAAAGGGCCTCTTTCTGCACTGCATGATTTCTATGATTCCTAGAATTCTGCTTATAAAACAAACAGAATCATGTTTTATCAGCAAATCCATTTGGTTCAAATGAGCACCAAGTTATCTTGCAAAATGCAGTGTCTAAGATTGATGCCTGATTACTGATTGTGTCAGACACTGACACACCACTTGATTTGCATTGTAGAATGGTCCTGTTTGTCAGCAGATTCAACAACTGACAGTAGAATTTTGAGAGAGTGAGAATAAAAAAATAGGCAGAGTCAGGAGGCAGATGAGTATAATGCAATATTCATAGAATCCCTACAGTGCAGAAGGAGGCCATTTGGCCCATTGACTTTGCACTGATCACAATCCAACACAGGTCCCACAACCCCACATGTTTACCCTGCTAGTCCCCTTGACATTAAGGGGTAATTTGGCATGGTCAATCAGCCTAACCTGCGCAGCTTTGGACTGTGGGAGGAAACGGGAACACCCAGAAGAAACCCATGCAGACCCAGGGAGAACATGCAAACTCCACACAGACAGTGACCCAAGTCAGGAATTGAACCCAAGTCCCTGGCACTGTGAGATAGCACTGCTAACCACTGTGCCACTATGCCAATCTTGTGAAAGAAGGGTGCGGGCGTGGAGGAGAAAAATACACTTAAGTAAAAGCGAAAACAGAACAAAATAAATGCAAAGGAAAAATAGTCAATCACTGAGGGAAAAAATGCAATTCTGAGAAGTTGCAAAAATGTATGCAGAGAGAATAAAAAAACACAAAATAAAGAGGTAACTGGAAGAGTGAAGAAATTAGATAACTAATATCTCAAAATGTCATAAGAAAACATATCGTAGATATAAGAACCAGAAAGATACAACACACAAGGTGGCAGAAGATTAGATAAGAGTTAAACAAAAGAGGAAACAAGACAGAGCAAGACAGATGTGATGTTAAGATGCAGACAGTAACCGAAGAAAAATGATCTGGAGAGAGATAAATAGCTACAAGATAGATAAACAAAGAGCTTAGAGGCAACTAAACTACAAGATAGATAAATAACAAGCATAGATGTGATAAACCATACAGAAAACACACACACACACTCACACAGATACACACACGTAGGCACAGACACATACACACAGAGATAGATGCACATAGACATATACAGGCAAACACACACACAGATAACTGAAAGGGATATGGACACACATAGACAGAAATTGAACACAAATAAAGATATATGATGAAATGTAGAACAATAGGGTGAAAGAAGTGAATTCAGATATAAAGGTAAAAAAAAAATCCCAGACGGCCCAGAGAACAAACACATGGTTACACAATAATATAGAATACAGGAAGCAAGATGGAATTTATAAAGGTAAGATCAAAGTGGCAGGAGGCAACCAACATATTTTGCATTAATTTAGCACTATCTCTAACCCATGTCCTCCAAATGCATAACATTCTGTTGGAACTGAAACCAATGACGCTATTCATCCATCATGATCTTTCAAGTTGGCTACATAGGAGTAAAGCCATTTGTTTGGAAGTATTTATAAAAAATATTTCCACAGGGTCATTTTGAAGGGTTAACTATGTCACACCAAGGTGAATTAATGCCAGGTAGCTGAACAAATCTGTCATTTGATATTTTTATTCCTTGTTTCAATGCTTTTACACAGAATAGTGTGACAATTGATATAAGTCAGGAGACTCAAAAAGTTTTAAAGTTTATTTATTAGTATCACAAGTAGGCGTACATTAATATTGCAATGAAGTTGTTGTGAAAATCCCCTAGTCGCCACACTCTGGCACCTGTTCTGGTACACTGAGGGAGAATTTAGCATGGCCAATATACCTAACCAGCATGTCTTTCAGACTGCTGAGGGAGGCAACCAGAGCACCCAAAGGAAACCCATGCAGACCCAGGGAGAATGTGCAGATTCCACACAGACAGTGATCCTGCACAGACTGCTAATCACTGTGCCTTCCACGTGGCAACAATTCAGGTTTAATATCTTATAGATAGCTTTACACCTTATACATTTTAATAATTGTTGGAGTTATTCCAATTGAGGTAATTAATGGAAGTTCAAAACTGTATAATTCAGTCATGTTTTCTGAACCCAGTAATGAGATTTCAATTGGTGAGTTATGGTGAATATGATATAATAGCTTTACAGACATGACATAAACTATTATGGGACATGGGAGGAAATATTCTGGTTATAAAATATTTGGGATGGATGGAGCAGGAGTAAAAGGAGGAGTGACAGCAGTATTAATCAGAGATTCCATTATAACACGAGAAGGCAAGTGATGCTACAGGGGATGGTGGAATGATTAATCTATATAATTAGAGTCTAGGAGTGAAAGGAAAGTCTGCTGATAGTTTAGTAGCAACCTCTAAATCATTGGAAAGAGTGAGGGAAATGTGAAACAAATAGAAGCAGAAATAACAATGCCAAAATAATGGTTTACAGGAATTGTTCAGGCATGGATTGGCATGAAAGCAATATAAATGGGGAGGCATTAATAAAACATATCTAGGACAAGCTTCTAGAATGGTACAATCTTGATCAATAATTAAGTGTTCCTAGAAACAGAATCAGGCAAGTAGCTATTTTAATGGGAGGGAAACACTGAGATGGAGGTGGAAAAGTAATTCCGTAGACGAGCACTTCAGGGGCCCAGGCTACTACTACTCTGGGGGCATTAGTACAAATCCCACCACAGAAATTCAATTAATTAAAATCTGCAAATAAACACCAGTTTGTAATTAATTGTCATAAAAACCCATTTGGTTCACTTAAGTCCTCAGGGAATCTGGCCTACATGTGGTTCCAGACCCGCAGCAATGTGGTTGACATTTAACTGCCCTCTGAATTGGCCTCACAAACCACTCGGTTCAAGGATAATTTGGTATGAGTAATAAATGCTGGTCTTTCTCGATCCCATGAATAAAATAAAAAAGATTAATAATACAATTCAGTTTTATTAAGAAAGAAGAGTAAGCTGTCAAACAAGAGTATTTGGCTGACATGGGGGAAGATGGTAAATCTTGCTGTTATAAGCAGGGAATTAGCTCTGCTATACTAGCCTGGTTTAAAAGCTGTACATAAAGGAGTGCATAGCAATATCACATTGCAGGTGTCAGGGCAGCTTTCTTGAAGGTCAACCCATAGGAAGTGAATGGCCAGATGGGGTACCCGGACGCACACTCAGATCCTGCGTGGATCAGCTTTCTATGGTACATCTGTAAAAGTTGGTGAGAGTCATAGCTGACATGCCAAATATTTTTGGTCTTCTGAGAAAGTAGAGGCATTGGTGGGCTTTCTTAACTATAGTGTTGGCATGGGGGAAACTAGGACAGGTTGTTGATGATCTGGACATCTAAAAACTTGAAGCTCTCAACCCTTTCTACTTCGTCCCTGTACTCACAGACATCTTCAACCTCTCTTTACAACAACTTGAGGTCCTTATCTGCTTCAAGAACGTGACCATCATCCCAGTCCCTAAGAAAAATCAAGCAGTGTGCCCTAATGACTATGGACCGGTGGCTCTGACATCCATCATTATGAAATACTTCAAAAGATTAGCCATGGCACAAATCAATTCCAGCCTCCTGGACTACCTGGATCCATTACAGTTTGTCTACTGCTGCAACAGGTCCACAGCAGGTACCATCTCCCTTGCCTTGCACTCAATTCTGGAACACTAGATAACAAGGACACTGGTGTCAGACTTCTATTTATTGACTACAGCTTAGCCTTCAACCTTATTCCTCAGCCTTATTCCCAAGAAACTCATCTCCAAACTCATTGGCCTGGGCCTTGGCACTTCCCTCTGCGACTGGATCCTGAACTTCCGAATTCACCCTCCATAATCAGTAAGGATACCTCCTCCATCCTCAATACCGGTGCCACACAAGATTGTGTTCTCAGCCCCCTACTATACTCCTTATACACCTATGACTGCGTGGCCAAATTCCCCTCCAATCAATTTTCAAGTTTGCTGACAACATCACCATAGTGGGTCGGATCACAAACAATGATGAGACAGAGTACAGGAATGAGATAGAGAATCTGGTGAACTGGTGTAGCAACAACAATCTCTCTGTCATTCACAACAAAACGAAAGAGATTGTCATCGACTTCAGGAAACGTAAAGGAGAACATGTCCCTGTCTACATCAATGGGGATGAAGTAGAAAAGGTTGACAGCTTCAAGTTTTTAGGTGTCCAGATCATCAACAACCTGTCCTGGCCCCCCTATTCCAACACTATAGTTAAGAAAGCCCACTAATGCCTCTACTTTCCCAGAAGACCAAGGATATTTGGCATGTCAGCTATGACTCTCACCAAGTTTTACCGATGCACCATAGAAAACATTCTTTCTGGTTGTATCACAGCCTGGTATGGCTCCTGCTCTGCCGAAGACCGCAAGGGGCTACAAAAGGTCATGAATGTAGCCCAATCCATCACGCAAGCCATCCTCCCAATCAATCAACTCTGTCTAGACTTCCTGCTGCCTTGGCAAAGCATAATTAAGGACACCGCGCAGCCCGGACATTCTCTCTTCCGCCTTCTTCCTTTGGGAAAAAAATATAAAAGTCTGAGGTCAACTGACTCAAGAACAGCTTCTTCTCTGCTGCTGTTAGACTTTTGAATGGACTTACCTAGCACTAAGTTGATCTTTCTCTCTACCCTAGCTATGACTGTAACACTACATTTTGCACTCTCTTGTTTTCTTCTCTTTGAATGGTATGTTTTGTCCGTGTAGCGCACAAGAAACAATACATTTCAGCATATTAATACATGTGACAATAATAAATCAAGTCAAATCAAATCAATGGCTTGGATTCTCTGGTTGTAATAATGATAACACTGTCAGCGTTCATTGTCATCACTCTGCAAAACTGACAGCAACTTCTCGCATCCACATATGTGAAGTTAAATATTGAAATCAAATATTTGCTACCAGTGATTCCCTCCTCGCTCAGTGTGTACTGTTGAAGACCCCACAGATGGAAATCTTAGAATGGCATGAGCTTTCAGTGATTACATAGTAACCTCGCTGTAGAAACCCTGAAAATATTACACATTGTTGAATGAGGTTTTTAATCATGTACTAAGTCCACTGAACGGCCCTTAGACAAACTAATTGTACATTTATGAAATATCAAGTTTTCCCACTAAGATTAAAATTTCATACATTTTTAAATTAATTCTTTTAAAACATTGGCTTCTCCCATCTGAAAATCCTAACTTCATTCTGCTTTCTGTAAAATTTATGAAATGTGAAGGACAGTCAGTGCATTTGCTGTCTGTGAGAATTCTCCAATATGAATGGCTGCTTAGCATGATTGAGCACTGCTACTGGATGCAGGCAGCTCCTTATATTTCGTGGCAGATTGAAAACAGCACTGGCAAAGTATGGCGATTGCCCCTTTAAGAGCAACACAGTAGCTTAAGGGTCACCTGGTCTGGGTGACCAATTGGGACCCAAAGTGGTGAATCTCCCAGGGGAGGAGTGCTCCTGGAGTAGTTTGGAATTAGTTGCTAGCATACAGCTCCTGGAACTCATTTGTAAACATATTCCTTTCTGTTCTACAAATGATGTCTCTGAAAGTGCATCATTATACAAATGTCAGAGATTTTACCCGCCCTTAGTCTGGTGATCCACCCCACTTCTGGTCTTCTCCTGTTCCCTCCTATTATGGGCCATCTGCTCCTGTGGAGACAAAAAGGGGTTTGAAAGGGCATGGGGGTATTGGTGTGGGAGTGATTGGGTGATGTATGTGGGCACTATGCCTTGGCAGGCAGAGGTGATGACATTGGGAGAGGTGGGGGGTTGGTGCAAGAGGAGTTGAAGGATGGTGCTGGGGGTTGGGTGCTGGGAAGTCGTGAGGTGTCATGAAGTGGATTGAGGTGGACATTCCACACGCGACAGACGAGACTGATGCCAGGAGGGGATGGGCACTCATCTTTGCTGCCTGAATGAGGTTGTTTTCTTGCGGCACTGCCTGCTGGTCCGTCATGTCAATGTATGGGCATTGACTGTCCCTGCTACAGCTTCCCAGGCTGCATTACCAGCCCGACTCCTGGGTCATCAACTGTGCACAATTAGATGTGTGGAGAAGATGACCCTCCTCTCCTCCACGGTATCCAGCAGCCATCCCGACCCACCCTCTGTAAAGCGTGGAGCAGCTCTATGAAGTACCATCGTCCTAGCATTACTGACTGTAGGTGTATCGTTAGTGTTTAAATGCATCTCCCCCTTATTAAGAGTGCAAGGCTGCATCCACTTTGGGTGAGTCAGGTGCCTGGAGCCTCCATAATGGTGTGATTCACATGGAGACTCTTGCATTGCACTAAGTGATGCAGGGCATGTTAAGAGAGCAGTGCAGATCACTCCTGTTTACTTGCCGTTATGCCACCTGGGGCAGAATTTTCCCACCTGCCACAGGAATTGTAGCAGGCGGGAGGGACATGGACCATGCCAAGATCTGTGGACCTTGGGCGGGAGTTTCCGGTCTTGGGGTGAGCGTGGTCGGAAAATCCCGAGTTTGAAATTTTTGAGGAAAGTTCCACCCTAAATCCCTAGAAACAATTTTCCTCAATGTCAGCATTGTCACGTTGTCACTGATCACAAAATGTGGACAGATAGGAGACATTTGAATAGATGATGATTAGAGACCAAATTAGAAATAAGCCCAGTGGAAGGAAAGAAGGTACAACAAAAGCTTAGATAGATTGGGTAGGTAGTAAAGTTAAAAGGGGCATTTGGCAAACAATACAGAACAAAGACTGGCAGGGAGTATGGTAGGAAATTTTATAAATAAATAAATAAGAACTGAAAACATTAAACAAAGATATAAAAGGAAATGATCTCATCAGAGAATGATAGAGGTATGACTGCTTTAGCTTTCAAAGAGGAGTTTATAGTGATGATGATCTTTCTGTTGTATATTCTTGGGTGAAAGTTTTGTCCACTCCTGTCAACTTTCTGTTGAGAGTTAGTGTGGGCTTTAAAGAATAACGTGCATTTTTCAGAGAGTGGTGTCTTCCAGGATTCAGTAAGTGGCATCTTATTGATATAAATAACACAACAAGGGACAACTAGAACATGATAAGCCAATTTATTAAGCCATTCCAATTAGCTAAGTTGTAATTGTTTAACATAATCCTTAATGGTCTTTGCTCACCAATAGCCATGGAACCTCCTGGGTGAAGCAAAAAGGACTGCACTTTGACACTGCAAAACAAACATAAATATACTCAGTGGAGGGAACTCTGAGCTGAATTATCACCCCAATCTGAGGGAAGGAATTGAGAGAAGTCAATGCTGAATTTCATACCACTGTCCAGTTTACCAGTACCATCCTGCCCTTTGAGATAACTCCTCTGGAAAATTTCTAGGATTGGGAGAGTAAGTTCCAAGCAGGGAAGAGTTGTAGAAAAACAAATTTGAAGCCACTTTATCTGAAAGCATGGAACATCCACCATAGATTTGATAAACTATTTGCACCAACAGAGGTAAATGGTTACGATCTAATCACCATTACAGAGACTGCGGGTAAGGCGGGGGGTTGATCTTTGCAAAAAAATGGCAGAGTATTTTTTCCGGTGAGAAAACCGGTGTGTTGCTCTCCAGACACTCTATCAAAAAAAGATCAAGGTGGTGGGGGACCAGAACCTTAACTCCTCAACAAAGCCCGGCTGCACTGAGACCAGGGTGCCATCGTTAAAGGATGCCCCAATCACAACATGGATTAACATACCCTCTCCCAACCCATCACAGAGGTCTCATGGGCTCCTGTCTCCACCCCCAACTGGAGTAGGCATAAATCCCCCCCACCCCGCAATCATCAGCCCCTTTCTCACGATTATCAGCCCCTTC
This sequence comes from Carcharhinus amblyrhynchos, assembly GCF_965287045.1. Classification (NCBI taxonomy): domain Eukaryota; kingdom Metazoa; phylum Chordata; class Chondrichthyes; order Carcharhiniformes; family Carcharhinidae; genus Carcharhinus; species Carcharhinus amblyrhynchos. The sequence goes on from NC_137334.1 coordinate 34,731,687, forward strand.
TCCCTCATCACGATTATCTGCTTCTTTCCTCCGTCCCACTACCCCCACCAACCACCCCCACAAACTTTCAGAGCTGGCACCCATGTTTCCCCTCCTGAGGCACCCACTGGGGTTCACCTTTGGCACAGGTTAACACTGCCAGGGTGGCACTGCCAATTTGGTGTGGGCATGATGCCAAACTGGCAATGCCAAACTGTGCCAAAGCCTGTACTTATCTTTACAATCCCAGGGAGACTCCAACGATAGTTAATGTCTAAGTGAACCTATTATATAGCACGACGATGTGGAGGTGCCAATATATGGAGTGGGTCAATACAGCAGAGGTTCAATATATGGCGGGGGAGGGCAGGCTAATCAGATTCAAATATGTTACAACTGATTTAAATCAGGTTCATGCCCTCTATGGCTGTGAATCTCATTACATCGCCAGCAAGATGCGGCCAAAGGTGAAGTTGCAATGCTGTTGTTGAGACATTCAACATTGAATCCCGCCGCTGATCACATAGATGGTGAATGTGGGCTCAAAATCCCACCCATGGGGTGAACTTTTCCCAGAAATCATCAAAGGCCAATACTAACAAAAGAACAGAGAGCAAAGAACAAAGAAAAGTATCGCACTAGAACAGTTTTCAGCCCTCCAAACCTGTGCCAATCATCATGCAACACGGTAGCACAGTGGTTAGCACTTCTGCTTCACAGCTCCAGGGACCTGAGTTCAATTCCCAGCTTGGGTCACTGTCTGTGTGGAGTTTGCACATTCACCTTGTGTCTGCGTGGGTTTCCTCCAGTTTTCTCCCACAGTCCAAAGATGTGCGGATTAGGTTAATTGGCCATGCTGAGATGTGTAGGTTACAGGGATTAGTGGATAAAAATGTAGGGATATGGGGGTAGGGCCTGGATGAGATTTGGTCGGTGTAGACTCGATGGGCCAAATGGCCTCTTTCTGTATGATTCTATGCCCTAAAATCATAGGGCATCGAATAATAAATAAAACCCTGCCCCTACATGGTCATATCCCTCTACTCCCTCCCTATTCACGTACTCATTCCGGTGCCTCTTAAATGTTGCTAATGTTTCCACCACCTCCTCTAGCAGCGCATTCCATCCCTCCCACCACTCTCTGGGTATCGGGCAGGAAAAGCAGAATTGACAGCAATGACAGCTTTCTCCGTCGTGCAGTCCGGCACATATATTTTTAAAGACCACCCCAGCAAAAAAGAGTTCAACCTGGAACCTCCCCAATTCTTGGCAGTAGCCCCCTAACTCTGTCCCTTGGTACTTCCCCCTAGCACTGGCCCCTGCACTGCATCCCGCACTACCTCCAGCACTGCACAGGCAATGCCAGGGACAATGCCACAGGAGTGCCTAGGCATGGCTATCTCCCCCACTGTGCGACACACCCACCTGAGCTCTTCTGGAAGGTGTCCACAGCAGGTCCATGTCTTGGGTGACCAGTTGATTTTCACGCTGTTCTGCTGTCACACCAACGTAAATGAATTTGTGATGGGTGGATAGTGTGGGATGGTTCGTGCATAGGGGCCTAATAATGATTTGTTACTGAATGCAATTCAACATTGATCACTGAATGGGGGTGGGGGTGGCACGTGGAGGTGTGGGGGAGGAACAATTGCGTTACACACTTTTATCAACTCAATGTGTGATTTTGCTGTTCTTGCAAGATTTTACTCTCCTGATGCTGATCGGGACTGGAAAATCCTGGCCTTAGTTACAGGGTAACCGAAGTTGGGAAATAACTGCCCCGATTGGGGATAGCCAAAGGGAGCAGGTTTCTGGAGGTGAGCCTGCTGTGAAGGCTCAGGTGGGTAGGGGAAGTAAAAGATTGGGCCTGGTGATTGGGGACTCCATAGTTAAGGGGACAGATAGGAGAGTCAACAGTAATGGAAGGGACTCAGGGCTGGTGTGTTGCCTCCCAGGGGGTGGGGTCCGGGATGCTTCAGAGTAGGGGTTCAAGACTCTTAAGGGAGAGGGGAGTCAGCCCCAAGTCATAGTTCATGTGGGGACACATGACATAGGAAGGATAAGGGAAGGGGATATTAAACAGAAATTTATGGAGTTGGTGTGGAAACTTAGGGGCAAATCAAACAGAGTGGTTATCTCAGGACTCTTGCCTGTGCCACGGGATAGTTTAGAGAAGAACAGAGAGAGGGAAAGTTTGAACTCGTGGCTGAGGGGATGGTGCAGGAGGGAGGGGTTCAGGTTCTTGAACAATTGGGGCTCATTCTGGGGAAGGTGGGACCTCTACAAGAGTGATGGTCTACACCTGAATCAGAGGGGAACCAATATCTTGGGGGGAAAATTTGCAAAGGCTATGCAGGGGGGTTTAAACTGATTCAGAGGGAGGGGTGGGATCCTGAGTAGCAGGGATGAAAGTGAGGGGGTCATAGATGAGGACTGCAAAGTGCGGCATCGTGGGGGTGGAGTAGAGCATGGTTTGAAATGCATATACTTTAATGCGAGGAGTATTCGCAATAAGGTGGATGAACTTGTAGCGTGGATCAGTACCTGGAACTTTGATGTTGTGGCCATTTCAGAGACATGGATAGAGCAGGGACAGGAATGGTTGTTGCAGGTTTCGGGGTTCAAATGCTTCAGTCGGAATAGAGAAGGAGGTAGAAGGGGGGGAGGAGTAGCATTATTAGTCAAGGACTGTATCACAGTGACAGAAAAGAAGTTTGATGAGGACTTGTTTGTTGAGGTAGTATGGGCTGAGATTAAAAATAGGAGAGGAGAGGTCACCCTGTTGGGAGTCTTTTATAGACCTCCTAAAAGTTCTAGAGAGGTAGAGGAAAGGATTGCAGAGACGATCCTGGACAGGAGTGAAAGTAACAGGGTAATTGTTATGGGAGACTTTAACTTTACTAATATTGATTGGAATAGCTATAGCTCTAGCTCATTAGAGGGGTCAGTTTTTACACAAAGCGTGCAGGAGGGTTTTTTGACTCAGTATGTAGATAGGCCAACTAGAGGTGAGGCTATATTGGATTTGGTGCTGGGAAATGAGCCAGACTAGGTGTTAGACTTGGAAGTTGGGGTGCATTTTGGTGATAGTGACCACAATTCGGTTACGTTCACCTTAGTGATGGAAAGGGATAGGCATAAACCTCGGGGCAGTAGTTATAGCTGGGGTAAGGGTAATTATGAGGCTATTAGGAGAGAATTAGGGAGCATAGGTTGGACTAGGAAACTACAGGGGCTGGGAACATCCGAAATGTGGAGTTTATTCAAGGAGCAGCTACTGCGAGTCCTTGATAAGTATGTCCCTGTCAGGCAAGGAGGAAATGGTCGAGCTAGGGAACCGTGGTGCACTAAAAAAGTTGATTCACTGGTTAAAAGGAAAAAGGAGGCTTATGTCAGGATGAGGCTTGAGGGCTCAGGTAGTGCACTGGAAAGCTTTAGATTATCCATGAGGGAGTTAAAGAGTGAGTTAAGAAGAGCTAAAAGAGGACACGAGAAGACTTTGGCTGATAGGATTAAGGAGAATCCTAAGGTTTTCTTTAGATATGTTAAGAATAGAAGATTGGTTAGCGCAAGATTAGGGCCAGTCAGAGACAGCAGTGGGAAGTTATATGTGGAACCGGAAGAGATTGGAGAGGCACTGAGCAAATATTTCTCTTCGGTATTCACGCAGGGAGACGTAAATGTAGTTGTGGAGAACACTGGGTTACAGGGTTGTAAACTGGATAGTACTGCAGTAGATAAGGAGGATGTGCTAGATATTCTTGAGGGTTTGAAAATAGATAAGTCCCCTGGGCCGGACGGGATTTACCCTAGGATTCTCTGGGAGGCAAGAGAGGCGATTGCAGAGCCTCTGGCTCTGATCTTCAGGTCGTCGTTGGTCACAGGTATAGTGCCAGAAGACTGGAGGATAGCGAATGTTGTCCCATTGTTTAAGAAGGGGAATAGAGACTTCCCCGGGAATTATAGACCAGTGAGTCTTACTTCTGTTGTGGGCAAAGTATTAGAAAAAATTATTAGGGATAGGATTTATAGTTATTTAGAGAGTAATGAATTGATTGGAGATAGTCAGCACGATTTTGTGAAGGGTAGGTCGTGCCTTACTAACCTTATCGAGTTTTTTGAAAAAGTGACCAAAGAGGTGGATGGGGGTAAGGCAGTTGAAGTGGTATATATGGACTTTAGTAAGGCGTTTGATAAGGTTCACCATGGAAGGCTTCTGCAGAAAATGCAGATGTATGGGATTGAGGGTGATTTAGTTAATTGGATCAGGAATTGGCTAGCTGATAGAAGACAGAGGGTGGTGGTTGATGGTAAGTATTCGTCATGGAGTTCGGTTACAAGTGGTGTGCCTCAGGGCCACTGCTGTTTGTAAATTTTATAAATGATCTGGATGAGGGTATAGAAGGATGGATTAGTAAATTTGCTGATGACACCAAAGTCGGAGGAGTGGTAGATAGTGAGGAGGGGTGTCATAGTTTACAGAGAGACTTGGACAAGTTGCAGAGCTGGGCCGAGAGGTGGCAGATGGAGTTTAATGTGGAAAAGTGTGAGGTAATTCACTTTGGCAGGAATAACAGATGTGTAGAGTATAGGGCTAACTGTAGGACTCTGAATAGCGTTGACGATCAGAGGGATCTAGGTGTATATGTGCATAGATCCCTGAAAGTTAGAAATCATGTCGATAAGGTTGTTAGGAAGGCATACGGTGTCTTGGCGTTTATTGGTAGGGGGATTGAATTTAGGAGCCGCAACGTCATGTTGCAACTGTACAAAACTCTGGTGCAGCCGCACTTGGAGTATTGTGTGCAGTTCTGGTCCCCACATTATAGGAAGGATGTGGAGGCATTGGAGAGGGTGCAGAGGAGGTTTACCAGGTTGTTGCCTGGTATGGAGGGAAGGTCCTATGAGGAGAGGCTGAGGGATTTCGTTAGAAAGAAGGTGGCTAAGAGGAGACCTTATTGAAACATACAAGATGATTAGAGGTTTAGATAGGGTGGACAGTGATAGCCTTTTTCCTCGGATGGAGAAAGCTAGCACGAGGGGGCATAGCTTTAAATTAAGGGGTGGTAGTTATAGGACGGATGTCAGAGGTAGGTTCTTTACCCAGAGGGTGGTGGGGGAACGGAATGCCCTGCCTGCTGCAGTTGTAGATGTGCCTAGTTTGGGGGCGTTTCAAGGTCCGTGGATAGGTTTTTGGATGGAAAGGGATTGGTTTAGGTTAGAGGGTCATTGCTTTTTTCTTAATTGGTCGGCGCAACATCGTGGGCCGAAGGGCCTGTTCTGCGCTGTAATGTTCTATGTTCTATAAATATTCCTAGGTATTGGCAGCATGGTGGCAACAGTGCTTAGCACTGCTGCCTCGCAGTGCCAGGGACCCAAGTTCAATTCCAGTCTCAGGTCACTGTCTGTGTGGACTTTGCACGTTCTCTCCATGTCTACATGGATTTCCTTTGGGATGTGCAGGGTGAGTTGATTGGCCGTGCTAAATTGATCCTGGTGTCAGGGGGATTAGCAGGGTAAATGTGTGGGGTTATGGGAATAGAGCCTAAGTGAGATTGAGGTTGATACAGCCTTGATGAGCTAAATAGCCTCCTTCTGTATTGTAGGGATTCTATGACACTAGGTATACAGTTTCAAAAAGACAGGCAGGATGGAAAAAGAAGAGGGCGAGTCATAAAAATAAAGAGTTCATGAGAAAGGATCTTGGTCCAGAAAATCAGGAAGTAGAATCAATATTGGTGGCGATTAGGAATAGAAATGGTTAGTAAACACTGGTGGGAGTAATCTTTCGGCTTCCTGTCAGTAGTTGTAACATCAGATAGAGCACTAAATGGGCAATTATTCAAACATATAACTAAGGAAATGTAATAGTTGTGACGACTTTAATCTCAATGTAGACCAAATCAATCAAATTAACAAATGTGGTCTGGAAAATAAAGTTGTATAATGTTCAGAGTTACTTGAGTGTACTCATACAAGGAACACAAAACCTTAGCATGCAGGTATAGCAAGCAATTTCAGAAGCAAATGGTATATTGCCCTTCACGTTGCAAGTGGATTGAAGTACAAACAAAAGAAGTCCTGTTGGAATTGTACAGGGCTTTGGTGGGAACGCATCTGGAATACCGTGTGAGATGCTTGTCCTCATATTTAAGGAACAATATCCTGGAGACAGTATAGCAAAGATTCACTGCATTTATCCTTGGGATGAGAGGGTTGTCCTGGAGAGGCTGAGTAAATTTGGTCTCTATTCTCTGGAATTCAGAAGAATGAGAGGAAATCTGATTGAAATTTTCAAGATGACGAAGGAGCTTGACTGCGTAGACACTAAGACACTGGGTAGACATTAAGAGTTTCTCCTGACTGGGGGATCGGGAACAATGAGGGTGGAGTTAATTTCAGTAAAAGGAATTGATAATTTTGGACTGAGATGAGGGGAAACGTTTTCACTCAAGATGTGGTAAATCTTTGAAATTCTCTCCCTGAAAGGGCTGTGGATGTTCCATCATTGAATATATTTAAGGCTGCATGAGACATATCTTTGTCTTTTGGGCAAACAATGGACATTTGGAATGGGTGGGAAAGTTGAGTTGAAGACCATGACCAGCCACGATTATATTGAACGACTGACCATATCATTATCTGCTCCTCCCATTTTTTATGTTCTCACATAAATGCACAACATTTCCTTACCTATTTAACAAGGCACGAGAAAATGCTATAAGAAATGACTTTCAAGACATGATGCTGTAGGAACCTCATTCTATCCAAATCCCAGCTACTTTCTTATCTGAATTTGAGCCTGATTGGACATGTTTCAGAATCTGCTACGTCCTTTTTGTCTTCCCCTCCCTGATTTTGTATAAGAAACAGCCATGGGTGAAACATACCCTGCTACATTTGTACGTACTTAGAAGTGTTAGATCTCAGTTGTCACCTTGATGCAGAAAGTAAGACTGACGTCTTCTATTGGAATTACATTCAGGAGCTAAATTACCTCATTGTGGCTGCTACCTAACCTGCTACAGTGAGTAGTAGAACTGGAGCTTTCATAGCACACCAGGTAATAAGTTGCATCAATTTTTCCAGAATGTGACTATAAGATCTCGGTGAGCTGCTTTGCCAGTTCTTATCCTATCTATCTTTCTTCCAAGGCTTGCCATATCGTAATTGTTCAGAATGTAGTTTCCACAACAAGCTACTTTGAATGAAACATTTTATAACTTCAGTAGGGGAGTTTACATTAAACAGGGATAAGAACAGATAGAGACATCAGCCTGGATTTCCCACTTCTATTTTTGTCAGGCAATGGGAGTAGAAGAACTCCTGACAACTCCCAAATTGTGCTTCACGCCAATGTAATTGCATAATGTGATTGTTCCCTCCTTCCATCAGTGACGGGGCCTATTTCCCAACATTGGAAACATCATTTGAATGCATTAGCATCTAATTATCAGGCCGGTACACTTGAAACATCCCCTCCATTCCCCTGTCAGAAAATTCATTCCTGTTGGCATGAGGCCAGACCAGCGTGAAACCTAACTAGTCTCCCAAAGCATATGCCCGATAAGCAAACCTCCCAGGGGAGCTCAGATAAATGCAGTATTCAGGAGGGAGAGAGTCATGATTGGGTACTGCCCGGGCAGTAGCTGGGCACTTTCCCAGATGCTGCCCCAGCACTGTCCCTCAAGGCCAGTGCCTGTGCAGTGCCAGGGGGGCTTTGCTGAAGTGGGGTGCTGGTGGGGGTTCCAGGTAAATGGTTTTGTATTGGGGCATGCTTTAAAAATGGCATCCTGATCTGCAAGGGTCTAAGTTGCTGGTGGGACAGGTGAATCAGAGGCCACTCCACCTGTACATTGTGGGTTCAAGCTTTTTGCTTTAAATGTGAAAGTACACACTGGGGAAAGCCACAATGCCTATCGACAGCTTCAACACTGCCTTTCCTATTCAACATCGCCCTTCCCCTATTTCCAGGAAAATTCTACTAACAGAACGATCAAGATTACCATCCTCGGGATGATCAAACCTAACATTTAATGGCATTCATTTGTTTGCAAAAGCATTTAATTACCACATTGTGGCTGCTATCTAACCTGCTACAGTGTGTTGTAGAATTGGAGTGTCATAACACACCTGCTGATAGGTTGCATCAAACTCAAAGACACACACTGTTGTTCTACAAAACCTCAACAACCCCCCCCAATCCCCGCCATTCATCCCTCTCCACATGAAACCCTGCCATGTCTTCCTTCCAGCCATTAACTGGAAGTTTGACTTCTCTTATTATTCAGATGGCTGTAAAGCTAGAAGAGACTCCAGGGATAGGAACAGATGAAGCCTTGAAGGGATTTCAGTATAATGAAGTGAATTTTAAAATCGAGGCAAGGGAGGTTTGGGAGCCATTTGTTACAATCTCCATAGAGACTGATAACTTTTAAGAAGTAATTTGAACTTCCAGGAAAGGATGTAGAAGATAGGATTTCAAGTTTTAAGACTTCTACATTTGGAAAAGTATTGCAGAGTAAGTATTTTCATTTTAGAGTACTTATAATTTAAATGTCGAAACAATACCCTCACATTTTCTTTTAGCAGAACTGAAAACAAACTACAGAAATACTTCACACTGTCCTTTAAGTACATACACAATTCTCCCAGAACCAGTCCAAGGTGATTCTTAACACCTGATAGTTGATTTCTGCTCTTTCTCTTTCTTAGTCTGGATATTTTTAACCTCAGAACTGTCTTTCACAAAAAAGTTTTCCCCAAAGATTCTCCATTTAGCACAAGTTAGGTATGTCATCCAACCTCATTTTATTTCCTCATGAATTTGTTCTTTTCAAACAGAGTGTGAGCTCCCAGCCATATCCCTGTGTACTGAGCATTAGGCTGGGACTTTACAGCTGTTTACGCTAATGGGATCTTCCGGTCTCTCCAATGGCACACATCTGGCAGGGCTTCCCTGCTGCGAGGAGTGCATTCAATGAGAAACCTTGTTGCCAATGGTGGGACCAGAAGAACCTGCTACTAGTTAATGAGTGCCTCTGCCTCCACCACCACAAAGCATGCGGTGGATCGGATGGAAAATCCCATCCGATGCATCTTGCTCTCTATGGCTGCTCTCCTTCTCTTGGATCCTGGCAGATTAATCTTATCTGTGAAATCTTGGGGTTATATTAAACCTTTCCCCTTTAAAGCCTATTTTTATGTCAATACAAATCAGATGGGCCTTGTGAACAGGCGGAAATGCTGATTATCTATTCTTGGGGCTCCAACTCTCTTTTATCTTGGAAGTAAATGGATAATTTAAAGCACAACGGCTTACACCCAACATTCTCAACACTGCTTCCTGGCTTTGGAGGCTCACAATCTATCCACTGTTAGTGCACAAGCTATCGCTATTGTCTCTAACACTTTGCATCTCCTTCTCAGTTAAAAATCTGGACCCTTTTTAATCTCTAACAATCAAACCACTCAGGCTTATTGTCAGGCAGCCTTCAGAACTGTTCACGTGAGCCCTTTTCATTTTACCTTAAATTAATGGCAGAGTTCCAAAATACAATAATGTTATAAACATCATAATTGTGACACAATGTACAACAGCAGCACTTAGGGGATGATTGAAAAGGACTTGTTGCAAATTAAGATACGGGCACTAAAGTCTTGGATGAGATTGACGGCTAGTCAGTCTTTAGTTTTCTAACACCACTCCCTCACAACATTGCCAGATCCTCCTTCCCACCCCCACCAACAAAGTTCCAAAGCTCTCAGTTTCACTGTTTCCAGATATTGAGTCCAGGTTTGCTCCCATATTTCAGGAACCAAAGCATGAGCCCTAAAGCCTGTGTTGACTCCCTGTACCAGGGTTTGTAACATCTGCTTGGAGCTGTAGAGGAATTTACATTGGTTAGGGGAAGGATCCAGTTTTTGTGGTCCACATGGGCACCACTGATATGGATCTAAGATAAAGCTTAGGGATTATGAGTAGCTATAGACTAAAATAAAATGTAATCTCTGGAATACTATCTGAGCCACAAATGAATTAGCATAAGACAATTAAAAGGGATACGTGGTGGCAGAGTGGTTAGCATTGCTGCTTGACAGCGCTAGGGCCCTTGATTTGATTCTAGCCTTGAATGACTGATTGTTTTGAATTTGCACATTATCCCTGTCTCTGCGTGGGTTTTCTCCGGGTGCTCCAAATTCCCCTCACGATCCAAAAATATGCAGTTAGGTGGGTTATCCATGTTAAATGCGCAGGGTTACAGGAATAGAGCAGAGGGAAAGACCCGTGTGGGATGCTCTTTCAGAGAGTCAGTCCTGGCCTGATGGGCCGGGTGCCCTCTCCCTGCACACTAGAAATTCTATGCTTCTAAAATCAGAGAGTGGAATACAGAACTCAAGGATTGGTACGTTAGAAATGAGGTTCGCTTAATAGGATATTATTATATTAATAGGATATTAAATAGAAATGGAGCATCTGTACCATTGGGATGGTATTTCCTGTTAATAGTATGCTAATTAGGTTGTTAAAATGTTCAGGTGAAGGGCATTGTTTAATTGAGTATTTTGAACACATATAAATAGAGGACAGCTGGGACACTGGGTCTGTGGGAGGAATGCTGAGACTAAACGAAGCCAACAAATGTATTCAGTAAGGAGAAATACTGTTTCTTTGTTTTGACTTAATCAACTAGCATGGGTTCTGTTTACAGTCACCTGAACCATACTGGGACAAATATTCTGCTGAATGATATAATTAGGGCTGGTAGAGAAGACTTTAGCTAAATAATGGGGGGCAGAGGGAGGATCATGTGAGAAGAGATTCAGTAAGTTAAAGAGAAATTGCAATGGAGTGCCTCAGCAGTCGGTGCTGGGGCCTCAGCTATTTACCATTTATACAGATGATCTGGAGGAGGGAACCGAGCGTATGGTGTCGAAATTTGCTGATGACACCAAGATTGGTGGAAAGGCAAATTGTGCAGACGGTGGGCAGAGTCTACAGAAGGATCTAGATAGGCTGGGCGAATGGGCCAGGAAATGGCAAATGGAATTTAATGTTGGCAAGTGCGAGGTGGTCCACTTTGGTAGGAATAATGGTAGGAAGGATTATTACTTATGTGGAGAAAAACTGCAGCAGGCGGCGGTGCAGAGGGACCTTGGGGTCCTTGTGCATGAGTCACAAAAACCCAGCTTGCAGGTGCAGCAGGTGGTCAGGAAGGTGGATGGGATGCTGGCCTTCATAGCGAGGGGGATTGAATATAAAAGTAGGGAGGTCTTGCTGCGGCTGTATAGGGCATTGGTGAGGCCGCAGCTGGAGTACTGTGTGCAGTTTTGGGCGCCGTACTTACGCAAGGATATTTTGGCCTTGGAGGGAGTGCAGAGGAGGTTTACTAGGCTGATGCCGGAGTTGAGGGGGTTGAGCTATGAGGAGAGGCTGAATAAACTAGGCTTGTACTCGTTAGAGTTTAGAAGAATGAGGGGAGATCTCATTGAGACGTATAAGATGATGAATGGGATGGATAGGATAGAGGTGGAGAGACTCTTCCTGCTCAGAAAGGATAGTAGGACTAGGGGGCACAGCCTCAAGATAAAGGGGGGGTGGTTTAGAACGGAGTTGAGGAGGAACTTCTTCACTCAAAGGGTGGTGAATCTCTGGAATTCTCTGCCTGTTGAAGTGGTGGAGGCTGCCTCGCTAAATATTTTTAAGAAGCGGGTTGATGGGTTTTTGATAAGAGAGGGGATTACGGGTTATGGGGAGAGGGCGGGAATGTGGAACTGAGCCACGACAGATCAGCCATGATCTTATTGAATGGCGGGGCAGGCTCGAAGGGCCAGATGGCCTACTCCTGCTCCTAGTTCTTGCGTTCAATAGAGCAGGATAGGCCAGAACAGGCATAAAGAAATAGTGGGAGCTTGTAAAAAATGTACTGCAATAATTGTGTTTGATTTTAATCTTCATATAGTTTAGAGGAATTGAATTGGCAATGATAGTCTGGAAGATAAGTTCATGAAGTGCATTTGGAACAATGGGCAACTGTTCTAGAATCAAACAACGAGCAGACTATTTTGAGACCATAAGACATAGGAGCAAAATTAGGCCACTCAGCTCCTCAAGTCTGCTCCATCATTCAATCACGGCTGATAGTTTTCTCATCCCAGTTCTCCCGTCTTTTCCCTGTAACCCCTGATACCTATATTAATCAAGGGCCTATCTATCTCTGTCTTAAAGACAGTGATCTGGCCTCCGCAGCTTCCTGCGACGAAGAGTTCCATAGATTCACCACTCTCTGGCTGAAGAAATTCCTCCTCATCTCTGTTTTAAAGGATTGTCCCTTTAGCCTGAGGTTGTGTCCTCTGGTTCTAGATTTTCTGACTAGTTGAACCATCCTCTCCATGTCCATTCTATCCAGGCCTTGCAGTATTCTGTAAGTTTCAATAAGAACCCCCTCATCTTTCTAAACTTCAACAAGTACAGACCCAGAGTTCTCAATGATTTAGACTTAGTAATGTGAAATTAGACCAGATTAGTTAATAACCACATAGTAAAGAATCCTCTGGACAACCATGATCATAACATGATAGAATAATGCGTGAGAGTGAGAAACATGGTCTAAGACGAGTGTCTTAAGCTTAAATAAATCCAATTAAAAGGCTAAAAAGAAAAGGCTAGCTTCAGTAGATTAGGAAAATAGGTTAAAAGGGAGAACAGAGGTAAACATTTAAGGGGGCATTTCATAAATCTCAATGAAGATACATTCCATTCAGCAAAAGACAGTCTGAGAAGGATGCATCACACATGGTTAACAAAGCAAGTTAAATATAAAAGCAAATTAAACAAATTGAAGAATAATGCATACATTACTGTGAAGATTAATATTAGGTCAGAAAATTGAACGAATTCTAGAAATCAGCAATGAATGTCTAAATAAGAGGCCAAAATTAAGAGTATGAGAGAAAGATAGCTAGAAATATTTTTTAAAATCATGAGTTTCCACAATCATTTAAAAGGAAGTATATAGCTAAAGTGAGCATTGGTCCCATAGAAGATAAGAATGGGAACTAAGGAAATAGTGGAAGAATTGAAAAAAATATTTTGTATCGGTCTTCACTAGAAGACACAAATAGCAACCCAAGAATGAATGAAAATCAAGAGGGAAATTGGCAGAATGTAAACTAATCATGATGATTAGGGATAAAGAATTGGGAAAATAACTGTGATTGAAGGTTTACAAGCATTCTGGAACTGATAGCTTGCATGCTAGAGTATTAAAAGAAGTTAAAGAGACTGTAGAGGCAAATGTTGTAATCTCCCAAAATTCCCTGGATCATGGGAGGGTTCCAGCAGAGGGATACAGAAAGCAATTAATGCCAACTAGTTAGCCTAACATCTGTCATGTAGAAAATGCCTGAATCCATTACCGGGGAGGTATTAGCATGGCATTTAGAAAACCAAAATACAATCAGGTTGAAAGGATATAAGTTTGACCAATTCATAAGAATTCTTTGAGGAAATATTAACATATTTGATAAAGTGGAACCAGTAGATGTGGTCTATTTGGATTTCCAAAAGGCATTTGATAAAGTATTATAGATAAAAGAGTCAGGATAAATGGGCAGTTATCAGGTTGGAAAGCTGTAACTAGCAATCAGAGCTATGGCCTCAATGATTTATACCCTATAGTAATGACTTGTATGAATGGACCAAGTATATGGTAGTTAATTTTGCAAGGAGAGGTAGGAAAATAAATTGGAAGAAGAAACAAAACATCTTCAAAAGGATGTAGATAGGTTAAGTGATTAAATAAATGGCAGGTGAAGTAAAATATGGAAAATATGTGAGCTTGTCCATTTTAGCAGGACAAATAGAAAAGTAGAGTATTATTTGAATGGAGAGGAACTGCAGAAAATTTATAGTACAGAAGGATCAAGGGAGGAAGTGTTAGGTGTTCTAGGAAGTATTAAGGTAGACAAATCCCCAGGGCCAGATGGCATCTGTCCTAGATTACTGAGAGAGAGAGACAAGAGATGAAATTACTGAGCCTCTAACAGAAATCTTTGTTTCTTCATTGGACACAGATGAGATCCCAGAGGATTGGATAGCAAATGTGGTCCCGTTACTTAAGAAGGGTAGTAAGGATAACTCGGGTAATTATAGGCCAGTGAGCTTGATGTCTGGGTAGGGAAATTGTTGGAGAAGATTCTCAGAGATAGGTTCTATACACATTTAGAACTGAATATTCTCATTAGCAAAAGACAACATGGTTTTGCATGAGGGAGGTCATGTCTCCTTTTTTTGAGGAGGTGACAAAAATGATTGACAAGGGAAGGGCTGTGGATGTCATCTATATGGATTTTAGTAAAGCATTTGACAGGGTCCCTCATGGCTGGCTGGTGCAAAAGGTTAAATTTCACGGGATCAAAGGCGAACTAGCTAGATGGATACAGGACTGGCCTAGCCATAGAAGACAGAGGGTAGCAGTGGAGGGGTTTTTTTCTGATTGAAGGTCTGTGACTAGTGGTGTTTTGCAGGGCTCTGTACTGGGACCTCTGCTGTTTGTGATATATATATGATTTGGAAGAAGATGTAGCTGGTCTGATTAGTAAGTTTGTGGACGACACAGATTGCTGGAATTGTGGGTAGTGATGAACATTGTCAGAGGTTACAGCAGGATACAGATAGGCTGGAAAATTGGGCGGAGAAATGGCAGATGGCATTTAATCCAGATAAATGTGAAGTGATGCATTTTGGTAAATCTAACGCAGGGGAGAGCTATAGAATAAATGGCAGAATCATCAAGAGTTATAGACACGCTAAAGGATCTGGGTGTGCAAGTCTACAGATCCTTAAAGGTGGCAGCATAGGTGGAAAAGTTGGTGAAGAAGGCATACGGCATGCTTGCCTTTATTGGATGGAGCATAGGGTATAAAAGTTGGCATATGATGTTGTAGTTATATAGAATGTTGGTTAGGCCACATTTGGAATACTGCATCCAGTTCTGGTTGCCACACTACCAAAAGGATATGGAGGCTTTAGAGAGAGTACAGAAAAAGTTTACTAGGATGTTGCCTGGTATGGAGGGTGAGGTGAGACTGAGTAAACTAGGGTTGTTCTCCCTGGAAAGACAGAGGTTGAGGGGTGACCTAATAAAAGTTTATAAAATTATGAAGGGCATAGATAGGGTGAACAGTTGGAAGCTTTTTCTCAGGTCAGAAATGACAAACACAAGAGGGCACAAGTTCAAAGTAAGGGAGACAAAGTTCGATGCAGATACGCGGGGAACATTTTTTATACAATGGGTGGTATTGGCCTGGAATACACTACCAAGCAAAGTGATTGAGGCAGACACACTAGCATCATTTAAGACTTATCTAGATAGCCACGTGAACAGACTGGGAATAGAGGGATACAAATGGATGATCTAACTAGGAACACATGATCAGTGCAGGCTTGGAGGGCCAAAGGGCCTGTTCCTGCGCTGTATTGCTCTTTGTTCTTTTGTTCTTTGATCTGGTGTATTTTCATCACAACAAGTCGAAATGCAGGTATAAGCAATTGATTGGCAAGGTAAATTGAATGTTAACTTTTATTGCAAGGGTAATGGAGTATTAGCTGTTCAAGGCCTTAGTGAGACAACATGTGAAGCACTGTCAACAGTTTTCATTTCTTACCCAAGGAGGGATATAAATGCATTGGACATAATTCCAACAAGGTTCACTTGGCTGATTTTTGGGATGAAATGATGGTCTTATGATGAAAGTTTGATCAGATTAGGCTGATACTCATTTGAGTTCAGTAGAATGAGAGGTAATGTTATTAAAAGATAAAAGATTCTGTGGGGGTTTAACAGTGTGGATATTGGGAAGATGTTTCCCCTGGGGTGGGAGGGGGGTAGTTTTGAACTTAGGGGTCACAGGTTAAAAATAAGGCCTCTTCCATTTAAGGCAGAGATGGGGGATGGTTTTTTTTCTGTTAAAGGGTTATTAGATTTCAGAATTCCCTTCCCCAGAGAACAGTGGAGGGTGGGTCATTGAGCAAATTAAAGGTTGCGCAGACATATTTTTGATTAACAAGAGAGTCAAGGATAGTGGAGGCAGGTTGGAACATGATGTTGTTGAATGATCTTGCACGATCATTGTATGACAGAATAGGCTCGAGGGGCTGAATGAATCTCTTTCCTTTATCTTAACTTCTTATGACCTTCCTTTACTGAAGCTGTGTGTCAGGGCCAAAGATGATCACTTTTGATTTCCTGCATTGCACGCCACTAACTCTTTTCATCAATTCCATCATTACATTGTTCTGACACATATGATGCCTGTTCTACATACTACATTTGAATAACAATATGTTGCTCTACTTCTGTCACCACTTTTGACTTCATGACTAACATGATGATACTCATTTTCATGTTGATTATTAAGACATCCTACCATTTACGTTTAATTCCATGACAACCATCTGTACGTGGGTTGTATTTCATTGAACTCCCTTGTTGTTCATTCGGAATGAACATGATGACATTGGATCTTCAAATTCTTGACTCTGATTCGCTCCAAAGTCTTGCAACTATTTCCCAAGAAGTTAAGTTTGTGACCTCTGGAAAAACTTCAATTCTGAGCCTGTGTGAGTTACGTTGCAAGTTCCTGAAGATGTTATGACACGCTAGAGGTTTCGGGTGATGAGACATCATTGGTATTCAATTCAGTTCTCATCAGGCTCACAGCTGGACTCTCAAAGCCTATAAAAATGTAATTGGGAGAGCGTATCTTGCTTTATGTTTCAATCAGGAACCTGGGAGATTAGCAGGACAAGGTAACACTTGTAATATTAATTATGCTGGAAGTTCAAATCCTTTGCCATCAAATATGAAGCCAGGATAGGCAACTACTTTTCCTCCTGTCCCTGAAGACCACAAGCAGTGACTAAGCACTTAATGTTCAGATGCAATCAGACATGAATGAGGATCAGGAGACAAACCAAGCATAAAGACTGATTCCTGGGATGGCAGGTCTGACATATGAGAGACTACATCAGTTAGGATTATACTCACTGGAGTTTAGGAGAGTGAGAGGGGTTCACGTAGAAACTTATAAAATTCTAAGGTTAGATAGTGTAAATTCAGAAAGAATGTTCCCAATGGTGGGGAAATCCAGAACTAGGGGTCATTGTTTGAGGATAAGGACCTTTTAAGATTGAGGTGAGGAAAATTTCTTCACCCAGAGAGTGGTGAATGTATAGAATTCACTATCACAGAATGTAGCTGAGGTCAAATGTTGTCTGATTTCAAGAAGAAATTAGATTTAGCTCTTGAGGCTAAAGAGATCAAGGGATATGGGGGAAGAAGAGGTGATCAGGATATTGAATTCGATGATCAGCCATGATCAAAATGAATGGCAGAGTAGGCTCAAAGGGCTGAATGGCCTACTCCTGCTTCTAGTTTCTATGTTTCTAAAGGAGCAGCATTTTCTGGTTGTGGGCACATTTAAATCTGAGAAGATCAACTACACAGTTAAAAGGATATTAAAATAATACATAGAGACAGCTAAATTACATCAGGATCTCAGAACACTGTTTTAACAAAATTTTTAACAAAATGACTAGCATTTTCCAGCCATTCCATCTAGTGGAATCTTCTGGTCCTACTGATGGCGAAGCCCCGTCATAAGATTCCTAGTGGCAGGGGAGGGGTGCAAAGTACAGGAAACCCTGTTGGCAGTAGCCGGACTAAAAGAACCTGCCAGTGGTGGGCTGCCTATGCTGCTGCGAACCACACGGAGGGTGTGGAAAATCCCACCCATAGTGTTGATTTCGCCATTTATCTCAGGCAGAAAAGTGTTACTTGTATGTGCTGTGTAAATGGTGCCTGTCTCTTTAAGGCAGTACAGCAATAGAGGGTCACTGACAAGTAGTTCAATCATTCAATTGGATCGCTAGAGAATCCCCAATAATGGCTGTGGTAAATGATACCGGGGTTGTGATTTCAGCTCTTAAAGCAGATGTTGCAGGATGTCCTACATTGGTCCCTCAAGTCAGGTGACCCTCTATTACTGTACTGTCTTAAAGAGACAATACACAACAAAATGTATATCACCTTTTAACTGTTCAAACTTCCAGCTGGGTCAGAAGAAATTTACTAATGGCTTGGCTGCATCAACCAGAAAAGTTAAACTAAATAACAATGTAATTTTGAATCTATGAGAAGTAAGTTAGATGATATTCATCAGTCTGTGAAATTGTGTTCAGCAGGAGTACAAAAGTTACGTCAGACATAATCCCTGTGTACTTTCCTGAGAAGGTAAGGAATACAAGCATGTTTCATCATGTCATAACCTTTTGTCTGTGCAGGAAAGTAAGTAATTTCAATGCTGTGTCCGGGTATCCGCATGGAGAGATTTGCATAAATGGCAAATGTTCAAATCAATCGCTTGGCAATTTTACTAATACACTGGAAATGTTTACACAATTATTACTTTACATTTCCCAATATTTTTGATGTGGCTCTGCTGATTATTTCAATCATCCTATTACTCACTGATAATTTGTGCAGGTACAAGAATAACGTTATTCGGATTCTTCAGAGCTGTGCAATCAAGAGTATTAGATTTTTTTCTTAATCTTTTGAACTTTGATATTAACAACAGCAAAATAAAGCAATTTGCTAAATGAAACAGTTTACTCTTAATTTAACTTAAGCGACTTTAAAGTATTTGTTAAATCATTTCTAAAGCACAAAACTTCCACTTTGCTGCGTCATTTGCATTCCTTAACTCAAATTACAGGATAATTCACTTTTATGGATGAAATAATGTTGAACTGGTAAGAGCAAAATATCTCACACAGAAGAATGGCAAAATGGTTCAAATGATTTACATGTATTTGCTGACATTGAAACTTTCACTCAGCCCCCAGACCGCTGCTTTCTACAGTAACGCAGAATGGGATGTTGTCATTTCAGGATTTATTTCTGACTGGTTGATCATGCCAATTACCACAGAGCCTATTCTGATTTTTTTGCTAGCTTAAATATCCCACTCTTCCAGCACCGCCATACCATGGCTGCAATGTTCACTACCTACAGGATGCACTGGTTGGAATTTTACCGCCTTGCCTTTCCCCGATTTGGGGTGGACGAGTCTTGCAGAACAGCATTCGCTGTTGGCCTCGGGCAGGATCTTACAAGCCTCAGGTGGACAAGGCGATAAAGTCCTGACAACTGTATCTATTTACCAAGGCTCGCTTGGTGGTGTTGGGAGGATTGTTGCAGAGTTGTTGCGGGGGGCGGTACTTGACAGATCATTCAAAGATCTATTGACCTTGGGTGGGAATTTCTGGTCTCGGGACGACATGATGGGAAAATCCTGCTAAAGGATAAGGACAGCAAGTACCCAAGAATATCACTATGTCCAAGTCACACTCGGCATGGCTTTGATTTATATTCCTATTTCTTCATTGTTGTTTAAAATGTATTTATTAGTGCCACAAGTAGGCTTACCTTAACACTGAAATGAAGTGACTGTGTAAATCCCCCAGTTGCCACACCCTGATGCCTGTTTGGGTACACTGAGGGAGAATTTAGCATGGCTAATTCACCTAATCAGCACATCTTTCAGACTGTGGGTGGAAACCACAGCACCTGGAGGAAACCCGCACAGTTATGGGGTAAAACTGTAGACTCCACACAGACAGCCACTGTTCCAAGCCAGGAATTGAACTTGGGTCCCTGGCGCTGTGAGGCAGTGGTGCAAACCACTGTGCCACTCTGCCACACTATGTTGCTGAGTTAAAGTCTTGAATTCTCTATCTCATTGTCTTCTGAATGCATCTTTACCAGTCATAATGCAGCACTTCAAGAAGAAGGCCCACTATCTTCATCTCAAGGATAACTAGGAATGAACAGTACGTCAGCAATGCCTGCAAGAATAAAAACGTCAGCATGAACATTGCAGCAAGAGTGACAACATGCTCTTAAGATACAGACCTGTAAGGAAAGGCCAGTGCAAGCATTTTCATAGGAGATTACAGGAAATCTCTGTCGCAAGTTTAATGTTTGTCTGAATATGAATAAACAGAGGACGTCAACTATTATTAGTGTGTATAACACCATTCTCTATTACTGCCACTGCTCACCCTCTCACCTCACCCACACTCATCCATCACAAAGAGTAAGTGATTTGATGAAGCAATGAGAATGGTAAAGAGAAATCAAGAAAAAAATCTTTCAAATTAACCAATTTATTAATGTCAGTAATTGCCCTTGTCACTGATATTTGATGCCTGATGTTAGTTTGTAAATACCAAGTAATTACCAGATGCTAGGAATAAATACAGGCCAGCGGTCATAAAATAGATTTGGCACAAAATGGACATTTGTTCACGTTGATCCAAATGGGAATACGTGATCCTCATAATTTTAATTCCATCACTTTCAGCGTTTTAATATGGAGTATTAATGTACTGCTGAAGAAATGAAATGGATGAAAATGCTGTGGCCCCTGCACCCTGTGTCATGATTTGATCTAACTGCTTTTCAATTCATTATTACTTTTAATTAGTTTAATTTATTACCAACTAGATTCAATTAAGTAGAGTCCCCAGAGAATTGATTTTAGATTCCAAAGTGCAATTTGTCATTTCAGAAGATGTGCTTTCATTCACAAACAAATGATTGCATTTGACCATATGGCCCGCTGTTTCTGCAGAACACATATCACCATGATTTGGAAATGTAGTTGTTTCCTGATGCTCCCTTTATAATTATCTCTGAACTGCAATTCAAAAATAATTGTTTTCACTATATTTATTTTCTTCATTTGCAGATTGTGGGAATTACTGGCATTTATTGCTCATTTCTATATTCATGCAGATGAGTGACTGGCTCAGCAACTTCAAAGGGGAGATTTAAGAGTCAGCGATGTCAGTGTGGGACTGAAATCCTATAGAGGATGTTAATCCTATTGGGCGACATGGTGGCACAGTGATTAGCACTGTTGCCTCACAGCGCCAGGGACCTGTGTTCATATTCCCGGCTTGGGTCACTGTCTATGTGGCATTTGCATGTTCTCCCTGTGTCGGTTTCCTCTGAGTGCCCCAGTTTCCTCCCACAGACCAAAGATGTACAGATCAGGTGTATTGGCCATGATAAATTGTACCTTCATGTCCTAGGATGTATAGGTTAAAGGGATTAGTGGGATAAATAGATAGGGTCACAGGGTTAGGGACTAGGTGGGATTGTTGTCAGTGCAGACTTGATGGACCAAATGGTCTCCTTCTGAACTGGGAGGTTTCTATAGCTCAGACCAGGTAAGCGTAGCAATGTAGACTTCCCTAAAGGACATTTCGATTTATTGTCACATATACTGGTGTACTTCTCTGACTTTAACCAGCCAGAGCTTTCTCATATCCCTACTTTGCTCCCCTAATTGCTTTCTTAAGCTCCATCCTGCACTTTCTGTACTTCACTAATGACTCTGCCGATTTCTTCCCCTTTTACCTGCTAAAAGCCTCTTTTTCTTCCCATTGTATTCTGAATATCTCTGGTCATCCATGGTTCTCTGGGTTTGATACTCCTTCCTATCACCCTGGGGGGAAAATGGTTGAGAGGGGGGCATAACCATGACTACTATATCACAATTCACATGTCAATCCTCGCTCTTAACTCATCTGTTTTACCTGTAATACTCCTGGCATCCAGACTGGCCTTACTCCCTTGAAATTTAATCCCCCTGACTTGATTGTTTCACTGTATTATGTTGTGTCCTAATCTGCTAACTGTCTGTGTCCTCTCCCCCTGCCAAATTAGTTTAACTCGTCCCAACAGCATTAGCAAACCTGCCTGGAAATATGTTAGTCCCGCTCTGGTTCAGATGTAGACTATCCCACTTGTACACATCCCACCTTCTCCAGAAATGGTCCCAGTGATCCAGGACTCTAAAACCCTTTCTCCTAGACCAAATCTTAACCCAAGTATTGATCTGCAATATTCTTCTATTTCTGTGCTCACTAGCACGTGGCACTGAGAATAATGAAGAGATAACAACCTGAGAGGTCCTGCTTTTTAGTCTACTGCCTAACTCCCTGAATTCTTGATTCAAGGCTTCATCTCTCTTTTTATCTATGTCATTAGTACCAGCACATACCATGTCCTCAGTCCTTTCATGCACCCCCCTCAGGATGCCCTGCAGCCATTCAGTGACATACCGGATCCTAGCACCAGGGGGGCAAGACACCATCCTGGAGTCATGATGACGGCCACAGTAGCACCTATCTGTTCCCTGATCATAGAGTCCTCTATTACTATTGCACTTCTACTCTTTCTTCCCTCATGTATAGATAGGATATTTGTAGTGCCAGAAGCTTGGCTCTGTGTGAACTCTATGGAGGAACCAGATCCCTCATTAGCCTTCAAATTGGAATACTGATTTGGGAGCAGGACCCCTGGGCACTGCTGCTTCTCTTAGACTAGTTGGTGGTCATCCATTCTCTCACTTCCTCAAATCCCTTTAGTTGCAGTGTGACCATCTCTCTAAATGTGTGTCCCTCTTGCTCTCAGACTTGTGCATGCTCCACTGTGTCCCTGACTGCCGTTCCAGCTCTGAAATCCGAGCTTCCAAGGACTGTTAGCTGGAAATACTTCCTGAACACATCCTTGTCCCAGACACTGGAAATGTGCCCAGCATCCCACATACAGCAGGAGGGACCCAGCATGGCTTTGAGCTCTCCTGCCATGAATTAACCCTTTAAATTTAGAACTTTAGAAGACTTAAAAAAAATCAAAATAATTCCTACCCTTGCTTAAACAATGACTTATAATTTATAGTTGGAAAATGCCCACCAGCGCTTACTCACCAATCAGCTGCTCCCACTGGTTACAAGTCACTTTCTGAACTGTGATACCACCTTGAAACACTATCATCTGTTCTGTACTATCACCGACTTACCTTGCGTTGCCGGCAAAAAGGTAAATGCTATAATTTAGTGACAATTATTCAGCCTAACCCACTACTTATCAGATCAGTTCCCTCGGTCTCTCTTGATATTTATGAAGCTCTGTTGCGCTCCCGCTCCTGCCCAGACTGAGCTCTGCACTCAGTCTTTCACCTTCTCCCTGTTTCACCCAACTCCCTGTTTCCATCCAACTCCAAAACACTCTTGTTTCACTAAGCAGCCCTCAGTGTAACTTGGACAAGTTTAAGGTGGGCAAAGAGCAAGAGCTTTTATGATATCTGACTGGAGTGACTGCTGGATGCATTGATGGAGGAATTTACTTTTCACTAAGTAGAAGGAGGATGCAACCTGCTGCTTTCACCAAGAAGACATGATTAGAGGTTTCTGAAGAGGTGAAAGCAGATATTTTATGCCAAGCTCATGGTTGCACTGCAGAAAGCGGTTTAACGTTCTTACCTTGTCAGGGAAAGTGAGTGCATTTGTTGATTCAACTCCATTCATTGCCTCAAACCCCATCCCACTTCTGTCTTGTTTAAGTGTTCTTTATCATATCATTCCTCAACTTTCAACAGTACCTAGCCTTCATTTGCTATTCACTTTTGTCATCTTTCATTTATCCATCCACTGCTGGTAATGTGATGTATTTGTCACAGTGAAAGCACTGCATACAGAGGATGAATATTTCTCAATCACAGGTCTGGTTTTTCACAGGGAGAGCAATATACAGTATGACTGAAACTGGGCTAACGTGAGCAGTACAGGTCACATAGGAAGATGTCTTGGAGATAAGTGGCATATCTGCAACCCCCTCAGTCAGAGGTGGAGAGGGAGGTATTTCACAGAGATGATGCCAGAGTTACAACATCTCTTATACTCTATAATGCTTGTTCACCAGTTAAAGGAAAAATAACCTGTTTATTTACAGATAAAGACTATGCAGAGACTTGTAGCCTCATGGTGATTCCTTCAACCTGCTTCCCGATTGGTTTCCCTGGGTCATATGGCTCTTACTCCGCAAATTGATCCTTATAGGGCCAATCACCACAACACTCCCCCTCAAAGTCTCTTTATACAAACGTTGATACTTAATTTACACTGTCCGAGATAATTAAACATTTACTACATGAATTCAATCCATTATAAATTAAGGGCATGATCTTGCCCACTGTGGAAAGTGGACGTGAGGAATATTGGATCAGCCGTGAGCCTATTGAATTGTGGAGCAGGCTTGAGGGACTGAATGCCTATTTTTGTTCCTATTTCTTATGGTCTTGTTGTTCTCTAGAATATAGTACAGGCTAATGGTGCACAAAAGGGTAGATGCATATAATGGAAGAAACATTTGTGTGTTTATCATGACATACCCTTGGAAAGCATTGTGTAATTTGGGTTGCTGATATAGAATCCATAGAATCTCTATAATGCAGAAGAAGGCCATTTGGCCTATTGAATTTGCATTGACACTGGTGAGACCATATCTGGAGTACTGCAGACGGTATTGCTTTCCTTATTTAAAGAACACTGTAAATGCATTCGAAGTAGTTCAGAGAAGAAATTGTTCAAACAGGATTTCAAATCCTCCAAAGTTGAAAGAAGCTTTATCTACACAAGCAATCCGTTGTCGCAATTGCCACGGGGAACTGTGACATCAGTTGCAAAATGTGAGCCGTTATTCAGATTGGGCAATGACAAGTTTAAGTAACCACTTGAACTGCCACTCAAACTCACCTCCATTTCCCTCTTTGACAACCTATTTTGCTCAAATAAAATTTGGAGCTAAGTTATAAACAATTTATAATTATCTCATTAATGTTCCTAAGGATGTTAATTGTGCCAATTAGTAATGACCTCATTCTAGTAGGAAATCTCCAACTTCAGCAGGTGAATGTCTCACCTGAACACAAACCCAGAAGTGGGCTTAAGTTTATTTATTAGTGTCGCAAATAGGCTTACATTAACACAGCAATGAAGTTACTGTGAAAATCCTCTAGTTTTGATTTGATTTATTATTGTCACATGTATTATCATACAGTGAAAAGTATTGTTTCTTGCACGCTATACAGACAAAACATACCGTTCATAGAGAAGGAAATGACAGAGTGCAAAATGTAGTATTACAGTCATAGCTAGGGTATGGAGAAAAATCAACTTAATGCAAGGTAAGTCCATTCAAAAGTCTGACAGCAGCAGGGAAGAAACTGTTCTTGAGTTGGTTGGTAGGTGGAAGTGAGTATATCCGGGGTGCGTGGTATTCTTAATTATGCTGGCTGCTTTGCTGAGACAGCGGGAGATGTAGACAAAGTCAATGAATGGGAGGCTGGATTGGGCTATATTCACAACCTTTTGTAGTTCCTTGCAGTCTTGGGCAGAGCAGGAGCCATACCAAGCTGTGATACAACCAGAAAGAAAGCTTTCTATGGTGCATCTGTAAAAGTTGGTGAGAATCTTAGCTGACATGCCAAATTTCCTTAGTCTTCTGAGAAAGTAGAGGTGTTGGTGGGCTTTCTTAGCTATAGTGTCAGCATGGGGGTACCAGGGCAGGTTGTTGGTGATCTGGACACCTGAAAACTTGAAGGCCTCGACCCTTTCTACTTTGTTACCATTGATGTAGTCAAGGGCATGTTCTCTTTTACACTCCCTGAAATCGATGACAATCTCCTTCGTTTTGTTGCCGTTGAGGGAGAGATTATTGTTGTCACACCAGTTCACCAGATTCTCTATCCCATTCCTGTGCTCTGTCTTGCCATTGTTTGAAGCCTGACCCCCTATGGGGGTGAAATCAGCGAATTCGAGGGGAATTTGACAACACAGTCTTAGGTGTATAAGGAGTATAGTAAGGGGCTGAGAACACAGTCTTGTGGGGCAGCTGATGATCGTGGAGGAGGTGTTGTTGCCTATCCTTACTGATCGTGGTCTGTGAGTTAAGAAGTTCAGGATCCAGTCACAGAGGGCCAGGCCACAGAGTTTGGAGTTTCATGGGAATAATAGTTTGAAGGCTGAGCTATAGTCAATAAATAGGAGTCTGACATAGGTGTCCTTGTTATTTAGGTGTTCCAGGGTTGAGTGCAGGACCAGGGAAATGGCATGTGCTGTGGATCTGTTGCGGCAGTAGGCAAACTGTAATGGATCCAGGTAGTCTGGGAGAATTGATTTGTGCCATGACCAGCCTTTCGAAGCACTTCATGATGACGGATGTCACAGCTGATCGCCAATAAGGCACGCTGCTTGATTTTTCTTAGGTACCGGGATGATGATCATCTTTGGATGCCACACTCGGCGCATGTTCAGATACACTGAGGGAGAATCTAGCATGGCCAATGCACCTAACTAGCACATCATTTGGACTGTGGGAGGAAACCGGAGCACCTGAAGGAAACCTACGCCGACATGGGGAGAATGTGCAAACTCCGCACAGACAGTGACCCAAGCTGGGAATTGAACCTGGGTCCCTGGCACTATGAGGCAGCAGTGCTAACTACTGTGCCACCATACAGCCCTTAATGCAGTATAGTTATCCTCCTGCTCCAAAAATTAATGTTAATGCCCCCAAACACATCTAAACCTACCCAGTCTCAGAGATTTAAATTCCTCTCTTAAAGTTAGATCCATGTTAATGTAGGTTAAAGATTTTTTTTTAAAACTGTGTTTTTCCATGTGCAGTTAAAATAAACAAAATGACTTATACTTCAACTATGAAGTAATTATCTTGTTCAAACAGAGCTGGATACAAATATCCCCTGTGTTTTAGTTTGGACAGAATTCAAAAATAATTCATAAAGTTGAAACTTTCCATTCAAAGGCATCCTGATACTCTGATGTGGAAAAGGAGCAACAGGAGAGAAGGCAAGCAAAGACCAACTGAAGACGTAATAAAAGTTACCTTCCCCACGCATGCACGCAAGTAATGTTGGCCGGGCTCTGTTAGGTAAACACAGCTGCATTTTGTTTGTTTCTTCCGAGAGTATGACATTCTTTAAGCTCAATTACTCGTAACTTGTCTCACTCATCTCTTTTTGAGAGTTAGGTAGTCTACCTTCAAGGGTGTTGCATTAAGTGGACCAGTTTGAATTCTGCTCTTGAGGACAAGGCAAAGTCTCTGTGGAAAAATTCAGTGAGAAATTATTGAATCCAAAGGTTACTTCCGTTGTCCTCCTTTGATATAAGTTGAGGATCCCTGTCGTTGTAGCTAGCAGGTCAACTTTGGACGAAGAAAGCATCTCAACGGTGCAGAATTGGCACAGTAGCATTTTCTAGTTTATAATTTGGATCATTTCTGCCAGCTTTACTTCCCAAATTCAAAATACCTTGGCTTCCTTTGTTTGTCTGGACTTTCATGTCTTCTAATAACAAAGACCACGTAGATCTAATTAATGCAATGAAATGTGGGTCAGTCGTGTTGGTGCGCAGATATCCCACAGATTGCACTTCCCAATGCACCAAGGGTAATTTAGAATGAGGTAGCTAAGACATACCTGCTAACAATAATAGCTGCAACTGGATGAAAGTGAAAGCAGTTGAACTGGAAGAGTGTACAAACATTGCTGGAAAATCGATGTGTGGATCATCATGTGCGATTAACTGACGTTGTTTCTTCTGATGCAGGTAGTACACAAATTGGCGCTGTTTAATAGCAATTGAGGCATTATGAGTGGTTGTGTGCCTGAGCAGAGACATCAAAATTGTGACTAATATAAGTTCACCTGAACAGTGCTACTTGAAGAGAAGGTGCATTTTGGCTGGATCAGTGCTAGAATTTATTGCACAAGTGACCTTGATCTGGGAAAGACACGAGAATGGTGCAAATAGCAGAGATGGACTCCAAGAGTTTCCAGTGTAGCACTGCAGGTTTGGTGCAGGAGGGGGGCAGGGGATAGATGGTCCTCCATCTAAAGGGAGGAGGAATCCCTCCAACCAAACTCTGAGAAGCAGATAGCCACATGATCCCATGCAAGTCCCAAAGACATATGTGTAATGACAGAAGAAGTTCATTAAAGTCACACAAGTGGTGAACGCTAGTGGATGCATCTTCAAATGCCATACCCATCAACTCCACTATTAGCCTCACACATTACTCAATGCACCAAACCCATCACTTATTGATCAGCAACCTCAATCGCTACTCATGCCAAATATTAATGATTAGCTTCACCTTCAAACACTGAGTACTCCTGCAAGACTTACACACATTTCTCTCAATTTATGCATATTGCTAACTATTCAACGGTAGGATAATGGGTGGCTTGGTGGCATAGTGGTTAGCACTGCTGCCTCACAGCCTTGGGTGACTGTGTGGAATTTGCAAATTCTCCCTGTGTCTCCGTGAATTTCCTCTGGGTGCTGCAGTTTCCTCCCACAGTCCAAAGATTGTCAGGGGAATTGGCAGGGTAAATATAAGGGGTTACGGGAATAGACCCTAGGTTGGATTGTGGTCAGTGCAGGCTTGATGGGCCAAATGGCCTCCTGTAGGGATTCTACGAGTGACATTACCCAAACACTCAATGACAACTTTCATCACTTTTGCAGGAAATGTAGCACATAACCAAAAGCAGTAACTGTTAATTTTTTTTGATTTGATTATTGTTACATATATTGGTCTGCAATGAAAAGTATTTTTCTTGCGTGCTATACAGACAAAGCATACCGTTCATAGAGAAGGAAAGGAGAGGGTGCAGAATGTAGTTTTACAGTCATAGTGAGGATGTAGAGAAAGATCAAATTAATGCGATGGAGGTCCATTCAAAAGCCTGATAGCAGCAGGGAAGAAGCTGTTCTTGAGTTAGTTGGTATTTGACCTCAGAAATTTTATCCTTCTCCTGATGAAAAAGGTGGAAGAGAGAATGTCTATAGTGCGTGGGTCCTTGATTATGCTGGCTGCTTTTCTAAGATAGCAGGAAGTGCAGATGCAGTCAGTGGATAGGAGGATTGTTTGCGTGATGCACTGGCTTCGTTCATAACCCTTTGTATTTTCTTACAGTCTTGGTCAGAGCAGGATCCATACCAAGCTGTGACACATCCAGAAAGGATGCTTTCTATAGTGCATCTGTAAAGATTGGTGAGAGTCATAGTGGACATGCCAAATCTCAAAAAATCAGATTCACAGCTGCATGTCCTCACCCCATGGAGGAGATTGTGTTGACCATCACTGAATTGGCCATGACTGTGACCATAGTCAGTGATAAAGTTGAAAAGGTTGCAAATGATGATGTGTTTAAACCTAATTCTCCTTCTCACAACTCATCACCTCTCATCCCATGTGAAGCAGCAGTGCTAACCACTGTGCCACTGTTCTGCCCTATGCACCAAACATTTCTGTGTACAAACTTTTCAACCTTTCTCCATACACCATTCAAAGTGTTTATTTGAGTCTCTGCATCAGATCTCATGTGCACCTTTGCGCTGGCACCTGCAGTAGCCTTTACCCGGGCCTTGACTGCAGGCCACTCATTCCTGATCTCTCACCGTGTGTAGATTTCTCCTCTTGTACTGTGTGCAGTGCCCAGTATCTGAGCTGGTGGCTGGGAGAGTGATTGGCTGGCTTTTGTATAATGTATTAGGTGGCTTGTTTGATAGAGTTGGTTTGAGCTGGTTTTTTTTTGTAGTGCCTTTTACAGTGACCAAGAGAGTGCCGTGATGGTCCATAGCTGAAGAACGTTAAGGTGTTGGGATGTTGCTGTATGAGGAACTTGGGTTATGTTTCTGGTCACTAAAATTAGATGAGTTGATTATGGGTTGCCCAGATGGAAAGGTTGCCTGCTCCTCATCTTCAGCTGCTCTCCTTAAACTTGCTGCTAAGACCTTGCCCTCATGATGACAATGAAGGATGTGAGAGATAATGAGCTGTAAAGGATGAAGAAGGCTATGGTAAATTGTGAAATATGTTTAACCTGGCAATCTGGACAAGGCTCCTTCAGAGCAATCCAGGTAACTGAAGCATTGCATGAGCACCTTAGTAGTCTGCTCAATGACATTTTGTGTGGCAACATGATTCTCATGAGATAAAGTAAAATGTTTATTTACTAGTAAAACAAGTAAGGCTTACATTAATGCTGCAATGAAGTTACTGTGAAATTACCCTAGTCGCCACACTCCGGCACCTATTTGGGTCAATGCACCTAACCAGCATGTCTTTCAGGCTGTGGGAGGCAACCAGAGCATCTGGAGGAAACACACACAGAACGGGAAGAACGTGCAAACTTCACTCAGAGTGATCCAATCCGGGAATCGAATCTAGGTCCCTGGCGTTGTAAGGTAGCAGTGCTGTGCCATCGTGCCGCTCATGTGCTGTCAAGCGTGCATGGCTTTACCCATTTGAGGAATGCGCTGGGTGGTCTGCAGATAGTTTTTGTCACTCAGTAATTATCATCTGGTCTCTGTGCTGATGATAAAGTGGACTGGCACAGTATCAAGGCATCATACCATTGTCGGCATTCAGTATCAAGGCATCGTACCATTGTTGGCATTCATCTACATGATGTACTGAACATGGTCACACACTAACTCTATATTCAGCGAGTTGGATGCATTGCAGTTGTGCTTTCTCTCTATATTTAGATTCAGGGCTCCAAAAGCAACACCTGTGAAGCCAATGATACCCTCCATCATAGGAAGCCATGTACATCCCTTCACTGACTTATGCCTGGAAAGAGAGAATGCAATATATTTTCCTCTCCTGGAAAACAAAATATCTATGGTTTCTTCTGTACACAGTGGATGGTGAAATACAGGATGTTCAAGATGTTTCTTGGTCTAGCCTAGAAGGATCTTGTTGCAAAGATGTTCGCAACCAAAGCCACAGCAGCTGCAGGCAGCACTGAGAGCCCTTCTTCATGACAGCCCCCCCACCATCTCTACTCCACATTAAGAAAAACATAGCAGCCTGCCACAGCTGACTCTTACACAGGTAAGTATCGGCCTATTACCTTTGCCAAAGAAGTGACTTTAGTGCAGACTCTTGTAGAGGAAATTGCTGATTAGCTGGGATATCATGATCCATATCTAAACAAGCTATCTGAATGAGGTTAATAAGATGCGAGAGAGAAAACAGGGAATTACAGTTTGGTTAGCCTAACATCAGGAGTAAGGAAAATGCTAGTCTATTATAAAGGATACAATAACAAGACAATGAGAAAATATCAATGGGTTTAGACAAAGTCAACACGGATTTAAGAAAGGAAAATCATGTTTGATAAACTTTCTGGATTTCTTTGAGGATATAGTTAGAATAGATAAGGGAGAACCAGTAGATGTGGTGTATTTGGATTTTCAGAAAGCTTTAAGGAAGTTAGTGTGCAAAATTTGAAGCACGTGGGATTGGGGTAAGATATTGGCATGGATTGGGAATTGATTAGCATATAGGAAGCAGAAATAGGAATAAATGGATCTTTTTCAGAGTGGAAAGTGATGACCATTGGAATATCACAAGGAACAGTGTTTGAGTCCTAACTCTTCACAATATACATCAACAATTTGGATGAGGGAATCAAACAAATATTTCCAAGTCTGTTAACAACATAAAACTAAGTGAAATTGTGAGTGGTGCGGAGGAAGCAGAGAGGCTTCAAGGTGAGTTAGAGAAGTTGAATGAGTGGGCGAATATATGGCCCTTGCAATTAGTATAAGCTTTAAAAAATTATTTATGGGATGTGGGTGTCACTGGTGAGGCCAGCATTCCTTGCTCATCCCTAATTGTCCTTGAACTGAGTGGCTTGCTTGGCCGTTTCAGGAGATATTTAAGAATCTACCATTTGCTATGGATCTGGAGTCATATGTAGGCCAGACCAGATAAGGACAGCAGATTTCCTTCCCTAATGGACATTAGTGAACCAGATGGGAGATTTACAACAATTGACAATGGTTTCATGGTCATCATTAGACATTTAATTCCAGCTTTTATTGGATTGAAATTTCACCATTTTCTACAATGGAGGGATTGGAACCCTAGTCCCCAGAGCGTTACACTGGATCTCTGGATTACTATTCCAGTAAATAGTGATAGATTGGGAAATGTTGATGTACAAAGGGATCTGGGTGTCCTTGTACACCAGTCATTGAAAGTAAACATGCAGGTGCAGCAAACAGTTAGGAAGGCAAATGGTATATTGGCTGCCTTTGCAAGAGGAGTTGAACATAGGAGCAAGGATGTCTTACTGAGGTGTACAGGGCCTAGCTGAGATCATACCTATAATATTGTTTGCAGATTTCTTCTTATCTAAGGGAGGAAATATTTGTCATAGAGGAGTTCAGCAATGGTTCACCAGACTGATTCCTGGTTTGGCAGGATTGTCGTATGAGGAGAGATTGGGTCAACTGTGCCTAAATTCATTGGAGTTCAGAAAAATGAGATGGGATCTCATTAAAAGGTATACAATTCTGATGGAGCTGGACAGACTGGATGCAGGGATATTGTTTTCCCTGGCTTGGTGGTATAGAACAAGGTTGTCATGGTTTCAGGATTCGGAGTAGGACATTTAGCACTGAAAGGGGAGAATTTTTTCACTTAGCGGGTAATGAACCTGTGGACTTCACTACCAAATAAGGCTTTGGAGATTAAGTCGCTGATTGTATGTAAGAACGATGTAGATTTCTACACACAAATGGCATCAAGAGTATTGGGAGAGAGTGGGAGAATGGCATTGAGATGGAGGATCTGCCATGTTCACATTGAATGGTGGAGCAGGCTTGATGGGCCTACTCCTGCTCCTATTTTCTAGGTGAACTAGCAACAATTAAGCCATGCAATTGTTTCATGGGTTGGGATTTACCTTGGGTACCAGTCTTTTGGTAATTGAATGGCGATTACTGTAGTATCCCACCAGCCTTCTAGAAATAAGGTAGGGAAACAAGCCATTGAGAGGGAAAAATAAATGCTGGAAAAAGGCAAGATTCCTGAAATGCATTGGCACTGGCTTCGGCCTAACACTGGTGAGCTCATGCAGACTGAGAACAGCTGAAACCATCTCTGCCAACTTCTGGGATCAGCATCACTCCGCTTCATTTGCCTGCTTGTTAAACCATTCCCACCTGTTACGTGGGTTGTTATATCTATTTAGAATATAAATCATACCTAAACTGTTATTCTTTAATAATCTGCTCCAAACCACTTGTGATTTTGAACTCCTATTTGAGACTCTCTCACCAAATCTCACACACTTGCAACACCATTCCCTGGCATCTTCACCAACTTTTATTAACAGTACAAAACATGAACTATGTTTATCAACTCAGCACCAACCAGTAAAAATCAATCAGAAACTAACCTGATCATAGATGGTGATCACTCCAGTAGGAGGTCCTTCCTGAAAGTATGTTCAGCTGGGACAGATCATAAATAGCAGCATTATGGTCAAATCAACTACACTCTAACTATCATCACATAAGAACATAAGAAATAGGAGCAGGAGTAGGCCATCTAGCCCTTCAAGCCTGCCCCGCCATTCAATAAGATCATGGCTGATCTGTCGTGGCTCAGTTCCACATTCCCGCCCTCTCCCCATAACCCGTAATCCCCTCGCTTATCAAAAACCTATCAACCCGCGTCTTAAAAATATTTAGCGAGGCATCCTCCACCACTTCAACGGGCAGAGCATTCCAGAGATCCACCACCCTTTGAGTGAAGAAGTTCCTCCTCAACTCCGTTCTAAACTGCCCCCCCCTTTATCTTGAGGCTGTGCCCCCTAGTCCTACTATCCTTTCTGAGCGGGAGGAGTCTCTCCACCTCTATCCTATCCATCCCATTCATCATCTTATATGTCTCAATGAGATCTCCCCTCATTCTTCTAAACTCTAACGAGTACAAGCCTAGTTTATTCAGCCTCTCCTCATAGCTCAACCCCCTCAACTCCGGTATCAGCCTAGTAAACTTCCTCTGCACTCCCTCCAAGGCCAAAATATCCTTGCGTAAGTACGGCGCCCAAAACTGCACACAGTACTCCAGCTGCGGCCTCGCCAATGCCCTATACAGCTGCAGCAAGACCTCCCTACTTTTATATTCAATCCCCCTCGCTATGCCTCTGTACACTTCTGGCACATGTATCGAATGTACATGCTAACATCCTTACCAAAATGGTGTCTGGAACATCCACACCCAAGGTGCAATATGTTCTCCATTTTATGCATGAAACAGCACTATTGTGCTCGAAAATGAGTGCTGCAGTACCATATTCTGCCTATGAGTTATAGAGATGGGCTTTTCATGCAGGACCGCCTACTCTCATCACTATCCATAATGTTCAACATCACACCTACGTGTAGGAATTTGAAGTCAGTTTGACTTTTACAGTATGCAGCATTATTAATTTACATACATCTTGTCAACTAGACTATCGTCAACTTGGTGAAAGATGCTTTTTGCTAAGCCCAAATTGCTGGTCTTCATGCACAAAGAGCCATCAATGACTGTTGCAGACTGGTACACTCCTAGGTCCAGAACTACATGTTGAGGGATGCAGTAAAGTTTGGGGGAACTGCTGTGTGGTACAACAGGAGAGGCCACTTTAAACCTTAGTATATGGGGGGTGTTGGAAACTGGATAAAACCCCTCAGGCTGCATTTTTAACATGGATCTTGTAAAACTTAACTATTACTACAAATGTAGTGGATAACATGCAGTTGTAAGGAACTGATTTATTTTGCACATTATGTGATGTCAACTTTCAACGTTTATGTAATGGTGTTATGAATTTTATGAATAAGGTATATTTTTGGAAGATATAAGTCCTAGCACAGGCACAAAACTGATGCAAATGACCCTGTGGATTCTCCACTTTTTTTTATTCATGGGTATTACTGGCTGCCCAGCAATTATTGCCCATCTCTAGTTGCCTGAGGGCAGTTGAGACTCAATCACGTTGTTATGGCTCTGGAATCACATATAGGCCAGACCAGGTAAGGATGGCAGATTTCCTTCCCCGTTAGTGAACTAGATGGGTTCTTCCAACAATTGACAATGGATTCGTGGTTATCAGTAGATTCTTAATTCCAAATATATTCTTTTATTCAATTCAAATTCCACCATCTGCCGTGGTGGGATTTGAAACCGGGTCTCAGAATATTAGCTGAGTTTCTGGAAAAATAGTCCAGTGATAATACCACTAGGCCATTACCTCCCCTGTAGTTCAGTGTAGCAGCATGGGTTACTGCATTTCTCACCACCCCTTTGAAAACAACCTTTCCGCAGGAATACCTTTATTTCTCGCTGACTGCTAATTCACAGGGATCGCCTCGCCATGATTGTGACTTGTAGTCCATGTGGCTATTTTTGGATCATTATCCTCCACCTTTACCTGAAAACTTGATTCATGCCTCTTATGAAGGTTAGGAGCAAAGAAAGAATCAGCAAATGAATTATTCATAACTCAAAAGGATTTTCAACGGAATTACACAAGACGTTATTTGCACCGTTGCAACAGCAAATCTATTGCCAATTTTCCCTCCATTGCTTTATATTGACATTGAGCTTTATAAATTAATTACAATTGGATTTATTTCTATCTGGTAAAATTATCAACAGTGCAGAAATAAATGAATCACTAGCAATATCCAAAGTGAATGGTGGCCTTCTGTGCTGGTGTTAAGTGCAGTTGACATGGCTTATGATTAATACCTTAGATATTGAAGAGGTGTTGAAATATGCGATCTCCAGGCAGTGAATTGAAGTCAAAGTGAAAAGGGAAGCAATTTGTCTACCATCAATTTCGATCACTGCTGGTGCTTTCAATGTCACAGCTGTTGTATCGGCCAACTGCAGTACCCTTAATCTTGTGTGAAATGATTGTCTACTTATTTGCATTTTGTTGTTGCCACCAAACATATATTCCAGTAAGAAGAGACTTCCAGAGGTGTTGCTTTTTAAATTGAGGAGGACGAGCCTGGCGCAACTGCAATAAACATCATTGAAATAAATATAGAAATATGGTTAAGCATTGATTGAGTCAATAGAACCATTTGAAAGTAACTTCCCTTCGAATCATTGCAGATTTTATATTTTGCAGTTACATTTGATCTTCAGATTGCAAAGATTTATATCAAAGTACTAAAAGATTCTGCATGCATGTGCATTTCCTGTTTACTGATCTTTAGTTGCTCCCTGTTATCATTATACAATACCGCATCCGTAGATTACGCTGAAATAAGTTCCACAACACCAAGTTAAAGTTCAACAGGCTTATTTGGCACTAGCTTTTGGAATCTCAGGCTCCTTCATCAAGTGATTGAGGACTTGTGTTCACAAACAGGGCATATAAAAACAAAAACTCAATTTACAAGATAATGGTTGGAATGCGAGTCTTTAAGGGTAATCAGTCTAAAAGGTACAGACAATGTGAGTGGAGAGAAGGCCAAGCACAAGTTAAAGAGATGTGTATTGTCTCCAGCCAGGACAGTTAGTGAGATTTTGCAAGCCCAGACAAGTCGTAGGGTTACAGATAGTGTGGCTGAACCCAAGATCCCAGTTGAGGCCATCCTCATGTGTGCAGAACTTGGCTATCAGTTTCTGCTCAGCAATTCTGCGTTGTCATGTGTCATGGAGGCCACCTTGGAGAATGCTTACCTGAAATCAGAGGCTGAATGCCCGTGACTATTGAAATGTTTCCCGACAGGAAGGGAAAACTCCTGCCCAGTGATTGTCCAGCGGTGTTCATTCATTCATTGTCGTAGCATCTACATAGTCTCCCCAGTGTACCATGCCTCAGGACATTCTTTCCTACAATGTATCAGGTAGACAAAGTTGGCCAAGTAGCAAGTGTATGTACCATGTACCTGGTGGATGGTATTCTCACATGAGATGATGGCATCTGTGCCGATGATCCAGCACATCTTGCAGACGTTGCTGTGGCAGGGTTATGTGGTGTCGTGGTCACTGTTCTCCTGAAGGCTGGGTAGTTTTCTGTGGACAATGGCCTGTTTGAGGTTGTGCAGTTGTTTGCCAGCCTTCAGGAGAACAGTGACCATGACACCACACAAATTTAGTACAGATACTTCTAATTCTTTTCTATTACTGTTAGTTCGATGCTTAACCAGCTGCTCGCCATTTTGAGTCCATACTTTGTTATTTTTATATGTTAAGGAGGATTAACTTTCATGATGTATTTTGACTACCTTTTTGTGATTAGATTACCAAAAGAAAAATAAAGTCCTCCAGGTTACATTAAACAGAGATAATTCAAGGGAAGATATTTCTAAGCCATTTCGTTTGAAAGCTGTGGAATCGTGCAAGAACTTCTTCATGTTAAAAATGTGTCCGACAGCTAAAGATTCAATGGTTCTTGAAAATGGCCAGGTTGATTGCAGTGAACCTGTGCCTGTCCAAAAACAGTGCATGCAGCATACAAGCTGTGCTGTTTGCTAATTTTAATGATTGTGGTGTGCAGCCTAGCGCTGAATTCATTGCACTATGCCTGCACACCCCAGTGGGAAGCCCAAGTTTATGTGAAACCTGCATCACTTAAAGCTCAACTGCATTGCTTAAAGCCAACCTGACCCTCTGCAAGACGAGGTGGGGTGCTAAAACTGCTTTAAGAGTGGAAGACCTAGAGAAAATAGTCAAAATGGTGCAACAGTCCAGAGAGTATGTTCCAAGTTTCTCAGATGTTTTACTGGAGGCAAGAGATCCCATTCCCTCAGAAAACTGGGAACGCACATACCTGCTCCGAAACATACTGAAAAGGCAGTGGGGGTGAGGGGGGGTGGGGGGAGGTGGGGGTGGGGGGCAGACTGCTATCATCATCAATGCAAACCAGTCTCAAGCAGTTGGATGTAGAGTTGGAAGGGTAGTGATGAACTGACATGAGTTCGGCCAGTGCACACATCCTTGTATGCCACATGTCACTAAATGCAGCAGCAACCTCCAACACTGTCCCCTTTACCACACTTTTTCACTGACCCGCCAACAATCTCTATCAACCATGACCTAAGCTTCACATGCAAGGACCTCACCCTCACATAGGTCAGTCACACTGCCTCAAGCTACACTTTTACTTGTCACGAATTGCACAAAGATTGTTAGATATTCAGTTGTGGCAGGCACATCACCCAAACACATATCATCAGTCTTCCCTCTCTTTTGCAGGATAACCATCATAAACAATTGCAGTTAACTAGCATTGGCAGGAACAGTGCATATTTTCACACTCCAGGAGGAGGGGTTGGAAATAATTGATGCCGTTATCAATGATGTCATAACCAGAAGAGTCACTGGAACCATCACTAATATTGTTCCTGCTTAATGTATCTTCTCACCTCCACTTCGCCCTGGTCTTGCGGTCTATGATATGTAATCTGCAGGTGGTGTAAAAGTATACCTTTTGCTCTCCACCCCATCTCTCGCTCCGAACCTGCCTTTATGCTTTCAGACTCCAGCCAGTGACAGGCTGAAGTCCTGAATGAAGCAGAGGCTGAGGGAGAGAGAGCATCGTGACTTGATCTAACATGCACAGCCTCAGTTACTGGCAAGATGCAAAGTTCAGGCGGCAGCGTAAAGACTGTATAGTGATTTGATTTGATTTATTATTGTCACATGTATTAACATACAGTGAAAAGTATTGTTTCTTGCGCGCTATACAGACAAAGCATACTGTTCATAGAGAAGGAAATGAGAGAGTACATAGAGAATGCAGTGTTACAGTCATAGCTAGGGTGTAGAGAAAGATCAACTTAATGCAAAGTAAGTCGATTCAAAAGTCTAACAGCAGAAGGGAAGAAACTGTTCTTGAGTCGGTTGGTACGTGACCTCAGACTTTTGTATCTTTTTCCCGAAGGAAGAAGATGGAAGAGAGATGTCTGGGGTGCGTGGGCTCCTTAATTATGCTGGCTGCTTCGCCAAGGCAGCGGGAGGTGTAGACAGAGTCAGTGTATGGGAGGCTGGTTTGCGTGATGAATTGGCCTACATTCATGACCTTTTGAGGTTCCTTGTGGTCTGGTGCAGAGCAGGAGCCATACCAAGCTGTAATACAACCAGAAAGAAGTGAGTCACTGGGCAGCGGGTAAAGGTTCATATGGGTGCCAACCTTGCCAAGGTTGAGATCACACGTGAGATCTGAACGGAATTCAAATAAGGCCTTTGATGGGGCGGCCAATAATAAAAGATTGCACGCAGTTTGGAACCAAAATTTGCAGCTATGCAGTTTACTGGGACCAGCCTAAAAGAAGCACAATTGCACACCTTTTCTCATAACTCTTAAAAATAATTACATGAGAGAATGTGAATGACTGGTTTTCATAAGGGAAAATAATCTCTTCCTCCTGAAACTGTTTTAATTTACCTAATATGGTATTGATCATTTTTCTAAACATAATTGTGCATCTGAAAATTGCATATTCTTGCTGAAAGCAATCCATACAGGATATTTATTTCCGAGACTTTGTTTAATAATCAAATGTTGTTGTATATTGATTATCTTGAATAGCACATTTGAGTTGATAAATAAAGTACATTTTCATAAAGACCAAGAACATTTTAGCTCATATCTTCAGGTCAGTGGCTAGCTGGAGGTGTACACTGCTGACCATGATTGAGTTTGTTGTTATCTTTTATCATTGGAGCTTAAGTCACAGCACAGAGTAATTGTCAAAGGAACACAGAAGGCTGAAAAGTGAATTGAAGATTTGGTGATGAAATGCTCTCTTTGATATCAGTGGAGGGATGTTTAAGTTTAAGTTTATTTACTACTGCCACAAGTAGGTTTACATTAACAATGCAATGAACTTACTGTTAAAATCCCCTTGTCGCCACACTCCAGTGCCTGTTCAGTTACACTGAGGGAGAATTTAGCATGGCCAAAGTACCTAACCAGCACATCTTTTGAACAGTGGGCGGGAACCCAGATCAGCCATGATCTTATCAGATCAGCCATGATCTTATTGAATGGCGGGGCAGGCTCGAAGGGCTAGATGGCCTACTCCTGCTCCTATTTCTTATGTTCTTATGTTCTTATGAACCAGAGCACCCGAAGGAAATCCATGCAGACATGGGGAGAACATGCGGACTCCACGCAGACCAGATCCTGACCTGAGGCCAGAATTGAACCCGGATCCCTGGTGCTGTGGGGCAGCAGTGCTAACCATTGTGTCACTGTACCAATGTATGTCCTTCAGCACACGTGCGTTCCAGTGTTCCGGTAGGTAACTTTGTAAAGCACTTGTGCTGTTTGTAACAACTGTTTCAACACTTTTTAAACCCTTAGTATGTTTCCTGTCAAGCTTTCTTTTGTTCAACTTTTAATTCCAGCTGCCTCATCCGCCCATCCCACCCCATTGAAATCCATGGCACCACACCAGAAACTATCCTCACCCTCCAGCTCTGTTCACCCGCCACCCCTGCACTACAGCATGTTCCAAGCCTGAAACCACTACCACCCAAAAGG
The DNA here is from genome assembly GCF_965287045.1 of Carcharhinus amblyrhynchos. Classification (NCBI taxonomy): domain Eukaryota; kingdom Metazoa; phylum Chordata; class Chondrichthyes; order Carcharhiniformes; family Carcharhinidae; genus Carcharhinus; species Carcharhinus amblyrhynchos. Next base: position 34,771,968 of record NC_137334.1, read on the forward strand.
GCAAAGACAGCAGATGCTTGTGAGCTCTATCACCTGAAAATCCTGCCCAGAATACTGAGTGTCATAACTTGAAAATATACTGTTTTTCCTTCACTGTCACAGGGATAAGCTCCTTGAACTCCCTTCCTAACAGTACCGTGTATCTACACCACATTGATTGCAGGGGTTCAAGAAGACAACTCACTACTAGCTTCTCGAGCAAAAATTCTAACCTTTTCAGTGGTGTTCACACCTTATGAATGAATAAAGATAAACCCTGGCTCTTTCCTGAAACTGGCAGGGCTGAGGAGCTGGGGGTACAGAAGGAGGGGAAGGGTGCAGGCAAGATGGTAGGGAAGTGAGCCTGCTAGGAGCAGCCCGAAATAAATCAGTGTAAATAACTAGGTCCTTTCTAAGCAATCAGCCCATATTAATGTACTAACAGGTCCCAACGTGGGCTCTCCCAGAACCATTTCAGGCGAATTGCATATTCTGTGTTCCAGCAGAGGTTGCTATGTAGCTGGACAACAGTGTATTTCTCTGCATTTGTATCTGGAACAGAGGATTATTTGGTCATTATTTTCAGCTTTCGAATAGTGACAACTGCAGCAGCTCACAGCTTCTGATTTAATTTTGTTTCTTTTGTGGAGACAACCGGTAACATTGAAATCCATTATAGCTCTGAGCTTAGGAGCAGAGGTCACTAACTGAGATGGTGACGCCATATAATAATAGTTGTGATGTGCCTAAGGGCATGCACTCTGCCCATTTCTCCTGATCTTGCGGTTTTCCACTTCAGCTGCTCCTTGAAGGCTTCAGCCTACTTTCCATTTCAAGTCGCCGAACATCACCATTGTCTTAGAGTCATAGAGGTTTACAGCATGGAAACAGGCCCTTCGGCCCAACTTGTCTATGTCACCCTTTTGTTTTGAAAAAGCCCTCAACTAATCTCAGTTGCCTGCATTTGGCCCATGTCCCTCTATACCCATTGTACCCATGTAACTATCTAAATGTTTTTTAAAAGATAAAATTGTACCCAACTCTACTACTATTTCTGGCAGCTTGTTCCTGACACTCACTGCTCTCTGTGTGAAAAAATTGCCCCTCTGAACACTTTTGTATCTCTCCCCTCTCACCTTAAAACTATGCCCTCTAGTTTTAGACTCCCCTACCTTTGGGAAAAGATATTGACTATCTACCTTGTCTATGTCCCTCATTATTTTATAGACCTCTATAAAGTCACCCCTCAGCGTCCTACGCTCTAGGGAAAAAAGTCCTAGTTTATTCAGCCTCTCCTTATAACTTAATCCATCAAGTCCTGGTAGTATCCTAGTAAATCTTTTCTGCACTTTCTAGTTTATTAATATCCTTTCTATAATAGTATATAATAATATCCTTCCCCCTTCTTGGTTCAGAGCTCACTGATTTTCCTTCATTCACTCCCTTCAACAAGTTCTCATGCCTTAGAATACAGTCAGACCGATCTACTTGCCTTTTCTTGATGAATCTCAAACGTACTTTCCTCTTCCACCATCCTGAGAACTTCTTCAGTGCTCCTGTGTTCTCTCCAATTTGGATGTGTGCTTCTCTCAAGTTCCATGTTTCAGCCTTGCACATTGCAAATTAATCTTGCTAATTCTTTTACGATTTCTACTCATTCTGATGCTGCACAACTCTTTATGTTTGGAGAATTCATTCCTTTCATTACAAATGCCCTGATTTCTTTCTGGCAGTAACCATCTCCTGATAAGATGTTTCCCAGGCACTTAAATTGCGATACAATACAATCCTGAATTTAAACATGAAATAATGTTTAAACTGATAGCAGGAGAGAATTCCTTATTCCCAATTAAATGTGAGTGAATTAAAAATTCGAGGGCAGAAATTGTAATTATGCTCCAACTTAATTACCATTTACGAGAATGAACTGAGTCTTATAATACTTTTACAGGAGTGCTATCCTAGGGAAATCACAATGACTGCAGTATTTCAAGGTGATGGCCCATCACCATTTGCTCAGACCCACCACGACTAGGTCATAAATGTGACCTTGCTAGTCTTATTCTGCATTCTATCAACAGATCTTTAAGACTTATAGTGTTCAAATAATGGCATTAAACAAGATCCCACATTTCAAAAAGACAAAATATTACAGTCACGCATGCAATTTCCTTCTCAGAGCAATGAATGTCTAATTGCTTTGATCTGAGATGTTTAAAGTATGACATATACACTAGAGGCACAACTGATGAATAATTAACCGTCATATTTACAATGATTATAACAGGGTGTGGATTTTAAAACTTGCCCTAATGTAGTAATGCGCTAAACAGGTCCCAACACAACCTTAGCCATGGAAACGCATTTAATACAAAAACCTGATAGGATTAAGTACCTGAAAATTTATTCAGAAAGATTACTTAAGTGATGAAGTATCTGAAGAATGTGTGACCCTACTCCCCCATCCCTAGCTTCCAAGAAGTGCTGCAAAGAAGTATAGTGCCATCATATGCATGTAAATGACACAAACCACATGAAACAGACTACAAGGCGTCTTAGATTACGCTCAAAGTGGCCATCATTACAAAAAGGTTATTTACTCAAATATTTTTGTTTTGCGTAAATTTTCTTGGAAATGAATTTTTAGTCTTTCACCAAAATGTTCTCACTTGTGATCATCCCTTGCTGAATTATTTTTCAGGTCAGGGAACTGAGAGATGCTTTATTGCCCAATGTCTGTCAATATTTTTTCCTAAATGTCTGCTCATAGGTGTTAATGGTTGGCCCACAATAACTTACCATCAGGTCATTTCCTTCTCTGCAGGGAAACACAGAGTTTGGGAATTAAGTCTGAACCTACTATCTAAAAGTCTAATGGAATGACATACTGTTAAGCCAAATCATTATATTTGTAGACACAGGATATTCATCTTCAAATGCTAAAGATAATTGGGTCTTTTTAATGACCTGTGAGCTTTATAACAATAATATATATGCTTGTGCACAGCGTATATATTGACATTTGCTGCAAAAAAACACATTATTTTTATTTGAACAAAGCATTCCATGGTAACACACCTCACAGACATTGTTTGCCATAGATTCTCAACTCCCTGTAGGAAACCAAAATTAATTAAAACCAACTAATTTACTCAGTGGCTTTAATGTCATAAATATACCGCAGATCCTTCACAAAAGTGTGTGGAAAATGAATATGTTGCAAACAGGGAGAGATTTGAAAGTGTGGTTAAAAAAAATAGGTTTTACAGTGGAAAGCAAAGATGGATTCTTGTTTGCAGCTGCGATTCTGCTGTCCTACATAAATAAGAACTTTAGTAAGAATTAAGGCCCCTTGAACCTGCTCCACCATTCAATAAGACCATAGCTGACCTTTCTGTGGATTCAACTCCACTTACTCCCAGCTCACTGTAACCTTTATTTCCTCAACTGTCTTGCTGCAGTGAAGGGAGATTTGGCTGAGTGCCAAATTATTCATCCTCACTGCCAATGACAGCAGTGAATGATTGGAGAATCCGGGCCTATAGGTGGGGAAGTTTAGAGAGGGAATTCCTGGTAAAGGGATCTAGGCAGCTGAATCAAAAGAATAACAATGACAAAGGGAAGAAAGATCATTTTGTTCATTCATGGGACATGGACGTCACTGGCTGTCCAGCATTTATTGCACATCCCTAGTTTCCTGAGGGCAATTGAAAGTCAACCACATTGCTGTGGCTTTGGAGTCATATGTAGGCCAGAGCACTTAAAGGATGGCAGATTTCTTTTCCTAAAGGAAGTTTGTGAACCAGATGTGTTTTCATGGTAATCGACAATGGTTTCGTGGTCATCAGTGGATTCTTAATTCCAGATTTTTTAAAAATTGAATTCAAATTCCACTCTCTGCCATGGTGGATTTGAACCTGGGTCCCCAGAACATGAGCTGAGTTTCTGGATTAATAGCCTGGCGATAATACTGCTAGGTCATCACTTCCCCATGCATTAATACAATACCTTTTATGACTTCCCAAAGTACTTGGTAGCTATTTATTTGTTCCCTTTTGAAATGCAATGACTATGATAGTGCGGGAAATGTGGCAGCCAATGACACAGCAAAAATAACAGTGATGATAACCAAATCATTTCTTCTGAATGTTGGATAAATATTTGCCAGGATACTGATCTTCTTTCAAATAATGCCACAGAGAAAGTCAATGGTGCTTGCTTTAACTCTCACAGTATTCTCACAACCTCGATTTTGAATTCAAATCCCTGGTGCGGGATTTGAACCACCGAGCTTCTAAATTAAAGGAAAGTGTATTATCCACTGAGCTAAAGTTGCAGCACTAATCAGGTTGTAGAGCTGGACACAGTCTCAGAAATACTGACAGTTGAGCTCAATGAGGCAGTTAAATACAAGTTTTATCCGATATAAGCCCTTGACTTTTATTCCACAATAGGGGGTACTATATTTAATGAGGGCTGCAGCTCAATTTGAGACTTCAAGACTTAAGCCGGTGCAGCAGAATCTTCGAATTTGCGATGTTAAGTCGGTTATTTGAAATTAAAAATGAGGTATGTATTACTGAAGTAAAGTAGCCAGATCACAATTTCCTTTCCTTGCTCCTCGAGCTAAGCAGCTGTTTATTATGATAGCGACAACAGGAGGAGATTAAGGTTGTTCTTGTTCCACTTCAATTGGCTCCCCACGCTGATGTGTGAAACCTCCTGCTTCAGTCCACATTCCAGAAGATATATGGCAAATTGCTTTATGGCTGTGAGGTGATAAAACTCTTCAAAAATATTAATGGATATCCTTTTTGTTAGGTGGGAAAAGGACAGAGACAGGGATTATGTCGATCCCAATGCCCCCTTACGACTTGATGAAGATGTCCTTCCTTAATCACTCAGCTAATGCTGAGAACCATTCACTAAATCAACGGGATCAGCTGGGCATGTGTTTCCCTCTGATATCCTGGCTGTTTTGATTAAAAAGTCATTAATCAGCATAACAATGAGGTCTAGTTCTTGCATTTACAATAAAATAAAGTCTACTTAGTCTGTGTGGATTTATTGGTGTGCTTAATTGCTTTGTTAGCGTCCTAGCTGATCAGTCAGGCAACATCACTTTTTGGCCTAATTTTTTTTTCATCTGTAACTAAGCCTGGATAAGTAGTTTTATCCTACACATTGCAACATAGCATTTATCATCTTTAGAGGTGAGAGGAGATTTGTAGTTATTGAACTTATTTATTGTTGCAGGGTTTTGGATACAATGCAGTATGATATAATAAAGTCTGTCATTTTAAGAAGGTTAATTATATGTATTACCCACAGGATCTATGTAAATTTATACAGCAAGCAGTTAAGCTAGGAGCTGCCTCCATGATTGCTTGTACACATGTCTCTGTCCAACACTAGACTGGCCCCTTGGCACAGGTCATGTGTTCTCTTACATCATTGTGTTACTCTACCCAGTCCGCCATTAACACTATATGTGCCTGACCCTTATTTTGTCGAATGTCGAATACCTGGGCAGCACGGTGGCACAATGGTTAGCACTGCTCCCTCATAGTGCCATGGGAGAGGTTCGATTCCAGCCTTGGGTCACTGTCTGTCTGGAGTTTGCTTGTTCTCCCTATGTCTGAGTATGTTTCCTCTGGGTGCTTGGGTTTCTTCCCCAAAAATGTGCAGGTTAGGAGGATTGGCTGTACTGAATTGCCCCATGGTGTCAAGGGATTAGCAGGATAAATATGTAGGGTTATGGGGATAGGGTGGGAATGTGGGCCTGGTTAAGATGCTCTGTTAGAGAGTCAGTGCAGACTCGATGGGCCAAATGACCTTTTACTGTACTGTAGCAATTCTATCATTCTAATAGGCTACATCTGTGTAGTGATGTGTGTATGGACAAAATTATTTTTAATCTGTTGTAAAACCTGACATTAGAATATCAACCTTGTTTGGTAATCTGCATACAGAGCAAAAATCTATCAAGGCATTTAGGGGAAGAGAAAAATTACCAATGCAAATGATTTAACTGGGTAGAGGAATTACATGGGTTCAATTTTAATTCCGATGGAGGTACACAGCCAAGAAACCAGCCCTGGAATGCTTGAACAACTTTAGTAACTGGACCTCATTGATATACTGAATGAGGACTCCCTGCTCAAAACAGCCAGGATATCAGAGGGAAACTGATGCCAAGCTGATGCCATGGATGCAGGAAGATGGCTCCCAGAGTAAGGAAGGACGTCTCGATCAGGGTTGGGGGCTGATTAATCCCTGAGAAGGGGAAGGCCTGGGGTGATCTTCTTGGGCTAGGAGGAATAAATTTGCCACCACAGGTCCAAAACAAAAACAAATCCTGTCCATTCCATGGGAGAGTCATCTTGGATGTGAAACATTGGCGGCGATATTCCCAGCCTGCTGCGCTGTTCAAGTAGCGCAGTGGATCAGGAGGTATCACTAGGCATTGTGCAGTGCTAAGGGAACTGGGCCTATTGGGGGAGCGGGGCCTATTGGGTGGGTGATTGGTTGGGGTGGGTATCCTGCTGTCACTCTGCCAGAGGATTGATGGGGGAGGGAATGAGGGCAATCGGGGCTGGCCATCTGGGTTGGGGGGATCGCCACTGTCAGGGGAAGGGGGCGTTGGGAAAGTGAAGAGGGGATTTGGTGGGGGGGGTGGTCATAAGGCCAGCAATCAGTGGGGTTTGCAGGCCTGGCCAGTGATCAGGAGGCTGACGATGTGGGGGACACTGTGCATGCGCCGATCTCCACTTTTCACCCGCAGTTGGCCACTCAGCGCTATATTGGAGGCTTCTCGGGCAGGGGTAGGCTATGTGCCCCCAGATTTCCAAAATGAATCATGTTAGGGCACTCTGTGCTGTACAGAGTGTCGGAGATTCATTCTGGAAATCACGCTTAAAAAAAAAAGCAGGATTTACTCCCATTTTCCCGCATGTTGGGAACTTAGTTTTTTTTGGGAGAATCCTGGTTGTTACCTCTGTTTCTCATTCCACAAATTGCTGCTGGACTTTCTGAGCTTTTCCAGCACTTTTTTTTTTGTTTCAGATTTCCAGCATCCAAAGTGGGCAGGATTCTCTGGCCGTTTGCACCCCAAGACTGGAAATTCTCGCCGGAACTCAACGGACCTTTAAATGTTCCACTGAATTTTTTGTCCGCCTGCTACGATTCTCATGGTGGGCGAGAGTGGAGCATTTCAGATAGTATTGTTTTTAGGTTTACTCTTGTGGGTCTGTTCAAGCTCCAGACAGATTTGGGAAAACCAGCACTTGCTTCCTCTGTTCAGGTCTCTGGTTAAAATGGCAGAACAGGCCACATAAACATTACCAGCACATGACCTGCATAATTAAGGAAAACCCAGCCACTTGGTTTGGGTGCCCTCTCCACCTTTAAATTAAAATTACTGCTGACCAGAGTAAGGCAGGAAAAGGAGAGGTTAATTCCCCAGCTCCATGTTAACTGCCTTGTCCAACTGTTTAAAAAAAGATTTAATTTATCCAAAATAGGCTTGGGAGTTGAATCTAACACCTCAAGATGGAAGAAACCAGGTGGAATGTTAAAAATAAATCCATAGATTAATTGCATTTTTGAATGTCCTAAATTTTAATAATTTGATAATCTGAAATCAGCAATTTTGAGTGGATTGGAAGTGACATTTAAAGGGGGGAATAAAAGGCTTCAATTATCAGTTTTGGCCATGATCTCAAAGAACAAGGAGCAGTACAGTGCAGGAACAGGCCCTTCGGCCCACCAAGCCTGCTCCGATCATGTTGTTCTATCTAGACCAACCGCCTGTTTCCTCCTATTCTCCATCTGTTCATGTGTTTATCCAGATAAGTTTTAAATGTCACTCATATATCTGCCTCAACTATCTCCCTTGGCAGTGCATTCCACCCTCCACCACCTTCTGTGTAAAGAAACATCTCCCCGTACATCTCTAATGAACCTTTCCTCCCTTACCTTGAACTTGTGCCCCCTTGTAATTGTCATTTCTGCCCTGGGAAAAATGCCTCCAACTATTTATCTTATCGACCTCAAATAAAGCTTCTCCTTTAGTCCACAGAGGTTGATAAAGCAGAGAACCTTATTTTAATGAATACAGAACTAATCATGAGGGAGACAAGCATCTTCAATGTACCTGTATTTATCATTTCCACAGTGGCAATAGGAGGATGTGCCACCCATAATAGCTACGCAAACCCTCAGTCCAAACAGAATATGAAATACGAGGCACAGAATGATGTGCATACAGGATAAGTAAAATGGGCAGGAACATTTATTCAGGTTTTCGCTTGGTAACAGGTAGACATAAATATTGAATTAGTTCAGACTAAGATAAGAGACATTACAATATATAAAAGGAATTCATTAGAGAAACTAGTTAACTCAAATGGGGCAAAGTGACAGGAACATCTAAGGATCCTAAGGGAAATTAGAGTAGAAATAACACAGTTCTTAGACATTATATTTCAAAGTTCAATTGAGGGTTGATGTATTCTGCAGAACTGGAAAGTTGCCAACAAAGTGCCTACTTGTAAAAAGCTGACAATGTATCTGGGTGAATTACAGGCAAATTAGATTAACATTGATGGTAAAGGAAATCTTGGATTCTTTCATTAAAGATGAAATTACTAAAAATCTGGATGAAAAGGAAATAATTAGAAGCAACCAATTCAGATTCCAGCAGGGAAGATTGTGGTTAGTAAGCCTGATAGAGCTCTTTGAGGAGGTAACAGAGATGGTAGATGGGAGAAATGCAATTGATGTGGTGTGTATGGACTTTTAGGAAGCCTTTGAAAATGACTGGTACAGAGCACCATCAAAGAAAATTAAGGTATATTAAGATATAACAAGGTGAGAAAATTGGATTAAAATCCAATTAGAAGAGAGGAAACAGAAGATAATGGCAGTTTTTGAAAGTGGTTAGAAGTAAGTAATGTTACCCCATGGGGTTCTGCCCACCTCTTAGTCACACTTCCATCCAGCATAGCCTGAGCTTAAACAACATGCTGCAGAGAAATTTGCCCCAAATCCCACCGATGACGGTGAGCCCCAACATTGCCGCTGAGCTGGAGGGACTCCAGCAGCTTTGCAGCCAGTTTACAGGAGCTTGAAAAGTGCGGCTGGCACTGGGGTCCAATGAACTGGGATGACACTGAAATGAAATTGAAGGGTAGATCAATGATTCTGATATAGGGCCAGAGAGAATCATGTCAACTCAAAGGAAGCCAACATTTAAAACCTAAAAGAACATTCTGCAAATGGGCCTTTTGAAATGGACAATTTTCAAGAATTGGCCAAATTTTCCAACAATCCAGGGGACAAAATATTTAAATTTTAAAAACTTTGAAAACCTAACAGTGTGCTAGCCAACAGATGAAAAAGACAGTTAAACCACTCAATTTACTGGAATGATTCATCTCATCCATTGGATTGCTGAGAACTGTAATATACTGTAAATAATACTTACAGGGCAACAACCTATGGAACATTGTGTTTAGGTATGCCTCTATATCTATAGAAATTGCTAATGACAGATTATTTTATTACAGCAAATTCTTATAATGTAATGGATTACAATATTCCCCATTAAAATTCCTTCAAATGTTACTGGACCACTTATGAGCCCAGGATGTGAGATTATTGAACTGATTTAAATATTAAGTTTATTTATTAGTGTCACAAGTAGGCTTACATTAACACTGCAATGAAGTTACTGAGAAAATCCCTGAGTTGCCACACTCTGGTGCTTGTTTAGGTACACTGAGGGAGAATTTAGTGTGGCCAATCCATCTAACCAGCATGTCTTTTGGACTGTGGGAGAAAACCAGAACACCTGGAGAAAACCCGTGCAGACACGGGGAGAACCTGCAGACTCCATACAGACAGTGACCCAAGCCGGGAATTGATCCTCGGTCCTTGGTGCTGTGAGGCAGCAATGCTAACCACTGTGCCAATGTTAAGATTGTACAATCAATAACAGCAGGAGTTTGTAACAATTGCTGTCATATGTTATATTTGTTATTTTTGTATTTTATTATTCTTTTCACAGGATGTGGGCATCATCGGCTCAGACAGCATATATTGCCCATCTCTAATTATCCTTGAGAACAATAAGAGGTCTCACAACACCAAGTCAAAGTCCAGCAGGTTTATTTGGTATCACAAGCTTTCGGAGTGCTGCTCCTTCATCAGATGAGTCCTGAAGGAACAGCGCTCTGAAAGTTTGTGATACCAAATAAACCTGTTGGATTTTCATCTGGTGTTACGAGACCTCTTACTGTGTCCACCCCAGTCCAACACCAGCACCTCCACATCATGGCTATCCTTGAGAAGATAGTGGTGTGCTGCCTTCTTGAACTTCTGCAGTCCATGTTGTATAGATTCATTCACAGTGCTGTTATAAAGGGAGTTCCAGAATTTTGACCCGGTGACATTGAAGGAATGGTAATATAGTTCTAAGACATGATGCTATGTGTTTGGAGGGAACTTTCTGGTGGGGGTGTTCCCATGCATTTGTTGCCCTTGTTCTTCTAGGTAGAGGTTGTGGGTTTGGAAGGTGCTGTCAAAGGAGCCTTGGTGAGTTCCTGCAGTTGGTACATATTACTGCTGATATATGTTGGTGGTGATGGAAGTGACTATTTAAGATGGTGGATGGGGTTCCAAACAATCTGGCTGCTTTGTCCTGAATGGTGTCAAGTTTTTTAAGTGTCATTGGAACTGCACTTATCCAGGCAACTTGAATGTATTCCATCATGTTCCTGACTTGTATGTTACCACCGCAGGAACACTAACTTTGTGGATTGTGGGCTGGTGACCAATGGCAACAGCAACAACAAGAATGGTTAAGAGCTACAATCAAGCATGCTGGGAATTTTGGTCAAGTTGAGTTAGACACTGATACAAGTCAGAGAAGGCTGAAGCAATTACGACATGTCCCGTCTGACATTTCTTTTCTTCATTTGTGAGACATGGGCATCACCGGCTGGCTAGCATTTTTTGCCCATCCCTAATTGCCAGTGGGAAGTTGAGAGTCAACCATGTTGCTGTGGCTCTGGAGTCACATGTAGGCCAGACCAGATAAGGACAGCAGATTTCCTTCCCTAAAGGACATTAGTGAATCAAATGAGTGTTTTACACCAATCGACAATGGTTTCATGGTCATCAGTAGATTTTTATTCCAGATATCTTTTATTGACATTAAATTCCACCATCTGCTGCGGTGGGATTTGAACTTGGGTCCCCAGAACATTAGCTGAGTTTCTGGAACAGAAGTCTAATGATAATACCACCTCTGATTAATTAAGGATAGTTGTTTGGAAGGGTGCCAGGCATATTGATGCCACTGATTCCTGCCTTATTCCATGTCTGGTGAGGTTATGTGACTGATATGCAACTTGGTATAAAGATTTTGGAGTTGTTAATGAGTAACTCCATTGGTTATCATCAAACATTGTGATCAACTTCCATTGGCGGAGTGCCGGAAAACTTTCTGGAAGTTTAAAACAAAAAAAGAGGAACTTTGAGTCAACTCCTCAGTTGAAATTCAAGAATCACTTTTGCAATGTGTGTCCTGAAGATCAGCTTCAGGGAACAACAAAGCAGATCAGAAGAATAAAGAACCATGAGGAGGATCCATACCTGAGGGTGGATCAGTTCACTCAAGTGGGTACTTCTGTTTTCAATCACACTTAAAGGTAAACTATAGTTAGACTTGAAGTCAAATGAGTTAAAGTTAAGGTTGAAGGATTAAATTAAAGTAAGTGTTGTAACTAATGTATATTTAAATTGAGTATTAGTACCTGAAAAGTTAAATAAAGAGACAGTTTTGTTTAAGTGAAATCTGAGTTGACTCGCTGTCTTTTGTTAGGTACACAAGGGGAAAATATGTGGGGCAAAAGGACTTAAGTATTCCAGTCGGATAACAGGCCACAGTACTTATATGGTTGGTCCAGTTCAATTTCCGCTCAGTGGTAACCCCCAGAATGTTGATCATGGGGGATTCAGCAATAGCAATGCTGAATGAAGGGAAGGCAGTTAGATTCTGTCTTACATAATGGGTGGCACGGTGGCACAACGGTTAGCACTACTGCCTCACATCACCAGTGACTCGGGTTCAAGTCCAGTCTTGGGTCACTGTCTGTGTGGAGTTTGCACATTCTTCCTGTGTGGGTTTCCTTCTGGGTACCCTGATTTCTTCTCACACTTCAAAGATTGCAGGTTAGGTGGATTTACCGTGATAAATGTCCCCTTAGTCTCAGGGGGATTAGTAGGTAAATATGTGCTGTTGCACGGATAGGGAGTGGATGGGATTGTTGCCATTGCAGGCTTGATGGGCTGAATAGCTTCCTTCTGCAATGCGGGGGTTCTATGATTTCTATAAATAAAAGCAAAATGCTGCAAACACTAGAGATCTGAAATAAAAATAGAAAGTGCTGGTAAAACTCAACAGGTCTGGCAGCTTTTGTGGAGAGAGAAATGGAGTCAAGTCCCATATGACCCTTCTTTGGAACTGAAGAGAGGTTCTCTCTTCAAGAGATTCTCTCTTCTTGGAGATCATTATTGCCTGGCAATATGTTGCATGGATGCTAATTGCCGCTTATCAACCCAAACCTGTAAGTTGTCAAGGTTTTGTTGCATGTGGGCACAGGCAGCTTCAATATTTGGGGAGTTGTGAATAGTGCTGTACATTGTGAAATCATCAGCAAGAATAACCACACCTTATGATGGAGGGGGCAGGTCATTGATGAAGCAGCTGAAGATGTTTGGGTCTAGAACACTACCCTGAGGAACTTCTGCAGCGATGTCCTGGGACTGAGGTGATTGACCTCCAGTCACCAAAACCATCTTCATTTGTGCCAGGAATGACTCCAACCAGTAGAGAGCTTCGCCCCAATTTCCAATGACTCCAGTTTTACTGAGGCTCCTTGATGCCACTTGGTCAAAAGCTGCCTTGATATCAAGGACAGCCACTCTCACCTGACATTTTTGTCCATGTTTGGACCGAGGCTGTGATGAGGTCAGGGGCTGAGCCACCCTGGCATAACCCAAACTGAGCTTCAGTAAACAGGTTATTGCTGAGTAACGGCCATTTGATCCCACTGCCAAAGACACCTTCCGTCACATTCCTTATGATTTAGAGTAGGGTCTAAATTAGCTGGGTTTGGATTTGGGTTGTTTTACTGAATATGCCATGGCAATTTTCCACTTTGTTGAGTAGGTCCCAATCTTGCAGCTGTACTGGAACAGTTTGGCGAGGTATTTAGCAAGGTCTCAAGCATAAATTGTCAGGAATGCTGTCAGAGCCCATAGCCTTTGTAGTATCCAGTGTCTTTCAGCCACTTTTTGATATCATGTGGAGTGAATTGAATTGCCTAAAGACTGGCAACTTGGCCACCCCTACCAATACTATCTTAGGAGGATGCATCTGCATCCTCCTATGATAGTATTTATCATTGGTGTCTGGGTCACTATTTGTAACACATGATTCAGTGAGAATGACAATATCAGGCTGTTGCTTGACTAGTTTGTGAGGCAGTTCTCCCAATTTTGGCATAAGGCCCCAGACCTTAGTGAAGGGAATTTTGTAGGGTTAACAGGTCTGGATGTTTCTGGTGCCTGGGTCAGTAGTGATTTGTCTGTCAAGTTTTATTCCTCATTGATCTTTCTGTCACAGTTTGGTACCACTGAGTGTCTTGCTTGGACATTTAAGAGTCAACCACATTGTTGAGGTTCTGAACCAGTTATGTAAGGACAGCAGATTTCCTTCTCAGAAGTGTGTTCATGAATCAGATGAAATATTACAACAGTTGCTTCACAGCCACCATTACAAAATTAGCTTTGAATTCCAGATTTTAAAATAAAATTTATTGAATTTCAATTCTGACAGCTGCCACAATGGGATTCAAGGCTATTTCCCCAGAGCATTAGCCTGGGCCTCTGGGTAGTTCATCCAGTCACATTATCACCAGCTCCCCCCTCACCTCAGGTTCTCAGTTTCTCAGAAATTAAGTTTAATAAGGCAATTGGATGAACAATGGGATAGCTAAGCTAAGGAAATGCAAAAAAAGAGCAATATCTCTTTCAGGTATAATAATGTGAGTGTAGCTCAGAAGCTACAGGAACAGAGTTTATCAGGCATGGTGGCACGGTGGCATTGCTGCCTCACAGCTCCAGGGACCTAGGCTTGAATCCCGGCTTGGGTCACTGTCTCTGCACGTTCTCCCCACATCTGTGTGGGTTTCCTTCAGGTGCTCCAATTTCCTCCCACACTCCAAAGATATGCTGGTTAGATTGATTGGCCATAATAAATTGTCTCTCAGTGTACCCAAACTGGAGTGTGACAAATAGTGGATTTTCACAGTAAATTCACTGCAGTATGAATGTAAGCATACTTGTGACACTATTAAAATACTTAAACTTAAAGTACTGATTTAACCTAAGGGTGAAGTGTACTGGTTATCTCTCAGTTATCTATAGTAAATAGTATTGATTTAATTTAAGAGGAGCAGGGAACTGATGATTGCAATTCTTCCTTTGTTACTGTACATTCCTAAAAAGAACAATTGCGAGCTTTGTCCATTTTCTCAACTTGGACAGGTTCAGGGTGAACCTTAGAGTTAGGACAACAAGAAGGGAATGTGGATTCACCCAGCTACAGACGTTAGCTGGATTCTCAGCTTGAGTAGCTTTGATCTCCAGGCTAAAGAAAAGGTGTGAGGCAACAGAGAGGGGTACAGCAGAGATTCATTAAGATGCTGTCCATTATGAGGAAATAACCATATGAAAACAAACTGTGGCTGTTTTAATTTGAACGGGGATTATGGGATTTAATGGAGGTGTTTAAAATGATGAAAGGATGGAAGAACAGACATCAAAGTAGAAGGGTGATTTTTTTAACAGCTTCTTTGGATGCGGAAGACTCTCCCACGATGTTGTGCCAAACATGACATCAAATTAAATTAATCCCTTCTGCCTGCCCTTTGTCCAAATCTCTCTTTTCCTGCACTTTCATGTGCTTATCTAAAAGCCCCTTAAATGCTCCTATTGTATCTGCCTGCACCACCACACCTGGCAGCACATTCCAGACATCTATCACTCTCTGTATAAAACATCTCAGTTAAAAAGTCTCACAACAGCAGGTTAAAGTCCAACAAGTTTATTTGGTAGCACAAGCCACTAGCTTTCGGAGCGCTGCTCCTTCATCAGGCGAGTGGGAGTTCTGTTCACAAACAGGGCATATAAAGATACAAACTCAATTTACAAAATAATGGTTGGAATGTGAGTTTTTACGTGTAATCAAGCCTTAAAGGCACAGACAATGTGAGTGGAGAGAAGGTAAAGCATGGGTTAAAGAGGTGCGTATTGTTTCCAGTCAGGACAGTTTGTGAGATTTTGCAAGCCCAGGCAAGTTGTGGGGGTTACAGATATGTGAGATGAACCCAAGATTCCGGTTGAGGCCATCCTCATGTGTGCAGAACTTGGCTATCAGTCGCTGCTCAGTGATTCTGAGTTGTCATGTGTTGTGAAGGCTGCCTTCGAGTTATGTAAGGACAGCAGATTTCCTTCTCAGAAGTGTGTTCATGAATCAGATGAAATATTACAACAGTTGCTTCACAGCCACCATTACAAAATTAGCTTTGAATTCCAGATTTTAAAATAAAATTTATTGAATTTCAATTCTAACAGCTGCCACAATGGGATTCAAGGCTATTTCCCCAGAGCATTAGCCTGGGCCTCTGGGTAGTTCATCCAGTCACATTATCACCACCTCCCCCCTCACCTCAGGTTCTCAGTTTCTCAGAAATTAAGTTTAATAAGGCAATTGGATGAACAATGGGATAGCTAAGCTAAGGAAATGCAAAAAAAGAGCAATATCTCTTTCAGGTATAATAATGTGAGTGTAGCTCAGAAGCTACAGGAACAGAGTTTATCAGGCATGGTGGCACGGTGGCATTGCTGCCTCACAGCTCCAGGGACCTAGGCTTGAATCCCGGCTTGGGTCACTGTCTCTGCACGTTCTCCCCACATCTGTGTGGGTTTCCTTCAGGTGCTCCAATTTCCTCCCACACCCATAGATCAGAATGCCCATGACTGCTGAAGTGTTCCCCAACAGGAAGAGAACACTCCTGCCTGGTGATTGTTGAGCGGTGTTCATTTATCCGTTGTTGTAGTGTCTGCATGGTCTCCCCAGTGTACCATGCCTCGGGACATCCTTTCCTGCAGTGTATCAGGTATACAATGTTGGCTGAGTTGCAAGTGTATATACCGAGTACTTGGTGTATGATGTTCTCACATGAGATGATGGCATCCATGTTGATGATCCAGCATGTCTTGCAGAGGTTGGTTTGGCAGGGCTGTCTGGTGTCGTGGTCACTGTTCTCCTGAAGGCTGGGTAGTTTTCTGCGGACAATGGTCTGTTTGAGGTTGTGCCGTTGTTTGAAGGCAAGAAAGTGATACCAAATTAAATTAATCTCTTCTGCCTGCCCTTGGTCCAAATCTCTCTTTTCCTTGCATTTTCATCTGCTTATCTAAAAGTGCATACAAAATTGTTTGTGAACAGAACTCCCACTCACCTGATGAAGGAGCAGCTCTCTGAAAACTTGTGGCTTGTGCTACCAAATAAACCTGTTGGACTTTAACCTGGTGTTATAAGACTTCTTACTGTGCCCACCCCAGTCCAATGCTGGCATCTCCACATCATAAAAAAAACTCACCCCTCACACCTCCTTTAAACTTTCCCCTTCTTACCCTAAGTGCATGCCCCCTAGTATCAGACATTTCAACTCTGGGATAAAGATTCTGGATGGGATTTTCCAGCCTGCACTTGCTCCAAAACTGGAAAATCCCACCCAAGGTCAATGGCCCTTTTATGGTTTGTGTACCGCCCATTGATTCCCATGGTGGACAGGATGGAAAAATTCTGCCCTCTGACTGCCAACCCTATCTATGCCCATCATAATTTTATAAACTTCTATTAGTCTGAAACCCTGGTTTTATTCTGTGTTTAATGCAAGATGCCAGCTAGGATTTTGTGCTCCTGGTCACGTTAGACCTGAACGAGCACAAAACCGTGCAAGAAGTCCAAATGTGGTTCTACATTGATACATCCTATTAGATAAAGATCTGATTGAATATACAAGATTAATCCGGCTGCGATTCTTCCTGCCCTGATATTAGCGATTAGGTCATGTCATGCAATGTCAGCAACCTCACTTTAATACATTTAGAGTCATAAAGTCATAGAGATTTACAGCATCGAAACAGGCTCTTTGGCCCAACTTGTCTATGCCATCCTTTTTTTTAAACCCCTAAGCTAATCCCAATTGCCCGCATTTAGCCCATAACCTGCTATAGTCATCTTATACATGTAACTTTCTAAATGCTTTTTAAAAAACAAAGTTGTACCTGCCTCTACTACTACATCTGGCAGCTTGTTCCAGGAAATCACCTCCCACTGTGTGAAAAAATTGCTCAGCTGGACACTTTCGTATCTATCTCCTCTCATCTTAAACCTATGGCCTCTAGTTTTAGACTCCTCTACCTTTGGGAAAAGATATTGACTATCTAGCTGATCTGTGCCCCTCATTATTTTGTAGACCTCTATAAAACCACCCCTCAGCCTTCTACGCTCCAGAGAAAAAAGTCCTAGTCCATCCAGCCTCTCCTTATAACCCAAAGCATCAAGTCCTGGTAGCATCCTAATAAATCTTTTCTGCACTCTTTCTAGTTTAATATTATCCTTTCTATAATAGGGTGACCAGAACTGTTAACTGTATTCCTAGTGTGGCCTTCCAATGTCTTTACAACTTCAATGAGACATCCCAACTCCTGTATTCAATGTTCTGACCAATGAAACCAAGCATGCTGAATGCCTTCTTTACCATTCTGTCCACCTGTGACTCCACTTTCAAGGAGCTATGAACCTCGTTCTATAATTTTCCCCAACGCCCTACCATTAACTGAGTAAGCCCTGCCCTAGTTCAATCTGCCAAAATGCATCACCTCGCATTTGTCTAAACTAAATTTCATCTGCCATTCATCAGCCCACTGGCCCAATTGATCAAGATCCCATTACAATCGGAGGTAACTTCCTTCACTGTCCACTGTGCCACCAATCTCAGTGTCATCTGCAAACTTACTAACCATGTCTCTATATTCTCATCCAAATCATTAATATAAATGACAAATGACATTTGTCATTTATATTAATAAATAGAAGCATCAGAAGCATCAGAAGGTGAATGCAGCAGAGAGGGCAATGGCAGAGGGGGCAATGGCAAATGGGGAAAGTGACAGAGAGGGCAGCAGCAAAGGGTGCAACAGCAGGCAGGGGAAATAACAGAAGAGGCAGCGGCAGAGAGGGCAGTGGCAAAGAGAACAAATGCAGAGAGGAAGAAATGGCCAAAGGGCAAGTGCAGAGGAAGGAAGCAGCAGAGTTGGGCAGTGGCAGAAGAGGAAGTGGCAAAAGGGGGAACGCCAGCAGAGGGAGAAGCACAAGGGGAAGCGGCAGAGGGGGGAACCGGCAAAGCGGGGAAGCAGCAGCGGGGGAAGTGACAGAAGGGTCAATGGTAGCGGGGGAAGAAGCAGAGGGAGTGCGAGCAGAGGGTGACAGTTGCAGCAGGGGCAATGGAACTTGGGGAAAGAGCAAAGGCTTCAGGGCCAGAATGGAGGAAGAAGTAGGCCCAGAACTGGGGAGGACTGAGCAACAGAAGGGGAAGAACAGCTCTGACAACGGGAAGGGAAGCCTAGGCTAATGCATTGGTGAGTGGACAGATATCACAGATTGAAGGATCCACTCATATGTCAGGAGGTGATGGTGGGGGGTTGGGGGTGGGGCAGGATTGGGTTGCCTTTGAGTACATTATTGCTAACGACAAGTCTAATGGTGAGGTAAATCAGTAATGATTATTCCTTTGTAGCTGGGCTCATTCAGCTACAAGTCAATTAACATTCCCAGAGCCTGACAGCTAAACCAATCATGCCAACTAACTCATCACTAATATGTGTGATTGCCATTGACTGCCCCTCAGGATTTAACCCTTGGCATGCTGACCTCCTCATTCAGTGACTGCCAGAATGAGGCATCACATCTGTAAAAATAAATTTAAATGACGGAGAGTAGGAGAATTTTATAAAAAAATTTAAAGGGTTTGGAATGCGATACCAGAGATGATTCAAGGAAAGACCAAGGGTGGGATTCTCCCAATTTGAGGCTAAGCTCTGTGGCAGCAGTGGGAATATGGAGCATTTCCACTGCAACGGCCAATGGGAAAACACGCCAAATCATTCAGCCCTAACCTCTATTAATGACGCACCCAGGCGTTTCACGCCATTTGTCAATGGCAAGGCAGGACTGGATTACATGCAGTCCGCTGCTGTGTCCAGGTTGCCATATTGAAAAGGCATCCAACGTCACTGACCCACTATTGAAATAAGTAGATGGATCTCCTGAAGTTGAAGATGGAACTCTGGGAACAGTCTTAGGCTGGAAGATAGGTCCTAGATAGGAGAACGAATCTGAAAGGCTCATCTACAGATGTACCCCAACCCGCTGCTCTGGTGTGCCAGGATTGTGGGCAGCCTCCATCCTGAACTCTGGAGGCAGCCCATACATTGTTCAGATGATTCCCGACACCTGAGCGTCACGTTGTTCCGAACATTTTCACGCCAGCATATTTTTATGCTGGCATCACAGAGAACGTGGCATAAAGGGGTTGGGCCTTCATCTGCACCCCATTGACAGGATGCAAATGCAGTTGTTCCCAACCTCTGGCCTGTTATCCGACCTGCCAAGTCCACCCTCTATGCCCGCCATCGAATATGCCAACAGAGGCTTGGGAGAACCCTCACCCGTGTCATTATTTAGATTGGTTGTTGAAGGAAAGGGGAATCATTGGGAGAAGAATAGGCACCGGAGATTATCTGTGTGAAGGATAATGCTCTTTAGGCTGAACGGTAAGTTTCCATGTTACACCATTAACATATTGACATTCAAGTCAATTAAAGCTTAGAGGTAGCATAGCTGACAGGAAACAACCTCTGACTGATTGAGTTAAATGATGCTGTAACATAAGTTATTACGTTTTTCAGAGGCATTATTGGAAGCATCGTATGTCTTTTTTTATGAAGCTTTAGAGAAATGTTAGAAGTGCCATTTCAAGTAATTAATCTGCATCTAATTAAATGATAAGGATGCAACAAATCCACATACTAGGTTTGTAATTATTGGAATAAATAAAAACATACCTCTGATCAGATTTTCAGCTTTCAGATAACTTGAATGCTTGAATTTCTTTGCAACTGAATCAAGAATTGATTAAACTGAAAGTTAAAATTATAAATCCTCACAACTAATTGTAGTTGATAGCAAACATTTATTTTTTTATGCAGCATGTTGCTGCACTTTAACACTGAAAGACAGAAAGAAAGATTCAGGGTGGCATGTTGGCACAGTGGTTGGTGCTGCTGCCTCACAGTGCCAGGGACCTAGGTTTAATTCTGGCCTTGGGTGACTGTCTGTGAGGAGTTTGTATGTTCTCTCCATGTCTGCATGGGTTTTCTCCACGTTTCCTCCCACACTCCAAAGATGTGCATAGAACATAGAACATTACAGCGCAGAACAGGCCCTTTGGCCCACGATGTTGCACCGACCAGTTTTTCTTAAAAAAAACACTGACCCCCTAAACTAAACCAATCCCTTTTCGTCCATAAACCTATCCACAGATCTCTTAAACGCCCCCAAACTAGGCGCATTTACAACCGCAGCAGGCAGGGCATTCCAATCCCTCACCACCCTCTGGGTAAAGAACCTACCCCTGACATCCGTCCTATAACTACCACCCCTTAATTTAAAGCCATGCCCCCTCGTGCTAGCATTCTCCATCCGAGGAAAAAGGCTATCACTATCCACCCTATCTAATCATCTTATATGTTTCAATAAGATCCCCTCTTAGCCTCCTTCTTTCCAGCGAAAACAACCCCAAATCCCTCAGTCTCTCCTCATATGACCTCCCCTCCATACCAGGCAACATCCTGGTAAACCTCCTCTGCACCCTCTCCAAAGCCTCCACGTCCTTCCTGTAATGTGGGGACCAGAACTGCACACAGTACTCCAAGTGCGGCCGCACCAGAGTTGTGTACAGTTGCAACATGACGCTGCGACTCCTAAATTCAATCCCCCTACCAATAAACGCCAAGACACCGTATGCTTTCTTAACTACCTTATCTACTTGATTCCCAACTTTCAGGGATCTATGTACACATACACCTAGATCCCTCTGCTCCTCCACACTATTCAAAGTCCTCCCGTTAGCCCTATACTGAACACATCTGTTACTCCTACCGAAATGAATTACCTCACACTTCTCCGCATTAAACTCCATCCGCCACCTCGCGGCCCAGCTCTGCAACCTGTCTAAGTCACCCTGCAAACTATGACACCCTTCCTCACAATCTACCACACCTCCGACTTTGGTGTCATCAGCAAACTTACTAATCCACCCAACTATACCCTCATCCAGATCATTAATAAAAATTACAAACAGCAGTGGCCCCAAAACAGATCCCTGAGGCACACCGCTCGTAACCGAACTCCATGACGAATATTCACCATCAACCACCACCCTCTGTCTCCTATCTGCCAGCCAATTCCTGATCCAAGTACCTAAATTACCCTCAATCCCATACATCTGCATTTTCTGCAGAAGCCCACCATGGTGAACCTTATCAAACGCCTTACTAAAATCCATATATACCACGTCAACTGCCTTACCCCTATCCACCTCTTTGGTCACTTTCTCAAAGAACTCAATAAGGTTAGTAAGGCACTACCTACCTGCTACAAAACCATGCTGACTGTCTCTAATCAATTCATTACTCTCCAAATAACTATAAATCCTATCCCTAATAATTCTTTCTAAAACCTTGCCCACAACAGAAGTAAGACTCACCGGTCTATAATTCCCGGGGAAGTCTCTGTTCCCCTTCTTAAACAATGGGACAACATTCGCTGTCCTCCAATCTTCCGGTACTATACCAGAGACCAACGATGACCTGAAGATCAGAGCCAGAGGCTCTGCAATCACCTCTCTAGCCTCCCAGAGAATCCTAGGGTAAATCCCATCCGGACCAGGGGACTTATCTATTTTCAAGCCCTCTAGAATATCCAACACATCCCCAGTTTCAACTGCAATACTTTCTATCTTACACCCCTGCACCCCAGTGTCCTCCACAGCTACATTCATGTCCCCCTGCGTGAACACCGAAGAGAAATATTGGTTCAATGCCTCTCCAATCTCTTTCGGTTCCACACACAACTTCCCTCTACTGTCTATAACTGGCCCTAATCTTGTCCTAACCAACCTTCTGTTCTTGACATACCTATAGAACGCCTTAGGATTCTCCTTAATCCTATCAGCCAAAGTCATCTCATGTCCTCTTTTAGCCCTTCTTAACTCCCTCTTCAACTCCCTCCTAACCAATTTAAAGCTTTCTAATGCACTACCTGAGCCCTTAAGCCTCATCCGAACATAAGCCTCCTTTTTCTTCCTAACCAACGAATCAACTTTTTTAGTACACCACGGTTCCCTAGCCCTACCAAATCCTCCTTGCCTGACAGGGACATACCTATTGCAGACCCGCAGTAGCTGTTCCTTGAAAAAATTCCACATTTCGGACGTTCCCAGTCCCTGTAATCTCCTAGTCCAACCTATGCTTCCTAATTCTCTCCTAATAGCCTCATAATTACCCTTCCCCCAGCTAAAACTACTGACCTGAGGTTCATGCCTATCCCTTTCCATCACTAAGGTGAACGTAACCGAATTGTGGTCACTATCACCAAAATGCACCCCAACTTCCAAGTCTAGCACCTGGTCTGGCTCATTACCCAGCACCAAATCCAATATAGCCTCACCTCTAGTTGGCCTATCTACATACTGAGTCAAAAAACCTTCCTGCACACTTTGAACAAAAACTGACCCCTCTAACGAGCTAGAGCTATAGCAATTCCAATCAATATTAGTAAAGTTAAAGTCCCCCATAACAATTACCCTATTACTTTCACTCCTAACCAGGATCGTCTCCGCAATCCTTTCCTCAACCTCTCTAGAACTTTTTGGAGGTCTATAAAAGACTCCCAGCAGGGTGACCTCTCCTCTCCTATTTCTAATCTCAGCCCATACTACCTCAACAGACAAGTCCTCATCAAACTTCCTCTCTGACACTGTGATACAGTCCTTGACCAATAATGCTACCCCACCCCCCCTTCTACCTCCTTCTCTACTCCGACTAAAGCATTTGTACCCCAGGACCTGCAACATCCATTCCTGACCCTGCTCTATCCATGTCTCTGAAATGGCCACAACATCAAAGTCCCAGGTACTGATCCACGCTGCAAGTTCATCCACTTTATTGCGAATACTCCTCGCGTTAAAGTATACGCATTTCAAACCCTGCTCTGCCCCACCCCCACAATGCCGTGCATTGCAGTCCCCATCTATGCCCCCCTCACTTTCACCCCCTCTACTCAGGATCCCACCCCCCTCTGAATCAGTTTAAACCACCCCGCATAGCCTTCACAAATTTACCCCCCAGGATATTTGTTCCCCTCTGGTTCAGGTGTAGACCATCACTCTTATAGAGGTCCCACCTTCCCCAGAATGAGCCCCAATTGCTCAAGTACTTGAACCCCTCCCTCCTGCACCATCCCCTCAGCCACAAGTTCAAACTTTCCCTCTCTCTATTCCTCTCTAAACTATCCCGTGGCACAGGCAAGAGTCCAGAGATAACCACTCTGTCTGACCTGGCCTTTAGTTTCCACCCCAACTCCATGAATCTCTGCTTAATATCCCCTTCCCTTAGCCTCCCTATGTCATGTGTCCCCACATGAATTATAACTTGGGGTTGATCTCCCTCTCCCCTAAGAGTCTTGAATATCCTCTCAGATACATCCCGGACCCCAGCCCCTGGTAGGCAACACACCAGCCCTGAGTCCCTACCATTACTACCGACTCTCCTATCCATCCCTATGACTGTGGAGTCCCCAGTCACGAGGCCCAATCTTTTGCATCCCCTAA
The DNA here is from genome assembly GCF_965287045.1 of Carcharhinus amblyrhynchos. Lineage (NCBI taxonomy): Eukaryota > Metazoa > Chordata > Chondrichthyes > Carcharhiniformes > Carcharhinidae > Carcharhinus > Carcharhinus amblyrhynchos. The sequence continues at coordinate 34,796,039 of NC_137334.1, forward strand.
CCACCTGAGCTTTTACAATAGGCTCACCCCCAGAGACCTGCTCCCTTTGGCTATCCCCAGTTGATTCCTCCTCAACTGTAGCCTCCAGGACCGAAAACCTATTTTGGAGGGGAACAGCCCCAGGGGATTTTCCCCCCACTTGCTTCTTTCCCCTCCTCTTGGCAGTGACCCAAGACTGATTTCTAGGAGTGACTATCTCCTTATAACTCCTATCAATGTCCACCTCTGCCTCCCGAATTATGTGGAGTTCCTCTAATTCCACCTCCAGCTCCTTTACACGCTCCTCCAGAAGCTTCAATCTAACACACTTCTTACAAGTAAAATCCCCTGAAACACTACTGGAGTCCCTCACCACATACATCCCACAGGAGATGCAGCACACTGCCTGAACTGCCATCCCTGAAACAATTACCAGCAGAAAAAAAAAACAAAAAAAAACTTTCCCACACTTATAATTTAGGTTAGAGGAGGTGGGAGGGTGGGATTCTCTACCAGTGTAGAGGATCGGGTATCCTCTCTGCGCTAATTTATAGGATTAGGGGCTCGAGAAAAAAAAACTACAACTACCGGTAAGCGTCCTAGTGACGACTTCCGGTTTCTAACTAATTTAAAAAAAAACGCCGAAAAACTCGCGACTTAAATTAGAAATAAACAGTTAAACAAAATAAACAGAAAAATGTACCTTTTTTGCTGCCTGTTCACACGCCCAAAAAATCGCTGCCTCTGGATACTGCGTTATGGGGGATGGGGACTGGGTGGGATAGTTGTTGGTATTGGCTCGATGATCTGAATGGTCTCTTTCTGCGCTGCAGGGGTTCTGTACTGTAGGCATCTTTTATGATGATTATTAGTCAAATTTTCACAGTGTGTGGCACTCCACGGGCCTTTGAAAATCTTGGGTTTGACCTGGATTTGGGAGACCGGCTTCTCACAGATCAAATTTCCACCAGTAGGAGAATGTCTTCAGGGTATGACAAACACTTCAGAGCCGTTTGAACACAGAGATGACTTCAAACAGGTCGCATTTTCACAATGGGATAGTGTTAATGCCCCATGTGGGAGTCATAATTTTTTGAGCAGATATAACTACTCACAAACAGTGGACAAGGTCTCTAAAACTGTCATGTTGTGAGGTTATTTAAACCCCCAACCTTTCAAAAAAAAGAAAAAACCTTGGGGCGTATTTTTCTATTCCACCTGTCACAGGAGATAGAGCTTGCTAGGTGAGGACCACGGAAAGATCTATTGACCTCGGGCGGGATTTTCTAGTTTTTGGGAGAGCATGGCTGGGAAATCTCACCCTTTGTCTCTGTCAGTGTGATATAAAATAAATCAGCCTGGGAAGTCAATTCAATCCAAGATATTTGAAAATTACAGAACAGCCTTCCTGAATCAGTGAAAAGTTAAACAAATCTCAATCTGTGAAGTTACTTAAATCCACATCCCTCTAAATTTTTAAAAAAAATCTATGCTGCCTATGCTAGTGCCCCTTGAAAAAAAATCCTTCCGCCAAATAGTTGTTTTCTAATATTTTCCCTAGAGTTTTCAGTCTGCCATTATTAATGCTTGGTTGTTTCCCACAGCCTATAATTATCTCAGCATGGGATCCTACGTTCACAGTTTGATTGATAAATCAAAGAACTGATTAAATGCTTAGCTGTCTTTGACGTTGGATTGTGAAAACAGGTTTGTTTGTTACATAAAGATTTAAGTACTTGAAGGGGATTTAAAAGTTTTGAATGGGTTTTCATGAATGAGACTGATACTTCTATATTACAAAGGCTGTAAAAGATATTTAGACCTTCATTTTATTTCATGTCAACATGGCTCCTGAAATCTATTACTGGTTACTGGGTTGGCTTGGGGCTATAAAGGGCCATGGGATGGGCAGCTGCAGGGGATGTAGTGGCATGAATTGGCATGGGGGCATGGAGGTGGAATGAACAGTGGGGTGGGGGTTGTTAGAGAATGAAGGGTGAGGGATGAAGGACCTAATGGCTAAGAAAACAACTGAGACAAGAGCTGGAGAAGAGAAGTGGGCATTTTATATAGCCTGCCTTGGTACTTGGCAGCAGATCTGCACCTGGAGGTGGCAGGCCCCTGTCCTTCCAGTACTTCCCCGGAGCGGAGAAGCTACGACATCTTCTCCGGAGTCTTCAACATATCATTGATGAAGACGAACATCTCGCCAGGGCTATCCCCACACCCCCACTTCTTGCTTTCAGACAACCACACAACCTCAAACACACCATTGTTCGCAGCAAACTACCCAGCCTTCAGGAGAACAGTGACCACAATACCACACAACCCTGCCACAGCAACCTCTGCAAGACATGCCGGATCATCGACATGGATACCATCATCACACGTGAGAATACCGTCCACCAGGTACATGGTAAATACTCTTGCAACTCGGCCAACATTGTCTACCTGATACGTTGCAAGAAAGGATGTCCCGAAGCACGGTACATTGGGGAGACCATGCAGACGCTATGACAACGGATGAATGAACATTGCTCGACAGTCACCAGGCAAGACTGTTCCCTTCCTGTTGGCGAACACTTCAGTGGTCACGGGCATTCAGCCTCTGACCTTCGGGTAAGCATTCTCCAAGGCGGCCTTCACGACACACGACAGCGCAGAGTCGCTGAACAGAGACTGATAGCCAAGTTCCGCACACATGAGGACGGTCTCAACAGGGATCTTGGGTTCATGTCGCACTATCTGTAACCCCCGTGACTTGCCTGGGTTTGCAAAACCTCACTCACTGTGCTGTCTGGAGACAATACACATCTCTTTAAACTGTGATCAGTGCTCCTTCCACTCACATTATCAGCCACTTCAGGTCTTGAACAGCAGGTTAGGTGTAAGGATTCGCATTCTAATCAGTAATCTCTAAACTGTCTGTGCTTTATATGCTCTGTCTGAGGCCAGAACTCTCCATTCACCTGACGAAGGGGGTAACCCCGAAAGCTTGTGAGTATATTATCAAATAAATAGGTTGGACTAAAACCTGGTGTTGTCAGACTTTTTACTGTGTTTACACCAGTCCAACGCCGGCATACCCACATCATGACTTCCCTTGCCCTGCAGAGAGAAAATTGGGCTTGGGGAGGCACTTTCTACCAAGATGGATGCCATGAGCCAGAAAATATCTCAGCTTGCGCTAACCACCTCTGGAGCAAATATCTGGCTCCAGAAACTTCATATAAAAAAAAATGCAGTTAATTAGCAAACATCTTTAAAGAGAAAGGAGGAATTCATATTTCAGGTGTAAAACTTCATTAGAGAAATAGTTTTGTTCATTTTACTGCGGGTAAAAAGTTAACAAAATATGCTGTGTTGACTCCAGCGAGATAAGCATGTTTCTCTTTAGAAAACCACATTGGTCCTCACTCCAGATACTATCGCATTCTGCCACAAAAAAATATAGGTCAGCATGTTCCATGCCATCAAGTAAGGGGTGGGGCCCTCAATGTGCCAGTAAAGCCTGGCTGCACTGAGATCAGGCTGATAAACCAGACGATGTCCTCCAACCCAAGCCCATCACTGAGGTCTCAGGAGTTTTCTCCCCTCACCCCGATCAGAGCTGACATTCCCCCTGACCTGATCAGAGTTTTTCCCCCCCCCACAATGATTGGAGATGGTCCACTGCCCCTGTGATAAGAGCCCGTGGCCCCCCAACACCACCATCCCCAACCCCCCCCACCCAACCTCCCACTGATCAGAGTCCTCCCCCTGCCCAATTTCTTTTTTAAAGTTTATTTTGTTAGTGCCACAAGTACTGCAATGAAGTTACTGTAAAATTCCCCTAGTCGCCACACTCTGGTGCCTGTTTGGGTACACTGAGGGAGAATATAGCGAGGCCAATGCGCCTAACCAGTATGGCTTTCGGACTGTGGGAGGAAACCCACACAGACACAGGAAAGTGCAGACTCTGCACTGGCGGTGATCCAAGCTGGGAATTGAACTTGGGTCTCTGGTGCTGTGAGGCAGCGGTGCTAACCATTGTGCCACTGCCACTCTTACTCCCCCTGATTAGAGGCGCATTTCTCTCCTTCCGTCTCCCAGCAGTCAATTCTGGCACCATCACCCTGCCCCCACCTCCAAACAGCTATCACCAGCATTCCCAGCTCTCATGTTTGCACCCAACACCCACTACGAATAAATTAATCCCCTACTCCCCCATGAGGTTCCTACTGGGTTCCGCAAGGGCTTGGTGCCAACCTGGCAGTGCCAACATGTGGCAAGGGACAGTGCCAGGGCAAATTGGCAGGGTGCAGCCTGGCCATGTGCCTCTCCGCCTGGGGGTTACACTCACCTTTACACCTATTGGATGATGGACCCCAAGGGATTCATTTGGAAGAACTTGTTTTAAAAGTTGATGTGGTTTAAATGTGCTGTCGGGGTTCAATATCTGGTTGGGGTTTTGATAATTATATATAAATGCATTAAAATGTATTTAAATCAGGTTCGTGCCCACTATTGTGGTGAATCTGCTTACGGCACCAGTGACTGGCAGCAAAAATCGGACATCACGACTTTGCTGGTGAGATCTGTGACTTCTGGGGTTTTGCCGAACCTTGAGCCTCCACTGCTATTCCCATGGACTGCGAGTGTGGACTCAACATTTCCTCCTATGTTTGTACTGTAACATTCTTCCTTGCAATTTTACAGAGAAACATTTTTGCAAATGTTACATAACAATAACAAGGTGCATGATATCTAATTGCAACTTAATGGGTTAAGTACAGATTCCAATAAGCATGATACAAAAGGAATTTTTCCTCGTGCTGTAACTGCTGCCCTCCACAGAGCAGTAGATGATCATTTTTTATATCCACCCAAGAATGGTAAATAAAACGTCTGACTTGCTAAATAAATATTACAAATTCAGTGTAGTAAATTCAGGAGAAAACAAAAGTTGATTCAGTTCAATTAGAACTATCACATAACTCAGGAATGTTGGCACAACTAATTAAATTAAATCAAATGCATAACAGAATGTTATTTTACTTTGAAATCTGCCTCCAAGAACCCTTTAAGATGCGTAACTGGTTGACATCCGCATTAGGTTTAAAGAACATCACTAAGGGATTGCAATTGTATTAAGGGGGCGGCTGAGGCACTGCTCACTGCATTCTATTACGTTTTATGTGATCCACTGCCCTGACCATTGTGAAAAATATGAAAACAATTTGAGTGTTTAAAAGTCAATCACAACCCCTTGCTGCCTGTTCACTCCCTGCCCCCATGGTTTTGGATAATGCGGGTACCCAATCCCTTCCATCCCTTCAACATCAATGCTGCCCTGCAAAGAACTAGCATTGTGCTGACATGCACAATCCCAGCTTGTGATCCTTCCTTCTCTTGAATGGGAGCCTTGAGTGTTGCACCCTCCCTGGACACAGCAGCCTATTGAATGGCAGCCAATCAGGACCCCAAGGGATGCATGACACTCAACTGAATGCGGCCTTCAAAGTCTCTCACAAGGATTTGTTGCCAAGAGGCTTTTGACTGGTCACACCCACTACGCCTGAACTCCCCTAATAATGATGTGGGTATGCCGGCGTTGGACTGGCGTAAACACAGTAAAAAGTCTGACAACACCAGGTTTTAGTCCAACCTATTTATTTGATAATATACTCGCAAGCTTTCGGGTTAGCCCCTTCGTCAGGTGAATGGAGAGTTCTGGCCTCAGACAGAGCATATAAAGCACAGACAGTTTAGAGATTACTGATTAGAATGCGAATCCTTACACCTAACCTGCTGTTCAAGACCTGAAGTGGCTGATAATGTGAGTGGAAGGAGCACTGATCACAGTTTAAAGAGATGTGTATTGTCTCCAGACAGTACAGTAAGTGAGGGACAGCCATGGGGACCAAATTTGCACCTCAATATGCCAACATCTTCATGCACAGGTTCGAACAAGACTTCTTCACTGCACAGAATCTTCAACCGATGCTGTACACTAGATACATTGATGACATTTTCTTCCTTTGGCCTCATGGTGAACAATCACTGAAACAACTATATGATGATATCAACAAATTCCACCCCACCATCAGACTCACCATGGACTATTCCCCAGAATCAGTTGCATTCTTGGACACACGCATCTCCATTAAGGATGGTCACCTCAGCACCTCACTGTACCGCAAGCCCACAGACAATCTCACAATGCTCCACTTCTCCAGTTTCCACCCTAAACATGTTAAAGAAGCCATTCCCTATGGACAAGCCCTCCGTATACACAGGATTTGCTCAGATGAGGAGGATCGTGACAGACACCTCCAGACCCTGAAAGATGCCCTCATAAAAACAGGATATGGTGCTCGACTCATAGATCGGCAGTTCCGATGCGCCACAGCGAAAAACCGCACCGATCTCCTCAGAAGGCAAACACAGGACACAGTGGACAGAGTACCCTTCGTCGTCCAGTACTTCCCCGGAGTGGAGAAGCTACGACATCTTCTCCGGAGTCTTCAACATATCATTGATGAAGACGAACATCTCGCCAGGGCTATCCCCACACCCCCACTTCTTGCTTTCAGACAACCACACAACCTCAAACAGACCATTGTTCGCAGCAAACTACCCAGCCTTCAGGAGAACAGTGACCACAATACCACACAACCCTGCCACAGCAACCTCTGCAAGACATGCCGGATCATCGACATGGATACCATCATCACACGTGAGAATACCGTCCACCAGGTACATGGTAAATACTCTTGCAACTCGGCCAACATTGTCTACCTGATACGTTGCAAGAAAGGATGTCCCAAAGCATGGTACATTGGGGAGACCATGCAGACGCTACGACAACGGATGAATGAACATCGCTCGACAGTCACCAGGCAAGACTGTTCCCTTCCTGTTGGCGAACACTTCAGTGGTCACGGGCATTCAGCCTCTGACCTTCGGGTAAGCATTCGCCAAGGCGGCCTTCACGACACACGACAGCGCAGAGTCGCTGAACAGAGACTGATAGCCAAGTTCCGCACACATGAGGACGGTCTCAACAGGGATCTTGGGTTCATGTCGCACTATCTGTAACCCCCGTGACTTGCCTGGGTTTGCAAAACCTCACTTACTGTACAGTCTGGAGACAATACACATCTCTTTAAACTGTGATCAGTGCTCCTTCCACTCACATTATCAGCCACTTCAGGTCTTGAACAGCAGGTTAGGTGTAAGGATTCGCATTCTAATCAGTAATCTCTAAACTGTCTGTGCTTTATATGCTCTGTCTGAGGCCAGAACTCTCCATTCACCTGACGAAGGGGCTAACCCGAAAGCTTGCGAGTATATTATCAAATAAATAGGTTGGACTAAAACCTGGTGTTGTCAGACTTTTTACTCCCCTAATAAGCCAGAGCAGTATATAAGCTGTAGGAAGACACACAACCAGTCACACCACAAAGATGGCTGTGTGCAAACCAGCTCCCAGATTTATAGAGGCTGACCAGGAGCACCTACTAGATGCTGTGGAGGAGAGGCAGGAGGCACAGCATTCAATGGCTATGGGTGTCGGGGGCATGTGAGAGGCATAGCTAGCCATGGCTGGGTCTCTCACTGGCACTCTGGAGACACAGCAGGCTGTGGCTGTCAGTCTCAACAACTTAGCCCAGGCTCAAGAGGGCGACTGCTGAGGGGCTGGCACGCTCACAGAATGCTGTAGCAGAAGGGCTCCAGAGTTTGGCCCAGTCTTAGAGGACCAGGGCTGAGGGATCACAGATCAAGGGGCAGGTGCATTTAGGCCTCCAGGACGGCACAGCCAGATGACACCAGAGCTTCTGAAGCTCAGTCCAGGTACCCTGGATTGTTCCCAGGGCACCCCAAGGGAGGAGGAAAGGCTTGAGGCCATGCTGGGGCCTTCCACCCAAGAGATCCCGGACATCCTGAGACCTTCTGATCCCCACCTTCCTCACACTGGGGCATCTCAGGGTCTACGAGATGAACAGGGTGACACTGAAACAGTGGCATCCACAAGTCAGCCGGGGCCCTCCAGGTCCTGGCCACTCAGGGGATGTCTGCCAAGGACAGCACAGGCAACGGGGAGTGCATTACAGCTGGATACCTCCACCTCCTTTGTGCATCTCAGGGTAACACCTAGAAGAAGCAGTAGACTGGGAGTGTGAGAAAGCCGTATTTCACTACGAGGGCACAGGAAAAGGTCACCAATAGTCAGGATTGATTGATCAATAAAGTTAAGAACACAATAAACTGTTAATTGCACAGAAGAATGAGGGGAGATCTCATTGAGACGTATAAGATGATGAATGGGATGGATAGGATAGAGGTGGAGAGACTCTTCCCGCTCAAAAAAGACAGGAGGACGAGGGGGCACAGCCTCAAGATAAAAGGGGGGCGGTTTAGAACGGAGTTGAGGAGGAACTTCTTCACTCAAAGGGTGGTGAATCTCTGGAATTCTCTGCCCGTTGAAGTGGTGGAGGCTGCCTCGCTAAATATTTTTAAGACGTGGGTTGATGGGTTTTTGATAAGAGAGGGGATTAAGGGTTATAGGGAGAAAGCGGGAAAGTGGAACTGAGCCATGACAGATCAGCCATGATCTTATTGAATGGCGGGGCAGGCTCGAAGGGCTAGATGGCCTACTCCTGCTCCTATTTCTTATGTTCTTATGTTCTTACAACTGTGATGAATGTATCTTTGATACTCCCCCGCTGCCCCCCCCACCCCTCTATCTACTCCCCCCCCCCCCCCGCCCCCCCGTCCTTGCCACAGGGCTGAGTGGTCCCCACAGTGGTGCTGTCTGTTGAGCCTTGTGAGACTCAGCCACATGTCACAGAGTGTCTTCCCTGCCTTCCTCAACACCCACCAGACCCTTGGTACAAATGCATCCACCTCTTAGTGGCCCAAGAACATATGTTCCCAACCCATACATCTACATGGGCCAGGGTGGCAGCCTGCATTTGGAGTACAGGTGGGAGTTGGTCTTGAGCGGCACCAGGGGCAGGATCCCAGTGTAAACAACAGCGAGTTGTCATCATCCTCCAGCCTTCAACCAAGACTTACAACTATTGCCAGCCCAGGCACGTTGATAAGGTTGGATGTTTCTGGGGGGTAGGGTGGTGGGCTGACAGGGGCAGGGGAAGGGTGATGTGGTGGTTTGAGGGCCCAGGTCGGTTTGGAGGGGGATTAGAGGCTGCACTTGCTCCTGGGGTGTGGTGGATGTGTTGTTTCTTGCACAGCACCAGCTCAGTGAAGCAGGCTGCAACCGAGTGTCCCTCGCTGCCCTTCCCTGTTGGACACCTGCTATTGCTGCCTGCAGTATTTTAGGGCCGTATTTTACTATTTTCATTCTAAGTGCTGGGCAGACTCGAAACTGGGAGTGTTTCAGATCCAACATTTAGACCACTTCTCAGATGCTCCTCTATGCACTCTGCCTGAAAAAATATTAGCAACTCCTTATCGCTCTGCAGAAGCCTGTGTGCGGGGCTTAATGTGTCCGAAATCCTACAGCTCCGATCGGTGCCTCCAACTACGCATGTGCAGAAAAAACTGATAGAATGTGTCACATTGCTCCCGAGCTGGATAATGCCTCCTTTCTGGCCCCTTTATCCCCTCACCCCTTCACCACCCAAACCAATCACGGGCTCCTCTACCTTCCCCCCCACCAATCTCAGGCAGAGTAGCAGTGGACCCCACATTCCCACCACCCCCCCACCCGCCCACTGATCTCAAGCAGAGAGCCATTGGACCCACCTTCCCCCCCACCCCCAAGCGATCACTTACCTCCTCATTGACTGCAGTGCCCAAATTTGACGTCCGTAGCACATCCCTGTTTTGCACTGATTCTGGATGGGCAAATGCAGCAGTAAAAGGGGAAGTGCTGGTAAGGCTGGGCGTGCAGCCCATTAGGTCAATTTAAATGTATGCAAATGCATTTAAATGGCCGTCGCGCATGTTTCAGGCACAGTCCCGATGGCGGCCATTTTTGGGCTTTAATAAAGAAGGAACCAGTGTACGGGCAGGCGCGGATTGGGCTACTCACCTTAAGCCTGACTTTTTCAAGTTTTCACACCTGAAAACAAGCACAATTTCATGGTAAATTGGGCCCTTAGTGTGTGGGTGCATATTGGAATGGCATTAGCTTAGGTTTTTACTTTTAATGAAAAGTTCTGCTGTAAAATACATTGTAACAGGAGGCAAAGCAGTTTTTCCAGAGGAGATCTCCCAAAAAGATTTTACAGCCACTGAACCTAACCGCAAAGTTCTTGAGGAGGCGAGAATGCTCCTTTAAAATACAACATGGGTTTTCATTCCCTGCTGAAAACAACATAATGGATAACAGCTGAGTAAAGTTCACAATTGTGACCTCTTGGCTACAATGGCTCAAGAATGTGATTGAAAAATTGCTTTGTTGCAACATGAACATGAGCAAATGACCACGACGTGATTAGTTTCAGATGCTATTAGTTAGATGGCGTAGTTACAGTGGCTGGTGAGCATTTTTATTCAATCCCTTGTTATATACTAACAACAGTTGTTCAGTATCAGCAGTAAGATACACTTCCCAAGGTCACCAAGTTTTTTTTTCCTTGTGGCTGATAGCAAGAGTAAACAGCAGCATTTAATTGTCTGGGACTGCACACGCTGTGTGACTCACTGTCTGCCAAAATTCTCCTATTTTGCATCCAGGATCTGTTACAAAACAGAGCATTATAACATTCTAACATCTGGGAAATGCATTGCTACAGATACTGGAGTACACTGTTAACTGAATGGAAATTGTTTTTGTCCAGATGATTGCATCAAGCATTTCAGAGCTGTTTACAAATGTGAATGCATCTTTCATGAATCTCTTCACCTCCACCTCCACGGCATGGTCACCCTCTCTCCTTCTTTCCTATAGACATTAACTACCTGGAATCAATACAGAAAATGCCAGGAATACACAGCAGGTCTGGGAGCATCTGTGGAGAAAGAAACAGAGTTAATGGTCAGAATTTTCTGGCCTCTCAGGCCCCACCACCTCTGGACATGAGGATGGAGAATTTGGTGCCCAGCCAAATCTCCGTTCACTGCAGTGGGACCAGAAAATTCTGCCAAACATTTAAGGCTGCACTCATTCATCAGAACAATTCGACTTTCTCAATGTGGTCACCCTCTTAAATGTTGCTCGGTTAACTCCTATTCATGTGTAAATATTGATAGGGTACATCAGTAGGCTGTTCAACCTGAGTGAACTTCACAACTGGATACACACCATCCCTCACTTGTTGCTCACATAGACACTCTTTCAGCAGGATATTGCCAATTAGGAGCCACAATTAATTTTCCCCTCCCTCATCCAGGGATGATTAGACTAGTTGTAGCATCCTGAAACTACTTGAACTGGAAGGAAGCAACACAGCTTAGAGGAAAGTTCAGACATAGCACTCTGTTGTCTTGTATAATTCAACTACTCCCTGTCGAAGCTGACTCAGCTATCACATAGGCCATTTGATCCCAAGTATGATGGGCATGAAATAAAAATGCTTCAGAGATTTCATAGCTGGAATCTTGCGGCCATTTACGCTGGCAGGATTTTTCCATCTGGCTGCAGTGAATGGAGATTTGGCTGGACGCCAAATTCTTCAACCTTGTTGCAGTGGGAATGTGGCATGAACAGCCGATAAGATTGCGCCTCAGGTTGTTAGTAAGAGGTCATCAGAAAAGGATTAGTCCGCAATCCATCAAGCTCTGATTCGCTTTTTGATAATATTCAGGTCTATGAAGAAAGGAGAGATTTCCTCCTGCATCGGATTGAGAAAGCTTTTTATGTTGTACAACTTCAGACAGACAAAGCAAATGTTATTCCAAAAAGTTAGCTTCTGATATCTACAGCGAGATACAGAAATGAAAATGGAAGTTTATTGTCATTGTGATCATGGGCTCACAAAGCTGTCCTGATCTGTCTACCTTCTCGGTGAAAGACTAATGGTCTGTTTAAATGCAGACAGCTTGATTGATATTTAAGTATCTAAGATACGGCAGCTTTGTTCGAAGTGATACCTAAATTAGTAAGCCCTCGCAGGGTAATGATTATTTGATGTATGGACCTCAATTAGTGTCCAGGACTGATTTGGATAGTTAGCAAGTGTTGTTGCCTGAAATTTTGCAGACTGGAGAAAATAGATGAACACCTCGTCTTTGGAGACTGACTCTCTGGAGGATATATTTGAAACTGAAGGTGGTTCATTTCTCTCAAGTTTAACACCTGTGATATAGAAGGTTGCTTTAGGCATAGAGACATTGCTTTAATTTTCACTCAGTGTTCATTATCTGTGGTTAAATTTTAATTTAGTTTCTGGATTTGACACTTCAGAGTTGATTTTTATTCCCAATTAGGAATGCAACAAACAAAAATGAACTGCTTGCCTGACTGGGAGCGGCAGCAGAGAGGCTCTGATAGTTTTAATAGCTGGGCTTCATTAGCAAGTTGTTTGCCAACTTCCCGAACAAAAGGAGGAATAAGTTGTTGGGAATTGCTGACCAATTGAAAAACTCCAATGTTAACAAGCTGCAGTCAAACGTCACTACTAAGGGCCTGCTAGAACAGTCCAGGAATAATCCAGGCAGAAGATGAGGGGATAGGGGAATCCTTACTGGGGCAAGGTGGAACCCCAACACAGGACATGTGGATAAATAACTTTGTACACAGTGGTTTACTGTACTCATGTGACCCCTGGTGTCACGGTATGCTGAACAGGGGCCACTTTACACCAGGGACGGAATATGAAGTGGAACTTTACGGCCTTTCCTACTGGAAGTTCCAGTCCCGCCAAAGCCAATGGAGTTCTGAATGACTCGCTGCATTTTCTGACCGTGTACACCTCAACCACAACGGAGCTGTAATATGCCATCCACTGTATCAGAAGTAGGGATTGCGTGACAGATACCAGATGTAAAATAAAATAGTCATTAAAATCCAGGCCTGCTTTGGACATCGACAAGCAGAGGTCATAATGACTATGACTTTTCCCGTACTTGTTCTTACGGAGATGAAGGGCAATTTGAGGGACAACACCCTCCTGCTCACTTCCTTGGCAGCTTCCATCCATCCCTGCTTTATTTGAGAGGCTGGCTTCTTCCTCCTATCCTTGGGAAATACCACCTTCATTTCTGCCCCTCAGATCCCACAACAGGACTTCTTGGTAAGAAGAGTGAGGGATCCAAGCTGCAGCATTCCCGGGTTTCCTTTCCATTCCTGGGCCTGCTAAATCCTTGGGAATCAATGTCCACTTTAGTGGAGCTCATTTTATCTAGAAATTTTTCTTTTGACAGATTCCTGTTGCAGTCTGTGAGTGGTCGAGTGACCTGATAGTTGGTTGCTGAGGCTGTGGCTCAGTTAAGGAGCCACAGAAAAATTCACCTTGATGATAAATATGCTCCTCCCCTGTACTGGCCATCCTACTGTGTGTAGATTTGTTTCAATTCCACACAATTCCTCAATTCTGCCTAATTAAGGCGGAATCAACTTCCAAGTCACCAAGAAGGAAAATTAAGTCTGCACTTTGTGAAATCATTTAATTATTGACTAAGGATTGGTACGGCAATGCTTGATTCAACTAGAAGAATTTGATATGACAGAATAAAGTGATGAAGCACACATTCTGATCATTCATTCCATACACCCTAAGGTATTTAATAACAATGTTATAATCATGCTTCTATTATCTAGTACACAATAGGTAATTATAATTAGATGTCAATATTTGATGGTTTCTGCTAAAAATGTTAGTCACAAATAACAGAAACAAATATAACACCAAAATACTACTGTATCTCAATCATTTTAGTTCCATGTTCATTGGAACAGGGAAAAGGTAATAAATATTTGTTGATCATCTGGAGTAGTGCATTTATTTTCCAGTGAAGTGAAGCCAGAGGGTGGAAATAATTGGATGTGGGCAATGGGCATCATTCAATCCTCATTTTAAAGTCATACAAAAACTCCACTGTGGGTAGCTGACAAATCGACAAGTTTCCATTATAAATACGGCCATAGGAATTTATAATGGGAAACATTGACAGGGAGGCGATACATTTAGAATTTGTAATATGTTAGTTAGAGTAAGCCTTGCCAGATAGTACGAACTAGGACATTGACCCTGCCTCATGGGGTGTGACTGTTGGCTGTCCTGCAGATATTAGCATAAGCAGCAACCTGTAGAACTTATGTCGCTGAAGTAGTACCACCCCATCTGTCCTGGAATCAGAGTGGATGAGGAGCAGACAACAGAAATGTCCATTGACCTCAGGCCGGATTTTCTTGTCTCGAGTGAGACTGTAAAATCCCAAGTCTGGCTCAGACACATTAATATTAAGATGTAGGGTTCTTCAAATTTCCATAGGCAGTGGAGGAGACAAAACAAGAACCAATCAGAGTCCCTAATTGCAGCAAATTGACCTTTAGGGGAACTTTTCCCCTCAACCGATGATGACTTGCTAGTGACAATTGTTATGTCACATGTTTAATTTCCATATTGCACATTCCACGCTCAAATGTAAGAAACAGATGGTGCATAGTGTTAATGGTCACATACATGTTTTTTTTAAAGATAGTAGTATTATGTTACACATTATTGATGGCACAATGTTTAGCATTACTGCCTAATAGTGCCAGGGATCCAGGTTAGATTCTGGCTTGGGTCACTGTCTGTGTGGAATTTGCACATTCTCCCCATGTCTGCATGGGTTTCCTCTGGGTGCTCTAGTTTCCTTGCACAGTCCAAAAGATGTGTTGGTAGGTGCATTAGCCAAGCTAAATTCTCTCTCATGTGCTGAAACAGGTGCTGGAATGTGGCCACTAGGGAATTTTTACAGTGACTTCATTGCAATGTTAATGTAAGCCTACTTGTGACACTAATAAATAAACTTAAACTTAAAAATAAATTTAACTAAATTATGCTCTTAGATAGTTTCAATTATGCTATCCTCTTGTTAAAATTCAGATTTTTCTTTTTGCTTATCGACATTTGCTCTCCATAAGACACCAATATTAGCAAGCTAACAAATTTTTGACTTGATTTGATTTATTATTGTCACATGTATTAACATACAATGAAAAGTATTGTTTCTTGCATGCTATACAGACAAAACATACCATTCAAAGATAAGGAAACGAAAAACTGCAGAATGTAGTGTTACTGTCATAGCTAGGGTGTAGAGAAAGATCAACTTAATGCAAGGTAAGTCCATTCAAAAATTTGACAGCAGCAGGGAAGAAGCGGTTCTTGAGTTGGTTGGTACATGACCTCAGACTTCTGTATATGTTTCCAGAAGGAAGAAGGTGGAAGAGAGAATATCTGGGGTGTGTGTGGCCCTTAATTATGCAGGCTGCTTTGCCTAGGCAGCAGGAAGTGTAGACAGAGCCAATGGATGGGAATGCTTTGTGTGATGGATTGGGCTACATTCACAACCTCTTGTAGTTCCTTGCTGTATTGGGCAGAGCAGGAGCCATACCAAGCTGTGATACGACCAGAGAGAATGCTTTGTATGGTACATCTGCAAAAGTTGGTGAGAGTTGTAGCTGACGTGCCAAATTTCCTTAGTCTTCTGAGAAAGTAGAGGTGTTGGTGAGTTTTCTTAACTATAGTGTCAGCATGGGGGGACCAGCACAGATTGTTGGCGATCTGGACACCTAAAAACTTGGAGCTCTCAACCCTTTCTACTTTGTCTCCATTGATGTAGATAGGGGCATGTTCTCCTTTACGCTTCCTGAACTCGATGACAGTCTCCTACATTTTGTTGACAGTGAGGGAGAGATTATTGTTGCTACATCAGTTCACCAGATTCTCTCTCATTCCTATACTCTGTCTTATCATTGTTTGAGACCTGACCCACTACGAATTGAAGGGGAATTTGGCTGCTCAGTCATATATGTATAAGGAGTATAGTGGAAGGCTGAGAACACAGCCTTATGGGGCACTGGTGTTGAGGATGATTGTGGAGGGAGTGTTGTTGTCTATCCTTGTTGATCACTGATCACAGTCTAAGATTCTTGGAGTGGCAGGACTGACATAAGAGAGACTCGATCCACTGGGCTTGTACCCATTGGAATTTAGAAGAACAAAACGGGATCGTATAGAAACATATAAAATCCTGGTGGGACCAGACAGACTAGATTACAAATTTACAAGTGGCTGACTCACACTTCGTAGAATGGAATAAATAACACTGGCCCAACATTATAATCAGTGAATATCGTCACTTGGTTTGTGCAGTCATATTCACTTCATGGAACAATGCAGCCCACTTACTGTTATCACACTTCACTATTGCTCATCATAGGAACTGATGGATTCAATAATGTCAACATTGTCTAATCCTACAATATAGTAGGACCAAACTAATTCCTGGAATAGCAGGACCGACATACAAAGAGAGACTGGATTGACTGGTTTTGTACTCATTGGAATTTAGAAAAATGAGAGGGGATCTCATAGAAACATATAAAATCCTGATGGGACCAGACAGACTAGATGTGGGAAGAAATTTCCCGATGTTAGGGACCGGCACTGAGAACCAACTCCATGACCACCTGTCCCTCCCATCATCCAAGCTACCTACCTTGACTCCCACTGTGACTCACCTGATGAGATCTTCTTCTATTAACTCTTACCCTGAACCTGCTGCCCTTCCTCATCCTGCTTCCCACTTGTCTGTGATGGTTTCTTCCTATCACCAGTGCCCTGAGTTCTCCCCCCAGCACCCCAGAGTTGATACCACAGACCCTGTTTTCTAAGACACCCGCCCGTTTCCCCAGACATTCCCTCCCACTCACAAATATTCTCCCATGCTTTCCCTATATGCCTATCTCACCAATTAGTTTTCGTCCCACTCTTCCAACCGAACCCTCTTCATTCTAGTCTTCACCTGCCTTCCTTCTCCAGCCTTGGTACAGTGTTTACTAACAACACGAGGGTGAAGTTACTTGACATCCCAGGAAGGAGAAGGCAATAGCATCAGACCTCAACGTCACTGATGAAATGAAGCTTTATCAGGTACATGTCGCCTATACAGTCACGGTATAGACCATTCTAAACTCTTGCTGGCAGGACACTTAACTTGGAGGGGAATGGAATTCCAGAGAGTTGGTCTTATAATAAGCATTCATGAGATGCAAATGAATGCAAATATGATGTACAACAGATCATGGGGAAAACAAGAGCCATCTTTAAAGTAACATCAAAGACAGGAGAACAAAATCCAATCTAATTTCCAGTGAGCAGGAAACTGAATTTTTCCATCACATCAAGTTTGATGCCCCTGCTCACCACACTTCCCGCTGCTGGTGGGAGACGAAAATTCTTCCCCCATGCCGGGATTTTCTGCTGTCCTTCATATTGCACAGGTTTAAGGCCAGAAGCAGGCTGTATCATGATACGTCCAAAATTGCATTTTATGTCAGTATGAAAGCCTTCCGCGATCGTCCCATCTCCTTTTCAGTGCTGGGATGCATTTTTTACCTCAGTTCAATACGTTTGCATCTCATTATCAGGCCCATATACTGGAATCATACACCCTCATCAAAAAAATACATCCACAACAGTGTGCTGTGTTAATGGTATGAATCACAATTAGCTTCAAAAAGCTTACACCTGCCGAGCACACTTCTACGTGCCGTAGGCAGGCTCAATACCACCTTTCATGCCTGGCATGGGCCTTTGCCAAGTTCCGGACAAATCTGGCCCCAAATTTCTATCATGTGAACAGAGCAGTTCTTTTCATTCTCCTCGCAAATGATTCCTGATGGTTTGGCCATTGTCAAATAATACAGCCTGAGACACATGCCATCGAGGTGGGACATGGTTTCGTCACTCCCATTTTCTGGATTTTAAGTCTGAAGTCAAAAAAGCTGCAAACGCTATTGTGAAAAATGTAATTATTTGAAGAAGGGCAGTCATTAATCACAATGACTTCTCAAAGGTATGTCCGGACAGGTCATTTGCATTTCAATGATTTGTCCAGATCTGAAGATTAGCTCAGGGGTTTTGTGCTCCATGTGTTTTGACAGGAAAAGACAAGGTCACCTGACCTTCCAACTTGATTTTATTTTAAAGTGTCTACTTTGAATTTATATTCCCGTAGACCATATTACATGAGCATGACAGTGCATATTCTCATTTAGTGAATACTTCTGTCACACTAAATTTACACCCCTAAGCAGTTGAATAAGATTGTTTTCCATTCTAACTGTGGCTAATATTTACACATATCAGATTACTCCCATACTCTTAAATTTTCAGAATAAAAATACATCACCAGCATTGAATTTTCAAGAATCCCTTTGTATTTCCCTGACCACAACTTTTCTGCTTATGTGCTTGCAGACAACAAAAGTCACGAATGAATCATAAAAACTTTCCTCATAGACAGTATTTTAATGCGCTCATTATTAATTTATTCCACATGTAAGCGTAAGATTGTGGACTCAATTAGAAAGAAAGATGCAAGAATTCTGAATCAATTCCTAGGTGGTGAAACAAGAGGTTCTTCTTAGCATCATCAGAGCACAACACTCCTAATGGAAGGTTAGTCAGAAAGAAGTGATAAATGAACAGTGCAAAACACACCCCAAGCACCAGAGAGTTAACATGTTTCTAGACCAGAAGGTGAATCTGCTCCGAAACCAGTTGGCACACCCCTGTATACCTTAACGCAGGTACACTTAGAATAGAATAGATTCACTACAGTGCAAAAGAAGGACATTTGGCCCATCAAGTCTGCACGACCCTAATCCCACTCAGGCATGGTGGCACAGTGGTTAGCACTGCTGCCTCACAGTGCCAGGGACCTGAATTTGATTCCCGGTCTGGGTTGCTGTCAGTGTGGAGTTTCCATGTTCTCCCTGTGTCTGCGTGGATTTCCTTTGTGTGCTCCAGTTTCCTCTCACAGTGCAAAAGATTAGATGCTTTGGCCCATGCTAAATTCTCCCTCCCTCCCTGAACAGGTGCTGGAGTGTGGCAACAATGGATTTTCATAGTAACTTCATGGCAATGTTAATGTAAGACTATTTGTGGCTAATAAATTATTTATCTTATCTATCCCAATAACCCCACATATTTACCCTGCTAATCAATTTAACATGGACTATCAACCTATTCCACACATCTTTGGACTGTGGGAGGAAACCAGGGCACTCGGAGGAAATCCATACAGACATGGGGAGAATGTACAAACTCCACACAGACAGTGACCCATGGGTTGGAATTGAACCTGAGTCCCTGGCACTATGAGGCAGCAGTGCTAACCACTGTGCCTCTGTGCCACTCTGGCCACTACCAATAAATAGATCCTGATCCTAATATTTATCTAATGATATGATCTAGTAGGAATTTTGTAGGGCCAGGATGCCAGGTGAAGGCCATAAAATTGGACGCCTTTGCAGTGGCACCAAGACCATCAGCTCTGCCATTTTATCAGCAACTGGGCAGGCACACCCAAATAATGATCATTTCAAGGCCTCCACCCATCCCCATTGCAGTGGGGTAGACTAAGTGTCCTCTTCCCTTCTGCTCTATCCACCCAGGCACTGCACACCCTTCACCTGCCGGCCTGGTCCTACTAAGGCCCAGACTTACCTGTGTCCAGGCTTCACTTGTGTTCCCACTTCAGAGGAAGGCCTACAATTCCAGCAGCAGCTATAGCTTTCAGCGATGTTGCCATTTGATTGGTCATCAGCACTGCTTGAAAATGCAAAAGTCCCTTAAAGTTGAGTGCGGAGTTTGGTAACACAAGACCTGAGAAACCTTAGACTTCCTGTGCATGCACCGACAGGGAACAGGACCAGCCCAGTGCACCCGCTCAAAGCGAGAGGGCAAAAAGGGAAATGGCATGAAAACCTCAGGTGACTGGGAATGGAGTGCCTGGGTCAGGTGATTGGGAGCAGAGTGCCGTGAAAGATCAGTGTCCCCGCCAGGGGAAATGTGGAAGTGGCAGGGAGAGATCCCAAAAGAGGGGAGCAAATAAGAGGAAATCCTAGGAACAGAGACAGGGACAGAAAATTCAGGAAAAAGAGAGAAACAGGCTTCAGGAAATGGTCTGCAAAATGCAAGCTTTAACTGAAGAAAGCTGCTGAATGTTGATAACTCCATGCTGTGGGCCTTTGGGGAAAGATATCCCTTTGAAGAAGTAGTGTTCAGCTTGGTGCAGACCACAGATCTGACATTGTGGTTGCAATTTAGCATTTGAGCATGCACTCAGGAATTCAGGGGAATGGAACCTTGGGAGAAATGAAACCTTGCAAGGTGGGCGTTGTTGAAATAATATTTTGGGAGAACACCAAGATGAGATCTTTCAAGGTGAGGATTAGAAGCCCTCATGTGCGAGATGGAGTTTAAGTGAGATTCACTGACTCACAGTGTTACTAATGTTTGGGTGCGTTGTTGAAAAATCCATGGAGTTTGCTTTGGTCACATCTGTCTTTTATTATACAGTGTGGTGTGTTCAGCCATAGATTGCTTGTTAATTCATATGTATCTAATATTAATTCTTAATGTTAGAGTATAATGTTTAAGTATAAACCAATGGAATCTTGTGCTTTTCTTTGCTGGGCAAGTTTCAAGAATCTCAAACATTGTCAACTTTAGCCAAAACATAATTGCTCCATAGTCAAAACTTACCAAAGACTTGTGGGTCTGGTCAAGGAACATAACAGCTCCCAGAGGTGGGACTTCTTTCCAGAGGGGGGCAAATGTCCTGTCTCAAGCCAATGGACATTAACTGGCTGCAGGGAGAATGAGCCAAACAGCTTTCCCCTGACTTTTACACTGGGATTGGAGAGTCGTGGGAGTGGGAGGGTTTGGGTTTAGGGAATGTGTGAGTGGGGAAGGGATGGGAGGGGACAGAGATCTGCTCCTAGCACAAAATTCAAATGGAAGTGAAGTGGAGAACATGGTCTTGTCTACATCAATGGGGATGAAGTGGAAATCGTCAATAGCTTCAACTTTATAGGTTTCCGGATCATCAACAATTTGGCCCAGTCCCTCCACGACTACACTACAGTTAAGAACGCCCACCAATGCCTCTACTTTCTCAGGAAGCTAAGGAAATTTGACTCTGTCTACACTTCCCGCTAAGGAAATTTGGTATGTCCTCTATGATTCTCAGCAAATTTTACAGGTGCACCATAGAAAACATTCTTTCCAATTGTGTCACAACCTGACATGTCTACAAGAAACTACAAAGCGTTGTGGACGAAGCCTAGTCCATCATGTAAAGTAACCTCTCATTCATTGACTCTGTCTACACTTCCCGCTGCCTTGGAAAAGCAGCCAGCAAAATCAAGGATCCCATGCACCCCGGACATACTCTCTTCCATCTTCTTCTGTCATGAAAAAGATACAAAAATTTGAAGTCACGTATCAACTGACTCATGAACAGCTTCTTTCCTGCTGCCATCAGTCACTTGAATGAACCTATCTCTCATTAAGTTGATCTTTCTCTACACCCTAGCTATGACTGTAACACTACATTCTGCACCATCTCCTTTTCTTCTCTATATATGGTATGCTTTGTCTGTATAGCGTGCAAGAAACAATACTTGTCACCGTATATTAATACATGTGACAATAATTAATCAAATCAAAAATCAACCTAACCTGCACATCTTTGAACTGTGGGAAGAAACTGGAGCAAACCCATGCAGCTGAGGGGAGAATGTGCAAACTCCACACAGTCACCAAGGCTGGAATTGAATCCAGGTCCCTATTGTTGTGAGGCAGCAGTGCCAGCCACTGCGTCACCCTGTGATGCTGTGAAAAGCCAATCTACAAAATGACTGATTTATGCCTAAGATTCATCACATGTTGATCTATAAATTGTGAGATAATTGAGAGAAAAATATCATAGCTTTGTTTGTCAACAAAATCTTTCAGAGCAAAAGGTGTTTCTGGTAAACTAGCCATAGTTAAAGATCAGAGAACAAATTGTTTTTCTGTCCTTTTAGCTTGTACAGCTTGTGACCTGGAATGCCATAAAATGGGCCAACTCCACTAACATTCACTGACCCGAGAAGGTTCATAAAATCCCACCCATCCTGTCACATTTTAAACAATTAAACTGGAATAAGTCATGACTTCCTAATCCTCATTATATCTGGGCGGGTGCCTCAGTAAACCCTTAAATTCAGATTGACGTGACAAGTCTTATAATTGTTATTGTTAACATCAGTCTCCGAGGGAGCAGGGTGGATTTACCATGGTAACATACTGTGCTGGGCGAAGGGCCCCCAACAATGGGGATGGAGGGAGGGATGGGGAGAGGGTTCCTGTCCTGGGTCAACTCAGCTGGCCTCATTTATATTTGAAGTTGCTCACCTAATCACAGGCCGAATCCTACCTACGGTTGCTTCTGATAGGCTCACCAGCAGCAGGTATGCATGGCTCTGAGGTGAGGGAGAGGCAGCTGTGCTGAGCACCAGGCGAGGTGTTAGTGAGGCAGCACAGCTCAGCACGCAAAACCCCAGGCAAGATGGGGAATTTCAGGCAACACAGTGGACAGAGCTAAGGCAACAGGATGGATGGAGGACCTCAGGCATGGCATTGGAGCAGACAAAGAACCCAAAGTGAGGCAGCAGAACAGATAGAGGAACCAAAGTGGCCAGTGGATGGAGGACCCAAGTTGAGGTAGCAAAATCGACAGGGGACCCAAGATGAGGCAGCGGGCAAGGCCCCAGGCACGTGACGTGAGAATGAGAGATTGTGAGCGGGTGAAGGGAAAGGGCGAGGAGGTGGGGAGGGAGAGTGTAGAAAGGGAGGAGAGAGAGTGGGGAGAGTGTGTGAGGAGATGGGTAGAGTGTGATGGGGCGGAGGCAAAGTGTGCTAGGATTGGGGAGAGTTTGAGCGGGTTGGGGGAGAATGTGAGGTGGTGGGGAGAGAGTGTGAAGGTGTAGGGGAGAGACTGAGGGTTTTGGGAGAGACTGTGAGGAACTGGTGGGGGGAACTGTGAAGGAGTAGAGGAGGGAGAGTTGTACGGGGGGGGGTATGGACAGGCAGTGAATGAGTGTATTAGGAAATCCATGATCTAAGCCACAACTTCATTGTTAGAAGATGAATTGCATTTTTGCAGAGTCTGATGAAAACATAGGATTGATTGTGCAAATGGTGACTCTTTCCGACTTCATTAACTGCCTCAAATTAAGATGCGTTTCATTCGCAATATGAAGTGACACAATGGGCCCGATTTTACCATTTTCGTTCGAGGTGCTGAACCTGGGTGCAATTCAGATCCGACTCGGAGATCTGCTTTCAGGCACCCGCATACACAGCCTGAAAAAATATGGCGGGTCTGAATCGCACTGTGGGCAGGGCTTAGTGTACCCGAAATGATCGGGGCTCTGAACTGCACGCGCGCAGTGAGGAAAAAGATTTGAAAATCATGCTGCAGTCTCATGGCTTCAGGGCTGCAAAAAGTGGATAAGGTGGCCTGGGAGAGATGTTCTCCACAGAGATCACCCCCAACGCCACAGCATCACTTTCCCACTTATCCACTCCTCCTGCCACTATCCAGACCAACCGTGAGCCCCCCCCCCCCGCCCCCCCTTGCCCCCCCACCGATCACCTGCAGAGTGGCCGCGAAGCTCTGAACTTACCTACATCTAAATCGCTGTTGTGCCCGTTTCAGGCCCAAATCAGATCGCGGCCATTTTTGGGGAATCTGCACAGGCGCGGGTCACGTTAATGGCCTCACGCCCGATTTTACCAAGTTTTTGCACCCAAAATGGGCGCGACGTAATGGTAAAGTCGGGCCCGATGGGTAGGATTCTCTGATCTTGTCCGTTCCCATCCCGATGCTAGCAAAAATGGAGAATTTAGGGCTCAGCAAAAACTCCATTGACTGAGGCAACACGGGAGAATCCCAGCCAGGGACGAGGTCAGAGGTCACCAGCGTATCAGTCTGGCATTCAATAATGCAAAGAAGCGAAGGCGAGGCCAGGGACAAAGCGAAGTAAAAAGACAGCTTGTAGTTTTATTTTTAGAGTCCAAAGTATTGATCAGTGCACATTCAGCCAAAAGCATAGGTGAGGGAAGATTTGAACAATGTGGTGACTTGCCGATTTTGAGAGATTCCACGGAGGCTGCAGAAGTTGAACAAGTGGACCTTAAAGTGGCAATGGAACTACAAACGATTGCTGATTTTGTCGAAGTAAAGGAAGGGACCTACTGTGAAGACATTGCATGGTGGGCAAAATACGTTTCACTGGACGGTTCGTCCTAAATGAACCGGAAAACATAGGGAGAATGGAAAATTTGGGAAGAGTATGGGGTTGGAGGCTGAAAACACTTTAGAAGTCTTTATCAGTCACATTTTCTGAGGATGAAAAGAAATAGAACAGCAGATATGCGAAATAGATTGATTTTTTTTTCCCAGAAATTTCTCAGGCAGTCTATTGTTACATTTATAAATGATTCACTCACCCTAAGGGAAATGCATGTTTGTCGATTCATACACTAATTGGAGAAATGCTGGAAGAGATGTCGCCGATTATGAAACTTCCAAAACTCATATTAATGTTATGCGTAAGTTGTTCAAAGATGTAAATTATCTGGAAGAATTGATTCTGTGTTATTGACTAAGTCTGAAAGGGAGTTGTGATCTTATTGGAGCAAAGTGTTGAGACGTGCCGTTGCCATAGTCAAACTGTTGTCTTTTTTGGGACTACCTCCACACAATCAGACATCATTGTCAAATCTTTGGCCTGCTTTGAACATCCTGGTGGAGTTTCTCAAAGAGCGTTTGTGGCTCAGGCAAGACCAGCTTTTTAACACACACAGCTTACGATTACTTCATTACAATGATGGCAGGATGATTCAGAAACAGATTCACTAATGAAATGGAAGATGACATATACTATTCCAGCATAGTTGATTCAACAGCTATTCATGTGAGACATGTGGGCCGATTATAATTAACTTTAAGATATATGACCAGCCATGGTGAAGTTGGAGAGTGATGTCACTGTTTTCTCCAGCTGCAATCCCACATTTCTGAATGTCCAGAGGCAACTATTTTGAAAATCCTTGTAAATTTAGGTTAGGACATCAACAATTGTCGTGGGCAGAGCTTTGATAATGCTGCAAAAATGACAAGAAGATATTCAAATTTACAGGCAAGACTGAACAATGCAAACCCTATGCCTTATTCACCTCATAGAACTTAGAACATAGAAAACTACAGCACAAACAGGCCCTTCGGCCCACAAGTTGCAATGATCATATCCCTACCTACTAGGCCTATCTGTAACCCTCAATCCCATTAAATCCCATGTACTCATCCAGAAGTCTCTTAAAAGACACCAACGAGTTTGCCTCCACCATCACCGACAGTAGCTGATTCCACTCACCCACCACCCTCCGAGTGAAAATCTTACTCCTGACATCTCCTCTGTACCTACTCCCCAGCACCTTAAACCTGTGTCCTCTTGTAGTGACAATTTCAGCCCTGGGAAATAGCCTCTGAGAATCCACCCCTTCTATACCTCTCAACATCTTATCTCTATCAGGTCACCTCTCAACCTTTGTCTCTCCAGGGAGAAAAGACCGAGCTCCCTCAACCTATCCTCATAAGGCATGCCTCCCAATCCAGGCAACATCCTTGTAAATCTCCTCTGCACCCTTTCAATAGCTTCCACATCTTTCCTGTAATGAGGCGACCAGAACTGCGCACAGTACTCCAAGTGGGGTCTGACTAGGGTCTATAAAGCTGCAGCATTATCTCCCGACTCCTAAACTCAATCCCTCAATTAATGAAGGCCAGTACACCATACGCCTTCTTGATCACATCCTCCACCTGCAAGGCCGATTTAAGAGTCCTGTGGACCCGGACTCCAAGCTCCTTCTGATCCTCTGCACTGCTAAGAGTCTTACCCTTGATATTATGCTCCTTCATCCCATTGGACCTGCCAAAATGGACCACCACATATTTATCTGGGTTGAATTCCATCTGCCACTTCTCCAACCAGTCTTGCATCCTATCTATGTCTCGCTGCAACTTCTGACATCCCTCCAGACTATCCACAACACCAACAACCTTCGTGTCGTCAGCAAACTTACCAACCCATCCCTCCACTTCCTCATCCAGGTCATTTATGAAAATTACGAACAGCAATGTTCCCAGAACAAATCCCTGGGGCACTCCACTGGTGACTGACCGCCATGCAGAAAAAGACCCATCCACAACCACTCTCTGCCTTCTGCAGGCAAGCCAGTTCTGGATCCACAAGGCAACAGCCTTGGATCTCATGCCCTCTCACTTTCTCAAGAAGTCTTGCATGGGGGACCTTATTGAACACCTTGCTGAAGTCCATATCAATCATATCTACCACTCTTCCTTCGTCAATGTGTTTAGTCACATTTTCAAAGAACTCAACAAGGCTCGTAAGGCACGACCTGCCCTTGACAAAGCCGTGCTGACTACTTTGATCATACTAAACTTAGCTAAATGTCCATAAATCCTGTCCCTCAGGATCCTCTCCGTCAACTTACCAACCACTGAGGTTAGACTCACCGGTTGGTAATTTCCTGGGCTAGCCCTGTACCTTTCTTGAATATAGGAACCACATCCACAATCCTCCAATCCTCCGGAACCTCTCCCGTCTCCATTGATGACGCAAAGATCATCGCCAGGAGCTCTGCAATCTCTTCCCTCACCTCCCACAGTAGCCTGAGGCACATCCCATCCGGTCCTGGTGACTTATCTATCTTGATGCTATTCAAAAGTTCCAACACATCCTCTTTCTTAATGTCCACATACTCAATCTTTTCAGTCCACCGCAAACCAATAGTACAACCACCCAGATCATTTTCTACCATGAATACCGAGGTAAAGTATTCATTAAACACCTCTGCCATTTCTACTGGTTCCACACAAACTATTCCCCTTTCATCTTTTTTAGGTCCTATTCCTTCACATCTCATCTTTTTACTTTTCACATATTTGTAGAACGCCTTGGGGTTCTCCTTAATCTTACCCACCAAGGCCTTCTCATGACCCCTTCTGGCTCTCCTAATTTCCTTTTTAAGCTCCTTCCTACAAGCCATATACTCCTCTAGATCCTTAACATCTCCTAGCTCTCTGAACCTTTTGTACACTTTCCTTTTCTTTTTGACTAGGTTCATTACAACCTTTGTGCACCACGGTTCCTGTAACCTACCAAAACCTCCCTGTCTCATCGGAACGTTGTCGTGCAGAACTCTAGACAAACATTCCTTGAAAATCTGCCACCTTACTTTGGTACTTTTTCCCGAGAATACCTCCTTCCAATTTACTCGTCTAATTTCCTGCCTGATGACTTCATATTTCCCTTTACTCCAGATAAACACTTTCCTAGCCTGTCTGATCCTATCTCTTTCCAATGCTAGTGTAAAGGAGATAGAATTATGATCGCTATCCCCAAGATGCTCTCCCACTGAGAGATCCGACACCTGTCCACGTTCATTAGCCAGTGCCAGATCGAATACAGCCTCTCTTCTTATGGGCTTATCCACGTACTGTGTCAGGAAACCCTCCTGAACGCACCTAACAAACTCTTCCCCATCCAAACCCCTTACCCTAGAGATATTCCAATCGATGTTTGGGAAATTAAAGTCTCTCATCACAACAACTCTGTTATTTCTACATCTCTCTAGGATCTGTTTCCCTATCTGCACCTCAACATCCCTGTTACTATTGGGTGGCCTATAGAAAACACCCAGCAGAGTTACCAACCTTTTCTTGTTCCTAAGTTCCACCCACAGAAACTCCGTGGACAATCCCTCCACAGCGTCCACCTTCTCTACAGCTGTGACACAATCCCTGATCAACAGTGCCACTCCCACTACCCCCCTGGTTGGAATAATGGTTGGAGTGCAGGTCTTTACAGATAATCAAGTCTTAAAGGCTCTTAAAGGCTTACACTCCAACCATTATTTTGTAAATTGAATTTGTGCCTTTATATGCCCTGCTTGTGAACAGAACTCCCACCTACCTGGCGACGGAGCAGCACTCCGAAAGCTAGTGGCTTTTGCTACCAAATAAACTTGTTGGACTTTACCTGGTGTTGTCAGGCTTCTTACTGTGTTTACCCCAGTCCAATGCCGGCATCTCCACATCATACCTCATGAGAAGCATACAAGATGTAGGGAGGTATTTTTTGACGGTGATTCAGTAATATCTTTAGAGGTGGAAATTTGTCATCCTTACCTGGAGTGGCCTACATGCGACTCCAGGATATTAGTTGGAGTGTCAAGCTCCAAAATGACACTGTCTTTATCAAATTGATGTCACGTGCTGATGGAATCATAGAATCCCTACACTGCAGAAGGAGGGCATTTGGCCCATTGAGCCTGCACTGACAACAATCCCACCCAGGCCCAACCCATTAGCTCTCACATATTAACCCTGCTAATCCCCCTGACACTAAAGATTAATTTAGCATGGCCAATCAACCTAACACGCACATCTTTGGACTGTGGGAGGAAACTGGAGCACCCAGAGGAAACTCACACAGTCACGGGGAGAACGTGTAGACTCCACACAGACAATCACCCAACGCTCGAATTGAACCTGGGCTCCTGGCACTGTGAGGCAACAGTGCTAACCACTGTGCCACAAACTCACGATTTTGCTGCGACCTTCATTGGATCACACTGCATACTTTTGAATGCCCTCAGTTCTATTGTATCTGTGTGGCATGGATGCCATTTTGCAGATCAGAAAACGCTGATACTAGCCATAAATAGGGAGCTAATGGGCTTACCCCTAACCTGGGATATCTGTCATACTCAAATTTGCTTTTGCAGAGTTTGAGATTGAAGTTAAATTGAAAATAACTGCAGACCAGGGTAACAATCCTTTCAGTCTCCACTGGAACATGACCAAATTTTATTAACACTGCCTTCAAGCTGCTGGTGATTGGCCAACAATACTCCAATCCATATTAAACTGTAATCATTCTCACTTGCTCTGAATTCTATCAACACTCCAGTGACTTGCATGTAAAGTGTTCTTTTGCATTACCTTATAATGCCTTGTTCTTATGATCTTTGGGAATAAAGTTGTAAATATTAAATCGAAGGCCTTATAAGTTACACGGAAATAACAGAAACATGGGCAGAAATATTCTGCAAAATAAATTCAGCTGATATACATGTGCATAATTCAATAATCACATGTGGGACTTTCTTAACGTTAAAGTGTGCACTGCACCGCAGAAAGCATCCTTTCTGATTGCATCACAGCTTGGCATGGCTCCTGCTCTGCCCAATACCGCAAGGAACTACAAAAGGTTGTGAATGTAACCCAATTCATCACACAAAAACCAGTCTCCTGTCCATTGACTCTGTCTACACTTCCTGCTGCCTTGGCAAAGCAGTCAGCATAATTAAGGACTCCATGCACACCGGACATTCTCTCTTCCGCCTTCTTCCATCAGGAAGAAGATACGAAAGTCTGACATCACATACTAATCGACTCAAGAACAGCTTCTTCCCGGCTGCTGAGACTTTTAAATGGACTTACCTTGCATTAAGTTGATCTTTCACCATGCCCCTATCTATGACTGTAACACTACATTCTGCACTCTCGTTTCCTTCTCTATGAATGGTGTGTTTTGTCTGTATAGCGCGCAAGAAACAATACTTTTCACTATAGTTAATACATGTGACAATAATAAATCAAATCAAGGGGATTTGAGAAATTCCAAACCCAATGCGTATAGCACTTGAAGGTGTTATCGAGTACAGTGTGATACTATCATTTAAAATAAAAGCTGCAGTATAAGGGTCTAGCACATATCAGGTTAACGTGGGACTGAATACAGTACCACTCACATGGCAATGCAAAAGAGCACATTACATGAGCCTGCGGGTCAGTTTCATGTTGGACAGATATGGAAACAGCTTCCAGCTTGAACTCTTTACTTGTATATGGGCACAGTTCTTGTAGTAAATAAATACATATAGTAAATTTATATAAGACCACAGATAATTCATTAAAACCTATTGAATGGTATACAAAGCCCTACAGCATGGTGGTAGTAAATGGAAAACGTGAAAAAATTCACAGAAACTAAAATCCTGCAAGATTAAAAAAAAATTCAAAGACGCATTCTGACCTGAAGGAAAGTCTGAGAAACAGGCATGCAAATGCAAATTGCCAGGGAAAATATCAAAAGAAAGGTTTGGAAGCTGAAGGCAGTAATTTAAAATTCTTCTCTGTAGCAGAAGACTTGAAGTCCAGCTTCAGTTCCCAAACAGCAGGGTCAACAGGGAAGTGGGGGTGAATTCAAGCTTTTAAATTCCAAGATAAAACAAGTCCTAACAAACTTTTAAATAGTTCAGTGGTCGGGAATTATCACTTGAAAACACCATCAGAAAAAGCAGATTAACAAATCAGTGCCTGAACAAATTTGCTCCTAGAAGAAAAAGTATTAAATAATTAACTTAGTAGAATCACAACTCAAGAATCAGCTTACAAGATGAACAAAGGCCAGAATTGCAAGCTTTTGTGACCCTAAATCAAAGCACTGAAATAGGGAAGTCTGCAACTTGGCAATCCAAGCAACTGTTTTTTGAATGATTTCAAAGCTTAGCTTGAGGGCATACCAAAACTGCCAAGTGCATGTTAATCCTTTGTTTTCAAACAAAACAGTATCATCATCTTGATTTCCAATAACTTCCTAAAGCTGAATCTACAGTATAAAATTGTTTTACCTTGGATCAGAAATCCACTCTTCTACATCAATTTGGAACTATCCAAGGTCCAAATCAATCAAATAATCAGGAACTTTGAGAAAAATCCCTTCAATACATCAGGTCAAGATAAAAAAGACAGAATCTCAGTAAGTTAACACATTGCTTTATTCAGTTGACCCAATAGCAATTGACATTATTGCTAAACAAGACACCACCTGCTAGACTTAAAGTTGTACTGAAATCATGTGATGTTTATTTTAAATATGCAACAGCATATTCTGAAAGACTAGGTTTAATAAAGTGTTTCTGACAGTCAGGAGAACCTATTGAAGAGTTCATCAATGATCTGCAGAAGATGACTGAAGGCTAAAATTCAGAGACCTAAAATCTTAACTTGCCAGGGATAGAATAGTTATAGTGATATGAGATGATAGATACCCAGATATGCTGCAAGTGAAGGAAGATCTAACTGTTGAGAAAGGTATCCAGATTATTATGCTGTCTGAATTCAATGTGCAGCACAGGTACATTTTAAGAAAATAAACCATGGTACAAAGAAAACCCCACAGTCCAATTAATTAACCGGCACAGAAACAGGACACTCCACTCCAAATAAAGCAATACTATAACTGACCAGTGGAGTGAACATGCCAGTTCTGTGGAGCACAGCGTTCCCACAGCAAGGACAATGTCCTGCAATTTCAATGTAACAAAATTGGACAGTTTAGCAAACTGGTCAAATCAAATCACAAAGAAGGTCCAAAGATGATTTACATGGTTAAGAAGCCATGCTTCTTGGATGAGTTCAAACATCCTGGATTTTTGTTTCAAATGCAAACACTTCTGCCATCTGTCCAATTCCCAAAACAAACTTCAGCTTGGACATAGGAGTTAGTGTTATGGTCCTGTCGGACAGAGAACCATGACTGGTGACTCAAAGGCTAATGCCACCCATAACACTTATATGGTGTAGGGGGCTGGAGCTCAAGGAGAACACAAGGAGAAAAGAATCTAAGAGACCCTAATTGTGGTCCACATCCAGGACTGTTCACTATTATTCTGTCTCAAGCTTAACTTTCTACAAAAAATTGACAACGTTAATCAATAAAGGCTTGGCTCCTAGTATAAAACTGATTTCTTGAATCTTGTTTCAGTTATAAAAACAGTAGTCTTGTTCAAAGTTTATTCAGTAAATGATCTTTATTGAACTGATCTTAAGATGTCTGCTTCCAGAGGCAGCCTTATGGTATTTCAAAAGGCATTTGATAAGGTGCCGCACAAAAGGTTGCTTCAGAAGGTTAGGGGGCATGGAGTTGGGGGTAAGGTGTTAGCGCGGATAGAGGATTGGTTGTCTAATAGGAGGCAGAGAGTTGGTATCAATGGGTGCTATTCTGATTAGCGGTTGGTGACTAGTGGAGTGCTGCAGGAATTGGTGCTGGGGCCTCAACTATTTACCATTTATATAGATGATGTGGAGGAGGGGGATGAGTGTAGGGTGTTGGAATTTGCTGACGACACGAAGATGAGTGGAAAAGCAAATTGTACGGAGGGTGTGGAAAGTCTGCAGAGGGATCTAGATAGGCTGAGCGAGTGGGCGAGGACCTGGCAGATGGAGTACAACGTTAGCAAGTGTGAGGTTATCCACTTTGGCAGGAATAATAGTAGGACGGATTACTATTTAAAGGGCGAAAAGCTGCAGCATGCTACGGTGCAGAGGGACCTGGGGGTCCTTGTGCATGAGTCGCAAAAACCCAGTCTGCAGGTGCAGCAGGTGATCAAGAAGGCGAATGGGATGCTGGCCTTTATAGCGAGGGGGATAGAATATAAAAGTAGGGAGGTCTTGCTGCAACTGTACAAGGCACTGGTGAGGCCGCAGCTGGAGTACTGTGTGCAGTTTTGGTCGCCGCACTTGCGCAAGGATATTTTGGCCTTGGAGGGAGTGCAGAGGAGGTTCACTAGGCTGATACCGGAGATGAAGGGGTTGGACTATGAAGAGAGGCTGAATAGACTGGGTCTGTACTTGTTGGAGTTTAGAAGGATGAGGGGGGATCTTATAGAGACGTATAAGATGATGAAGGGGATGGATAGGGTAGAGGTAGAGAGATTCTTCCTGCTCAGAAAGGACAGCAGGACTAGAGGGCACAGCCTCAAGATAAGGGGGGAGCAGTTTAGAACGGAGTTGAGGAGGAACTTCTTCACTCAAAGAGTGGTGAATCTCTGGAACTCTCTGCCTATTGAAGTGGTGGAGGCTACCTCGCTAAATATATTTAAGGCACGGGTAGATTGGTTTTTGGCAGGCAAGGGAATTAAGGGTTATGGGGAGAAAGTGGGAAAGTGGAACTGAGCCACTTCAGATCAGTCATGATCTTATTGAATGGCGGGGCAGGCTCGAAGGGTTAGATGGCCTACTCCTGCTCCTATTTCTTATGTTCTTATGTTCACAGTCACATGACTACAAAGGCTAGATGTGTCAATCAACTGGTTACATTTCAAAACACAAATGACCCCTTTACTTCTGAACAGAAAGTACACACCTCCCCTTTTTCCTAGTGAACAAAAGTTGCATTTACATACATGATCCAGTGTGACGGTGTGTTATCCACTACACATCCACTGTTCTCATGCACTAACAACTGTTTATTCTACTGGTCAATCTCTGCAGAAGCATTGAAAACAGAGGCTGGGATTTTCCAGTACACCATGCTAACGGGGTTTTCCGGTCCTACCAATGTGAATAGAGATCTCATTGACTCACAGGCTCTACTGCCAGTTCCCCTGCAGTGGTGAAGCTGGAAAGCTCCAGTCATTCCATGCAGACCTCTTAATGGAAAGTGTGCACATTAACATTGGCTGTTTGCCTCAGTGATATTCTTGTCCCAAGAGTGTTATTTCCGTGACTCTTGTTGCCTTGGTGAGTGCTGTTCTTCCACTGCAGTTGTTGGGGAATTCTAGGATTGAGGGTAGTTCTGTACTCATTACAACTCATGGGATCCCTTCTCCCTGACTGGTTAATCGCTGCAAAAAATTATGCCTGTGGTAGCACCTGTATATCTATTAAGTTTTTCAATTCCTTTATGAACTACCAACAGTACTTCCTGGTACTTTTGTGTTGTCCCAGAAATTTCTTTAGTCAGATTTTGCACAGCTTGGTGAGACTTCAGTTTATCATGTTTTTTCGAAGCTTTGTATTCAGCTCGAATCCTGGAACCCTTCCAGTTTGGCTCCAAAATGAACATTTTCCTGTAAAATATTTACCTTTGGCTTAAGAGTTTCATTCCACTGACATGGTCAGCAACCAGAATATAGTCTCCCTCTCTCTGGGGTCTTTTGTTGCCCTTTCACTGTTGGCATGTTTAGGGTCACCGGTCCAAGTGTTAGACTTCCTCCAGCTGAGACTTGCATCTCACATGGGGTCTCTCATACTTAGGAACAATCTATCCTTAATCAGATCATCATTTAGTGTTCCAAATTTATATGATTCTGCTAGTTGCATTGCTACCAGGATGTAATATTCAACGGTCTAATTTTCACTCTGAACTTTAGTGCTGAATACATAACACTCATATATAACGTTAATTCTGGATTCAAAATATGGATTCACAGCTTTCAAAATCTCTGTTGTCTTTTTCCTTTGCTCATCTATTAGATTTAGTAAACACCTCATGGCAGTCCTTCCTTCCCCAGCCGTGTCAACAGTGTGGCTATTTTAATTGGTTCCAGCTTATTAATTAAATTTGTCGTAATTTCATAGTTTTGCCATTGTAAATGAAGATAAACTGCTAATTCTGCCATTTCAACTGTCCAATTAACAGGAGATAGGATTGGAGAATTTATAGCAGCCATTTTTACTCAATACATAATTTCTTGCAGCTTTTGTTTGTGTTCCTTTTGTCCTTCACTCTGCAGCCAGTAATTTCACTTGCAGTCTGTGAATGCTTTTCTTTTGTCCTTTCTTTGTGTTCCTGGATTCTCAGTGGCTTCACTGAATCATTTCCAGGGTTCAAAATTACCCAAACACACCCTGATATATTGATAGAAACAAAGTTCTTTACAGCATTCAGGTGACTGAAAAATGTATACAAGATCACGTTGAGGTGGGAAGATAAAACCATTCGTTTATTCACGCTATTTTCCACCCGCTCATAAAGCAAATGCAGCAGCACCGTACAAGATCGTGGGAGTCATCCCCCAGCCACACAACCAACTGCATTGTATCCTGGGATGTCCCAGTCCCAAATTTAAAAGGGTCCTTCTGTATTTGTGTTGACCTGGTGTCACTGAATAAAGCTGTAGCCAGAGAAATACATCCCATGTCCTCAGTAGATGAAAAAGTGACTAGGAAAGCACAGGATTTTCAAAGCTGGATGCCAACAGTGGCTATTGACAACTTTCCCTAATGAAGGGTCCAGCTGCTCACCACATTTATTAGCCCCTTTAGCAAATTCTGTTTTAACCACCTGCCATTTGGAATCACCAATGGAAATATTTCGATGTAGAATGTCAGGCATTTTCCAGGATGTTATTTGTGTCATGGCTGATGTATTCATTTGTGATGCAATGGTGGAGGAACACGCCAAGAGACTCACAGCAATCTTAGAGCACCCGCAGGCACCAGGGCTGATACGAAATGAGAAATATGAGTTCTCTAAAATATTGATTCAGTTTCTGAGCCTCGTCGTCAGTAGTGAAGGATTAATGGTCAACCCACAGAAAACGAAAGCTATTAGTTTGTTTTCGAACCCATCCTCCATTCCAGGCCTCCTACTATTCTTGAGGTTGGTGAACCAGGTGGTAAAGGTCTTAGCAAATTTGATACAGGCTACAGAACCTTTGTGGCATCTGCTTGTGAAAGAGCAGACATGGTGCCAGGACTCACAGCAAGATCTACCTCCACTCACTACAAGGCGACGCTGCTTTCCACTGATATTCTGGTCCACTGGTCAGAGGCCGGGAATTCTGTAGCGAATAACTCACCTCCTGGCTCCCTAAAGCCTGTCCACCGTCTATAAGGCACAAGTTAGAAACGCGATAAAATATTCTCCCCTTTCCTGGATGAGTGCAGCTCCAACAACACTCAAGAAGCTTGACACCATCTAAGACAAAGCTACTTGCTGAATTGGCACTCAGTTCACAAATATTCATTCCCTTACCACTGACAAACAGTGGCATTATTGTGTACTGACTACAAGATGCACTGCAGGAACACACCAAGACTCCTCAGACAGCAACTTCCAAACTCACGACTTCTCCCACCTAGAAGGACAACAGCAGAAGATGGATGGTTACACCAACACCTGGAAATTGCCCGCCAAGCCACTCACCATCCTGACTTGGAAATATATCATGGTACCTTCACTGTTGGTGGACCTAATTCCTGGAAATCATTCCCTAACACCACTGTGGGTGTACCTACACTACATGGACTCTGGAGTTTAAGAAGGTAGTTTACCACCATCTTTACAAGGGACAGGCAATAAATGCTTGCCGACCCAACAAAGTGCACATCCCATAATTGAAAAAAATAAAAACTATGACCCATCTTTGCCCATCACTGTAGTAGTAGATTCTTCATCCACAGGCCTTGGAGTGGCCCTACTTAAAGAGCAACTAGATTGAAGGTGACAAATGATTTGCCAACCAAACAGAAACAAGATTTGCCAGCCTGAAAAAGAAAGCCCTCAAAATCATTTGGATATGCGTGAAGTTTTCAGACTATAACATTGGCCTCAAAGTCACCATTGAAACTGACTGTAAGCTCTAAGTTGCATTACTGGATGAGAAGGAGTTAAGCAAAGATGTCTCCCAGAATCCAGAAGTTCTGCTTGCACCTCATGAAGTTTGCCAATGAGACAAAATCAAACAACAGCAAACACCAGCCAGGGTCACGGCTGGCATTCTTCCAGACAGGACACCAATCTCATCAAAGAGCTGCAAGGGTACTCCCAATTAGCATGAATCACCTGCCAGTTACTACAAGTCAAGTCCAACTGATTCACCAGGAACAAATGCATGGTGAGGAGTCATTGTTACCAACAAGTGTAACCACAACACGGGCCAAGCAATGGTACCATGAAAGCTTGGTTCAAAAAATAGAAACATTTTATGGTCAAAGATGATCTCCTGGTTTACGATAACTGGCTGGTCATCCCAGTTTCCTTTTTAGAACATAGAACATAGAACATAGAACACTACAGCACAAACAGGCCCTTCGGCCCACGAGTTGCGCCGATCACATCAACACCTATCTATAACCCCCAATCCCATAAAACCCCATATACTCATCCAGAAGTCTTTTAAAAGACCCCAGCGAGTTCGCCTCCACCACCACTGACGGCAGCCGATTCCATTCACTCACCACCCTCTGAGTGAAAAACTTACCCCTAACATCACTTCCGTACTTTCCTCCCCGCACCTTAAACCTGTGTCCTCTCGTAGCGACCATTTCAACCCGGGGAAATAGCCTCTGAGAATCCACCCTATCTATTCTTCTCAACATTTTATAAACCTCTATCAGGTCGCCTCTCAACCTACGTCTCTCCAGGGAAAAGAGACCCAGTTCCCTCAACCTAACTTCATAAGGCATGCCTCCCAGTCCAGGCAACATCCTTGTAAATCTCCTCTGTACCCTTTCAATAGCTTCTACGTCTTTCCTATAGTGAGGCGACCAGAACTGCGCACAGTACTCCAAATGAGGCCTGACAAGGGTCTTATAAAGTTGCAGCATTACCTCCCGACTCCTAAACTCAATCCCTCGATTTATGAAGGCCAGTACACCATACGCCTTCTTGACCACCTCTTCCACCTGCGAGGCCGATTTAAGAGTCCTGTGGACCCGGACCCCAAGATCCTTCTGCTCCTCAAAACTACCAAGACTCCTGCCCTTGATAGTGTACTCGTTCAT
Organism: Carcharhinus amblyrhynchos; assembly: GCF_965287045.1. Classification (NCBI taxonomy): domain Eukaryota; kingdom Metazoa; phylum Chordata; class Chondrichthyes; order Carcharhiniformes; family Carcharhinidae; genus Carcharhinus; species Carcharhinus amblyrhynchos. The sequence goes on from NC_137334.1 coordinate 34,833,626, forward strand.
CCCGTTGGTTCTGCCAAAATGGACGACTACGCATTTATCCGCGTTGAAGTCCATCTGCCACTTCTCCGCCCAGTCCTGCATCCTATTTATGTCCTGCTGCAACTTTTGCCATCCTTCCAGACCATCCACAACACCACCGACCTTCGTGTCATCAGCGAACTTACTTACCCATCCTTCCACCTCCTCATCCAGGTCATTTATGAAAATGACAAACAGCAAGGGTCCTAGAACAGATCCCTGGGGCACTCCACTGGTGACTGACCTCCATTCAGAAAAAGACCCATCCACAACCACTCTCTGCCTTCTGCAGGCAAGCCAGTTCTTGATCCACAAGGCCAAAGGCCCTCGGATCCCATGCCCTCTCACCTTCTCAAGAAGTCTTGCATGGGGGACCTTATCAAACGCCTTGCTGAAGTCCATGTACACCACGTCCACGGCACTTCCTTCGTCAATGTGTTCAGTCACATTATCGAAGAACTCAACTAGGCTCGTAAGGCATGACCTGCCCTTGACAAATCCATGCTGACTATTCCTGATCATGTCAAACCTCTCCAAATGGTCGTAAATCTTGTCCCTCAGAAGCCTTTCCATCAGCTTACCAACCACTGAGGTCAGACTCACCGGTCGGTAATTTCCCGGGCTATCTCTGTTTCCTTTCTTGAAAATAGGGACTACATCCGCAATCCTCCAATCTTCCGGAACCTCTCCCGTCTCCATTGACGACGCAAAGATCATCGCCAGGGGCTCTGCAATCACTTCCCTCGCCTCCCACAGTATCCTGGGGTATATCCCATCTGGTCCCGGCGACTTATCAATCTTGATAGAATTCAAAAGTTCTAACACATCCTCCACCTTAATATCCACAAACTCAATCTTTTCCATCTGCTGCAAATCCGTGGCAAAATCTCCCAGATCAGCTTCCACCGTGAATACTGAGGCAAAGTACTCATTAAGCACCTCTGCCATTTCTTCTGGTTCCACACAGACCTTACCCCCTTCACCTTTTATAGGTCCTATCCCTTCTCTTCTCATCCTTTTACCTTTCACATATTTATAAAAGGCCTTGGGATTCTCCTTAATCTTACCCGCCAAGGTCTTCTCATGACCCCTTCTGGCTCTCCTGATTTCCCTTTTAAGCTCCTTTCTACAGTCCTTATACTCCCCCTACAGTCCTTATACTCCTTCAAAATTCTTCAAAAAATACACTGGGCTCACCTGAGTGTCATAACGTGCAGGATATGGGCCCAATCAACTACCCAGTTGCCAGGCATTTCCATGGTGATTGAGGACCCCACAGCAAACTGTCAGGTGTGTGTGTTCCACAGCAGGACCAAATGACTCTTTGGTCATCCCCAAACACTTGGCCGTGGCAGAGGCTGGGCATTGATCTAATTGTCTTCAACATTGTTCTATATAGTGGTGGATTGTGGATTCCTTTCCCTGATGGGTTGAAGTGAAGCATTTATGTACGGCGACCAACAAAACAGTAATCAAAGCACCAAAAGAGATCTTCATAAACCATGGCGTCCTGGATGTTATATGTCTGATTACACAGGTGATAAAGTACACTGAATACATTGTGCACTTTACCACCACACCCAGCTCCCATCACTACACCCAGCTTCCACCACCACAACAATTTCCCGAGATGCCCAAATAAGGAGGTTGAAAGACTAGTTTGCACTGTAAAAATACACCTAAGAAAGAACAAAGTACTTGTCCACAGCAATGCTTATCTACAGGTCCACCCCATTCCAATGCGGCCTGTCCCCATTCTGTTATATATTGTAAACCTATGTATTTCTGTATAGTGTGTCACATGATTACCTTATGATATCATCAGAGGCATTTGGGAGGTTTTCCCTTTCTTCCACCCTGGACTATAAGCAACACCAATCTAGTAAAGCTCCATGAACTGGTTAAGCAGCCCACCGTGTGGCAACATGTTCATTCTCTTATCTTTACTGTTAAAGTGAGCTGACCACTTTAGTATATATAACATATCCAAATGTGTGTGATGGTCAGAAACTCCCAACTAAAGTTTTAAAGTTTATTTATAAGTGGCACAAGGAAGCTTACATTAACATAGCAACGACGTTACTGTGAAAATCCCTAAGTTGCTATGCTCCAGCGCCTGTTTGTGTATACTGAGGGAGAATTTAGCATGACCAATGCACCTAACCAGCACATCTTTCAAACTGTGAGAGGAAACCTGAGGAAACCCACGTAGATATGGGGAGAATGTGCAGTCCCTAAACAGACAGTGACCAAAGCCAGGAATGGAACCTGGGTCCCTGGCACTGTACCCTTACCCTGTTGAAGAAACTCATGATAGGATTGGTCAACAAATTTACCTAAAACTATGAAGATTTCACCAAGACCTAACAAACGGTATCCAACACCCATCAACAAAAGCAAAGCACATTCTCTCTCTCTCTCTCTCCACCCCAGCCCTTCACCTCTGATATTTTTATCATTAGAAAGTGCCATTCATGAGTGGCACAGTGGTTAGCACTGCTGTCTCACAGCACCAGGGACTCAGGTTCGAATCCTGGCCGAGTTCGTACATTTTCCCCGGGTCGGCCTGTGTTTCCTCCGGGTGCTGCCGCAGTCTAAACATGTACTGGTTAGGTGCATTGGTGGTGCTAAATTCTCAGTGTAACCGAACAGGTGTCCGAGTGTGGCCGCTAGGGGATTTTAACAGTAACTTCATTGCAGTGTTAATGTAAGCCTACTTGTGGCACTAATAAATAAACTTTAATAATGTTACAAACAGTCTCTTGGAGGAATATGATGAAGGCAGAGATATCTTTGTCAGTACGTAGAATCATTTCAAAACCCTTTATGAATGGAAGACAAACGGATTATGTGCGTGAGCTGAGAGAGAAAATGACTGGGCTCTTAAATAAACTTTCACGCTTGTATCTGCTTGCTCTTCATTGTCTGGTGATTGGGAACACTAATTGGTGATATGTCTTATCACGTTGGGCTGCAATGATTCCTTTATGTATCACAGGGTGCGATAGCTCTCTGGGTTTTATTTGCCTCGGCACAGGGGAGTGAAAAATTCATACTCAGCAGCGTGGAGTCATTCAGCAGCCGGAAGTGGGATGTTACTTCAGTGAGCTTCGAGAGCCAGAAGAAAGTATTTATAGGATCAAGAGAAACCAGACAGAAGAGAGCTGGAAGAGTGTGGAGAATCGCCGCCGATTTGCAGCAGTCTCACCGAGGTGACAGTGACCATTCTCACATCCACAATGTTCCTCGCTCTGCTGGAAGTGGCCGTGCTGGTACTCATTGTGAACTGCGAAACGACTGGTAAATACTATTTGGGGAAATGAAGGGGTTGTTAACTTGGCTCAAACTCGCGTAACTTTTGAATGTGTTACTAATCGTACCGAGAGTGCTTGAAATATGTAAACCCTCCTAGCAATAAGTTCTTTATTGGAAGGAACGTTGCTTATAAATGTAACTCCTCGGCAGGACAGAAGGAAATACGACGTTTGCAGTACCATAGAGGGAATAGTAGGGATACCAGCACACATACTGTGGAGGCTGACAGATAAATCCACTCCAACTAAGTTTTTAAGTTTATTTATTAGTGTGACAAGGTGGCTTACATTAACACTGCAATGAAGTTACTGTGAAAATCTTCTAGTCGTCACACTCTGGCGCCTGTTTGGGTATACTGGGAGAATTTAGCATGGCCAATGCATCTAACCAGCATGACTTTTGGAGTGTGGGAGGAATCCCATGCAAACATGGGGAGAACATGCAAACTCCACACAGACAGTGACCCAAGCTTGGAATCAAACCCAGGTCCCTGGTGCTGTGGGGCAGTAGTGCCAACCATTGCACCTAAACATCAGTTCAAAAGCAAAATACAGCGGATGCTGGAAATCTGAAATACAGATAGAATGATGGAAAAAACTCAGTGGGTCTGGCAGCATCTGAGAGAAAGAAACTTTTTAAACTGATGGCCCTTTGAAAGAGTCCTCCAAATTTTAACTGTTTCTCTCTCCACAGATGCTACTTTGAGTATTTCCAGTGTTTTCTGTTTTACTGAAGATCTGAACAACTGTGTTTCCCACTGAGTTATAATCATTAACTGAGCACCATGTAGAGCTGCATAATAAAGGCAGTGACTAACAAGTTAACATAACACATTGTCTGTGAGTTCTGGTGGAATGTAGTAAAAGGACCACTTTGATGGATTAACTGACTAACACCAGTACAATACTTTATACTTAAAACTAAATTGTATAGTTGTTACCATATGGTTTTGGTTTTTAATTCTCATTGATGTGCAAGATGAAAAAAAACAAAAAGACTCAAGCACTTTTCACCATCTCAGAATATCCCAAAGCACTTTGCAGCCAATGAAGTACTTTGACGTGTAGTCACTCTTTTAAGGTGTGAAATAGCAATTAACAATTTTTAGTAGTTAGTGCTCCAGTGATAACTGAATGAGCTGCTGATAGTTCCTTCAGTGACTCTCAGCTTTCCAAAGTATAATCATTTATTTCAATCTCTGTATTTTGGACAGATGCGCATATTTTACATTTCTTTTGATATGTTTTCAAAGTTGCAAAGTGGATCAATTTAGTGGCTGGGGGCAAGTTTGCAGTTTGGTGTAGGGACGGTGTAGTTGGGGGGTGGAAATAGTGTGGGGGGGGGGTGCATGCAATCAGGGTTCATAGTTGGGGAGATGCAGTCTGGTGACCCAGACTTTGGCTTGGTGGGGAGAGGGGTCTGTTTTAATTCTTCGAACATTTTCTGGGTAACTATAAGAACATAAGAAATAGGAGCAGGAGTAGGCCATCTAGCCCTTCAAGCCTGCCCCGCCATTCAATAAGATCATGGCTGATCTGTCGTGGCTCAGTTCCACCTTCCCGCCCTCTCCCCATAACCCTTAATCCCCTCTCTTATCAAAAACCCATCAACCCGCGTCTTAAAAATATTTAGCGAGGCAGCCTCCACCACTTCAACGGGCAGAGAATTCCAGAGATTCACCACCCTTTGAGTGAAGAAGTTCCTCCTCAACTCCGTTCTAAACCGCCCCCCCTTTATCTTGAGGCTGTGCCCCCTAGTCCTACTGTCTTTTTTGAGCGGGAAGAGTCTCTCCACCTCTATCCTATCCATCCCATTCATCATCTTATACGTCTCAATGAGATCTCCCCTCATTCTTCTAAACTCCAACGAGTACAAGCCTAGTTTATTCAGCCTCTCTTCATAACTCAACCCCCTCAACTCCGGTATCAGCCTAGTAAACCTCCTCTGCACTCCCTCCAAGGCCAAAATATATTTGCACAGGTGCGGCGCCCAAAACTGCACACAGTACTCCAGCTGCGGCCTCACCAATGCCCTATACAGCTGCAGCAAGACCTCCCTACTTTTATATTCAATCCCCCTCGCTATGAAGGCCAGCATCCCATTCTATCAATTACTATCAATGTAAGACAGTCAGAGCTATCCAAAGTTTGCGATTTTATATTATGGGTCAGCATGATGGATACTGTGGTTAACACTACTGCCTCCATGCCAGCGACCTGGGTTCAATTCTGGCCTTGGCTGACTGTCTATATGGAGTTTGCACGTTCTGTCTTTGTCTACGTGTGTTTCCTCCCACTCTGTAAAGATGTGTGAGTTAAATAGATTAGCCATGCTAAATTGCCTGCTTGTACCCCAAGATTAGGAGGATTAGTGGGGTAAATACATGATGCTGCGAGGATAGGGCCTGGGTATGTTGACCTGTCGGTGCAGATGTGATGAGCCGAATGGCCACCTTCTGCACTAAAAGGTTTCTATGATTTTTATATTGCATCTTTGGATAGCCCTTAGAAGTTTGAACTGGGTGTTGCATCTTTGAGGTACACCGAAGATACACTGCCCTCTATTCAGGAGCTCAGAAGTCATGAGTCAGTCACATTGCTGTTGCTCCAGAGTCACACGTAGGCCTGACCAATTAAGGATGGAAAATTTCCTTCCTAAGGATTTTGTTTTTTGTTTTATTCATTCATGGGACATTGGCCTCACTGGCTGGCCAGGCAGCATTTATTGCCCATCCCTAGTTGCCCTTATTGCCCGAGGGCTGTTGAGAGTCAACATATTTCTGTAGCTCTGGAGTAACATGTAGACCAGACCAGGTAAGGATGGCAGATTTCCTTCCCTGAAGGACATTAGTGAACCAGATGGGTTTTCCAACAATCGACAATGGTTTCACGGTCATCTGTAGATTCTTAATTCCAGATATATTTTATTGAAGTCAAATTCCACCACCTGCTGTGGCGGGATTGGAACCCGGGTCCCCAGAACATTAGCAGAGTTTCTGGATTAATAATCCAGCGATAAGATCACTAGGCTGTTGCTTTCCCATATTATTGAACCAGATGGGCTTTTTTAATAACAGTCATTGTCATCAGTATCGAAACTGACTTTCAATTCCAGTTTTTTATTAATCGAATGTAAATTCCACCTGTTGCTTGTCTATTGTCATTGGTGAGGACCTCGGCACTATTAGTCATTTTGAGGCTGGATGCGGTGTGTTCGAAGATGACTGATCAGGCCAATTCGGGCACGGAATGTTCTGCCACATACTGGACAGACTTGTGTAGGTACTGTAGTTGTTGCGCTGGTGGCCCTGGACTTGCACAGCTCGTGCTTAAGTTGTGCTTCAGCAATGCACCTTGCTTCATAAGCTTGACAGCCCTTGTGGATGAGGCAGCGCCAGGTAGGGTGTTTTGTGCCAGCATATGCCAGGTGGTCGTGTCTATGTCAGGCGACTTTAGGGAGGCCTTGAGTGTGTCTTTATAATGTTTCTTCTGCCCTCCATGCGAGCGTTTTCCAGCAGAGAGTTGCCCAAAAAGGGGCTGCTTGGGTATGCGCTTGTCTGGCATACAGATATGACCTGCCCACTGGATCTGCGCTCTCATCAGCAGTGTGTGGACTGATGGTAGACTTGCTCTAGAGAGAACATCAGTGTCTGATACTTTGTGTTGCCATCTGATATGTAATGTTCTGCGAAGACAAGTCATGTGGAAATGATTGAGCTGTCTTGCATGCCTTCGATACACAGTCCACGTTTCACAAGCATACAGGAGGGTAGTGAGTACCATGGCGCTGTAGACCTTCAGTTTTGTTACTGGGCTGATTTCTCAATGTTCCCATACAGTGGAGTGCAGTCTACCGAAAGCAGAACTTGCCTTTGCTATTCTGTAGTTAACTTCTGTATCACCTGTCACTGCTTGGGAGAGGGTGCTGCCAAGATAAGTGAACTGGCCCACTGGGTGTAGTTTCTGCCCTTTGATCGTGATTATGGGTTCTGTGTACGGTGCATGAGGAGCAGGCTGGTGCATGACTTTGGTCTTTTTAATGTTGACGGTGAGTCCAAAGTTGTCACAAGATCTGAGCAAGAGATGCAAGTCAGTATGTTGTTTAGTTACAAAAATAAACAAATTCCACCTACTGCCATGTTTGGATATGAATCCATGTCAGAGCTTTAGTGTGGCCCTCTGGATTACTAGTCCAGTGACATTACCACTTCCCCACTATCTCCCCATTTACTTAATGAAACATTTAAAAATATTGATTGGGGAGTTGTGGGTACAGTTATGACTGAGGAAGACTGACAAAATACTAGAATAGCATAACTAACCCATGGACACGTAAATAGATTGGAGCTGAAATCTGTGGAACATGGTAAATTTTACATAAGTGTTCCTTGATGCCTAGGAATATGTGGCACCTATATCATAATTCTGTTCACAGAATATAATTAATTTGAATAGAAAAAAATATACTGTTCAGGAATGCTGTTCAGTGAGTTAATAGCATCAGTGCCTGCAGAATAACCCAGAATTATTGTAAAGTCCAAAGAATGATGAAGTACAGCTGGTAAAGATTAAATATTTATCCTACGGTTTTGGTTATATATTTTGCAAGGTTATATTATTCAGTTTAAAAGTATATTGGCTTGGAAAAGTTTCATATGTCAGAAAATCCACATGATTCTTTCCTTTTTGACTTTGTTGCATTATGAACACAGATGCAAATCTAATGGTAGTCATTGCTATAATGCCATTTTTTTCACAAGTATATCAGAACAAGTAGAATAATGTATTGTTTGCATGGGACTTTAGTCATCTTCACAGATATGCCAGATATTTCCCCAGTGAAGCAGTGGAGAATTTGTATTCCATTACCTGCTGTACAGCAGCAATGCCATATTGATTGGCAAAAGAAATGGGATGATTGTTAAACCGTTATTCTACTTTTTCCAACTATAAATTTGACATGCCATGATCAACATGCATAATCCATCTCAATTTATTGAATGTCAAAGATGCAAAATATGGGATTCACTTTAGCCCACACTCTGTCCAGTTTGATACACAGGAGCAGAATGAATTATACCAATTTATAGCAGATTGGCTTTGTACAGACTAAAGGTTAGATTTTGTATAGACTAAGGGCTGGATCTTTGACATAGAGGTGGAAGGTTTGACTCAGAAATTTCCTGTCTCCATAAAATTGGTCCCAGCAGGATTATTTTCACACCAGGGAGTTGGGGTGGGGCAGGTTTGAGTTGGGAGCACTGACCCCCAGGAGGCAGTTGAGATGCAGCCTCAGAGACAGACAAGTATTGAGGCAACCTGGTTAGAAGGCTCATATTGGTTATCTGGGGGTTCAACCCATTAAAGTTTTGTTAAGCCCTCTGGCCCTCTCATCCACCCATTCCTCAAACCTCCTCCAACTCCTTTTCCCTTCTATATCTATTCATCCAATATGCAGTATGTACAAAACCAATAAGTGATATTATAACAATGGTACCTCTTGAAGTGGTGATGAAAAGAAAACATCAAAAATTAAGTGTCAATCGTACTCAAAGAAGATCAGGCCCTAAGTCGCTGTAACTAGTTTGCCACCTTAAAAAAAAAGCTTGAATGAACATCAAAGTGCTGCTGTTATAATTTTGTACTTTAATGCAGAATTGCATTACAATAGTGACTACACTTCAGAAATACTTTGGCCACAAACATTGTGATATCCTGAAATTGCAGAAGATGTTGTACAAAGGCAGGTTTTTCTCATTTCTTAGTTCAATTTTGCATAACGAAGCTGTTAAACTTAGCATCCAAGCACAAGAGATTTTAAATTAATATACCTTTGTGATATTACTGCATCATGTGAATATCTTTTCAGAGCACAAACAAATGTAGTGCATCCAGTAGAATGTGAAACCACTGTCTAAGAGATGGACAGTAAGAAGTCTTACAACACCAGGTTGAAGTCCAACAGGTTTATTTGGAAGTAAAGGCCACTAGCTTTCAGAGCGCTTGCTGCTCCTTCATCAGGTGAGTGGGAGATCTTTTCACAAACAGGGCATTTAAAGGCACAAACTCAATTTACAGAATGATTGAAATGTGAGTCTTTACAGTTAATCAAGTCTTAAAGGTGCAGATAATAAGTGGAGAGAACATAAGCACAAATTAAAGAGATGTGCATTGTCTCCAGGCAAGTCATGAGGGTTACAGATAGAGGGTTGAGGTCGTCCTCATGTGTGCGGAACTTGGCTATTAGTCTCTGCTCAGCGACTCTACGCTGTTGTGTGCCGTGAAGGCCACCTTGGAAACACTTACCCGAAGATCAGAGGCCGAATGCCCATGACCGGATTTCAGAGGTTAAAATAAACCTGTTGGCCTTTAACCTGGTATTGTAAGACTTCTTACTGTGTTCACCCCAGTCCAACGCTGGCATATCCACATCAACAGATGGACAATCAGGATTTCTGAATTCCATTATAATAGTAGGGCATTTTTTGAAGTTAGAAAATGACCTCATTTCCTGCACTGAAGTAAACTGTGGGTAGGATGTCACTAACCACCATCAGAAAAAGAATGAGAATTGGTCGTCACAAACATCATTCCTGATCCTTTGACTCTTCCCTCAGTTGGTAACTTTTAAACTATTCACTATTTCCAAGATTAGTTTTTCTTTTCCCTTAAAATTTAAATGCATTTGTATGCAACCTTATAGCAGGCGACTTCCAATCTTGCGTCAAGTCTACTAGGAGATAGACAGCTTTAACATTTGTGTAAGATGCAGAACCCAGATTAGCGTTCCATTCAGAAATGTCTGTACCAAAAGCGCACATGAACCTGGAAGAATGATTCATTCCATCTATTACATCACTTTCTTAAGATTCTACATCCCACAAACCTAGATTGATATGGTTGTGGTTTGTTGAATGTATGTCACCAGTGTGAATTGTGGCAGCTTGGCTCATATATCAATATGCTCCACATTTTTGATTATAATGTGGAGTAAATTGCAGAACTGAAAGCTTGCATTCTTTAATTTCTGATCCTTTTAAGAAAAATATCTGTCTGGAGTCAATCATTCATTTGTTTTCATTTTGTCTCATTAGTATTAAAGACCAAAGGTACTATTTTCACTCCTTAAATTCCAGAAGTGCATTGGAAGCATATGCAAAGTCATTTTGCTCGTGACGTCAAGGTCTCAAACGCCATCTACTACATCATGCAGAACAGGGCAGTATATTAGTAGTGAGGCCAGGAAATGTGGCAAGGACGCTTGCTGCCAGATCTCTGTCTCTTTTATATCTGTTTGCTTACTGCCTACACCCTCCCCAGCAGGAACTTGGCCACTCTTTGACCATCTCACCCCATTTAGATCATGGCAGGCAGTGGGTTTAAGGAAACTGGGCCATTAACCCTGCCTTTCTATCTCCCTGCTGTCACTGATGTGTAGGAAGAGAAGATGTCTGGTAGTTATTGTTGCTCCTAAACTCAGCATGAATGTAGCTGCACCTGAGTCAGAACCTGTGCAGGGAAGAAACAGGTCCCCCAGATGAGGTAGTCCCTTTTGAGAGATGTGTGCAATCCAACAAATGGGCACACAGCAAAGGGAAATTAGAGTGAATGTAGGTCATAGTCCTTTATCAAGCAGAAACAGAAAAACCCTGAACTTCCTTCTATCCTGCCTTTCGAGAACCAGAATGTGAGATGTTGACTCATTCAAAACCTTACTCACACAATTCCTGGACATCTCCTGGATTATGATCCTTTTAGATTTTGATGCTCCACATTTTGGGTGTTGTATCTAATGCAGACATTTACAGGGAGAGAAATGTTCGTAAAGAGCCTTTCACTGAGCTGGAATGAAACCAGGACTAAAAGATGCATTAGAGTTATGGCAGGACCGAGGCAGTGAGTGGTGAATTTATTTTCCCTTAATAATTCTACTTTAAATATAGGAGTCAGAAGTACTCCAGTTGCAGAATAGTGATTTGTAAAGGAGTCAACAAGACATTATTGCATTTTTGGGTTATTTCTGTTTTCTAACTGATAAGTATTCAGCATATTAAACACATATTTTTGTAAATAAACCTGTTTATCTTTGTCCTCAAGTCGTAATCCTACACAGCTTCTAATAGCTCGCAAGGGATCGTCACTGGTTTAAGAACATTTCAGCAGAGCTGCATTACTCTCAGACTGACATTGACATTGAGTTTTGTGTTGTCTCCTCAGTGTTAACTTAAAATGCTTAATTATTTAGAGAGATTTCTAGGGCCCAACTCTCATAAATAGTGCAACGCAACAATATTTTTATAAGCAACCACAACTAATCCTCCTTTAAGGGTCTGTAGTTCTGCTTTGCAAGGTTTTCGTCACTATGATACAAAATTTAAAGAAATGATCAAAACATCTTAAAAGGCAATGCACGAGAAGGCTTTATTAAACCCAGTGATTTGCTCTGATCTGGAATGCACTGCTTGTAAGCATTATGAAGTAGGTTCCATAGTCATTTTCAAAAGGGAGTTGGATAAGTACTTGCAAAAGAAATGTTTTTAAGGCAATGGGGTTAATTAGGATCATTATTTGAAAGGGCCAACACAAGCAGGATGGGCTGAATGACATCCTGCTGTGTTTCATGTTTCTAGCATCTGAAATTGCACTCATTGTAATAAATATGAATACAAGGCACTCTGTTTAAAAAAAGACCCACATTCTTTCACCTTCAAGATGTAAAAAGAGCTTTGCAATTGTTTACAATTTAGAAAAAAACTGTTTTAAATTATTTTGAAATATTGTAACTAACTTGAAGTTGTTCAGTTTTGTAGCCTGCGTTTTCAAAGACAAGATGGGTGTCTATAGCACTGTCAAAATTGTGACCAGACATAGAAAATAGAAGCAGAGGAGGCTATTCAGCCCTTCGAGTGTGCTCAGCCGTTCATTATGATCATGGCTGATCATCCAACTCAGTAGCCTGATTCCGCTTTCCCCCACATCCTTTGAAACCCTTCGCTTCAAGTGTTCTATCTAACTGCTTCTTGAAATCAGTTCTTTGGCCTCAACTACTTTCTGTGGTAGCAAATTCGATAGACTGAACAGTTTCTGGGTGAATACATTTCTCCTCTATCCTGTATCATCAGACTCCTAGTTCTGGACACCATTGGGAATATCCTTCTTGCTTCGAGCAAGTTTAGTCATCATAGAATCCCTACAGTGCAGAAGGAATCTATTCAGCCTATTGAGTCTGCACCGACCACAATCCCACACAGCGCAGAGAGTGTGGGGGATTCTTCTTTGAACTCCTACGGAAAAATACAGCGTGAATTACTCCAGTTTTCACATGAATTCAACATGTAGAATTCCGGCCATAATCTTAGGTTTTAAAAAAGTGGCCCAATGGGATTTCCACTTGAAATCAAATTTTAATTTACTTAAATCTAATAATCTTTTTTTTTTCGCATGCAGATCACGAGCTCCCAAATTTGCCATATGGCCACGAGATATGCACATTAAAAGCTGATGAGGGGCCCTGCAAAGCTTTAAACAGAAGGTACTTCTACAACTTGTTCACACAGGAATGTGAAGAATTCAACTATGGAGGATGTGCTGGAAATGAAAACAACTTTGAAACCAAGAAACAATGTCTGGCAAAGTGTAAAGTGAAGGGTAAGTTGATAATTGTTTGAATGTAACACCCCCTTCCTTGAATCTGGAAAGGCAAATGGATGGCATCCATCCACCATCTTCAACATTCACTCCCCCTGCCACAGTGGCAACAGTTTGTACCATCTACAAGGTGCACTGCGGCAACTTGCCAAAGTTCCTTTACTGCACCTTCCAAAGCCACACACTCTACCACCTTATAGGATAAGGGCAACAGATACATGGAAACACCACGACCTGCGAGTTGCATTCCAAGTCACACACCATCCTGACTCAGAAACATCATTGTTCCTTTGCTGTCACTGGGTCAAAATCCTAGAATTCCCTTCCTAACAGCACTACAGATGTACCTGCTCATGGACCAAGGTAGCTCACCTCCACCTTCTCAAGGGCAATTAGGGATGGACAATAAATGATGGCTTATCCAGCAGCAGCCACATCCCATGGGAAAAAAGTGCAGGATGTATTGGGTTGATTTTGCTGTTAGTGGTGATTGAAAGGCACCAGCCAATTGTTTTGCTTTCCTGCAGACTTTGTGGGGATTTTTACATTGCAAGTTCCTGTCAAGCAACCATCCAATAAATACAGCACCCTCTGCAGGGCATCTGAGACCTGTGTAAACAGGGCAAACAACCGTGTATCTCAGACTGGAGAATATGAATGTGCCATGCAAAGTCTGATGAGGAATAGAATATTAATTTCAATGGGAAATCTGACACAGAAAGTGAAATAAAACAAAAGATTGGGTTAAAAGAGTTAAAGAATAGAGACAGGAAAAAAAACTTTAAAACGATCATAAACAATAATTAAGAAACCATCTAAGAGAAGGGAGAAGTCAGTCTCAAATGGACTAAGTATATTTAAATATTTATTTAAATATGTGAATCTGGTCCCCACCCTTACTGGCAGGAACTAGACTGTGTCTGGACATGGTGTATGGGAGGATTCCAAAGGGATTTCATGCCAGCGCTGAACATGCTAGACCTCCTCACCCGCGATTTTCCCCAATAGCATTATGCAGCTGGCAAACCACAGCCAAGGTCTAGAAAAAGAAGTCACTGCTGATGATTGTTTTTTGATAACTCGGCTTTGATTGATTGATTAAAGATCAATGTCTATGGAGTAAGATCAAATAGAAAATGACTAAGTATTCATGATTGGCTTAAAATCAAGAGCAAAGTAGAAATAAAATGGAAATATTTAAAACTGCAAAAATTAATTTCTGTAAGCCTCAGGCCTTTTAACCATGTGGGAAGTATTACTGACAGCTGCACAGTGTTTGTGGAACTGAAATATAACTAGTAGAAGTATAGTGATTCATTTTCTTCAGGTTTTAATTAGAGTTTAAGAAAGTCAATTCGTATTTTGTTTTACTTTTCTTTCTGTCCATATATATTTATTTATTTCTGTTTGGCTATCCTTTGTTTAACACTCCTGAGAAATTTTGTGCTAAGTGAAAGTCACTTTCTTGCTTTAAAAAAAGAGCATGTATATGTATTGATTATATTCCTGACCTGTAATTTTTATATTTAAAAACCTATTGATTTGCCTTGAACCTAACAGGCTCAGAAACCTCTTCCTACTTACTGCTTTCACTAACTTCTACTCAGCGCATCCCAACTCCTGCTCGCTACTTCCCGCCACCCACAAACTGCCCCCATCACTCCCTCCTGCTCATCGCCTCCTTCTCTTGGTGGTGAGTGAGGGGAGGGTCTCTTCAAAAATAAACAGACTGAGTGTTCCCAGTTGCAACAGTGCTGAGATGAAAATGGAGAATGCCATTTTTGGGTAAACTTACAAACCGTGTGCCATTACAATACACTTTAAACAGGGCTCTCTGTACATCATTTAATATTGATTCACCTGCTCCAGCTTACACTCCTTTCTTAGACTTTGCACTGTTAGTTTCATTATTCCTCAGTTAGATGGTTAGGAACGTATCCCAATTACTCAGCCCAACATGTCACGTTTCCCTCGTTGCAGTGTTATCAGCTCATGCATTCAGTGACTCACTGCACAAGTTAAAAACTCAGACATTCGAGAACAAGACTGACGGCAGCAGATGTGGTTAGATACGCTGCCGCAGTGAATTCCAGGCCGTTACGTCAGAAAACTGACTTTCTCTAAGGAAAGCCGGAAATAGTGACTTAGTGTGAAAATCAGGCACATGTGAGTAGCTATCTGCTCAGAACTCAGTTTCCCTGCTGTCTCCAGTATTAATTTGCAGGGCTCTGCAGTCAGGTGAGGCCCCAGCAAAAGCAATTGCAGATTTATAAGTTTATGCAAATAAGTTTTCTTTTATGGCACATGCATTCAAACTTCATGTAGGGCAGAGGAGTTGCTGCAGTCTTTCCACAAGACCGAACCATGCCTGTAGGAAGGGTGCGGAAGCCCTCTGAGTAAATCAGTGTCTTTTCTTGCTGGCCAAAGTCCCTCACCTGAGACTTCCTCCTTCCTTGGCTCATTGCCTGCTGATTCCTGGAGCTGTCTTCTTGGCAGTTTTCGTCAGTAGTGGTTTGTCATTGCTTTCCACTGTTGGGCTGGGTGAGGCAACAGGTTCCACTCAACTGGAATGGGAATCAAATCTTTATTCTGAAACATAGGCTAGACAACTAGTTAACTGAGCAAACTGCCCCCTCACCCTGTCCCCCTGGCTCCCTAATTAGAATAGAACCTTAAGTGCTTAGAGGTTGATAGACAATTGAAATTTTTTTTTTATTAATTTATGGGATGTGTGTATCACTGGCTGGACCAGCATTTATTGCCCGTCCTTGAGGGTATTTAAGAGTTGACCACATTGTTGTGGGTCAGATCAGGTAAGGATGGCAGATTTTCTTCTCTAAAGGACAGTAGTGAACCGGATGGGTTTTTGTGACAATCGACAATGGTTTCATGGTCACTTATAATTCCAGATTTTTTTTATTGAATTCAAATTTCACCATCTGCCTTGGTGGGATTCAAAGTTGGGTCCCCAGAGCATTATGCTGGGTCTCTGGCTAACTAGTCTAGTGACAATATCACTACACCACTGCCTCTCATATATTGTACAGCTTGCATTTGCTGGCCCTCATTCTGTCTCCATTTTGCTGCTGCCCTCACAGTCTGTTCCACAGAGAGGTCTGTCCACCTTCTGATATTAACCATCCATGTCATCTTGGATCTTGCGAAGATGTTCCGTATGTTTTGCCTTGCATTACTGCTTTTTTTTTTACAAACACTCGCTTTGTGTTTGCTTCACAAGTCCAAAATGTGTGAGCTCCTTCGCTATCATTGCCTCAAACTGGTTTCTCTTCACTGCAGCTTTCTCAGTCACCCACTCATCTGTCAACTTGGCTACCTGTGACACATGTAATATCCGCCCGAGTCTTTTAATTCCAAGCATTCTTATTTGAGTCTTGAGGTTCCTCTTGATGTATGGCTATGAAAGCAAGAGCATCAAGAGGAAAGACCAGGCTCGAATAAAAATGTTTGAAATTAAAAGACTTAGACAGATACTTAGTCACACTCCGGCAACTAGGGGATTTTCACAGTAACTTCATTGCAGTGTTAATGTAAGCCTACTTGTGACATCTAATAATTAAATTTTAAACATGGTCAGCAGTCAAAAAAGAAATTTCACAAACCTAATTTTTTTTTAATCATGATAATGTGGCTACTCCATACTTGCATCAGCAAAATATATTCTCTAATTATTTCCTGAAGCAAAATATCTAGGAAATGGACTGGAAGTTGAACGTTAAACATAGAGCCATGGAGTGTTACAGCACAGTAAGAAGCCCTTTGGCCCATCATGTCTGCACTGGTCATCAAGAACCTATGTATTCAAATCCCATTTTCCATGGTCCGTAGCCTTGCATGCTATTATGATTCAAGTGCTCATCTAAATGCTTCTACTGCTGTTTCAGGCAGAGATCCAGATTCCCGCTACCCTTTGGGTGAAAAAGCTTTCTATCAAATCCCTTCTAAATCTCCTGTCCCTTACCTTAAACCTATAGCCCCTGATTAATGACCCCTCTACTGAAGGGAAAAGCTCTGCCCTTTCTACGTCTCTTACTATATTCATTGGGCTACTGACAAAAACATTATTTATGTTAATCTATCAGATATATGCAATACTGATGCTAAGCACCCTACACTCTACTGTAAATCTATTACTGTCACAATAGAGCAGCTGTCTGAATCTCTTAAATTGCTTCTTTTTGCTGGATGCGAGACAACTTAGAATAGAATCCCTACAGTGCAGAATGAGGCCATTTGGCCCATCGAGTCTGCACCAACCGCAACCCACCCAGGCCCTACCTCCATATCCCTACATATTTATCCACTAATCCCTCTAACCTACACATCTCAGGATATGAAGGGGCAATTTTAGCATGGCCAATCAACCTAACCTACACATCTTTGGGAGGAAACCAGAACACCTGGAGGAAACCCACGCAGACACGAGGAGAATGTGCAAACTCCACACAGACTTGTCCTTGCTTCATTGTAGACAATAGTATTGGGGACTCATTACTAAGTATGTCAGATGTTTCCTGTCTTACATGACTGTCAGTCATTTGTAGCAGCTCCACAAAGGCATCTCAAATCATTGAATTCAATTAAAAAGCAGTCTTTTTTCTGATTTATTATATTGCACATTGGACCTTAGATGTTTCTGGACACATACCACATGATATTGAGATAGATTTGATTTATTATTGTCACATGTACAGTGAAAAAGTATTGTTTCTTGCTTGCTATACAGACAAAGCATGCCGTGCATAGAGAGGAAAGGCGAGAATACAGGGGATAAAGTTTTAGAAGCGTAGAATGAGAGCAAAAGGTAGAATTAGAGGGCACAACGTGCAAGAAGTTGCCATGCTCCAGTGCCATTTTGAATTGTGATAAAAATACTGCAATGATTGAAATTTGTTTTTAAGTGATGAGACCACTCAGCTTATCATAATAGAAACAAACTAATGAGCACTTGAAACACCATAGCATACACAACTATGGACGAAGAACTGAAAAATTGGATTAGAATAGATGGTTGGCACAGATGCAATGGAATAAGCCAAAGAGCCTCTTTTTGTGATGTAAAACTGTATGATTCTATCACTAATCCCTTTCTCTGTATTAGCTCATATTATGCACACTTTGCTTGAAGGGTTGTAAGGGTTTATTTGTAAGGGTTTCTTTTTGCCTGAAAATAGTTCTGTATGACTGAACAGTATAAAATCCTTCACAAATATAATTTCAGACCAGCTATAGCCCTCCTCCTAAAGCTACTAACTTGTTTCTGACCATTTTCTTTTCTCCCTGCTAAAAAGCATTATTGAAACAGGACAACAATAATGTTGGAAGTTTAAGTGTGGGGCATGTGAATAGCTTGAGAGGCTGAGTCAACACAAACTCTGAAACCCATGGCAACATCTTCAGGGACTGAAAATACTTCTTGCGTTCCTTGAGATTGGTAGAGCAAAACAATTTGATTTATAGCATAATGACTAAACTTTTCAATTGCACGGCTTAAATTTTGGCAACTGAAATGCAGTGCAGCTGTAAGTCTGAAAGAGGAGCCAATACTTTTACATGGCATGGAGCAGCAAAGGCTGCTGTATAAAACGAAAGCTGTAAGAGTCTCTGCTCACTATGAACCTAAGCTAAGCTGAGCCCACTGCATTTGAGGGCAATCTACATGGTGCACTTTTCATTGAGTTAGGAGCTGGCCAGCTCTTGAAATATCAAAACCATTACTACTATTCATCAACATTATTATCAACTTGCATTGCTGAAGTAATTAAAGAATTAATAAATATGTCACTCATTAGATAGTTGAACAACAGAGCTAAAAAGTGTCAAAAGATAAATCCTCTTCGTTATAAATTTTGAACATACAGATCTTTTCATGTGAAATTTCGATTAGTTCCATACTAGCAAACTCACACTGAATTCTGCCAGCTACTCTTTGTGTAGTGATTCTTCCACCACTGATAAAAAATTAAGTATTTTCTCGGGAGCATGGATACCGATCGCTCTCATTCTAACTCCATCTAGCCACTGAGAAAAGGACAGTGACAGCATTACCTCTCTGCTGCCGTAACTACAATGGAAGATTGGCAGACAGTTCATTTACTTGGCATAAAAGGGGTTTCTGGTGATCGTACATTGAAGTTACAATGTGTTCTTGGGAAACCCCCTAGAAATTCCTGGCAGTGGAATCTTTATCGCTTCTTATAGGATTGTGGAGAAGTTGCACAGCCAGAGATGAAACAGAAGTCAGCAGAGGTGATGCGGAAGATATTTGATTCCTGTCTTAATGTTGCAACTGTAAGGTCTATATGGAACTGAAATAGTGCCACATGAAAGAGACATGGTAGAAAGCAACTTATTGGCCCAGACAGTGTTTCCAGACATTAATCATTGTCGTCTTAGGGGCAGCCGTGGTTCAGTGGTCTCTGACCAAGAAGCTTGAGGGTTCAAATCCCATTCTAGATACTGGACTATAAAATGTATACTGATTGCCCAGTAAATTACCACTGTCAGAGGTGCAATTTTCAGATAAGATATTAAGCTACACTTTCTATTTCAGTGTGGTGAGACCACACTTGGAATACTGTGTATAGTTCTGGTCACCCTATTTTAGAAAGGATATTCTTAAACTAGAAAGAGTGCAGAAAAGAAAATCTACTCGGGTGCTACTGGGACTGATGCTTTGAGTTATAAGGAGAGGATAGACTGGGACTTTTTTCCCTAGAGCATTGGAGGCTTAGGGGTGATCTTGTAGAGATCTATTAAATAATGAGGGGCATAGATCAGCTAAATAATCAATATCTTTTCCCAATGGTAGGGGAGTCTAAAACTAGAGGGCATAGGTTTAAAGTGAGAGGGGAGAGATACTAAAGTGCCCAGAGGGGCAGTTTTTTAACACAGAGGGTGGTGAGTGTCTGGAACGAGTTGCCAGAGGCAGCAATAGAAGCGGGTACAATATTGTCTTTTTACAACGTTTAGACAGTTACATGGGTAAGATAGTTATCGAGGGATATGGACCAAACACGGGCAATTGGGAATAGCTTAGTGATGGACAAGTTGGGCTGAAGAGCCTATTTCCATTTTGTAAACCTTTATGACTGTCTGACTCAGTCAGTGCCTTTTTTGCTTAGACACTGTTTGTGATTTAAAATTGAATTGTATGAAGTGCAGTTTATTGGACAAACTTTAGCAGACCCAAGAACACACAAAAAACTTCATCCCCATGGTTATGAAAGACTTTGCTAATTGTTTCCTTGTTGTTGAATAATAGCATTTCATTGTCATTCATTTCCTTGGGAATGCAGTGAGCAACTTAGGCAATGAGAATGAATATGTTCAAATCATTCACTAAGATTATTGCACGCGTAGATTCATTGCTAATCCTCACTATCACCCCAGGTACTCAGAATTACTTCAGTAACTTTCCATTCACTGAATTGATTTTTTTACAGTTGACATTTCGCATTGACACCAATGAGTTTGATGCTGGACTAGATTTGCTGTTAAAGACAGGCTGACTCAAAAGTGATGTGGTCTGCTTTTTAGACATTAGGTAACTGTCTTTCCTGATTTCCTAATGGTGACTGGTAAAGGCATCAATCACTGGTTTGTCTATGTCTCTAATAATTTAATGACGAAAACCATTATAATGCATCCGGACATCTTTAATTCTTTCCTGATGCAGATTCCGTTTGCTTGGATTCTTTTTCAGTATCTAAAAGTGCAGAGGAGTACAACAACTCATTCTTAAGATCCGAGGAACAGCCACACTCAGCTTTTAGTCTATGTAACCCTGAAGTGAGAGAGAGACCCCTTGTGGTAGATTTACTTTTCTTTGTCCTCATTATAACATTGTGATAATGTCACATAACATAGAGTCATAGAGGTTTACAGCATAGAAACGGGCCCTTCACCCCAACTTGTCCATGCCACTTTTTTTTAAACCCCTAAACTAATCCCAGTTTCCTGCATTTAGCCCATATCCCTTTATACCCATTGTACCCATGTAACTATCTAAATGCTTTTTAAAAGATAAAATTGTACCCACCTCTACCACTATCTCTGGCAGCTTGTTCCAGACACCACCCTCTGTGTGAAAAAATTCCACCTCCTGAACACTTTTGTATCTCTCCCCTCTCACCTTAAACCTATGCCCTCTCTAGTTTTAGAATCTCCTACCTTTGGAAAAAGATATTGACTAGCTAGCTGAGCTGTGCCCCTCATTATTTTATAGACCTCTATAAGATCATCCCTCATCCTCCTACACTCCAGACAATAAAGTCCCAGCCTATTCAGCCTCTCCTTATAACTCAATCCATCAAGTCCCAGTAGCATCCTAGTAAATCTTTTCTGCACTCTTTCTAGTTTAGTAATATCCTTTTCTACAATAGGGTGACCAAAATTGCACACACTATTCCAAGTGTGGCCTTACTAATGTCTTGTACAACTTCAACTAGACTCCCCAGCTTCTGTATTCAGTGTTCTGACTGATGAAACCAAGAATGCCGAATGCCTTCTTCACCACTCTGTCCACCTGCGACTCCACTTTCAAGGAGCTATGAACATGTACCCCTAGATCTCTTTGTTCTGTAACTCTCCCCAATGCCCTACCATTAACTGAGTAAGTTCTGCCCTGGTTCAATCTACCAAAATGCATTACCTCGCATTTGTCTAAATTAAACTCCATCTGCCATTCGTTAGCCCACTGGCCCAATTGATCACAATCCTGCTGCAATTGGAGATAACCTTCCTCACTGTCCACAGTGCCATCAATCTTGGTGTCATCTGCAAACTTACTAACCATGCCCCATATATTCTCATCCAAATCATTAACATAAATGACATATAACAGTGGACCCAGCACTGATCCCTGAGTTTGTTGCTGGTCTTCAGTTTGAAAAACAACTCTCTATAACCACCCAGAAGCCAATTTTGTATCCATTTACATAACTTTGTGCAACAACTTACCAGGCGGTACCTTGTCAAAGGCCTTGCTAAAGTCCATGTAGATAACACCAATTGTGCTGCTCTCATCTACCTTCTTCGTTACCCCTTCAAAAAAACTCAATCAAATTTGTGAGACATGATTTTCCACTCACAAAGCTACACTGTCCCTAATCAGTTCTTGCACCTCTAAATGCCTGTAGACCCTGTCTCTCAAAATACCTTCCAACAGTTTACCCGCCACAGATGTGAGGCTAACTGGCCTGTAGTTCCCAGGCTTTTCCCTGCAACCCTTTTGTCACTCTCCAATCTTCAGGCACCTCACCCGTGACTATCGATGATTCAAATATCTTGTAGAGGGGACCCACAATTTCCTCCCTAGCCTCATCAGGTCCTGCAGATTTATCTACCTTGATGCGCTTTAAGACTTCCAGCACCACCTTCTCTGTAATATGAACACTCCTCAAGACATCACTATTTATTTCCCCAAGTTCCCTCACACAAATACTGATGAGAAATATTCATTTAGGATCTCATCCATCTCTTGTGGATCCGCACATAGATTACCTTGTTGACCTTAAGAGGCCCTACTCTCTCCCTTGTTACTCTTTCTGCCCTTTATTTGTAGAAGCTCTTTGGATTTTCCGTTGCTTTATCTGCCAAAACAATTTCATGTCCCCTTTTGCTCTCCTGCTTTCTCTCTTTCTTCTATACCCACTATACTTTTCAAGAGATTCACTTGATCCCAGCTGCCTATGCATGTCATGTGCCTCTTCCTTCTTCTTGACCAGGGCCTCAATATCCCAAATCGTTCAGTGTTCCTGACGTCTGCCAGCTTTGTCCTTCACTCTAAGAGGAATGTGTTTACCACACTCTTGAAAGCATGCTTCTTACCAGACGTCCGTTTTCCTTCCCACAGTCTCCCCCAGCTAACTTTTGAAAGTTCCTGCCTGGTACCATCAAAATTGGCCTTGCTCCAATTTAGAATATTAACTTTTGGGACAGACCTGGGAGGGGCCTCAATGGCCTCTGGGTCTATCAGTGAGGCCATCACATCCAGTTGCCATTAGTGGGGACCAGCAATGATTCTTGCCAGGCTGATCCACTCCTGGCAAGGCTACATAGGCAAGTGAGCCCAGACGATACCATCCTGGGCTTGCTAATCACGTGGTAAATATATTTAAATTTTAATTTGAATAATTTATTGAGCCTTGCACCAGAAATGGGCATGAGGCTAATTGCGCCAGATGTCTAGTGTTGATACGATCATGAGCGGTGAGATATGGGGTGGGAGCCGGATTTCTTGGCTCTCTTGTGAACTTACTGGCTGCCCCACCTGTTGGTCAGTGGGAAAGGGATGGTCAGATGGAGCCCCCCTCCCCGAATACTTTCAGAGGGGATTGGCAGAGTTCCTGCCTAGGATAGAAATCATAAGAATGTAAGTGCCATAATAAATGTTTGTAACCCTTGATTCATGTGACTTCCTAGGCTGAATTCAGTGCCATGAGGATGGGGGTTGGAGAGGAATTTTCAAAGAAACATGTTTCCCTTGTTGGTCCTGGGTATTCTCTTTTTCATTTGACTGCAATTTTTGAATGGGTTGTTATTAAAATTGCCAATGCTGGATATTGGAAACAAAAAGCTAAAGCAATGTGTATACACAGGTCTTAAAGCTTCAGTGAAGGGAAACACACATTATTGTAGCATACTGTGACTGCCCAAACCAGTGATACCCTCACATTGCTGGGCCCTGCCTAACTGAGTCCCATTCGAAAGCATGACCTTCCTTTGCAATTTTACTGTTTTTGGTGCTTTGTGGGTAGGTACCCCCTGCAAATAAAGGATGGGACTTTACCAAACTTCACTGTAGCTGGGTCCTGGAACTCCCTTCCAAACAGCACTGTTAATGTACTTACACCAAATGGACTGCAATGGTTCAAAAAGGCCAATTAAGCAACAAATGCTGGCCTTGCCAGTGATGCTCACAGCCCATCAATGGGTGAAAGAAAACCCTGCAACACTCCATCTACCTTGCCTAGTTTATTGTCCTCCTTGGATCCCATTTGTTCGAACAAAGTTTAGGTCCATTGACCTCCTTTATTCCTGCATCAGGAATCTCCGGTAGTTTAATCCAATATGTAATGTGCTCTATAAATGCATTTTGTTGCTGTGGTTTTAAGTGATGTCTGAACGCAAAAACATTTCAAAAATGTACGCAGGAAACCTTTCTCAGCGTAAAAATACTAAATGATGTTTTTTATATTTAATTTGTATTTTTTATATTTAAACAGGACACATTTTGGCAAATGTGACCCTTTTTTTGTTTAATTGAGAAACCTATGCCTATCTGTAATGGCTAGTCTGAATGTGGACTTTGATATATCTGGGTTAACACATTTTTGATTTGTTCTTGGGTTGTGTGTTTTGTTGCAAGACCAGCATTTATTGCCCCTCTTGAATTGGCCCGAGAAGATGGTAGTGAGCTGCTTTCTTGAAAGTTTTCAAGTTTTTTTTTATTGTCACAATCGGGTTTACACTAACACTGAAATAAAATTACTGTGAAAATCCCCTAGTCACCACACTCTGGTGCCTGTTCGGGTAAGCTGAGGGAGAATTTAGCGTGGCCAATGCACCCAGCCAGATGGTGGGAGGAAACCAAAGCACCTGGAGGAAACCCACACAGACCCGGGAGAACATACAGACTCCACATGGACAGTGACCCAAGCTGGGAATTGAGTCTGGGTCTATTGTGCTGTGAGGTAGTGGTGCTAGCCACTGTGCTACCCTGCTGTCCTGAATGACAGCAGTCAGTATGGTGTAGCTATACCCACGGTGAATTTCAAGATTTTAAGGAATTAGTTTCAAGATTTTAACTCAGTGACAGTGAAAGAGCAAAGAAAGTATTTCCAAGTCAGGGTGATATGTGACTGGGAGGGAATTTCAGGTGGCGGTGTTCCCATACATCTGCCTTTTCTAAAGCAGTTAAAGATTTTGTTACTGTGAAGATCCCAGAATGGGTAGCACCTAGCATCAGCTAGATTATGTCACATCACTGTTGGTTGTCACTCTGCAAATGAGTGTAAACATAATGCTAGAAAATATTGAAGTTTTTTTGTGATGTTAATGATGCAAAAATGTGCCCTTTTAACAGACCGAAGAAACCCTTGCCTTATGGATGCTGATACTGGACCTTGTCGAGGGTATTTTTCTCGTTACTTCTACAATAAGCACACAAAAAAGTGTGAGAAGTTTGTTTATGGGGGATGCCTTGGAAATCTGAACAACTTCAAGAGTAAGAAGGATTGCCAGAACATGTGCGTCAAAAAACGTAAGTGAATTCACCCTGAGTCATTTCACTCTCAGCTTTTCCTCTAGTGACTGTTTAAAACACTGAAAAATATTTAAGCTTAGCCAGAAAAAAGATAATGGCGGGAACTCTACCACCTCACCAGCCATGGAATTGGCTTGAGCGAGCGACTGATAAAGTGAATTTGTGGTCTCTCCTGAGCGAGGCTGTAAAATCCTGCTCAATCCATCAAAGGTATATTCCTAAAAGTATTGTATACTTACCTTCTGTTTGGATGATAGGGAAGAAAGAACTTGCATTTATGTAGCACCTTTTATTACCTCAGAACATCCCAAAGCATTGACAGTTAATTGAATAATCACTCTTATAATGTAAGAACAATTTACATACAGCAGTGCTCCAATGAAATAAATGACCAGATTATCTGCTATAAATATAAGGAATTAAAGTAATAAATTTAACTGAACCATATCTTAGTAACAATTGCAACTACTTTTCTTGGGACAGATTCCATGACTTTGTGCTCCAACTTTGCCAATTGGAAATGTTGATCTTTGACACTAGTTAAACAATAGGGGTGAGCTCAAGGTCATCAGAATACAGATTTATTGCCCCAGTTTGAATGTGGGGTAGGGAATGGGCAGCAGGGTCTGAAGGCAAAATGTGCTGTCCACAGCAAAATGAAACCCGAGCAATTTTAACTCTTGCCCACCCAAAACTTGCGGGAAATGACAGCTAGCCACTGAGTGGAAGTGCAGTGACGAATGAGAGAAGCCTGATGCTGGGGACAGAAGGAATTGACCCTGGCATTCAGGGAGGCAGTTTCAGAAAGTTTTGAGATTGGGAGGACTGCAATACTTTGTCTCAATTGCACTCAAATCTCCCTCTCCCCATGGAAAACCTGCCAGAGTAAACTATATCACAGCGTTAGACAGGATCAGGGGTTATGTTACTTGCTTGCCTTCAACATTTATGTACAAGGCATCAAGAGGGTAAAATAGACAGTGCACACTGAACATCTTACCACAAGAAGAAAGTGGTTCAGGCACAGTTAGTGCTACAATGACATTGTGTACATTGAGGATTACATGACTGTGCTTCCCTTTGTGTAAAAATGTGACTAAGTATTTACACTGCCTTTATTAGTGAAGCCATCTGCTTTCTAACAATAAAGTGAGCCAAAAGGCCTTTCACAACACTTAAATTTAGGTGGGGCTCAAAACATCTCCAAAGCAATTGTTTTAAAGAAACCAACTAAGCTTTGTGCCAAGAATTTTGAAGTTAAGAACAGAATACATCTTTCAGCAATTTTAAAAGGCACTCCCTTATCGTCATTCTTAATTGTCTTGGTTTATCACATTGAAAGGTATGACATAATGTAGCAGCTTCTTTCCTTGATTCTTTCCTGTGCCTGGTGGCACAAGAGGCAGGTGAAGTACATGCTTATGTCTGTTTTCATGGCTAGTCATTTCTAGAACAAGTCCCCATCTTGAGAGGTGCCATTGATACCTGACAGATAATGTCGCTTCATCATCCCTGAGTATGTCCTGTCCCACAGGGCAGGACAGACCCAGCAGAGCGGCAGTACAATGGTACACAGTCGGGAAGGAGTCCTCAACCTCAACTTTGGACCCCATGAATCTCATGGCATCTGGTCAAACACGGGCAAGGAAATCTCTCACTTATTACAATGTACTGCTCCCTCAGCTCATAAATCCATGCTCTTTCATGTTGAGCAACATTTGGAAGAAGCACTGAGGGTGACAAGGACGCAAAATGTATTCTGGGTGAGGGACTGCATTGTCCATCACTAAGATTGGCTCAGTAATATCACCGCAGACTGAGCTGGCCGGGTCCAAAAGGACATAGCTGCGAGACTGGGTCTACGGCGAGTGGTGAGGCAATGAAATGATCTCATTGTCACCAAACTGCCTGCCACAAATACATTTGTCCTGACAAAATTGGTAGGAGTGATCACCATACAGCTGTTGTGGAGGAAGCCCTGTCTTCACTTTGAGGATACTTCCATAATGTTTGCAGCGGGATCTTGATCAATTGGGCCACTAGGCTGAAGAATGGCAAATGGAGTTTAATTTAAACAAATGCGAGGTGATGCATTTTGGTAGATTGAACCAGGGCAGGACTTAGTCAGTTAATGGTAGGGCGTTGGAGAGAATTACAGAACAAAGAGATCTAGGGATACATGTTCATAGCGCCTTGAAAGTGGAGTCGCAGGTGGACAGAGTGGTGAAGAAGGCACTCAGCATGCTTGGTTCATTGGTCAGAACATTGAATACAGGAGTTGGGATATCTTGTTGAAGTTGTCCAAGACATTGGTAAGGTCACACTTGGAATACTATGTACAGTTCTGGTCAGCCTATTATAGAAAGGATAGGACTAAACTAAAAGAGCGCAGAAAAGATTTACTAGGATGCTGCCGGGACTTGATGGTTTGAGTTATAAGGAGAGGCTGGATACACTGGGGCTTTTTCCTTAGAAGGGTGAGAGATGATCTTATAGAGGTCTATAAAATAATGAGGGGCACAGATCAACTAGATAGTCAATATCTTTTGCCGAAGACAGGGGAGTTTAAAACTCGAGGGCATAGGTTGAAGGTGAGAGGGGAGAGATACAAAAGTGTCCAGAGGGGCAATTTTTTTCACAAAGAGGATGGTATCTGGAACAAGCTGCCAGAGGTAGTAGTAGAGCTGGGTACGATTTTATCTTCTAAAAAACATATAGATAGTTACGTGGGTATGATGGGTATTGAGGGGTATGGGCCAAATGCGGGCAACTGGGATTAGCTTAGAGGTTTAAAAAAAAGGGTGGCATGGACAAGTTGGGGTGAAGGGCCTGTTTCCACGCTGTAAACCTCTATGACTCTATGTTGTGCGGCACTACAACAATGTTAAATGGGACAGACTTCAAACAGATCTAGCAACTCATGACTGGGCATCCAAGAGGTGCTGTGCGCTGTCAGCAGAATTGTATTGAAACACAATCTGTGACCTCATGGCCTGGCATGTCCCCACTCTACCATTGCCACTAAGGTAATTCCCACGGGGAGATCAAATCTGGCTCAATGAAGAGTGCAGGGTGGCATATCTAAAAATGAGATATCAATCTCACGAAGCTATAACACGGGACTAATATGCCAAACAGCATAAGCAGCGAGTAATAGACTTTCACAACCAATGGATCAGATTATTTGCAGTGCTGCCACATGCAGTGATGAATGGTGGCAGACAATTAGTCAATTCATTGAAGGAGTAAGCTCCACAAGTATCTCCACCTCAATGTGATGGAGGAGTCCAGCACATCAGTGCAAAAGATGAGGCTAATGCATTTGCAGAAATCCTCAGCCAACGTGCTGAGCAGTTGATCCATCTCGATTTCCCCTGGAGGTCCCCAGCATCATAGATGCCAGTCTTCAGCCAAATCGATTCACTCCACATGGTATCAAGAAATGCCTGTGGCACTGGATATTGCAAAAGCTATGGGCCCTGAAATCCTGCTGTCCAGAGCTTTCTGTGCCTCTAGCCAAGTTGTTCAGTACAGCTACAACACTGGCATCTTCCCGGCAATGTGAAAAATTGCCCGGGTATGTCCTGTACACAAAAAGCAGGTCAAATCCAATGAGCCAATTACTGTCCCATCAGTATACTCTTGATCTAAAAGCATCGAAATCCTATAGTGCAGAAGGAGGCCATTTGGCCCATCGAGTCTGCACTGACAACAAGCCCACCCAAGCCCTATCCCCGTCACCTCACTAATCCCTCTATGCATCCCGGGACATTAAGGGGCAAATTAGCATGGCCAATCAACCTAACACGCGCATCTTTGGACTGTAGGAGGAAACTGAAGCATCCAGGGGAAACCCACACAGACACGGAGAATGTGCAAACTTCACACAAACAGTGACCCAAGTCCCTGGAGCTGTGAGGCAGCAGTGCTAACCACTGTGCCACTGTGCTGCCCCGATCATCAGTGGAGTGATGAAAGGGGTCATTAACAGCACTATCAAACGGCGTTGATTAGCAACAACCTGCTTACCGACGCTCGGTTTGGGTTCCACCAGGGTCACTCGGCTAAAGACCTTATTACAGCCTTAGTTCAAACATGGACATGAGAGCTGAATTCCAGACTGAGGTGAGAGTGACTGCCCTTGACATCAAAGCAGCATTTGACGGAATGTGGCAACAAGGAACCTTATCAAAACTATCAGTTCCTTGATAACTTTGACAGTTACAATGAGATAATGCATTTCTTTAGTGTACAATCATGTTTACTTTTGCTAACCTCAAAAGGTGTGCCTTGCCTTTCCAAAAAGTGTCCTAGGACTATATCCAAAGGAGTCGCTTACTACTTCAAAGATTGTGTAAACAAATTCACCAAGCTCAGAACTCCTCTTATTTGATCTTATTTGCACATTCTGGCTTTCACACTCCTGATCAACCAAAATCCCCCTTCGCTGGAGGCAACTGGTGAGTTAAATGGCCAATTGCTTCTGTAAACCACACGTGCGTGTGCCCTGGCCAGATGCCAAACTCCACCCAAAAAAAAGCTTAATAAGGAATGCCACGTTCAAGAGTGGGACTCTATTTCTGACCTTTTGTTTGGGATTGTTGTCAAAAGAGGCTATCTGTGGCAGCGAAAATCCGAACTTCAACCTTTGATTTGTTTCGATATGGGTAGCCTAGTTAAGCTTCCAATCAGTGATGGATCTAAAACTGTTGATGGTGGTGCTCTTGAGGTCAGTGAGACGGCTGGGCTTTCTCTTATTTAAGTTGATCATTACAGGTTCAATTTCAGCCTTGAGTGACTGTCTTTGTGGAGTTTGCACCTTGTCCCCGTGTCTGCGTGGGTTTCCTCCAGATGCTCTGATTTCCTCCCACCCTCCAAAGATGTGCGGGTAAAGTTGATTGGCCACGCTAAATTGCCCCTCAGTGTCAGGTAGACTAGCAGGTTGGATATGTGAGGTTACGAGGATGGGGTCTGGATCGGATTGTTGTTGAAGGCTCCATGGGCCAAATGGCCTCTTTCTGAAACATAGGGATTCTATGATTACCTTGCACTTAGGCAACATGAATTGTTTCCAGTTGTTTATCAGTTTAATGCTCGTTGTACTTCAGACCTTTTTGCTGATGATTGGAGGCCTTTAGCTGTGTGGAATCATCATCAGCCAGCACTCCTCTTAATAGAGCAAAGGTCACGTATGAAGCAGCAGAAGATAGTTGAACTGAGGAACCTGCACAATGCTCTCCTGGGCTGTGAAATTTTCCTCTGGTAACTTTGTTCTTTTGTGTCAGGTGTGATCCAGCTTTTGAAAGCTTTTGTTTTAGTTCTATTAACCTTATTTTTACTAGGGCCGCTGAGTGGCATACATGGTGTGAAGGGCAACTCCTCTGATGCTTGCTTCATGCTTGTGATGACAGCTGGAGAAATCAGTTCTGGTGGGATCCAAGCTGAACATTGAACAGGCCGCTGACGATAACGTTGTTAGTTCCTCATTCCATCACCTCACAATGGT
Source organism: Carcharhinus amblyrhynchos (assembly GCF_965287045.1). Taxonomy (NCBI): domain Eukaryota; kingdom Metazoa; phylum Chordata; class Chondrichthyes; order Carcharhiniformes; family Carcharhinidae; genus Carcharhinus; species Carcharhinus amblyrhynchos. The sequence goes on from NC_137334.1 coordinate 34,864,398, forward strand.
TTGGAGAAAGCTGGAAGGCCACTATTGGCCTGGATTAGATTTAGCCTTTGTTCTGAGACTGCTGTTTCACCACTTCTTGATCTCCTTCAGTGCCTGTTTGGGTGATATTTGTGGGTAGTAATAGTATAATTTAAATATTACAATTATATTCAAACACATTTGAGTGTACGTTCAATTATCTAATCTATATGTGTGCACATCACATATACACAAGATTATCTTCCAAGTGGCTGTATTACCTGTCAACAGGAGGCTAATGTGTTTGATTTAGATAAAAAAACAATTTATTATCACAAGTAGGATTACATTAACATTGCAGTGAAGTTATGGTGAAAATCCTCTAGCTGCCACACTCCGGTGTCTGTTCGGATACACTGAGGGAGAATACACCTAACTAACACGTCTTTTGGACTGTGGGAGGAAACCAGAGCACATGGAGGAAACCCATGCAGAAACAGGGAGAATATGCAGATTCCACACACAGTGACCCAAGCTAGGAATTGAACCTGGGTCCCTGTGAGAGAGGAGTGTGAACCACTGCACTGCTCTATCATTCAAAATTTAGAAATGGAAAGTCTGCCAGAGGACAAAGGCATTTTTTTTTAAGTTTAGAAATAATTTGTGCTAAAGATTTTGGTGTGGCCATTTGCAGTCAGTGAGAATTACTTTGGCCCATGGATCTTGCAATAGAAAGACCCTTATCTTACATTCTTTTGAAAGTTGAGAAAAACAGTAAAGGGGTGTCAGAGAGAAGTCAGTTTGCACCAGAGGCGGGCAATCTTTCAAAGTTCCCTTCAACCTTCCTGTAAGGGTAAGATTTTCCAATTGTTCCTGCCGGCCGGATTCTCTGGTCCTGCTGATGGTGACTCCCCGTTTTCTGCCCAACTCTCCCCAACCCCCTGTCACCACCATGAGTTCTCCTGCGGTGGATGGTGTGAATAACAGGAAACCCCAATGACAGTGGCAGGACCAAAAGATCCTCTCACTGGCCAATGATGGACCACCTCCACCACCAAAAAACACACCGCGGAGGGGGTAGAAAATCCTGCCCTAATTTGAAGCGTTGCCCAAAAAGCTTGCTTCACCGTGTTAAGAGATGGGTTTCGTATGGAGTAAAACTTTCCAGATAAAGAAAGCAGCAAGAAGAAGAAATGACCTTTGTACGAACTCCTGTCAAACACATGTTTTATTTGGGCAAAGGAAACATGGAAATCTGTCTGAAAGTTTATCCTTAGTTTTGGTTGAGAGCTGTTGTGCTTGGCAGCTATAGCAGTGGGAGAGGCTGAAAAAGCAGATCAGCATTTGGTCTGTGAGTTCAAACATGGGGGATTGTTGTAACTTTACTCACTTGGCATGGAATTGTTGTGTTTGAGTTCAGTGTCATACCATATGCAGTTCAACCTTACTTGGTGTAGAATTGGAGAGTAAAATACTGAAGATCTGACTGCATAGCGATCATGCATGACGTGAGCACTGCCCATTAGATAGTTGGTTGATACCCTCTAATAATTACCCTGTCCTTCAGTTGTCCTGTTAGTTTAGCAAGATAGTACACATTATGTTCATTATTAATTAATGCTCAAAGTGCTTGTCACAACATTTGAGTTAACCATATGGAATTACAGTTTACTCATCAGTGAGCCATAGTCAATAATTTTGACAGGGGCAGAACATTGTAGGAATGGAAATATCTGTAATTAGCTTCTGGATTGTAATAAAAGTAAAACTAAAAATGCTTTTAGAAATCCAAACAGAAAACAACACTGTTTGTTATGATTTGAGATCTTGATCAATTTGGGCCTTAAAATACTGCTGGCAAGAGATGCTGCTGTTTTCAGGATAATTAAACCTTATTTAGGAAGTAACTTGTAATAATAAGTCTTAAAGACGGATGTTTGCAAAGGGAATAATTGCTGCTGTCGGCATTCAAATGCCTCTTCGCAGTTTAGAAATTTCAGCCAGAGGCCAGGTTCTACACTTGTGTTCCTTTTACCCCATGTGGAATTGCACTTGCCCAGTTTCAAAAAGTGGCACGGCGATGCTGTAACTCCAGTTTAATTGCTCTAAAGTCCCCATCACTCACGGTGTCCCACTGAATCTGAACAGCGGCAATACCTGGGCAATTGGCACTGACCATGAACCAGCATTGCGGACAGCAATTACAAAAGTGTCACTTCAAAAATATTCAATGCTCCAACTATCATGGACAGTACAAGCAGAATAACCTCTTGCCTCAGAGGTTTATGCCTTGAAGTGTAAATACCACCAGGTCCGTTCATTGTTCTTGGTGACCATTTAAAAGTTTCATTATCCAAGGATATGAGAAGAAAGTGACTGTCACTGAAAAGCCTTTTTATTCATTCAGCCCCACCATGTTTTGTCCTCATCCCCTCCGAGACCTCCAAATCCCTTGCATACTGTTGTTACCAGTTTGTTGAGTTCCCCTGTTGTTGAACCATATTACTCTTCCTTGGTTACAACACCCAATGCATACAGTTGACAGATCATATTCACATCTGCAACAGGAGGTGAGGACAGAGTTAAAATGTACCAACAATTTATTTGCCTGGTAGTGATTTTTTTTTCTGTTCCTTCATGGGAAATGGGAGTCACTGGCTGGCCAACATTTATTGCCCATCTCTAGTTGGCCTTTGAAAGCAGTTGAGTCCACCATACTGCGGTAGCTCTGGAGTCACGTGCAGGCCAGACCACATAAGGACAGCAGATTTCCTTCCCAAAAGGGCATTAGTGAACCAGATAGGTTTTCCCAACAATTGACAATCAGTAGTTTCTTAATTCCAAATATTTTTTATTGAATTCAAATTCCACCATCTGCGGGATTTGAATCCAGGTCCTCAGGACATTAGCTGAGTTTTCTGGATTAGTAGTCTAGTGATAAAACCACTAGGCCATCGCCTCCCCACAGATTCTGACTGAATTCTAAATGGATTTTGTTCTTGATGTATCATTCAGCTAATTTTGCTTTAATTCCTGTTTGTGATGCATTCTGGTATCGAGCCCATCCATCAAGTACAGAGTTTGAACCAACCGAGCAATGAGAAAGAATGGTTAGATGAAGTCATGCTGCTGACTCACCATGAACTGTGTTTCATCCAGGGATTAAAATTAAAGTGACCCCAATAAACTTTATTACCAATTTAGGTAAACTATCATTAAGATTATAATCTTTTGAGCGAATGAAGTAAGTAGAAAATAGCAGTTCAAAACAAATTGTTTGCTCTACAGTTGCTGGCATCATTTGCATCTATTTTCTGGGTGATATGTGTGCGCTTAGAGATGAAAACTTCCAAAATTTGCATCCAGGGCATGTTGTAAACATTCCAATCTTCCTCCATTTCCTGGTCATTTTGCACTTTTTATATATCTGAAGGGGTGGAGGCACAATAATAAGGTGATGGTGAAGGGGTGCACATTTGCACCATTTGCAGTTTGTAAATGAGAAGAGTGAGTGATAAGGAGGTGGGGTGTGAATGAATTAAGTATGATGATACCTCAGCAATAGCCATCACAATAAAGGCTCATGCCATCTCCTCAATGGGAGCCAGAACATGGAGGTGTGCCTGTCAACCTACGGTCAGTTCTTTTTGCCTGTAGGCATGTGTCATCTTGTCCTGTAAGGGAGAGGCTAATATGTCAGTGACATATTTGCATGTTTTGAATCGTTCGTTTGGGTGATATGACTTGAAAATAGATGTGGATGTGATGCTTGCAGCAGTGCTAAGCAGTGGGAGGATGCAGTGGAGCATATGAATGTCAGATATAAGTCCTGATAGAGATGTTGGTATGTGAGGAATGAGAGTGTGGCAGATTAGCAGTGTCTAAGGCAAATGATGTAATTGATAGAACATGGCATTTAAAGACACGTTCATTGACCTTTGAGCACTCTTGTGAAATCATTGAAACATACCATACATAGGGAAGGAAAGGAGAGAGTACAGAGTGTAGTGTTACAGTCATAGCTAGAGTGTAGAGAGAGATCAACCTAATATGAGGTAAGTCGATTCAAAAGTCCAATGGCAGCAGGGAAGATGATCTTGAGTCACTTGGTACATGTTCTCAGATTTTTGTATCTTTTTCCCAACGGAAGAAGGTGGAAGAGAGCATGTCCAGAGTGTGTGGGGTCCTTAACTATTGGCTACTTTTACGAGGCAGTGGGAAGTGTAGACAGGTTGGGAGACTGGTTTGAATGATGGACTGAGCTTCGTTCACAACTCTTCGGGGTTTCCTGCGGTCTTGGACAGAGCAGGAGCTGACCGATTTTTTTTTGGGTTTCTCATCGAATTCTTTGTCCACTCATCCTGCCTGCCCAATGAACCCACAGGCAACGCATGGGAGAATTCTACCCATTATCTTGAAAACAAATGGTCTTTACTTTTGAGTGGATGGCTACCTCTGTTTTGTCATTGGCGGAGGGTGCCAGTTACTATTTTCTGTCAATCGCTATCAGTTTTATCGCCATATTTTATAAAACATAACCAGTCTATTTTACTCCCTCCTTTGCTGTATCAGTAGAATTACAGAAGGGTACAGCATGGAGGCAGCCATTCAAATGACTGCCCTTGCTCTTTATTGGCACAATCAAGAAATAAACAAGGAAGCCATACATGAATCGTCTCATCTTTGAATGTAAAATCCCATCTAGTAATATTAGGGTTGAAAGGGTTAATACGAGGCACTGTCCACAATCTCATTTTGTAAGAGACACATGACCAAGGATCGAGAGAGAGATGTCCTAGCTTCAGAATTGCATATATCAGTATATAATTCAGTTATATCTAGTAAACCAGTCGTTGTTTAGACATACCCATGTCTCAGCAATCATTCCTCAGGCAGTCCACCCAACATAGAACACTTCTCACATGACAAGCTCACTTCCACATTGTTTTAAAATACAATTTGAAAAGTTGAAACTTGAAGTGTAAATTTTTTATGAAATATAAACAAATGAGTCAGAAATGTTGAATTTTCAGTTTTTTTTCCCAGTGCTAGACTGTTCTATTTAAAATTTCTTTATGTTGCCTGCATGAAGTCATGCAGATGTGATACCCTTGTGCATCAGACCGATAACTAATACACAGACAGTGTTTTAAAGCAAGCTTTGAAGTTAATCTTTGACTGACAAATTTCTGTTGTTTCACCCCCGAGCCATCGTGACCGCACTCCTTTCAAAAATAGTGTGAAATTTGTATAGAGGCCAATGCTGGTTACTCTTGTTGTATCTTCTCACACTTTCCTGTGGAAAATAATGAAAAGGTTAGGAAGCTAATTAATAACCTGATGGGTCATAATTATCATGCTCTCTCCATGTCTACAACCATCTTCACACCAGACAGTCGGGTGGTTAGTCCGATTTAAGGTGGGAGGATTTCATAATGCTGATGATTAAAACATTTATTTAGCACCTTTCAAAACAATTGGACATCCCAAAGTGCTTTATAGCCAAGGAATTACTTTTACAATGCTAGGCTGCTGCAACTGCTGGAAACACAGCAGCCAATCCAGGCACAGCAAACTCCCTCAAACAGCTATATGATCATCCTATTTTTTTGTGATGTTGATATAGAGATAAATGTTGGTCAGGACACTGGAATATCGCATAGGTCCGTGGGATTATTTGAGGACAGAGAGGCATTGTTTGACATCTCCTCTGAAGGAGAGCACCTCTGACGGTGAGGCAGTTCCTCGGTGCTGCACTGGATGTCAACCAAAGTGGCTATCCTCAAGCCCTGCAGTGGAGTGTGAATCCATCATCTTGTTATTAGCCGTCAGCACTACTGATTGATCCAGGGCTGACAGGATATATTGTAATGCTGACTGGGTGACTACTTTGTGGAACACCTTTGTTTGGCCTGAAAGCATGATCCCAACCTTCCCCTTCCTTGCCATTTTACCTCAGCACCTTACTCTCATGTCCTTGGCCTGTTGCAATGCTCCAGTGAAGCTCTTGGAGGAGCAGCATCTCACTTTCAAGCTGGGTACATTGCAGCCCTCAGGACTTGACATTGAGCTGATTTTGGCCTTTCTCCTCCATCTTAAAACCTGGTAGCATCCTTGTAAATCTCTTTTGCACCCTTTCTAGTTTAATAATATCCTTTCTATAATAGGGTGACCAGAACTGTACACAGTATTTCAAGTGTGGCCTTACCAATGTCTTGTACAACTTCAAGACATCCCAACTCCTGTATTCAATGTTCTGATCAGTGAAACTAAGCATGCTAAGTGCCTTCTTTACTCTTCGTTTGCTTATAGTATTCTATTTTGTTATTATTTAACAGGGTTATTTTGATTTTGCTCTCAATAGAAAACTACGGATATGATTGCATTGGAGAGGGTGCAGAGGAAATTCACCAGGATGTTGTCTGGGATGGAGTTTTTGAGCTATGAAGAGAGGCTGCATAGGCTGGTTTGTTTTCCTTAGAGTTGAGAAGGCTGAGAGGGGACCTGATTGAGGTGTATAGGATTATGAGGGATGTGGACAGGGTGAATAGGAAGTAGCTGAAGGGCCAACAAAGTGGGGCAGGAGCTTTAGAGGGGATTTGAACAAAAGCTTTTCATCCAGAGGATGATGGCAGTCTGAAATGCATTGCCTGGGAGGGTAGTAGAGGTGGGAGATCTCACAACCTTTAAAATGTATGTGGATGAGTACTTAGAATAGAATCACAGAATCCCTACAGTGCAGAAGAGGCCATTCAGCCCCTTGAGTCTGCACTGACTCTGAGAGAGCATCATATCCAAGCCCCCTCCCCTGCCCTATCCCCATAGCCCCACACCATGGCTAATCCATTGAACCAACACATCTTTGGACACTAAAGAGCAATTTACCAATCCATCTAACCTGCTCATCTTTGAATGGTAGGAGAAAACTGGAGCAACTACAGGAAACCCACACAGACATAGGGGGGTGGGAATGTGCAAACTTCATACAGACAGTTAGCCAAAGTTGGAATTGAACCCAGGTGCCTGGCACTGTGAGGCAGCTGTGCTAACCACTATGTCATAGTGCCACCCATTTGAAATGTCATAACATTAAATTCTATGCGCTAAGTGCTGGAAAGTGAGATTGGGGTATATTTAGTGTAGTTTTGACAATACAGACTCGATGAGTAGAAGGACCTTTTCTGTATTCTATGATTAAATGCTTACAGTAAAGATGGGATGGAGATAGAGCAGCAACTACATAGTTTTGATTCTCTAATTCATACTACTTGCAAGTGCAGCTCCCCCCAACACACAGACCTTTACTGCTTTGAGACCATGAATCCTACCCCTCCTCTTAAATTTGCAGGTAAAGATTGAAATAACTTCTCAGAGCTTGGTGTCGCTTTACCGGATTCCCTTTATTTACAAACCGATCTCTACTCCCAAGAGTGCTTCAGGTACAAAGTCAGGATCCGGAGTTTCAGTAGCCCTGACACTCTTCAATATACGTACAAGTGAGACTCCCTGATTGGTAGGCAATCATTACCTCAATCAGGGAGCTCATACTGTAAGAGGTCAATCTCATAGACCTCATTGAGGTCATGACAGAGATTAAGTACTCGCTTGTGACACCAGCCTGATTGCAGCTCCCTGTAAACTGCATATCATTGTAAAATCTCCACACTACGGTCAGGAGTCGTGTTAATAAGTTTGATTTATATAGCTTCCAGGATCTCTATGATATATCATTGGGTGGGTTTTTAGTCAGTCTGCTGCAGTAGCTGTAATAATATCTTACATGGCTGCCAGGCTTCTCCATCCATTGGAATGCTTTAAATATCACTTTAAGCTTTCATGTGAGAACTGTGGATTTGTAGAATCTAATGTTGGAATAAATACCAAATAGAATTTGACCAGTTTTAAAAGTAATCACAACTACCTCAAATGATGCTTTCTTTTTGAAATTGTTAATTGCTAGGGAGGGAAATAGTTTGATGGGATAACATCTCTTAGAAAGACTTGGAATGTTATGGACCATATCTTTTATAGCACAATGATGGTTTAAATTGTGCGATGGGAAATGAGACACTACTTGAGATAGAACATTCTGCAGTTGATAGTGATTTATTAGTTTAGCGAATGGGGGAGAATATCAAGGTAGGATTGAATTCTGTTGCTGGAAAGTCTTCAGCTTTACTCTCACCATTTGATGAATTTAACAATTTAAGTTCAAGAATATTTCACCACTTTCTTCAACTGCTCTTTGAGCTGTGACCCAGACTAAGTTCAAATACAAAGGCTTGCGCAGCAACTCGGGAATTGGAAATCATTTCATTAATCCTTGATTACGTTTTATTTTTCCTTCCTCCTTTTACATCTAGAATTTTTAGCTGATTCCTTATTTTAAATTTGATTTGGGATAAAACCTTTTAAAATGAAAGAAATGAATTTTACCATGAGCTTCTAGACCACAACTTTGGGAAAGGAGGTTGGTCTCAGGACAGAACCTTCCAACTGTGGCACCTACTCTATTTTTTTAACTTCAGCAGCCTTCTAACTATGTGTGTGTGGACCTAGCATCCAACTAAACAGGATGGTTCCTATGCTGCTAGCCCAGTCAGAGGACGGACAGCTCTGCAGCCTCAGACATGTCACCATGAGAGTCGGTGCTGCTGAGGCAGATCTGAAACCTCAGGACGTCTCCAGATAAATTTCAAAATTAAAAATGTCAGGGGAACAAGGGTCAGTGGGGAAAACACCTGAGGGGATATCATTAGGCCTAGAGATGCTGTCTTTCCTGCTGTAGCCCCCTTTAGGGCCTAGGGGCCGCAAGCTCTAATGTCTTGCATGCTGGCTGCCACAAGGAGGCCTCCTCCAAAAGGCTTCTGGCCTCCCAGAGTAACAGGCGAAGAGCTGTGCCATCATTAAAATGCCAGCAGCCGTGTAAAATGGTTCATCATCAGGGCCTTCAGTTATCAAAGTCTGCTGTCTGCCTCTGTGTAACCGGAAACCAGCGCCCTTCTCAGCCGGCCACTGGGACATTTGCCATCCTGACCTGGCACTTATATTTGTACTGTGATCCACACTAAGTTCAGAGAGCAGTTGAAGAAAGTGATGAAACATCATTTTACTTTATTGTTAAATGCATTAAATGGTGAGCATAAAACTGAAGGACTTTCCAGTATCAGAACTCAATCCTGCCTATATAAATTTTACCCTGTTCACTGAACGAATAAAGCTCTCTGGTCCAGAATGTTCTACCTCATGCTGTGCCTTAATTCTCATTGCATAATTAATGTCCATCCAGCTCATCTCATTCCCATTTCCTCCCAAACCCTTGCCCTCCCCCCACCCAACACCAGCATCTCCCCATCTTGGCCACCCATCTGGTAAAATTCTGCCCATAATCTCCTTAGACTGAGTGTGGGACTTGTCAAACACTACACACGTGTTTTGAAATATTGTATCTAAAATATGGATTGTCCCACACATGGTAAGACTCCTTTTCAACCTTGTTCCCTGTGAGCGACATACTGTTCCTTACTGAAGAATGTCTTGGTTGACTTATTTTCCAGGAACTCCGTCTTTTACTACTCCACCTTCTCTAAATATGAAAATAATGCCAATTGTTACAAAAATCTTCTAAAGAACTTGGGAGGACCAAGAGTATTTGCATGACTTAACAATCATCCCTGTTCTCAATACCATTGTCAGCTTACAATCTTTCCCAGCCCCAGCCTGTCCCAGCATTGTAGCTATGGTAGATAATGCCTTAAACTGAGAGAATGATTCCTGATCATAATTCCTGACCCAAATGGTCTTTTCTCCATCAATGGAATGGAATTTTCACTATTTTGTTGGACCTCATCTAAGAATTGATAATACATTCAACTAGACCTCATTGATGAAATTGTTTTTGACCACAATCATCACTTTTTGTGCAGCTCCTGGTAATTTTAAAACCACATCACCCCCTTGCAATATTAAGGGATTGATATCGCAAAACCATCTTTAAAACTGGATGGTAATTTTTCGGAACTCATCATAGCATCTCACAAAGTGGCCTTGCCAACAGCCAGCAGGCAGCCCTCAAGGCAAAATGAACAGAAAATTCCTGTTTACTCTAATCTTCCTTACTATACCTCTGCTCGAACTGCCCTTTCAAAGAGAATTTTGGTAAACGGATGAATATAGTTTGGAACATTATAGCAGATAGTGTCACTGATTTTTAAATGTAAAGATTTTCCACAGTTAAAATTGCCCTCTTTTGTTGGAAGTTGAGACTCTTCCGATAATCTGTATTTACAGAGGAATTGTAAGTCTTCCTGCAAGTTTTTTTTCAGTTTTACATTTTATTAATTATCGTCACAAGTAGGCTTATGTTAATGCTGCACTGAAGTTACTGTGAAAATCTCCTAGATGCCACTCAGGCACCTGTTCTAGTTAACCAAGGGAGAATTTAGCATAGCCAATCCACCTAAACAGCACATCTTTCAGACTGTGGAATGAAACTGGAGCACCGGAAGGAAACCCGTGTAGATACGGGGAGAATGTGCAAACTCCACACAAACAGTGACCCAAGCCGGGAATTGAATCTAGGTCTCTGGCGCTATGAAGTAGTAGTGCTAACTGCTGTGGCACCTGTGACTTAAGACAGTGACTTAAAAAATGAGGCATTGTTGATTTACTTTATGCAATTAACCCTAAGAGAGTAGTAGGTAATCACTGCTTGGAGAATATTGCCTAGGCCACATTTGATCCTGGAACTAAAGTATTTTGGTGTTACTTTCTAGACATTAAACAGGTTAGGGTTAACTATTCTGTTATCTTTGTCTCCACAGCATTGCGTTCAGGTCTCCCAGACCGCTGTAAGGACCCTGCAGATAGGGGTAACTGTAATGAATCCATAACCAAATACTTCTACAACAGTTCCATTAACAACTGCGAGACCTTTATCTACAGTGGATGCGGAGGAAATAAGAACAAGTTTAGCACCAAACAGTTATGTCGCCGGACCTGCAGGAAAAGTATAAACATTGAAACAACATTCCTGTTCTTGTGTGAGCAGAGTACAAAGTTGCTGGAAACCTGAAGTAAAAACAGAAAATGTTGAGAGAACTTGCCTGCCATTCATGCTCCCACTGCAGCGAAGTCGGAGAATTTGGCGACTAGCCAAATCTTCGTTCACTGTGACGGGATGGGTAAATCCTACCAGTGTGAATGGTGGTAAGATCCGGCCAGAGAATTCTGACATAAGGCCACAGACATGAAACATTTAACTCAATTTTTCTTGCCGTCCGATCTACTGAATGTTTCCATATTTTTCTGATTCTGACCTCTTAGAACCATAGAAAATTTACAGCTCAGAAACAGGCCTTTTGGCCCTTTTTTGTCTGTGCCGAACCATTTTTTGCCTAGTCCCACTGACCTGCACTTAGACCATATCCCTCCACACCCCTCTCATCCATGTACCCGTCCAAGTTTTTCTTAAGTGTTAAAAGTGACCCCGCATTTACCACTTTATCCGGCAGCTCATTCCACACTCCCACCACTCTCTGTGTGAAGAAGCCCCCCCTAATATTCCCTTTAAACATTTCTCATTTCACCTTAACCCATGCCCTCTGGTTTTTTTCTCCCCTAGCCTCAGTGGAAAAAGCCTGCTTGCATTCACTCTATCTATACCCATCAAAATCTTATACACCTCTATCAAATCTCCCCTCATTCTTCCATGCTCCAGGGAATAAAGTCCTAACATATTCAATCTCTCTCCGTAACTCAGCTTCTCAAGTCTTGGCAGCATCCTTGTGAACCTTCTCTGCACTCTTCCAACCTTATTTACATTCTTAGGTGACCAAAACTGTACACAACACTCTAAATTCGGCCGCACCAATGCCTTATGTAACCTTACCATAACACTCCGACTTTTATACTCGATACTCCGATTTATGAAGGCCAATGTATCAAAAGCTTCTTGTGCTACTGAACACTGTAAAGGGAGCTGGGTGTGATACAGCGAAATATCGCAGAAGTGAACATTATGAGCATTCAAGTTTTAAAATTAATAGCGATAATGCTGTACAAATGCTTTCTGCTATAGAATAGGGGTAGGATTTCCAATGCAGCTAGCCATGTGTTTCGCAGTGGCAGAGGTGTTTGGCCGCTGATGGGATCTTCTGGTCCAACCGTTGTCAATGGGACTTCCCGTTGAATGCACCCCTTATCCTGGGAATCTTGTTGTGGGGGAACTCTGTTGGTGGGACCAAAAGATCCCGCTGGCGTGAATGGCTGGAAAGTTCAGGCCCAAGAATATATAGAATGGGGATGCAATTAAACACATTTTACAATATATTGGAAACTTGGAAGCTCTGCTTTGACAACGGGTCATCTGGACTCAACAGCAGCTCTTTTCTCTCCTTACAAATGCTGCCAGACTTGCTGAGATTTTCCAGCATTTTCTCTTTTGGTTTCAGATTCCAGCATCCGCAGTAATTGCCTTTCATCATAAACGTGATAACAATCCAAACTTGACATCAGCTGTTTGAAATAGTATACAGAATTTGGCTACACTCCCTAGACTATATCGTACTTGAATGCTTTCCATGAAGTTGTCATTCTACTGCAAACTAACTATTTAATGTTGACTCATTTTTATTGGATTTTTTTTACTTGATTTGTAGTTGGACATTGATTCAAAAAGCAATAGCTCCCTCTACTGATCAGTGTCACGTCAATTGAGACATTCTTATTTGAGTGACTGGGACCAGTGGAAGTCACTCTGTGGCAGCAACTCGTTTTGAAAGTTCAGAGCTAGGTGCCAGGACGCAAGTTAGTATTCGTAACCAGAGCCTTTGGCACATTAGTAATTTAATTACCTGAATGGGGTGCAAATTGCTGCCTGTAAACTGCCAGGTTAGTTTTAGAAAGAAAGTCAAAAGTAGCAAACATGATAGATATTCTGATAAGAGGAAGACTTCCTCTTGTGTTTCTGATGTGGTTACTATATTAATGCCAAAGAAAATATCTTAACGGGGAACTTACCCTTCTCTTCCTCCATCCAGTTTGCAGTCATGTTGTCCACTGTCCATAATGGGGCTGCTTCAGGTCACGAGTGATGCTGTTCTGTGAGACTGGCTCAAACTTAATATTATGTTCTATTGTGCAGTTCTGGTCACCTCACGACAGAAAGAATGTGGAAGCTATTGAGAGGGCGCAGAGGAGATTTACAAGGATGTTGCCTGGATTGGGAGGCATGCCTTATGAAGATAGATTGAGGGAGCTAGGTCTCTTCTCCCTGGAGAGACGAAGGTTGAGAGGCGACCTGATAGAGGTTTATAAAATGTTGAGAGGAATAGATAGGGTGGATTCTCGGAGGCTATTTCCCCGGGCTGAAATGGTCGCTACGAGAGGACATAGCTTTAAAGTGCTGGGAAGCAAGTACAGAGGAGATGTTAGGGAAAAGTTTTTCACTGAAAGGGTGGTGAGTGAATGGAATCAGCTGCCGTCGGTGGTGGTAGAGGCGAACTCTATGGGGTCTTTTAAAAGACTTCTGGATGAGTATATGGGATCTAATGGCATTGGGAGTTACAGATAGTTCTATGGCTTGGTAGGTATAGATGTGATTGGTGCAACTTGTGGGCCGAAGGGCCTGTTTGTGCTGTAGTGTTCTACGTTCTATTTGTGTTCAACAATTAAAGAGCAAAATATTTTAGCCACTGTTTTTCATAAAAAGCATATTGAATAAAAATCTGCTTCCAAAGTACTCATTGCCCTTTAACCGCCGCTTCATGCTAGGAGGTGTACTTTGGACTAGGCCACAAAGGTCTATTTTAAATGTGAAACTTTAGCTCTTTCATAAATATGTGTTTAATTCGGGTGAATGATTTGTGCATCTTTCTTGTTGGCTGCTTTGATAAATTAAACTGATTTATTCAGAATTCCTGAATGTTATAAAAATATTGGGTATGAGGCCTTGGAAGAACCTGGGCTCTATCCTTCCCAGGTTTACTGAACATGTTCTTACACACATCAACAAATCATCAAATACCGACAGTGCGGAAGGAGGCAAATTAACCATCAAGTCTGCACTTACTCTCTGATACAGTGCGTTACTCAGACACACCCTACCCTATCCCTGTAGCGCTACACATTTACCATGGCTAATCTATCTAACCTACACATATTTGAACACTAAAGGGCCATTTAGCACGGCCAATCCACCTAACTTGCTGTGGGAAGTAACCAGAGCACCTGGAGGAAAGACACGGACATGGGCAAATGTGCAAACTGACAGGAATTGAACCTGGGCCCCGGCGCTGTGAGACAGCAGTGCTAACCACTGTGCTGCTCCACACTATGTAGCTCTGAATGCAACAACAATTGCTTCAACCATGAAGAAAACAACTCAAATAAATTAACATTTCACAGCAATTAAACGTCTTTATTTTAACTTTCAGGAACCAGAGGGTAACAGCTCTGAAGATTGACTGAAAATACATTCAATGTTCAAACAAACTCTGAGAAGAATCGGATTGGCAAAGGACCCTTCGTAATTTCCTGGGATTTAAAATTACACGCTACCTGAAGATGCCCTTTCAATATCTCTGCTTAGACTGTTTTCTTGTTTGCAAAAGCCATGTTAGTGAGCACAGTAGCATGTTGGCATGTCCCCAGTTATCAATATCTGCAAACTTGCATCAAAGGTAGAGGACATATGCTGTAGGCATTATCAGAAAGATGCAGTTCCTGTTGGACCTGGGACAGTCTTCAAGATGATCTGTGTGCGTTTAAGTAGTTGGTTGTGAGAAATTGTCAGGAAGCTTGCACTTTAGAATTTGTAAAGTCAGTATGATACATTGAAAAATAATGATCAGCCAAGTCTGTATTCACCTGAGATAGAAGATCCACTTCCCTTTTTAAAAAATGAAAAATCAGAATTGTCTTCATTTTCCAGAGTGTAGGTATATCATTCTTTTTTTTACTGTGAAGTAATACATTGCAAATTCCATCATCATACTGATTGAACAGCAGATAAGCAAAAAAGATCTGCCAAATACTTCTTAATGAACACCATAACCTTACAATTCTGATGGCTGGGACTTAAGAATTTGACCGTGTAGCCAGTCACATTCACTTTAACTTGCTGAAGAATTGAAAGTGCAATGTCTCAAACCATATTTATAGTTGCAAAAGGAGCGCTCATTTATTTTTTTCTTCTTAGTTCAGTACATGAGCCCTATATATTTTTAAACAATGGCTTAAAATACTAGAGGCCTGCTTGACTCTACCACCACAGACTGGAAACCTTTTAATATAATAAGAATCCTTCCTTAACATGTTTGTATTAAGGGTTAGAGTGCCATTATATCAAAGTAGGCTGCAATTTAGTCAGATTTTTCAGGTTTCTGCCTTGTCATAATGCTTTTCATTTATGGTTTCTATCTTTTGAATAAGAAAATCCCCTTATGAGTGATTCACAAATCAAGTTTCTGCTGAATGAGTATATTTGGTATCAGTTAATGTATTATAAAAATGCATAGCATTACAACGATAAGAAGCTCTGAAAGAAAGTACACAGTTTGTATTCCAGCCTGAAGTAATTCATTCTTTTTAATACTCTTATATATCTCATCAGGAATGTGTGTTAGCTGTGGCATTTGCAATTGTTTCTTAATTACAACATTAATATGGCAATTAAAAGATGCTCTGCTTTTGTGGCATAAAATAATTAATAACCTATGAATGTGTTTTTGCCTTATTTAATGTTCCAAATATTTTATCATTGATAAAATAATAAGATATTCATTGCCTGCCCTTTCCCCGAAGCCATTAACATCTGCTGCACACTGGTCCCACAATGATCATTCCTCAGTGCTTTGCAGAATTGGCCTTGCTTCATGTATGAGTCTGGCTGGTGGATTCTGCTAACCTTCCATCCAAGGGAGACTAGGCTTAGCATTTTTAAATTAGTGCATGAAATGGATTGAATGTCAGCAGGCATGCAACTTTGCACCACTGGCTTCCATGGCAGTTCAGGAAAATTCATAATAAGGGATAAAGAAATTGCCGAGAAATTCAATTCATACTTTGCTTCAGTCTTCACAAAGGAAGACATGAATAATGTACCAAAGGTTCCGAGAGAAACGAGTTTTAGTGAGGAGCTGAAGGAAATCAGCATTAGCACAGAAATGTTTTTGGGGAAGTTGATGGGATTGAAGATGGATAAATCTTCAGGTCTTGATAATCTTCACCCCAGTGTATTTAAGGACGTGGTCCGCGAAATAGTAGATCCACTGGTGGTTATTTTCGAAAATTCTTTGGAGTCTGGACTAGAAGCTACAGATTGGAGGGTAAGAAATGTAAGCCTGCTATTCAAAAAGGGAGGTAGAGAGAAAAGAGGCAATATGGACCAGTAAGCTTAACGTTGGTACTGGGGAAGTTGCTAGAGTCTATTATCAAGGATTTCATAAGTCAGCATTTGGAAAGCAGTGGTATAATCAGAAAAAGTCAGTATGGATTCACAAAAGGGAAGTTGTGCTTGATGAATCTATTGGAATTTTTTGAGATGTAACTAGTAGAGTTGACTGAGGAGAACCAGTGGATGTGGTTTATTTAGACTTTCAGAAGGCTTTTGACAAGGTATCACATAATGGCCTACTGTGTAAAGTTAAAGCACATGGGATTGCAGATAATGTCTTGAGCTGGATAGAAAACAGGCTAATAGATAGGAAGCAAAGAGTTGGCGTTAATGGGTCTTTTTCTGATTGACAGTCAGTGATAGCAGAGTTCTGCAGGGATCTGTGCTCGGACCCCAACTGTTCACAGTATATATTAACGACTTAGATGAGGGAACTGAATGTATTATCTCCAAATTTGCAGATGATACAAAATTGGGTGGGATGGTGAGCTGTGGGGAGGATGCAGAGATGTTTCAGCATGATTTCGACTGGTTGAGTATGTGGGCATATGTATGGCAGATGCTGCATGATGTGGATAAATGTGAGGTTGTGGTAGCAATAATAGGAAGACAGGTTATTACTTGGATAGATAAATTGAGAGAGGTGGATACTCATCGAGACCTTGGCATTCTCATGTATCAGTTGCTGTATGCGAGCAGATACAGCAAGGCAGTAAAAAAGGCCACACAAGTTATATGTTGGCCTTCATAGCGAGAGGATTTGAGTGTAGGGATGGGGATGTTTTGTTGCAATTGTATAAGGTGTTGATGAGGCCACACCTGGACTATTGTGTGTCCTTATCTGAGGAAGGATGTCCTTGCTATCAAGGGAGTACAGCTAAGGTTTCCAGGCTGATTCTTGGGTTGGCAGGTATGTCATATCAGGAGTGAATAAGTCTGTTAGGATTATAATAATTGAAGTTTAGAAGAGTGACAGGGGATCTCATAGATACTTATAAAACTCTAACAGGGTTAGACAGAGTAGATTCAGAAAGAATGTTCCTAATATTGGGGGAGTCCAGAACTAGGGGCCTTACTTTGAGGATAAGGGGTAAACCTTATAGAACTGAGGTGAGGAGAAATTTCTTCACCAGAGGGTGGTGAATGTGTGGAATTCACTACCGAAGAAAGTAGTTGAGGCCAAAACGTTGTCTGATTTCTTGGGGCTAAAGGGATCAAGGGATATGAGGGAAGGGGGATCAGTATATCGAATTTAATGATCAGCCATGATCAAAATGAATGGCGGAGCAGGCTCAAAGGGCCAAATGGCCAAATCCCGCTTCTAGTTTGCTATGTTTCACAGCTAGGATCCTGACCCCAAATCATTTTCACTGAGGGCGGCCTGGAGGTTCAGATCAGCTGCATGCATGTCTTCCTGGCAGATAGGCTAATTATTGATAATTAAAGGGTCCATTACGGCCCATTTCTCACGCCATCTGTGATTTACAGTTGGCAATGCAATCAACCCACATCAAGCTGGACCATGTCCAAGCAAACGCTTAAGCAGAAAGTGAGTGTGGAGGTGGGCTTGGGCTGTTGGTGGGGGTTGGGGGGGGTGGGGTTGATCAAGAAATCACACAAGGTGCCCCTTCCACCCCCAACCTGTAACAGCCACTGGTTGTTCCTGAAGAGCTTGTTACTGCAGGATCTTGGGCAGGGTATTGTAAAAACTATAGCATTTATAAAGGTAAAATTAATTTTAAACCTTTGTTCAAATTATGCATTTACAATTATTGCAGAAAATTTTGGACAAGTGGAAATCTCTTTTTGTTGGCACTAGTTTTACACTCCGCCTGCATCTGACCCTTCCCACCATCAGGATCTTTCAGTCCTGCCAGAGTCAACAGAAATTTGAATGGCTCTCACTAATCTGACTGCAGTTACTATTTGCTCTGAAGCGACTTTTCAAGCCTTTCTAGCACCCATAGAATCTACAGTGCAGAAGGAGGCCATTTGGCCCATCGAGCCTGCACCGACAATAGTCCCACCCACGTGCTGTCCTATCTCGTAACCCCACATATTTACCCTCCAATTCCCCTATATTAAGGGGCAATTTATCATGGTCAATCAACCTAACCTGCACATCTTTGGAGTGTGGGAGGAAATCGGAGCATCCAGAGAAACTAGGCACGGGGAGGATGTGCAAGCTCCACACAGACGACCTGAGGCCAGAATTGAACTCTTTAAATCAACAAGGATGAATGCAAATGGTCAAGAGCTTTAGGTCTCTGTGTGTCCAGATCATCAGCAATCAGTCCTGGACCTTCCATGCTGACACTATCATTAAGAAAGCCCACCTACGCCTCAACCTCCTCAGGAGGCCAAGGAAATTTAGCATGTCCACTATGACTCTCATCAACTTTTACAGATGCACCATAGAAAACATTCTTTCTGATTGTATCACAGCTTGGTATGACTCTTGCTCCAACCAACACTGCAAGACACTACAAAGGATTGTGAATGTAACTCATCCATCACTCAAACCAATGTCCCACCCACAGACATTGTCTACACTTCCGCTGCCTTGGAAAAGCAGGCAGCATAATTAAGGACCCCATGTATCCCGACACACTGTCTTCCACCTTCTTCCATTGGGAAAATAATGCAAAAGCCTGAGGGCACATGCCAACCAACTCAAGAACACCTTCTTCCCTGCTACCATCAGAATCTTGAATGAATCTACCCTATACTGAGTTGATCTTTCGCTACACCCTAACTACAAGTGTAACATTATACTCTACACTCTCTCCTTTCCTTCTTTATAACCGATATGCTTTGTCTGTATAGCACGCAAGAAACAATACTTTTCAGTGTATACACCTGACAATAATAAATCAAATCAAATCACTTCCTATGCTGACCAAGTCAATGTTCTCACTCCCAGCGACTTGCAGCTGCAACCCCAGAGAGGTAATCCCTCTGAGGAACCATCACTTGGACACCAACAAGGGGGGGTGTGCGATGCATGAAATCCATATTAAAGACCCCCTACAAACCCCATCCACATCATTGGAGACCATTGGAGACCAAGAGCGCCACAATAAGAGATCTGCAAAGGCTTGCAAGCAGCAACCCCTCTCCCCACTCCCAAACAGCTCCATCCCCAAGAATTACTAAGTTGGTTCCTCCAATCCTCTCCTGTGCTCCCTCTCCATTGGACTCCCTAGTGGGTAGTGATGACCTGAGCTTCCATCTCCAATATCCCCTTCAGAAGTGAGTGCACCAGGATCATGTTTTGTACAGCTGTTGTAAACAGTGTCAACATGACATCAAGTTGACATGGGTTGAATATTCAAAGAGGGTGGAAGCCACAGAGTTCAGCACATGCGCATTGGTGCCCTCTGCTGCTACTGCAGGATTGCCGGTGAATTAACCCCGCCCCTTCCTCTACAGGTCAGGAATGGTCTGGTACATTTTTTCCGGCACTGAATGCATAAAATGCTGGATTTGAATTCACCCAAAAAGCAGGTGAGAAACTCTCCCATTCTTTCTCAGAATCGGAGAATCCCAACCGTGGGTGAGGTCGGTGAATCCAGTCCCCAATTTCATCACAAAATCATAGATTCTCTACAGTGCAGAAGAAGGCCATTTGGCCCATTGAGCCTGCACCAAAAACAATCCCATTCTGGCCCTATTCCCAAAAACCCATGTATTTACTCTACTAATCCCTCTTACATGAAGGGGCAGTTTAGCATGCCCAATCAACCTAACTGGCCCATTTTCGAACTGTGGGAGCAAACTGGAGCCCCCTGAGGAAACCCACACAGACATGGGGAGAACATGCAAACTCCACACAGATAGTGACCTGATGCCAGAATTCGAACTTGAGAGCCAGCGCAGTGAAAATTGGAAAGAACTTAGAGCTGGCCCAGCAGTTTAAAACTGCGCATGTATCTCACCCATTATTTAAACTAACATGAGATTTCTAAAGTTTACCAATTATACTTTGGGAAGTAGATAAGTCAGCCACTGTTAAATTAACTGTCTCAAAATAGCTTCAATATTCTGACATACTGGACCTGATTTAATATAGATTAGTGGCATATATGAGTCAGGATATTGATTGATGGCCTGGAATTTTGCGAAACCAGTATGACTCAAGAATCATGTAATAATGGCGAATGCATTCCAATTCTGGGATTTCTGTTCCCATTGCCAGGCTGTCTGATTTTAGTTAACCAATCTTCTGCCTTTAAAGGTTGTGGGCAGGTTTGGGTTGCGAGCTCACATCCTGCACTCCTGATCTGACAGGCTCCATTATGAAATGAGGCATGTCCTAGACTTCCACAATTTTCATGGTCAGGTCAGACGTTTAAAGTCTTGTGGGTCACGGCCCCTCCGCGGGATTATGAACCTTAGTGTGTAGGGTTTTAAAGGATGAGTTTAAAAAGTTCTTCTCACGACACCCCCGCCCCATGCCAAGATATTCCCCCAGCCACCATGACATCTATCACAAGTTATGCTCCTTCCCCATCACCTCTCCCCCCATGTTCCTTATACCAAGCTATTCCCCTCCATGGCCCCTCATACCCACTATGCTAAGCTATGACCCTCCATATCTACTGCATTTGCAATCTTTTTGCCATTCACCCACAAGGGCACCCAGGTCCCTCTGCACAGCAGCATGCTGCAATTTTTTACCATTTGAATAATAGTCCATTTTGCCGTTATTCCTACCAAAATAGACAAGCTCACATTTACAAACATTATGCTCCAGACCCTTACCCACTAATTTAAACTATGTATATCTCTTTGCAGACTTTCAGTGTCCTCTGCACACTTTGCTCTACCACTCATCTTAGTGTCACCTGGGAACTTTGACACACAACACTTGCTCCCCAACTCCAAAACAGCCATGTAAAGTCTAAATAGTTACAGTCCCAACACTAATCCCTAAAGCACAGCACAACCACTGAACCAGAAAAACATCCATTTATCGTCACTCCTTATTTTTTCTTAGTTAGCCAATCTTCTATCCATGCTAATACATTACCCATAACGCTGTGCACCTTTACCTTATGCAGCAGCCTATTGTGCAGCACTTTGTTTAATGCCTATTGGAAATCTAGATGCACTGCATCCACCAGTTCTCCATTGTCCACTGTGCTCGTAATGTCAACTTGTAAGATGAAGTCTCATCCAGGGGCCTAAATCGAGGCATTAGAAGCTATCCACTGGGAGCAGCTGAAAGAGTTAAATAAGAACGGCTGGCTTGAACTGTTTTTCTTCAGCTAGACCCTTTGCTCAGAGTATATAAAACCAGACACTCTCTGCGGGACTGCACTGAGTGCAATTTCAAACAGAGTGTGGATGGTTGCTGAGAAGAAGTTTGATGAGGAGGGGAGGGTGAAACTCCTTTTATTTTCTAACTTTTTCACCATGTAGAAATTGTTTTCTGTGCACTAAAGAGAAAGGGGTGAGCTATTGATGAGTTTCTGGTGAATACCTGGTAAGTGGTAAAGGTCTATTTTCCAAAGTTTTCAAATAACGTGGGAGTTTGTGAAATGATTAATAAATATCTAAAGAAGATAAATAATTGAATAAAATAATTAAGTAATTAATTAAAGCTCACAAGTGGCAGGGCAGGTGATGTATCAAGGTTGCAGCATGTAGAAGCTCATGGATGCCAGCTTTATCCAGAGAAAACATGTCTGCAGCACCAAGTTCTCGACTCAAACTCATTGAGCTGGATGCTGAGCTGCAGACACTGCAACACATTTGGGAGGGTGAGAGTTACCTGGATGCTTTGCTTCAGCAAGTGGTCACACTCCATAGGAGAGGATCACCTGATTTAGAAAGTGGTCAGAGTCAGGGAGGTGTGACTGTAGTTGAGGTTGGTAAGTGGAAACCAGAGGGCAGCAGTGCAGGATGTCACCCTCTGCAGCAGGTTTGAGATTCTTTCAGTTGGTTTGGATGAGAGTAGGGGCTGCTGGATGGATGAGATGACGAATAATGGCGCTGGGATACAGCATGCCAGTCTAGTAAGGGGAGAGAACAAGAATATAGTTCTTGCAGGGGACAACGTTGAGAGGGGGATTGATGCTGTCCTCTGTAGCAAAGAGCGAGAGTCCAGATGGCTGCACTGTCTGCCCAGTGCCAGGATTCGGGATATCTGCTCAGGGCTGGAGAGGAACTTGCAGGGAGGATCCAGTGGTCGTGGTTAAAGTAGGCAGAATGAGGAAGGAGGTTCTGTGTAGACAGTATAAGAATTTAGGCACCAAATTAAGAAGCAGAACATCAATAGCAATAATTTCCAAGTTATTACCTGAGCCACATGCAAATTGGCAAAGGACAAGTATGATTAGAGAAATGAATGCGTAGCTTAAAGACTGAGAGAAGTGGATTCCAGTTCATGGGGCACAGGAACCAGTTACTTTAAAACAATTTATCAAGTGCCGATTTAGTATCTACTGAAGGACAAAGAGAAATAAAGCTCAGTAAATCTGAAATTCAAGTGCTAGAGAATATTTAAGTCTATTTAAATAAAAAGACATGTTGTGCACAAAATGATTCCACATAACAGGATAAATACAATAAGTAAGCTAGTGTGTCAGGTGTGGACAGCTTCTCGTGTTATTCCAATGGGGGACACTAAGTGGCGCTAGACACCTGCATTGTAAATCCTTAGCGAGGTTGGGACTGTTGGTGGTTCGTGATATTTCCACTTGCTGGAGAATTAACAAAGCAGCAACTTCTCACAGGGTCACTCATTTAAGATCTATCCATGGTGTTTTTTTCCCCCATGTCGAATGCAATTTGTTTCGTGTACCCATTTACTTATATAAAAAAAATCTCAATTGAGGAGTCTTTCAAATTCCCAGTCAAAGATTTATAGAACTGCACCCATTTCGAGAATGGAAAGATTCCTCTAAAGTCTCGTCCAAGTTTACATTTTGTTGCATTTAAGAGCATTCTCATTAAGAGCACCTTGCAGAGCCACTCCCTCTAGTCAGTGAAGGGCCAGTTTAGTGTTTGAAAAGGTCAGCTGGTGAGGAGACTGAACTGGGAGCAGATTATGGTTCAGCTCACTCCAAATATATAGACAGAAAATGCTGAAAATCTCAGCAAGTCTGACAGCATCTGGGGAGAGAACAGAGTTAACCTTTCAATGTTGTCCCTGTTCTCTCTCTCCACAGATGCTATGAGGCCTGCTGAGATTTTCCAGCATTTTCTGTTTTTGTGTCAGGTTCCAACATCCGCAGGACTTTTGCTTTTAGCCGAGAATATGGAATTGATTTCCCAGGTTATCTGGTAATGTTTATGGGCAGTGGTGCAAAGAATAGGGGCTATGAGAAAGAACAGCCCCTAAGTCAAGTCAATGAGACACTGCTTCTCAATACTTAGGAGTTTAGAAAATATGCCAACATATCAGAAAGATTTTTAGTTTATAGTTTAGCGTGGAATCAGATAAAAACGCATGAACTGTTCAAACCTCCTTGTCGAACGTGCAGCCACAGAATTGATGATATGTTTCTAACCATTTGATACTGACTCTGCTTTATTTAGGTGCTGCCCCTGTCTGCAGTCTGTGAATTGATACTGACATGGGTTGGATGTAGGGCCACTATTCTATTAATGCCACAGTCGGTAGCAGGGACTGCCTGAGGCGTTATCCAAACATTTCACAGCACCATAACCCCGCATACAGAAGAAAGCGAGGTCAAGTAAAGCAAACACCGCCATTTCTCACTTCTAGCCCATAGTCACTTCATCATGCCTTTCATTATTAGAACTGAGATTATCTAGTTAGGAAGATTTGCCCACAGACAGAGAATAACCGAAGTGCGTGCAAAAAAAGAGTATGCACAGATCAGGAGAAAGATTGATAGAGACAGACACTAAGAGAAGGAGACTGAGAAAATTGAACGTTGAAGGAGTGATACCGACCGGGAGAGATGGTCACTGCGAGAGATGGTCACCGAGAGATGGTCACTGGGGGAGATGATCACTGAGAAAGGTAACTGAGAGAGATTGACACTGAGAGAGATGGACACAGAGAGATGGACACTGGGAGAGATGGACACTGAGAAAGGTGACAGGGAGATGGACACTGGGAGAGATGGACACTGGGAGAGAGACACTGGGAGATATGGACACTGGGAGAGATGGACACTGAGAAAGGTGACACAGAGAGATGGACACTGGGAGAGATGGACACTGAGAAAGGTGACACAGAGATATGGACACTGGGAGAGATGGACACTGAGAAAGGTGACACAGAGAGATGGACACTGGGAGAGATGGACACTGAGAAAGGTGACACAGAGATATGGACACTGGGAGAGATGGACACTGAGAAAGGTGACACAGAGAGATGGACACTGGGAGAGATGGTCACTGGGAGAGAGACACTGGGAGATATGGACACTGGGAGAGATGGACACTGAGAAAGGTGACACAGAGAGATGGACACTGGGAGAGAGACACTGGGAGATATGGACACTGGGAGAGATGGACACTGAGAAAGGTGACACAGAGAGATGGACACTGGGAGAGATGGACGCTGAGAAAGGTGACACAGAGAGATGGACACTGGGAGAGATGGACACTGAGAAAGGTGACACAGAGAGATGGACACTGGGAGATATGGACACTGGGAGAGATGGACACTGAGAAAGGTGACACAGAGAGATGGACACTGGGAGAGATGGACACTGAGAAAGGTGACACAGAGAGATGGACACTGGGAGAGAGACACTGGGAGATATGGACACTGGGAGAGATGGACACTGAGAAAGGTGACACAGAGAGATGGACACTGGGAGAGATGGACGCTGAGAAAGGTGACACAGAGAGATGGACACTGGGAGAGATGGACACTGAGAAAGGTGACACAGAGATGGACACTGGGAGAGAGGGATACTGGGAGAGATGGACACTGAGAAAGGTGACACAGGGAGATGGACACTGGGACAGAGATGGACACTGGAGGAGGTGGACACAGAGAGATGTTCATTGGGAGAGATGGACACTGAGAGTGATGGACACAGAGATGGACACTGAAAGTGATGGACACTGGAAGAGAGAAGGACACTGGGAGAGATGGACACTGGGAGAGAGATGGACAATGAGAGAAATGGCACTGGCAATGATGGACACTGGGAGAGAGATGGACACAGAGAGATGGACACTGGGTGAGACAGTCACTGGGAGAAAGATGGACACTGAGATGGACACTGAGAAAGATGGACACTGAGAAAGATGGACACGGAGAGATGGACACTGAGAAAGATGGACACGGAGAGATGGACACTGAGAAAGATGGACACTGAGAAAGATGGACACTGAGAGAGATGGACACTGAGAGAGATGGACACTGGGAGAGATGGACACTGGGAAAGATGGACACTGGGTGAGACAGTCACTGGGAGAGAGATGGACACTGAGAGAGATGGACACAGAGAGATGGACACTGAGAAAGATGGACACTGAGAGATGGACACTGAGAAAGATGGACACTGAGAGATGGACACTGAGAAAGATGGACACTGAGAGATGGACACTGAGATGCCATTGAAAGAGATGGACATTTGGTAAGCTGGACAGCGAGAGGTAGACATCTGGGGAGATGGACCTTAAAAGAGGCGAAATCTGAAGGAGGTGGATAGTGTGTGAGTTAAACTCTAGGAGAATGGGAACTTGGAGAGATGGCCACCAGGCTACACTGACACTGGAAGAGTTGGACACCAAGGAAGATTGATACCATAAGAGATGGACGTTAAGGGTGAGATGAACATGGGTAAGATGGACATTGTAGGAGGTAGACATAGGAAATGACAGACACTAGGAGTGATGGCCAATAATTGAACTGAATCCAGGGAGAGATGGCAGCTGGGAGTTATGGATACAGGTGGAGAAACTGGGAGAAGTGGGCACTGGGTTAGATGGACACTAAGTAAGGTGGAGACTGAGAGAGATGTATGCTGTGAGAGATGAACACCAGGGTGAGATTGACACTGGACATGATGGAAACAGGGAAAGGTGCACCTTTGGTGAGAACTGGCACTAAATGAGAAGGACACTGTGAGAGATGGAGATTGAGGAAGATCAACACTGGAGGAGATGGAGACTGAGGGAGATGGACACTGTGAGAGATGGAGACTGAGGGAGATGGACACTGGGGAAGATGGTCACTGAGAGAGTTGAACACTTGGTGAGATAGACACTAAAAGAGATCTAAACATTGTGAAGAATGGACACCCGGAGAGCTGCACACTGGGAGAGATAGGCTTTGGAAGTGGTGAACTCAGAGAGATGGGCACCATATGAGTTACACAAATGGGAGAGATGGACACTAGTAGTTTTGGACACTGGAAAATATGGACACTGGGAGGGATAGACAATTGGAATGATGGACTCTGGGAGAGGCAGACAACTGGAATGATGGTCACTGGGAGAGGCAGACAACTGGAATGATGAATATTGGGAGAGACAGACAACTGGAATGATGGATACTGGAAGAGATAGACAACTGGAATGATGGTCACTGGGAGAGGCAGACAACTGGAATGATGGACACTGGGAGAGACAGACAACTGGAATGATGAATATTGGGAGAGACAGACAACTGGAATGATGAACATTGGGAGAGACAGACAACTGGAATGATGGATACTGGAAGAGATAGACAACTGGAATGATGGTCACTGGGAGAGACAGACAACTGGAATATTGGACACTGGGAGAGACAGACAACTGGAATGATGAACATTGGGAGTGACAGACAACTGGAATGATGGACACTGGGAGTGATGAATGCTGAAAGAGAGGTAAACTAGGAAAGATGGTCACTGAGAGTGATGGAAATCTGTTTGAAGTGTATTTATTGATGTCACAAGTCAGATTGCATTAACACTGCAATGAAGTTACTGTGAAAATCACTTAGTCACCACACTCCAGTGCCTGTTCGGGTACACTGAGGGAGAAGTTAGCATGGCCAATGAACCTAATCAGCACATCTTTCAGACTGTGGGAGGAGACGGGAGCACCCGAAGGAAACCCACACAGACACAGGAGAACGTGCAGACTCTGCACCTACAGTGACCCAAGTTGGGAATCAAACCCAGATTCCTAATGCTGTGAGGCAGCAGTGCTAACCATTGTGCCTCATGCTGCTCCAGATGGAAATCGGGGCACTTTAAATGATGGACACAGGGACAGATAGTCAATAAGTGAACTGAAAGAGAAAGAGGTGGACTCTGTGAGAGATGTACGCTGTGAAGGATAAACACCAGGGTGAGATGGACACTGGACATTATGGAAAATGGGAAGGTGAACACTTGGTGAGAACTGGTACTAGGTGTGAAGGACACCTAGAGATAGAGATAGGGAGAAATGGACACTAGGGGAGATGAGCATAGAGATTGGTGGACACAGGGATAGATGGGTACTAGGGGTGCTGGATACTGGTAGAGGAATACACGTGGGAGATGATCACCTTGCACGATTGATATACTGGGTGAAATGGTCACTTGGAGAGATAGACACGGTGAGTGATGGATACAAATGGCAATGGGCAAGTGGGAAGATTGACACTAGTAGAAATGGACAATGGAAGAGTTTAACACTTGGAGAGTTGCAGAATGGGAAAAATGCACTCTGAGAAGTGGAACTACAGGAAATGAACACAGGAAGAGATGGACTTTGGCAGTGATAGATTCTGAGTGATATGAACACTGAGACGGATGGATACTTCAGTGTTGGACATTGGCAGAGAAGACACTGAGAGAGATGGATAATGAGCTTTGTTAGCTCTTGGAGAGTTTAACAGTGTGAGGGATATAAACAGGAACAGAAGAATGGAGTGAGACGGACACTGGGAGATTTGGTCACAGGGAGAGATAAGCCTCAATCAGTTAGATTACATACTCCTGTCCGATTTTGCAATGTCCCAAACTATAGCTGTCATTTCAGACTGAAGTGGTGTTGGAACAGAAAGGTGGTGAGGTAAAGCTGCATGATTTGGTCATTTCTCAAAAGATACTTTTGGTCAAAGCAGCTCTGGGTTTGCTGGTGTTACAGCCTTTGCTCAGTGATAGTTGGATTTCTTTAGTGCAGTACATTTACTTACTGTCAGGTGTCTACAGGGAAGCTGTTGGTGGTTGGTTTAGAAACCTGTCTCTGGGGCCCGGTCTCCTGTCAGACTTTCCGACCCTGGGCTCTACATGCAATTACTCTGGTGCTGTAGTGTGTCCGTACTGCTCTGTGCTGTAATGGGGTTATAGTGAGTGTGCCAGTACTGCCCAATGCTGTAATGGGGTTTCAGTGTGAGGAACACATTGGAGTTCTGCTGGTATCTGAGCTGTGGATTCTAGTCCCTGCCTCTCCCAAACAATGAGAAATGTTGCCTACTGGAATATTGAGGGCATTTCTGGGTTTTCAACGTGGAGCAAGTTTCTATCTTCCTGCACAGCTCTTTCAATTTATCCCTATTCAACACCTTCTCACAAAGTGGGAAAATACTAAAGTAAAACCAGGACCAACACCCTCCCACCTTTCTACCTATCCCTTTTGCTTGCTGTATTTATACATTGATTGCTTGTGATATTTGATAGCATTTGTCTGTTGTATATTCCCAAGCAAATCCCACCCTCTGCCAAGTGCCTGACATTTTCCCTGTGTGTGTGTGTGCTTGTTTGATTTGATTTAACTTATTATTGCCACATGTATAATGAAAAGTGTTGTTTCTTGCACATGCCGTTCACAGAGAAGGAAATGAGTGCAGAGTATATTATTACAGTCATAGCTAGGGTGCAGAGAAATATCAACTTAATATAAGGTTATTCAAAAGTCTGACGGCGGCAGGGAAGTTGTTCTTGAGTCGGTTGGTAGGTGACCTCAGATTTTTGTATCTTTTTCCCGTCGGAAGAAGGTGTTCGACAGTTCGAACTGGTCTGCTTGAAGGCTTTTCTTTCGGTGTTGCGTGCGTGTAGGTAAAGTTTGTCATGGGAGCTGAATGTGCAGTTGTGCTGACCTGGATTCGCAGCTGATCACTCCCGGGCAACATGCTTTGACCTGAATGTACATGACACTTTGCATAGGGTGGTGTTGGGGCTGTAGCAGCGGGGCGGGTGGGAGCCTAGAGATACTCATCTGCAGAGGGGGGGCTCCCGTATAGAAGCTTTCAGTTCCCGGGACTGATAGCGAGTTGAGGGCGGGCTGAGAGTGATGTAACAGGAAACTGGAGGCTTTCCTGTTAATGATGATGCTCTTATCGTGAGTGCTCACTCCCTGACAGGGTTTCCAGCACTAAACTTAAAGCAAGCAGAGGAGAGAGGCTCCCACATTCTGGGAGTGCGCTGAGAGGCAGCCCTTTGGTCTGGATTAGCCCCTCACTTTTGCACATCCCACACAGAGAAGGCGGCGAGCCCACCAAGACCCCTTACACAGCCCAACTCAGTCCCTGAGGACTATTCGTGCGGGACACTCCCCCCCCCTCAGTCCAGCGCTGGTGGGTAAGTCAAAACACTGTCTTGTTTGTTCTGTCACCTAACACCAGATTTACCCCGGAGCACAGAAATCTCCCATCTCTTGATATATTATCCAGATCTTGTTGGCTGATCTTCCACAGCGGAATTAGAGTCTGTAAAAATAACTGCAGTCCCCCCGGTGTAAGCATGTGAGCCGTGTTGTCGTACCCCAGTTTGTGTGCAAACAAAAACTGTTTCCTTATCACTGGAGTTTTCATTTGTAGAGAGGGGGGGAGGAATGTTGATCTGCTGTCTTCGGCTGTGGGCGGGGTGGTGGGGGTGAAATGTGCTGCTGGTTTTCTTTTGATTTAGTTTTGTTTTGGTTTGCTGCGGACTGTTAGGGTTAACTCTTGGTAGAGGGAACTGCGGCTGAGGTTGTAACATACCTTTCTATTTTAGACCCCCGACCGCATGTTCCCCTGTCCCTGGCAGGGTAAGATTTTAGCAACAGCAATGGAACAGCCAAGTTCTCAGGATCATCAATCATTACATCAAAAAAAACATTGTAGCACAGCAACAAATGGTCCATCTTTAAGATATTAATCAACTTAATCCGACGATAAATTATAATGTCTATAAATATACTGCAAGCATAGGTGACAGACGGCGCGGGGAAGTGCGTTTAGCAGAACATGCTGTACTATGACAGCCTCACCTTTTCGTTGTATTAAATAACCAGGGATAAATAAATCACATCCAGCTCTGCATTCTGCCCAAGTTTAAACCATCAACACGCTGTCAAGAACGCGCGAATAGCTTAACCTCTTGTGTGTGTTGTCAGTGATATCTCCTTCTAAGTTACACTAAATCCCTTCATTCGAATGGAAGGCGACAGAAAGAGGGATAACACTCAATAAAAATAAAGGCAAAAATGCTGCGGGTGCTGGAATCTCAAACACCAACAGAAAAAATTGCTGGAAAATCTCAGCGTCTGCGGGGAGAGAATAGAGGCAACCTTTCGAGTCTCGATGACCCTTTTGCAGAATTGATAATACTGATGTCGGACTTCAAGACTTGTTCACAACCACTGAACTGCTCATACGGTAATCAGATCTGAACTTCAGCTCGCTTGAAAAAAGCCGCACGTAAAATTACAAGAAGAGCTCGGAAAGTTTAATTTCGTTGCTGCATGACTGGAGTAACAAGGGAGGTTCAACTCAGGTAAGAGAGAATTGATGACAACTAACTGTACCGAGAGGTTTCCTCTGATCGAAATTCTTCCAGGAAGAAAATTGGGGCGCTTGAAAGCATGGTGGGTCAAAGGGCTGGAGGGAGGAATGCACAGAAGTAGAAATAGGTGCTGGATGTCTTGTAACAGAAATAAATGTTGGCGTCTTTCACATCAGGCCAATCTGTAACATGCTAGTTTGGGATATTCAATCTTTGCCCACCAGCCAGGTGATGTAGTAGGAGCCTCTGCCTCAAGGTGGCAGCCCGCGGCTTAGTTTCCAGCGAATTCCATCACAAATGCTTCTTGAAAATGTATTTCGCCCATCGCCACAGTAAAGTTGCCGCGGAGAAACACCTGCCCATTATTGCAGATCCATTTGGCAGGAGGGCTTTCGAAGGCGCTGGCAGTTTTGAAATAGTAATCCGTGCGAGTGGTGACGCTATCAGGCTTTATTCCCTGAGGCTTCTTAAGCTGCAAAATGCTGTCATCACAAGACTATTCATACAAGATGCGAATTCCCGTATTTTTAAAGGGGGAACAACTCTTGATTAGAATAAATGTATCTCTTCTGATATTATCCACCTCGGTGCTTTGGCTGTGTTCATTAACTATATTAATAATTTATACTACTGGTAGATATGTGTACAGAAATACATACATGTATATAGGCGCAAGGATGTTAGTTCTATCGACAAGGGTTTGCATGTGCCTTTCATTTAGACGAGTGTTACGAGACATTTCCTGGAAGGTTTACGAAAACAAAAAATGCCAAACTTTAAAAAAAATGACTAAAATCTCAGTTGAAGAGGTGGTTTCGACGAAGGAGGAGTAGGGATTTAGGGAGGGAACGCTCGGGAGTGGGACTTCGGTGATTTGATTTATTATTGTCACAGTATTAATATGCATTGTTTCTTGCGCGCTATACAGGCAAAGCATACCGTTCATAGAGAAAGGAAAGAGTGCACAATGTATTGTTACAGTCATAGCTAGGGGAGAAAGATCAACATAATGCAATGTAGGTCCATTCAAAAGTCTGATGGCAGCAGGGAAGAAGCTGTTCTTGAGTCCATTGGTACATGACCTCAGGCTTTTGTATCTTTTTCCCAGAGGAAGGTGGAAGAGAGAATGTCTGAGGTGCATGGGGTCCTTAATTATGCTGGCTGCTTTTCCGAAGCAGTAGGAAATGTAGACAGAATCATGGTGAGGCAAAGAAATGGAGACAGGAACGCACAAAAGATCAGTCATTCATTAGGGGTGGAAGAAGTTGTACTTTTGGGCCGGGTTACATGACATGGATGAGGGAGACTATAAGAGGGCACCAGCAGGAAAAGTGTGGATTTAAAATTGGAGACATGGGGAACCAATTGCCGAGATTTATTCAAAAAGGACAGCAGTAGTGGATGGGTGAGATGTGGGGTAAGAAATAAATAGCAGATTTTTAGAGGAATCTTTATTTCTGAGAGTGGGAAGCATTGGAATAGGATTCAGCAAAATAGTATAAGTAAGTATGGTGGCACAGTGGTTAGCACTGCTGCCCCACTGCACCAGGGTCTCGGGTTTGATTGCTGGCTTGGGTCACTGTCTGTGTGGAGGCTATGATGTAGAGATGCCGGCATTGGACTGGGGTAAACACAGTAAGAAGTCTCACAATGCCATATTAAAGTTCAACAGGTTTATTTAGTAGCAAAAGCTCATCTGATGAAGGGGCAGCAAGTGCTCTGAAAGCTAGTGGTTCTTGCTACCAAATAAACATGTTGGACTTTAACCTGGTGTTGTGAGACTTCTTACTGTGTGTGGAATTTGCACATTCTCCCTGTGTCTGCATAGGTTTTCTCTGGGTACTCTGGTTTCCTCCCACAGTCCAGAAGATGTGCTGGTTAGGTGCATTGGCCATTCTAAATTCACCCCCAGTGTACCTGAACCGGAGCTGAATTGTGGCAACTGGGGGATTTTCACAGTAACTTCATTGCGGTGTTAGTATAAACCTTATTTGTGGCTAATAAATAAACTTTAAAGTAATGACACAAACTGTTTGAATAGATAAAATAGATCAAAAATAAATTATTCTATTGCTCTAAAAAGTGAAAATATTCTGGATTACATAGTTATTTCCTTGATACAGCACTGCAGGGAGAAATTGAGACAGAACCCAGTGAAAGTAGACATCAGACCTGAAATATATGGTTGAAGATATTAGTCCAACATTTGCTTCAAGTGGGACCCCAAGCCTTTATCTTCCAAAAACTGGTGATGTGTGGAGTGTCAATCGAGCATTCCACAGTCAGCCCAGGGTGGGGTGGAAGAGGTACATAGGGGTACAGGAAAGTTGGGTGAGCCACCGTATTGCTGTAGAGTCATGACATGTACCTCCTGGCTCCATATTGAGATGAGTTAAAAAAAAAAGGCTTCTTATCTGTTTATCGGTGGCCTTCAGCAATCCCTTTGTGTGGTGCATATTTGAGTCATTTCTGCCAAGTTTAGTAGCAGGATTCTGAGCAGACATTAAGATCCTAATTCATACATTT
Source organism: Carcharhinus amblyrhynchos (assembly GCF_965287045.1). Classification (NCBI taxonomy): domain Eukaryota; kingdom Metazoa; phylum Chordata; class Chondrichthyes; order Carcharhiniformes; family Carcharhinidae; genus Carcharhinus; species Carcharhinus amblyrhynchos. The sequence continues at coordinate 34,897,956 of NC_137334.1, forward strand.
AACTGTTTAGCTGTTTTACATGAATGCCTAGGCAGTCAGCAACTGCCACTACCGAGGCCAATTTCTACCCCATAGTATATCCTGATGTTGGACGAACCTTCCTGCTCCTAAAGTTGAAAAATGCTGGAATCTTCAACTGATCCATAAGCAGTTAGGAGATGAAGGTGGGATTATATTTTGGGTATTGTTTAATCCTTCACCACAAATAGCTTTTCACTTCAAGAGATTTCTGTTTCTATTTCAGATTTTGCAACATTTCTGTATATTTAGTTGCCTTTATAGTTTACTTTATAGTTTACTTTATAGTATATTTAGTTGCCTGTATATTCAGCTTGCCTTTAGCCCCAGTGTTCTGGGGATTGTTACAAGCTAAGGATCATTTCAAAGGGGTTTAGTGGTGGAAATTTATCCACTCCTGGATAAATCTCCAGGCCCAGATGAATTGTGCCCTAGGCTGCTATGGGAGGCAAGGGTGGAGGTTGCAGGGCGTATTACCCAAGTTTTCAATTCCTTTCTGTCCACGTGGGAGGTGCCAGCTGACTGGAGATCAACGTATGTGGGTTCTGCTGTTTAAGAAAGATTGTAGACATAAACCAGGGCCAGACCAGTGAGTCTCACGTCAGTGGTAGGGCAACTATTAGAGAAACATCCGAAGGAGAGCATCTATCTCCACTTGGAAAGGCAAAGCTTGATCAGGGATAGTCAGCATGGCTTCATCAGAGGGAGGTCATGCCTAACAAATTTGACTGAATTTTCTGAGGAGGTGACCAGGTGTGTAGGTGAAGATTGTGCAGTCGATATAGTTTATATGGATTTCAGCGAAGCCTCTAACAAGGTCCCATGTGGGATATTTGTAAAGAAGGTGAATTCACATAGGATATAGAGTAATTTGATAAAGTGGATTCAAATTGAGTCAGTTGTAAGGGACAGAGGGTGATAGCAGAAGGTTGCCTTCATGACTAAAAGCCAGTGTCCAGTGGGGTACCACAAGGATCTGTGTTGAGCCCCCTATTATTCATTATTTATATCAATGACATTGATGATTATGTGGGGGGTAGGATTAGTAAGTTTGCAGTGGTTAACAGTGAGGCAGAGTATATTGGGCTACACGAAAATATAGAAAAAATGGTCAAATGGGCAGATAAGTGGCAGATGGAATTTAACCCTGAAGAGTTTGAGATGATATAATTTGGAAGGAGTAATTTGAAAAGGAAGCACTCAATGAATGGTACAACACAGAAAGTTCTGTAGAACAAAGGGACTTTGGCATGTTTGTCCACAGACCACTGAAAGCAGAAGGGCATGTTAGCACTGTGGTGAAAAAGGTATATAGAACTTTATCCTTTATCAATTGAGGCATAGATTACAAAAGCAGGGAAATCATGTTGGAGCTGTATGGAACTTTGGTGAGGCCACACTGGGGTACTGTGTGCAGTTCTGGTCGCCACATTATCGGAAGGATGTGATTGCACTGGAGGGGGTGCAGAAGAGATTCACCAGGATGCTGCCTGGGATGGAACATTTAAGTTAGGAAGAGAGGTTGGGTAGGCTTGGGTTGTTTTCATTGGAGCAGAGAAGACTGAGGGGCGATCTGATCGAGATGTACAAGATTATGAGAGACATGGACGGAGTGAAGAGGGAGCAGCTGCTTCCCTTAGATGAAAGGTCAGTCACAAGGGGACATTGGTTTAAGGTGGGGGGCAGGTGGTTTTGGCGGATGTGAGGAAAAACATTTTTTACCCAGAGAGTCGTGATGGTTTGGAATACGCTGCCTGGGAGGATGATAGAGACAGGTTGCCTCACACCCTTTAAAAAGTAACTGAATGGACACTTGTCACACCATAACATTCAGGGCTATGGACCAAGTGCTGGTAGATGGGATTGGTGGGAGTTCAGGTGTTTCGAATGTGTTGGAGCAGACTTGATGGGCTGAAAGACCTCATCTGTGCTGTATGATTCTAGATAACCAACACAATTTATATTTCAGCTCGCTTCACTCAATCAATTTGACAAGTCCTTGTTTAATAGTACAAATTACTCGATTTTCCCACCTCATTGGGTCATCTTGCTTGACTGAAAGAAAATAATTTAATATTGTAATCTCCTTGTAATTTTGCTGGTCACAGCTTTCTATTTGAGAAACCTGGCTATTTCCTTGTGTTCATTACCCAAAAGGAAAGCTGATGCCATAGAATTTCTGCTGAGCTCTGGAAGTAGGGACCTCCCAGAACAAAGGGCGGGTGTAGTTTCTCAAAGACCAGAAGAGAGTAATCAATTTTTTATCATTTACAGCCTTTGGGTAATCAAGATCAAAATCAAATATGTTAATTTAACTACTTTTCATTAAAATATGTTTTCTTTTCAAGATGTGAGTCAGTACAATTTGCTCTCTGCTTTGAAACCCATCTCTTCCAAGCAAACATGGACAAAAAATCGAAAAAATTCCAAAATGTGCCAACACTATGCTGTTAAATTGTTGCAGTGCACTAAAATGTAGCAGCTTCTTAGAATGATCTTGACGAGATGAGAATAAAAAGGTGCTGATTTTTTTAGCTCCAGCATGGGACTGGGAAAATGATGAGTAAGAACATGTTCCCCTGTCAGCCAAGCCAGCAGTGGAAATTGCTTTCTTCAAATAAATATCACGCGAGAAGGTCAGATTCAACATGGTTAGCAATAACATTAAGATCGGTAAAATAAGATCTGAACACTTTAATGATGTGAATACAAATTCGAACTTAATTCAGTATTCACCCAAGAGAGGGACGTGATGGATGAGGAGCCTAGGGTAGGATGTGTAGATATTTTGGGTCATGTCGATATCAAAAAGAAAGAGGTGTTGGTCATCTTAAAAAGCATTAAAGTAGATAAGTCCTGGCCAAGCCGAAGGACCTGCACCCGTGCTGTACTATGGGTTTGTTCTTTAATGTGCTTGTCGTGGTTCAGGCATTCTCACAATACTTTGATGCTGCTTATGAACAAACAATAGATTTCATAAACAGATCAAATCTCTTACAGGCTGGAACCCATACCCCTATTCAGCGCAATGTCTGAAAAGCCAATATTTTGCTTTGCCGTATAGGTTCTGCCTGATCTACTGGGTGTTCCAACATTTTCTGTTTCGGTTACTTGTAATCTCATGAATGATTTGGGGAGTACATAACAGGACCAATGATTACTTCTCAACTAAGGAGCCAATAGAATGATCTTCAATGCCTATAGTTCTGCTGTGCGTTGATCACACACTTTTCACATTATAGGACGCTGAAACCTGGGGCCTGTCCTGTATCCTGGGTGCATAGTACATAACAATGAGTCCCAAAGGTGTCTGTGCTGAAAGCCCATGCAACTGACAAAAGATAACTGAAGATTAAGTTCCAAAATACATTTGAAACCTAAACCACACTGTCGACATTCAGCTTCTATATAAACCAGATGCTGCCTGAGTTGTCTTTTTCTTAAGTTCTATCTTTGTTGTTAAATATGCTAAAATATTGTTTTCTGTGTATCTGGCTGTCACCCACTGCCTCTGTGCTCATCCTGTTTTGGAGAAAAAAAGTCAGCTAAATTTATCGGAGCTGACCATTCATTATCTGTGACCTTTTCCTGTTTCCCCTCATGGACAGGCATTGTGCACTTCTTTGTGGAGAGCAATAGGTTCATTCCTTTTTGGTCTCTGGAAAAGAAGTTTCAATAAAAGCTATCCTAATGCTGAAAGCCTTGTTTATAATCTCAGACCTTTGCATGTTGGGTAAAATGTATGTGCAAACTTTGTCCAAGAAAGCAATCACTAATCTTTAGACATTCCCCAGCACCATATTGACAAATTGCAGCAAGGAAGAGGGGAGGCCATTGCAAGTCATAATCAAGACAACCACAGCCTTGGACTTCCATGTTTCAAACAATAGAGGAAATACCTACCAAATTCCCCAATCTTCCATGCACACGTGCATCATGCAGTTCAAATATATCTTGTTATTCCCCAAAACCTTATTCATGATTGAAAAATGTGAGGCAACGTGACAGGAACCATCCGTCTGCATACAATCCCCACAATACAGGACATTATTGATGGCGTGCCACGTGGTTACATGAGCCATGACCTCTTATTCGATTCCCTTCCCCTTGCTGGCTACCTCAATTTACTCATTTTCTCTGCAATCTTTGGGCTTCTCAAAAACTGGGAGGCCTTGAAAACTGGCTGCAAAGGGAACAAGGCCTTCTACTGCAATAACCAACACATAGCCAATGGGAAATCTGAGGACAAGAGGTAAAGAACTGCATGTTGGAAGGCACACAGTGCTACCAAGATCTTTGTAAATGTACCTGTGAGGTTTGGTAGCCTGTGGAACTCTCTTCCACAGAGAGAAGTGAAGACAGGATGCTTGGATATATTTCAGGCTGACTTAGATTTTTGTTTGACAAGGTTGTTAAAGGTTCTAAGTCAAGAAAGCAGAGTTGAGGCCAAAATCTGTTCGATCACGATCTCATTAAATGACTCCTAATTCATAAGTTCACCTTAACTAAAAGGTCAGGTACCTACACTGATTCAGGAAGCATCACATTGCAACCCAGATTATTGTTCCCTGTGTTAAGCAAATTTCCCTGTTTAGGGATCAGGTTACAGGAGATGTGCTGTATCAACCAGTATCAGACACATACCAGATCTGATGACATTCTTGAGGGATGAACTCGTGGCTTGCCTTCACAGAGTTTAACTTCACAAGGAAGCTGATTAATAGAAGGGGCATATTGTCATGAATAAATAAACTTTTCATGTCACTAGAAAATTCTACGCTGCTAAGCTTTGACTCAACTACCTGGTTGACAGGTAGGACATCAAAGTGGAAGGCTCGTTCAAAGAATGGATGGACCTAATCACTTCACGTTATTAGTAGTCCCTGAAACAAACTTAAATGTATTACTTTAAAGATATAGCATTCTGAGTTCAATTAACTATCTATTTATAACATTTCAAACATAGAAATCTTCCAAATCATTGCAGTGGTGTCCAATGGAGCAGTTCATCACAAGCTCAAGACATCAAATAATTTGTTTAATTATTCTTTGGTTGTGTTTCAAAGTTTTTCTTTTGCTGAAGGCAAAATATAGACAGTGAAGATATGAGAAGTTAATAAATGGACACAGAAAACTTTACATTTGGGTATGGGGGTTGCATGCTTTTATTCTCTGCAGGGTGTTTATGTTCCAGAAATGGCTGCTAAGAGATACAATGCTGAATGCCTACAGTGGGAGAACAGACAAGTAATCGGAAACAAGCTGAGATGAGTCGAAATACACTTTTTGTGGAACATTAACATTGCCATAGGCTAGTCATGTAAATTCAATGCAAATGTATTTTATTTGTTTATGTTTATTTAATTCCAGTCAATCATTGGGATCTTTGTCTTGTAACCATTCCATCCTCTAAATAATTCTTTAATATTTTAATTCTGTAAGAGATCAAGGCTTCAATATTCTAATGGTTTAGAAAGGAGTAAGTCTAGAGACTGACTGGCAAAGGGCTGGCGTTTGGAATTAACATTAGATTTGATGGTTTTACACCCCTTTTAGTTTCTCTTCTAATAGCTGCTTATCCCATGAAAAATCTGAGTGTGAGAGATAAAGATTGATTACAATAAAGTGCACAGAGGCCAAGTCTATGAAATAACATTGCAAAGTTAACCAGTGCTCCTGTAGCTGCCTAGCCATCGGGGAATATAGATGCAGAAGAGCTTGTTTGAAGATGTCCCTAGCATTATCTATAAGGAGGCTGTGGCTAAGCTTTGTTTCATTCTCGAGTGAATTCCGAAAGAACAGAGCAGCACTTGCTGTAGCTCAGAAAATCATTACTTCACTTAGTGCAGCTCGAGGCTCATTCCAATTGGCACTAGGTAACTTCAGTCAGTTTTTTTTACCTATTATTGCAGAAGGCAAGTAATTAATCTTTTTTTTGCTCAGACAAGTTAGCTCATTGTATTTGACATGGGGAAAGGCAATTAAACAGGCAGGATTGCTGGTTTCACATGAGTGTTTGCAGCTAAATGTGAGAACGAAAGCCCCTAAGCTGAACCATTATGTAAAATGAAAGATTTCACTCTGTAATGCCGAGCATGCAATGACTGGCTTCTGCCTATCAGTGACCAGAGAACAGCTATGATTTATTTGTCCTTAAGCAGACCAGTGCCTCCTGCATTCTTTCACAATACAGCTGGAGTTTTCTTTCAGTTAAAAGTTATCAAACACTGCAGTGACTGTTGACACCATGAAGAAGGACCATCAGTGAAGCAGGAAAATGTTACAAAAAAGAACAAATTCACTCTCAGATTTAAATTGATGAGTCTTTGGAATGCTGTAGAGAAATTTGGGATGACCAGATAAAGGCTGAATCTCTTTTGGGTATTCTACTGATGTTGTTCTGTGGATTCGGGTGACGTTCTATCTACTTTACAGTTTTGCTACTTCGATATTGAGGTTGTTGAATCGCAAACAGATGCAGAAGCTGGGCCCTTGGGACAGAAAAACTTGGACAAGTGAAGGGCATAGCAGGGCCATCGACAGCTGCTGAGAGAGAACTCTCAGACAGGGAAGTTTTCAGCGACACCCAATTGTCCAATGTCTGCAATGATCAACATTCTCCACTTCATTTAAACCAATGGCTATTCAGCAGGAAAAGCTGAAACCCTCGGTGTTCCCCATCCCTGTCCCCCCACCGAGTCTGAACACTCTTACTCCCAGTGGAACCTCATGTTTTCAACAGAAAAATTAAGAACACACCAAAGTGGCACAGTGCTTTGCACTGCTGCCTCACAGTGCCAGGGACCTGGTTTCGATTCCCGACTTGGGTCACTGTCTATGCAGAGTTTGCACGTTCTCCCCGTGACCGTGTGGGTTTCCTCCGGGTGCTCCAGTTTCCTCCCACAGTCTGAAAGATGTGCTGGTTAAGTGCATTGGCGAAGCTAAATTCTCCCTCAGTGTACCCGAACAGGTGCCTGAGTGTGGCAACTAGGGGATTTTCACAGTAACTTCATTGCAGCGATAATGTAAAAACTCTACTTGTGATATTAATACTTAAACTTAAATCATGCGAGAGCTCTAAAATTTGATAATAATTAAGAAGTTATTTAGAATGACGAGGCACAATTATTGTGACTTTTCCCTCCATCTTCAGTAATAATGTTGTTTCATTGAGAAACACAAGAGGTTGATGATGTGGAACAGTGGCATCACTCCTCTTATACTTGCTTTTTATTCATTCATGGGATGTGAGTTTTGCTGGCTGGGCCACCATTTCTTGTTCATCCCTAACTGCCTTCCATTTTAGAGGGCATTTAAGAGCCCACCGTGTTGCAATGGCTCTGGAGTCACAGATAGACCAAACTGGATAAGAATGACATATCTCCTTCTCTAAAGGACATTAGTGAACCAGATGGGTTTTTACAACAATCCACCATGCTTTCATGGTCATCATTAGACTTTTAATTTCAGATTTTTTTATGGAATTCAAATACACCTCAATGATTACAACTTTCAGTGCTGCTTTTGGTGTTCCTTATGCCCTCTTCAGAATTGCAGCAATAGTATTGAGGAATAGCCTCCTATGATTTAGTGCAGTTCTGTCTTTGATGAGCAGCAGTCTGGCTTTACTGTCAGTACAGGTGCTGGGACCCCTGCTGAGTGCAGTGTGGGCCCTATTTACAAGTAAATGAATGGACAGCACTACATTTTGACGCTATCTACCTCCATGGTAATAGCCCACGAAGGTCACAACCCATAACCCCTACACCCAAATGGTGGCATTGGCTCAACTTCATAGAATTGTACCGTGCAGAAGGAGGCCATCAGCCCATCGAATCTGCACCAACTGCAATCCCACTCAGGCCCTATCCCCATAACCCCATGTATTTACCTCATCTAGTCTCCCTAGTGCTAAGGGGCAATTTATCATGGCCAATCAACCTAAGCTACACATCTTTGGACTGTGACAGGAAACCTGAGGACCTGGAGGAAACCCACACAGATACGGCGAGAATGTGCACACTTCACACTGACAGTGACCAAGCCACGAATCGAACCGGGTCCTTGGCGCTGGAAGGCAGCAGTGCTAACCACTATGCCACCGTGCCACCCTACTTCCATTATTGAAGGGGTCTTTGAAAGTGCAAACTAATTAATTATGAAATATTAAACAAAATTAATCAAATCAGGTGGCTGTGATTTGTAACGCTATTGGCAGAAGATCAAACAGATTTGAGATATAGGCTGAATGGAAACTATCAAAACTTAAATAAATTTGAATTTATCACAGTCAATTGTAGTAGAAATATAACCTAGGACATTTCACAAAAATGAAAGGAAAGAAAGATTCAGAAAAGCGGCCAGATTATGGTTAAAGAGATTAATTTAGAAGAATCCCTTAGGGAAGTGAGAAAGATAATTTCCAATTGTGCAGGCTAGGTGGATGAAAGCATAAATGGTAATGATGAGGCAAGCAGTGTTGGATGGGGAATGTGAGAGGATCGTGGAGGATGCTTTAGAGATAGGGAGAAGTGAGACCTTGAAGGAATTTAAAAGATGGACAATAGATTAAAGTTTTAAAGCATATATTGACTGTGAGCCAGAATAAATGTGTGCAGGTGAGTGTGTGGGGTGAGTCTGGGATTGTCTTTGGACAGCAGAGTTTGGGATGTGCCAAAGTTTAGAGACTGGAAGCTGAGAGAACGGCCAGATGTGTTTTGGCACAATCACGTTTGGAGGTGATGAAAAGACGATAGAGTTTTTCCGTTGCAGATGGATTGTGAAAGGGACAGAGTGTTACGAAAGAATCATCGGCCTGCAGGCTGTTCAGAATCATGAATGTCACTTGGAAGACATTTAATTTCGAAACACAATGCAGTTTTGTTCCCAGAGCACTGTGCTGGCCAACAAACTCAAACCATTAACATACTTGGAAACTATACAATTAACAAAAGAAAATAATTGATCTTTACCAGGGATACCAGGAGCGTCGCAGTGGTTAGCAGTGCTGCCTCACAGCGCCATATACCCGGGTTCAATTCCAGCCTTTGGTCTGTGTGGAATTTGCACGTTCTCCCCCTGTCTGCATGTTTTTCCTCTGGGCGCCCTGGTTCCCCCCCACACTCCAAATATGTGCTGGTTAGGTGGATTGGCCATGAGAAATTGCCCTTTCGCGTTAGGCGGATTAGTAGGGTAAATATGTGGGGTTACAGCGATAGGGCCTGGGTAGGATTGCTGTCGGTGCAGGCTTGGTGGGCCAAATGGCCACCTTCTGTACTGTAGGGATTCTATGATTCTATGATGCAGGCTGAATATCAGTGAATTGAGTCCAAAGTACCTTTCAGATAATCACCTAATTAAATAAATATCCACACATAAGGGCAACTTTGGCTTCATTGTAAACAGTGGCCCAAAAATGGCATTGGGTCCTTACTGATCCATTTAACCTGGTGCTGCATCATCTTGAGGAGGGTGCTAAGATTGGATTTCCTACCTGTCTCAATTAGGAGGACATTTCTTAGATGCGAATCAGAGTTCTACAACATAACAATTCTGAAATACAAATTGATGAGATCTTACACTGTACTCACTCCATCCATTGGTAACAGCAACTGATGGGGTTAAAAATTGATCCTTAAATGAACCACTCAGAAAATGCTCAAGGAAATTTGTTTGTTTTATTGGTGAATCATGGGTACTTCTCTGCAGCCGACAAAAAGGCCTGAACCTAAAGTTGGCCTTAACTAGCATTGCTCAATCGCAGTCCAGCCTATGGCAGTCAGCCAGTTCTGCAATAGGAGCTGCTAAATATCCCACCCTCTCACAGTGGACAAGCTGTAGTGGGATCCTACTGATATCTCTTTATTCCATTGTTGACTTGCCCATTGTTGAGAACGTTGCAACCAGGCTTCTCCCTCTGGCTGACATAGTCATCAGAAGAATAAAATGAACAACAACTGGCCCTTGTCTGCTTGCTTCAGAGTGCCCTCTTTCAGCAACTCTTCTGTTGTTTTGATGTTGTCTCTGTAAGTATCTCTCAGATCTCTACATAGAACTATTCAATATAGTATCTTACTGTCAACAACGCAACTAACACCCTAAGGCAGCATTCATTGCCATCAACTTCATACTGCTTGGGCTTTGCATGTAATCTTTCAGCATTTACTTTTATGCAGTTCAGTGTCTCTGTGGCCTTCTCTTTAGCCGTGACATTAGAGCAACCTCTTCTTTAGGGAAGACAGATGCAAAGTATTCATTTAATACCTCAATGATGCCCTCTGATTGCATAATGCCTTCCAAGCCCACGGTCACTCCGTCCCGTGAAAAAACAATGATGCTGGTCTCTTCCAAGCTCCTTGACATTATGCTCAGGTTTTTTTTTTGTCAAACATTTGGTTGTTGTCAGACTTCTTTTATAACACGATCCACCAACGTCCTCATCTGAATCTCTGTTAGTAGCCTATCTGGCTCTCTGGCATCAACTTCATTCTTTTTCCAGCCTCTTGCTCCTCTGCACTAATGGCCAGTGTCTAATCACAAGCAGATCCTTTTTCTATCCTAAAAGTTACAAATTGTTAGTCCCTGAACTGGTCACCAGAAATACAGGGTCACATCTTCATTGTCTTCTTCCTCTCCTGACCAGGAAGATTCCAGTTCTTGGGTCTCTGAAATGTAAAAGTCAGAAGAGCAGGATGTATTGAGAGGATAGGGCAAAGTAAATGTGTGCTTACACCATCTGCAGATGGAGTCACGGGAGATTATGGGGTGAGAGTACGATGAGAGAAGCTGGATTAGTTATCCAGATACCCTCATCATTAAATATTGCAGCAGTATCGGTGGCCACTGTCTGGTCAATGCTTCGTTCTATGATGCCCCCACTGTAGGGGATAAAATGGGTTTTGGTCCACCTGCTACATCCACTTTTGTTCTTCTTTCTCCTCTAAGTAAGAGTGATATGCATCGGTGGATTGCATGTGTTATATTTTGATAATGCAAATAGTTGCCAGTGTGTATAAACATTGAAGTTTGCTTGGTACTAATTGTGTGAGGATGAGGTAACGCAATGCATTGAAGGCTTGAGCACTGCCTGATAGAGATTATTGATTGATGAGTTATGGAATTGGAGGGGAAGATGAGGCTATGGTTGAATCTCTTATTTGACGATTGAACTCAATCATCTTGACAACTCCTGTCAGATCATTAAACGTCAGCAGCCAGATTCTTGGAGCCACACTCCCGGCATTGACTTGTCGCGATTTTTTCCCACTGTCTCCTGAGCATAGGTCAGGGTGGTTTTCTACTCCCCTGCAGATAGAGGGTACTTCAATTTCTCTTCATATCTTTAATGAAGAGCTCCAGTACTTAATGGTAAATCCTTGGTGCTCACACTCCAGCTTGTTCAGCCGTTCTTCAAAGCATCACAGTACCAGAGTCACTCATCGAAGTGCTCCCAACACTTCCAGCAGCTGCAATGCACCTCCCCTTGGAGGGGTATGAGTTGCCTTTAAGTAGCACTAGCCACTCGTGAGATCAGGGCACCCATGAATGAGAAGTGTGGGTAATGCCCCACAATCACTTTAAACAACAGGCTGTATGAATTTAACATGTTGCCTCCATCACAGTGACTGGGTGGGTTTAATCTTGGACTACAATCCTCATGTTTGCTTTTGGGGGTCATCCAACTTAACTCCCACAATGCTTATCAAATAATTTTGGTTTCCCTTTTACGTTGCATGCTAATTTATTCTTTCACACTTTACTTGCTGCTCTTTTTTTCTCTTTACAATTCTCCCCTGCATTATTTTGCATTCAGCTTAGTTCTTTATTGGATCTTGAATCCAATGTTTGGAAATTATCAGCAGCCAAGCAACAGCATTCTCTGACTGAACAAAATCTGCGCAGAAACTTCAGCAAAAGCCGCCTCTTCTTGTTGCAGCAGGGCCTTCTGTGGGGACAAATAGTGGAGCTTTGGAGTGTGGTGCATTGCTGGTGAAGCAATGTCCTCAATGATATCAGGAGCTGAACGCAGCCCTTTGGAGGCCAATCTTCAACTCAATGGTGGGTGAGTTTTTGTCAAGGTTTTAAATGTTTCAAAACAGTTACAGCACATTTTAAAACTGTCATCAACATTTGAATTTTTTTAACGCTTTTCTAACTTTTTTTAAGTTTATAAATGTTTAAATATTGAAAGAGAGCAAGAAGGGGAAAGAAATTGAGGGAGAGTGAGACAGGCATATATATATAGAGAGAGAGAGAGAGACAGCCACACCAAAATTCTGTGGAAATTCCATCTGGCTCCTGTCTTTGCACAAGCCTGCCACCCCCAGAATTCCTTGGATCTCAATGCCACCTGGCTCTGCTCTCCACTGACAGAACCCCTGTGCTCTCTGGCTCACCTGAATCCTCTCTCCCCTAGTTTATCCCCCACACTCTTTTACACACTCCACCCCTCTGGCTGCTCTCTGCTGACCCCCCCCCACCTTCCCTAACATCCAACCCCCTCTCCAACACTACTTCCCATTTCTTCAATCTTGCCAATGTCGGAAACAGCACGGGAAAATAACTGCGGAACTGCATGAGATTTCTTTGCTCATTAAGTGCTATTTCGAACACTGTGGAGCTGGAGTGGAGGAGGGAGGGAGAAAAGCTGAGGGAGCTGGAGGTTGAGGGGAGAAGAGGAGATGGAGGAGGCAGACTTTATTTGTGACCCACCTGCAATAGTGGCAGTGAGTCTTGAAGAACTGTGATTATATTGATGATATGTTCATCTTTGCTACCCTACTGCACACATATTAAATTTCCATGAACTTAACTATTCTTTGCTGACTTATGCCATTGATCAAGCACTTTGGCCATTGTCGTGCACTGTAATCTCCAATTGAAGCATAAGTAAAGTAGTTAGAAGTTGCAGTGTCATTGCATTCCTCAATTGTGGGGAACAGCTCAGCATTCACAGCTCTTAGAAAAGGAAAACATGGATGATCATGTGTCTCCTTTTTCCATTTTATATCTGCAGTCATCCAGGGAACTCTAGTTTCGATAACCCTTTTCCTTGCTTATTTTATGATCCCTCCACTCTTCTCTTTTATCTCTGCTGTTCCATTCCCAGACCCTGTGATAAATCCCTTCATCTTTTCCTTGCCCCTCCTCTGCTGCTCCCTTACTTTCCTTTTCTTCCCCTCCTTTTCTACTGTCTTCTCTATCCCTTCTCTGTTCTAACTCCTCTTCCACCTCCCCTCTTGTCCCATCCTCTTTGCCTGCCTTTGTGTGCCCTCCCCCCCTCCTTTTTCCAACTTTCCATTCTCTCCTCCAATATTTTCCTCTCTCTTTCCCATTCTCTCTTCCCTCTCCTAACATCCTTTGTACCCTTTCCCTATATTGGCTACATTAACTTCCAGCTTGGGATAATTTGTATTCGTCTTGACTACCCATGTGCAACACCACGGGTATTAACCATTATAGATGTAAATAGTTCTTTTTCCCTGTTTTATTTTGCCTTAGGCACTACACTTCAACAATCACACTTCAGCAAAGCTTGATGCATAACACAATAATAAGTCTGTGATTAAAATAAACCCAATGAGGCCTTAGCAGTGTAAGCAGCAAATAGTGGAACCTGTCTATAAAGCTTCTCTACATTTTTGACACTCTTCCATCCGTGCTGGCATCAGTTCCCTCATCAGCTTTACAAGGTCTAGCCACAGAGCATGGAGGCCTTAAATCTGCTATTTTGCATTTAAATGTCCAACATTCATTGCAAGATTCCAGTGTTAAATACATATGTACTTAATTATAAATTGCTCTCTTTTGCCCAAAGGGGCACAATGGCAACAGTAGAAATGTCGTCCTTTATATATATTCTTTAGGTTTGTGAAAAATACTGCACGCATTTTTGCTGCTCAAAATATTCAAGAGAATTCAGTATACCATACAGAAATTAAATGAGTACGGTGCACTGTATTGTGTATTATAGAATGGCCAGTATTAAAGGGGGTTGGTTAGTTTAATTGGCTGGTTTGTGGTGCGAAATGATGCTAACGGTGTAGGTTCAATTCCCGTACCTGCTGAGTTTATCCATAAAGACATTGCCTCCTCAACCCTGCCCCTCGCCTGAGGTGTGGTGACCCCCAGGTTAAACCCCCACCTGTCAGGTCCCTCTCCAAAGAGGATAGCAGCCTCTGGGACTGTGGTGACGTTCACTTTCATTGGAGCCTCTACCATCGGCACGGTAGTGCGGTTGGCCAAGGAGCCAAGTTCAATTCCAATCTTAGAACATAGAACATTGTAGCGCAGTATAGGCCTTGTGGCCCTCGGTGTTGCATCGAACTGTGAAACCAATCTAAAGCCCATCTAAGCTACACTATTCCAATATCATCCAAATGTTTATCCAATGACCATTTAAATGCCCAAATGGTCATTGGATAAACATGTGGATGATATTGGGTGATTATGTGGAGTTTGCACATTCTCCCCCTGACTGCGTGGGTTTCCTCCAAGTGCTCTCGTTTCTCCCTTATTCCAATGCTGGTTAGATAGATTGGCCATGCTAAATTTCCCCTTAGTGTTCAAAGATGTGTAGGTTAGGCCATTAGTGGGGTGAATGTGTGGTGTCGTATAGAGTGGAGGGAGGGGGGGTGAGTTGGTCCTGGGTCAGTCCTGGGTCGGAGGGTTGGTGCAGACTCAATGGGCTGAATAGCCTCCTTCTGCACTGTCGGGACTTTATGATTCTATAACCATTATTCATAGTTTCAGGCTACAACAGTTGGTTGGATGGGCAGCATGGAACAGATTTGTGCGCACAGCATGAGATTCAATCCTGATTCTGACTGGCATGGATTTGGGATCAGCCTCCTTGTCCTATTTATGGTGGAGATTAAGGTGCATTGGGTTGGATGTGCCTTTGGGCAGAGAATTGAAGAAGAAACTAAGAAAATAAGAATTAGAAGCAGGGAGCTGGCCATTCAGCCTTTCGAGTCCTCACTGCGATTTGATAAGATCGCGGCTGATCTGATTGTAACTCTTCCTTTCCTGTCAACCCCTTATACCCCTTGACTCCCTTCTCAAACAGGAATCTGTCTAACTCTGCCATAAAAATATACAAAGAGCCTGCCTTCACTGAGGAGGAGAGTTTCACAGACTATAATGGTCATCTAATGGCTCATACCAATGCACACTCAGCAACTGGAAGTTAACTATGAATCATAAATTGCATTTCCAAAGCAGAACTAGGAAGAAATATTGTGCTGGCTTTCTGGTGGTAGGCATTATATAGGTACTTGTCTCATCAGGTTAAATTTGTGACAGTTAGATTCACTGATCATAACCAGTTTCTTGAGTGGAAATGAAAAATTCATTGACTTCAAGGGAAAAAGCTCACTGTATATTCAGAGTAGCGAATGTTGTCATTTTATGACTGGAGCCAATTATTACATTTCATACCAAGTATAGGTTTCATGCTTTGAAGTTGACTTGTGATGAAATGTTATATCCTTTATAATTCACCATTCTCAAAAATATTGATGTTGCTTTTGGACAATGAGCCAGCTGTCTGTCATTAGTCATTTTGTCTTCTGTGCCTTTAATGAAATGGCTGTAAAATAATTCTGTTACCTTTTCTTCATGAATGTGCATGAATTTTTTATCCACTGAGTTTATACCTGGTTAGCTACTGTGTAGTTTAAGTTGTTATTATGAGCATCTGCTAGGAAGGAATTTGACTGTTGCTTAAAAGGGCTATTGCACATTGGAGCTTGTATTAGCACCAAATTATTGCAAAAAGAATTGATAATAATGTTACAATAAAACCTTTGTACATTATTCACTTCATTTTACAGGGTAAACTTAGGTTAGCAAAAATCTACTGGTTAGAACCAGCAACAATCCTAAAATTGCTACAGTGCAGAAGGAAACCAGCACCAAAAACAATCCCACCCAGGCCCTATCCCTGTACCCCATGTATTTACCCTGCTAATCCCAAGGGGCAGTTTAGCATGGCCAGTTAACCTAACCTGCACATCTTTGGACTGTGGGTGGAAACCAATGCACCCCGAGGAAACCCGCGCAGACACGGGGAGAATATACAGATTCCACACAGATAGACAACCAAGGCCAGAATTGAACCTGAGTTCCTGGCATTGTGAGGCAGCAGTGCTAACCACTGTGCCATTGTGCTGCCCAGTTAATCAGTGGGAGAAAGAACAAATCTGCATTTTGTAGCATCTTTCATGACCTTAGGATGTCTCAAGACACTTCACACCCAGTGACATACTTTCAAACTGTAGTCATAATTGTAATGTGGGAAACTTTGAGTCCACTTTGCACTGAGCAAATCCTACAAAGAGGAACTGGATAGTTATCAATTAATCTTTTGATGTAATGTTAATTGGGGGAATAAATATTGGTCAGAATACTGGGGATGACTCACTTGCTTTCTTTGAATAGGGCCATGGGATCTTTAGTTTCAGTGAAGAGAGTGGGTAGGGCCACTCTCTTCATTGAAACTAAAGATCAATGAAGTGCTATTTCAGGAATGTCTTACCTGAAATAGCACTTCTGGCAGTCACATTCCCTCAGTACTGCACAACAATATCCACCTAGACCTAGTTTAAATGTGCAAGTCTTTGGAATGGGATTGAATAGAGAATCATTTAATTCAGAACTGAGAGTGCTACCGTGGAGCCATAGTTGGCACTTTGAAAATGCTGGTGTATCCAGATGTCACCCTGGAATTTTGTGCTTAAATGCACCATATTTGGTTCTGCATTGCTTTCATTGACACTATTGCATCAGTGGCTGAATTTATTCCAGGTGTTATGGCGACACAGTGGTTAGCACTGCTGCCTCACAGTGCCAGGGACCGAGATTCAATTCTGGCCTTGGATCACTGTCGGTGTGGAGTTTACACATTCTCCCTGTATCTGCGTGGGGTTTTCCAGGTTCTCTGATTTCTTCCCACATCCCAAAGGTGTGCAGGTTAGGTTGATTGGTGATGGTAATTTGCCTCTTAGTGTCAAGGGATTAGCAGGGTAAATATGTGGGACAATGGGGATGGGATTGTTGTCAGTCCAGGCTCAATGGGCCAAATGGCCTCTTTCTGCACTGCAGGGATTCCATGATTAAAGGGGTGGCATGGTGGCACAGTGGTCAGCATTACTGCCTTATAGCGCCAGGAACGCAGATTCGATTTTGGCCTCAGGTCATGTGTGGAGTTTGCACTTTCTCCCCATGTCTGCGTGGGTTTCCTCCAGGTGCTCCAGTTTCCTCACATAGTCCGAAGATGTGCAGGTTAGGTTGATTGGCAATGCTTAATTGACCTGCATGTCGGGGGATTAGCAGGCTAAATGTGTAGGATTATGGGAATAGGGCCTGGGTGTGATTGTGGCCTTCTGTACTGTAGGGATTCTATGAAAAATTGCATTGATCTAGCTCCCAGACATTGATAAGCTGATGCCAGTCGGATAAATCTCCATTTCCAGCTGCACTCACCATCCATATATGTCAGCATCATTGCTGATTGCCTGTCATAGAGGAGATGATTCCACTTATGGGATAGTTTTATATTCAATCACTATCCATTTGAAGATGTTGTTGTATATGAGAAATTAAACATTAATTGTCTTCTGTCTTAAATCAGACTTGCAGAATCCAAAAAGCTAAAATTTCAAACATCTTAAGTCCTGCATATCTTTAGCACGTTAAAGCTTAATTATAAGCTCCATGCATCATAACATTGGTACGTTAAAACTTCATTAAACCTCAGTTGTGATGACAAACAGATGCGTATATTTGTTAATGTCAGGGGTGAAAGCATTTCAGTTTTAAACACATTTTCATGCCCATTTTCAAATGGAGTAAATGCACAGAGAAAGATAATGTACATCAATAAAAATGAGTACATCTTGTACCACAAGAATGAATCATATGTACATATAAGCTAGTGCTCAGTTAAAATGATCTGCAGCCATATAAGTTGTCAATTAGTTTCCATGTGCCATTCAACTTTGTAACACTTTTTGACCTCCTGTGCACTCCAAATTGTTGATTCTGATTTTGGAAAATTCAAAGTGCGTCACAGCTGTGTTTAAGTGAAGAAATAATTAAATTTCTATTCCGCTTCCTGTCGAGATCAGCAGACATATTTATTGATTTCTGTTTTGCACATGATGATCAAAGGAAAGGGAATAAGCCACTTTTCCGTTCTGCATTTAGGGTGAAGTTGACATTAATCAGAGACAATCAGTCTGAGCTTTTCTGTGTTTGTGTACAATACAATGCAGCCGCTCCATTTCTCACTAATTTCAGAAAATATTCAATGTGCTGTCTAATGTTTCACACATGCTGCAGTTATACTCATGTGCCAAGGAGGGGGATGGAGTCAGTTGAAAAGGAATAAAATTTGTGATGGAGGTGTCAGAAGAGCTGTAGGTGAGGGAGAGCTGGATGTTTCTAGTACACATGTGGGAACTAATGCAGTGTTTTTGGACAAGGGACAGCACGTAGATAAGAAATAGGAAGATGCTGAAACTAGACCCTCAGAGGTAACCGTAAGTGTATGATAAGTAACAAACTAAAAGATTTATTGACTGAGAAGTGCAGTTTGGGCACCGTACTTACGCAAGGATATTTTGGCCTTGGAGGGAGTGCAGAGGAGGTTTACTAGGCTGATGCCGGAGTTGAGGGGGTTGAGCTATGAGGAGAGGCTGAATAAACTAGGCTTGTACTCGTTAGAGTTTAGAAGAATGAGGGGAGATCTCATTGAGACGTATAAGATGATGAATGGGATGGATAGGATAGAGGTGGAGAGGTTCTTCCCGCTCAGAAAGGACAGTAGGACTAGGGGGCACAGCCTCAAGATAAAGGGGGGGGGGCGGTTTAGAACGGAGTTGAGGAGGAACTTCTTCACTCAAAGGGTGGTGAATCTCTGGAATTCTCTGCCCGTTGAAGTGGTGGAGGCTACCTCGCTAAATATTTTTAAGACGTGGGTTGATGGGTTTTTGATAAGAGAGGGGATTAAGGGTTATGGGGAGAGGGCGGGAATGTGGAACTGAGCCACGACAGATCAGCCATGATCTTATTGAATGGCGGGGCAGGCTCGAAGGGCTGGATGGCCTACTCCTGCTCCTATTTCTTATGTTCTTATGTTCTTATATACAACTAAGGCTTTCACAGCACAATAATACAGATCAACTCCTGACAATGCCTTGACTCCAACTGAAACTTGTGCTCCCGACTGGCCCAGGTTCACATATTCATGCTCCATTTTTCCTGGCCTAGTCATGTGGCACATGAAGGATTATTAAAGGATCAACACTATTGCAATAGGTAATGGTGCTGGAGTGGGAAGAGAAAGCACAGCAAATGCAACTGAACAGATAACAGAACTAGGTGATTACAGTTACAACCAGCTGGATGATGGTGGAAAAGGGTTGAGCGGAATCTGAAGTAATGTTGATTTGATATCAACTAGGCCAAAGCTGCACTAACCCACTTCCCTCTGACTCCCACCAGCACCGGGTAAAAGAATCATCAATTACTTCCACGCTAGTTGCTAACTAATTTCTAATGGCTGCTGCTAAGTTTGCAAAAGTGGTTGGGGAATTGTACTGTTATTAAAAGTCGCTGAAGTCGAAGAGGACTGATTTGGTATGTGGTTAGGGACTTGGCCCAGACTTCAAGTGTTCCGAACAATAGACTTGTTCCCAAACATGGGCATAATAGTTTTCCTAACACGGAATGAGCAGAAATGAGACTAAGCTACTAGAAGACTGAGGGGAAGTAGGAAGCGAAGAGCTTGTAGCAGGGGACCAATCTGTTCAGAGTCTTCGGGGAGCAATTCTATCGCAATCTCAAACAAAGAACACTGTGTCCAAGGCTTACAGCAGGGACAAGCGTGTGAGGGTAAAGTGAAGCTCTAAATGTGAGATGTAAGTTGTGATGATTACTATTGGGCGAGTGAAGATGGGTGGGTGGGTGATGAATTGAGGAGTGTGAAGCTGGGGTGAAGTTGTAAAGAAATAGCATTTGAAGCTACAATCACCAATCATGACCATTTGTGGGATGTCATTAGACTCCTTTTGTCACTGCACCTTGATCCCTGGGTCAGCTATTTGCATTGAAGTTGACAGCTATCTGATCCCATTGCCTTCTCAGCGTTTGTCTGAACGACCTCCTGAGTCCCAAGGATAAAGAACATCCCTCCTCCTATCATCTCCTGCATTAGTGCTTGCAGTGTTATCTTTGAGAACATCGGAGCACTCTCTCTGCCCTGTTGAGACAATAGTCAATATTCCTCCTGCTCAGAACGTGTTCCCGAGCCACTTCCATTGCATGTTACAACTGGAATGCACCCTGCCCCTCACACTTCCAATACCCCCCAATACTTGTAAGAGCTGCAGGCAAACGTTAAGTAGTGCAGGCTAGCTTGGCACCTTGTTAAAATATGTAGGCACATTTAGCACTGGGTTGCATGCTACAATCATTAAAAGAAGCACAATATTTTACATAAAATCATAGAATGAGTAGAGAAGGAGGCCATTCAGCCCATCATGTCCAGGGCAGTTCTCTGCAAAAGCACCTCAGCTAGTCCCATTCTGCAACCCTTTCTCCATAGCCCTGCATTTTTTTACTTTTTAGATGCATATCCAATTTCCTTTAAAGGCCATAATTGAATGTCCTTTTGCCACACTCTCTGTTAGAGTGTGGCAAAAGGAGTGCTTTTGCAAATCACCTGAAATTGTTGTCTTTGCAAAAGGAGTGCTTTTGCAAATCACCTGAAATTGTTGTCTTCTGGTTCTCAATTGTTCTGCCAATGGGAACAACATTATGTAATAAGATGAGTGGCAGGTCAGAAGATTGGTCAGAATATAAAGAATGGCAGAGAATGAATAAAATACTAACCAGGAGAAAGAGTGTGAGACGAAGTTAGCTAAAAATGTAAAAACAGTTAGCAAAAGTTTCTACAGATATTTAAAAGGAAAAGAGTAAATTACATCAATGTTTGTCCTCTAGACAGTGATGAGGGGTAGTTAATAGCTGATCATAAGGAAATAGCAGATGAAATTAACAGCTACTTTGCTTTTGTTTTCACTATAGAACAGCACTCTCCAAACTCCGATCCAGATGCAACCCGCTGAGGGCTGGATGTGGCCCACGGGCTGTAGTTTGGAGACCCCTGCTATAGAGAATACAAGAAAACATTCCAGTAAAAGCTGTAAATCAGGAGTTGGAAAGGAGAAAGCAAATTACAATCACTAGGGAAGCAGCACTGAGCAAACTGATGGAACTGCAGGCTAGTCAGTCTTGAGTCCAGATGGATCTTAAAAGGTCTTAAAAGAGGTGGCTAATGATCTGGTACATATGTTGGTGTTAATTTTCCAAAACGTCATTGATTCTGAAAAGGTTCCATCAAATTGAAAAATACAAATATGACTCCTCTGTTAAAAAAGGGAAGGATGCAGAAAACAGGATAAAGGATAAAGCTTCATGTCTGTTGTATGTTAGAATCAATTCTTAAAGAGGATTTGGCTGGGATCGTAGAAAATCTCAAGGCAATTGGAAAGAATCAGCATGGTCGCATGAAAGGAAAATCATGTTTAAACAATGCATTAGAGTTTGTTGCAGGTGTAATATATGCTGTGGATAAAGCATAGCCTGTCAATGTATTATACTTGGATTTCAAGGAAAACATTCAACAAGGTGCCACATTAAAGGGTTTTGGGGAAAATAAAAATTCATAGTGCAGGTGGTAACATTTTAGCATGGATAGAAGATTAGCTGACTGACAGAAAACCAAGAGTATGCATAAATGGGTCTTTTTCTGATTGACAGGATGTGATGCGTGGAGTCCCATAAAGGCCTGTGCTAAGGCCTTAACTTTTTATAATTTGCATCAATGACTTAAATAAGGTCATGAAGGCATGGTAGTCAAATTTTCAGATGACACAAAGATAGGTAGGAAAGTATATTGTGAAAAAGACAGAAGGGACCAGATTTTACCAAAATGGGAGCAAAATCACAGTAAATTCGGGCGTTGGGCCTGCAACATGATCTGCACCCAAAACCAGGCAGATCGCACACGTCTTTACTGACACCTGATTTGGGCACGGGTCCGATCCGCTCCCCAATCGGGCGGCACGAATGAACTTAATGAACCGCGTGCCCAGCTCTACCGCCAAATCCCACTTTAGCGTCTTTGGTTCCATTTCAGATCCGCGCTGCTACCAACCTGAAGAATAAAAATCCGAAGCGGATTCCTATTCTGCAGGGGAACCTCCGAAGCCCATTCTCCTCGAACACCCTTCGCAGACCCACCGCTACCCACACTGGCAGACCCGCACCCCCCCCCCCCCCCGTGCAATCTGAACCCCCGGGAGGGAGACCCCCCCCGGGAAGTAGGCCCCCCTCGGCAGAGCACACCCCCTCCTCCCATGATCCACCTCCCTAGGAGGCAGACTCCCCCAGAGGCAGGCCCCCGCCTGCAATCAGACCCACCCCCCCAGGGTGCAGGCTCCCCCCTCCGCCGTGATCAGACCACCCGCAGGAGGCAGGCCCCCCCTCAGCAAAGCACACCCCCAACCTACCTCGATTGCTGCTGCCTCTCCACCATCCTTCTGACCTGCACTTGTTGATGTGGAGATGCCGACATTGGACTGGGGTGAACATAGTAAGAAGTCGCACAGGTTAAAGTCCTGGTGGAGCTTAACCTGGTGTTGTGAGACTTCTTACTGCACTCATTGGACATCCTTCAGCATCTTCCTGGCCTTCCGCTGGCAGCTGCCGGAGAGGGGGGCAGGCTCAGATGGATCTCTGGTTGGGGTGGGGAGGTGGTGGTCTGCCTCCCAGGGGTGGGTTGGATTAGAGGAGGGGGGCAGGGGCGTCTGCCAGGGGGGCCTGCGTCCCGTTGGGGTCCGATTGCGGCTCATCCTCCCCCGCCCAATCCTCCCCCCCCCCCCCCCACCCAACCCGGCTCTCTCTGGTTTTGTCTTCCGCGCCCGGGTGCGCTGTTTCAGCTTTTTTTCGAATTGCGCGTGCGCGGTTCAGAGCTCCGATTGTTCCGGCAACGCTAAACCCCGCCCCACAGCGCAAATCAGACTGGAACTGGCAAAAAGTGCGTGGGCGCACTGGAATAGGGATTTCGGGCTTGGAGCCGTTTTATGTCCGGATCCGGCACTTAGCCTCCGAATGGTAAAATCTGGCCCAAGGGATGGAATTCTCCCAGAAAAAACATTCTAATTGTTGAATTTGCATAAAAAGAAGAGTAAATTCCATTTTTTTTTCCAGTGGGATTTTCAAAATGAATCTCCCACACTCTCTGCGTCACAGAATATCCTCGTATGAATCCTGTTTAAAATCAGAGGGTGGTATTATTCCTGCTGCAGAGACTGGTGGCGTGGTTAAGTGGGCCACTGCGCATGTGCCGATCTGTCAGAGTGGAGATCGGTGCATGTGCAGTAGCCCGCACTGCTGGCCATCCGATCACTGGCCAGCCCTGTAACCCTGCTATGCTGACCTGCCAAGCCCACACTCTCTGATCGCGAGCCTTACAGACGTGTCCAGATCAGCTTCAGTCTCTCCCTCCCTAACCCCAGCAGTACCTATCTCCCCAAGCCCCCGCAACAGCGCCAACCTACCCCCACCCCCCACCCCCCCCACCCTACCTGGGCAGGCGGATCCCCTCATCACCCCCGATGGTCAGCCCTGGTCAGCCTTTCTTCCCTCTGTCATTGATCCAAAGTGCAGAGTGGCAGTGGTTCTGACCACTTCCACCCCCTCCCCAATAGCACCTCTCTTCACACTGCCCGATGCCTGGTGGGCAGTTCTAATGTACCCCTGGCATTGCCGCTTTGCCCCATAGGCAGTGGAGGGGGCCAGGCTGGCACTGTCAGGCTGGCAATGCCCCGGGGTACCCCCCCCACCCCACCCTTACCCCCAACCTGCTGGAGGGGCCTCCATGGCCCTCCTTAACTCCAGCGGGTCAGGCTGCCAGCTCCCCATTAGTGGGCAGTTGTTGTAAACCCTGCTGGAGTGAAACACTCCTGGCGGGGGATGAGGTGCGCCGGGGGTAGAGAGGTTAGCAGGCCTGGGTGCTAATGAAGATTTAAATATTTCACTCAGCAGCACACTGATTTCTGGTGCAGAGCTGACAAGACTGATAGCGGGAAGCCCTCTACACGGCCTCCACTTACATCTGCCGGAGCAGCGCAGTGGGCTGGGAGAATCGCCCCCAAGAAGTTTGTAGATGTAGGTTCATAGAATCATAGAACTCAACAGTGCAGAAAGAGGCCCTTTGGCCCATCAAGTCTGCACTGAACACAATCCCTACCCCCGTTTCCGTACATATTATACCCACTAATCCCTCTAACCTACGCATCTCCAGACATTAAGGGGCAATTTCTTTGCATGGCCAATCAACCTAACCCGCACATTTTTGGACTGTGGGAGGAAACCGCAGCACCCAGAGGAAACCCACGCAGACACGAGGAGAATGTGCAAATTCCACACAGACAGTGACCCGAGCCAGGAATCGAACCCAGGACTCTGGAGCTGTGAAGCAGCAGCGCTAACCGCTGTGCTACCATGCACAGTGAGTGGACTCACACAATTGAGTGAGTGGAGTCATTTAATATTTTTTAAGGCAGAGGTCGATGGATTCTTCTTGGGCAAGGGAATCAAAGGTTACCGGGGGTCGATGGGAATGTGGTATTCCAAGCATAAACAGATCAGCCTTGGTCTGACTGAATGGTGAAGCAAACTCGAATGGTTTACTTCTGCTCCTATTCTATCTGATCGTACATATGTTCATTTGTTTTCTGTCCACACTCCTCACGGCTTTGCAGGCATCTATCAAACTTCCTCCCAACATTCCCTTTTCTAAAGAAAACGACTCCAATCTATCTGTGAAACTGAAGCCCCTCATCCCTGGGACCATTCTTATAAATCTTTATTCTCAAGCATTCGCGTCCGTCTTAAAGTGCAGGGCCCAGAAATGGGCAAAATATTCCAGTTGTGGTAGAACCAGTGTTTGTAAAAGTTCATCAGAGGTTCTTTCTCTTGTACACTATAGCGAGGATTTTATGACCTCGATCGGGCAAGATTCGTAAAATCCCACCCCAGGCCAATGGAGAATTCCATTCTGTGAGCCTTGCCCGCCCCGATTCTGGGGAGGGTGAGGCGGTAAAATTCCAGCCTGTGCCTCTATTAATAAAGCTCAAGTTCCTATATGCTTTACTAACTGTGCTTTCATCCTGCACTTGCCACCTTCAATGATCTGTGCAGGTGGACCCACAGGAATGCTGTTGTTGCGCCACCTTTAGAATGATATCCTTCAATTTTATATTGCTTTTCCTGATTCTTCCTCCCAAAATGAATTAAATCACAATTCTGTGCATTAGATTACATCTGCCATGTGCCCCGCCAATAATTTTCCTCCGATGTCTTTCATTGTCCTCACAGTTTGCTTCCAAGTTCTGCAGCGCCTGCAAGTTTTGAAATTATGCCCTGCGCAGCCAACTCCAGATCATTAGTAAAGATCAAATAAATGAATGGTCCCAGCATCAACCCTTGGGGAACACCAGTGTAAATCTTCCTCCAGTCCTAGAGAAAAAAAAATTCACTCTGTTTCTGACAACTGTTCAGCACTGTTCTTTGCAGAGGGTGAACAAGCAAAGGTTGATCAGATCAAACACTAATGTTTGTCCCCTGGATTATCGTGTAATAAAACCGCAGTAAAAATCTTATTGTGGATTTTTATATTTTCAATTTAATTAAAACCTGTATGTTGAAGAATTCAGTTCTTCTGACAATTAACTCAGATTTAAAAGGATTATTCTTGACTGCTGAAACTGAAATATAAAACATCATGACTTCTATGAGAAATGAACATGCATAGATATAAAAAAAATACTTTATTTGAATAAGATTTTTCACTGAATGAATAGAATTACTTCATTGAATTAGTAAGGAGCACAAATATTAATAAGTTGGAATTTCATGCTAACCAAACAAGCCCACAGGTTTAAAAATCAGTGGCTTTTGAGAATTATCAAAAAATTAACCTACTGTGTTTAATAGCTGTTTCTGTAAATCTGCCAGGAGGCTATCAGACCACAATGGATGAACACAAGAACACCCTTTTGAACTTCCTCTGCTGCACCAAAGAGGTTCAGGAAATAGAATCATAGAATACCTGCTGTGCAAAAGGAGGCATTCAGTCTATTGAGCCTGCATCAACAATAATCCCACCCAGGCCCTATCCGCATAACCCCACATGTTTATCCTACTAATTCCCCAGACATCCCCCGAACACTCAGGAGCAATTTAGCATGGTCAATCAAACTAACCCGCACATTTTTGGACTGTGGGAGGAAACTGGAGCGCCCGGAGGAAACCCACGCAGACACAGGGGAGAACATGCAAACTCCACACAGACAGTGACCCAAGGTGGAATTGAATCCAGGTCCCTGGCGCTGTGAGGCAGCGGTGTTAACTACGGTGCCACTATTTTTTTTTGGGATGCTCATTACTGTTCCATGTAAGGTCTTTTCCTAGGCTTAATCCACCCCGCTTCTCTCAAAGCTTCAGCTACTGCCCACTTTCTGAGCTGCAGTTGAGTGATTCACTAATTGAAATTAGCACTACGATAGAGGTTGCGCTGCCACCATATTATTAACACAGCAGTGTACCATGCCAGCAAAATGCTTACGTATCATCAAAATTTGCTGAGTGTATGTTGGAGAATCAATATTTAGAATATTCAACAGGAGCAGGAAAGCCATCTCATTGCATTGAAGACTCTGAATATTCACCCTAAATGTTAGGGGTGATTCTCCCAGTCCACTGCACTGCCAGCACATGTCCGGGAGGCCAGACATGGGGGAGGGGTCATGGGGCTGGCCAGCGATCGAACTGGCCTGTAATCGAGGGAGTGGCAGTGTGGGGCTGCTGTGCATGTGCCAGTCCCTGTGCATGACAGATCAGTGCATGCACAGTGGCCCACTCAAAGCTATGGTGCCGGCCTCGCCAGTGGGAATAGGCACCGCCCAGAGATTTTTAACGAGATTCATGCCAGGGCTCTCTGTGATGCACGGAGTGTGGGAGATTCATTTTGAAAATCCCACTGAAAAAAACAGCAGGATTTACTCCAGTTTTTATGTGAATTTGGCGCTTAGAATGTTTTTGGGAGAATCCCACCCTTTATCCTTACGTGTGATTCTTTTCTTCTCCTAGGGCAGTACAGTGGCACAGCTGCCTCACATCTGCAGGAACCCAGGTTAGCATCCTGGCTCGGGTCACTGTCTGTGTGGAGTCTACATGTTCTCCCTGTGTCTGTGTGGATTTCCTTCTGGTGCTCTGGTTTCCCCCCACAGACCGAAAGACATGCTGGTTAAGTGCATTGGCCATGTTAAATTCTCCCTCAGTGTACCCGAACAGGTGTTGGCGTGTGGCAGCTAGGGAATTTTCACAGTAACTTCACTGTAGTGTTAATCTAAGACTACTTGTGACACTAATAAATAAACTTAAACTGAGTGTTTTTGTTTATATGAGCCAAAATCTTATGTGTGTTATATTTTTACCCGATAAAACACATAGATACTTGCAAATCAGTGAAAAAGAAATTAAACTGACATTGCAAAATGTTAAATTACAGGACTATAGCTCTGAAATTAGAAATGTTATCGATTAGAGATGAGAGCTCTGCACAGCAGACAGCAATCTTCCTCTTCTCAGAACCATTAATCACGTGTGTGTGCTATCCAAATGCAAGATAATTCTCTGTATTGACAAAAGTAACTAAAATCTAAATAGCATAGTATCTCAAAGGGAAATTGGGTCGAGATGTCACACTTGTTGCTGGAAGCCTTAGCTGAAGTTTTTGAATTGGGTGCTAATCAATTCAGTGTCACGTAACGATTGCATCAATTTGATATCACAGGATCTTGACTTGAAACATAAGCAAACTTGATAAAAACGGCCTGGAAAAGTCTTCCTATGTTTTTGATTTCCATATTCAAATAGAACTCATAAAGCATTTCAAATCTGCTAAAAGGCAGGGCTCTTCACGAGATAACAAAATTGTGTGGAAAATTATGTTAATAATGAATTTTGCACAACAACAATTACAATGTAATGAGAAAGACCGAGGATGAGAATGCACACAATGAGGAATGAAACAGGCAAATGGTGCACAGCTTTATAATAACAACAGAAAATAGTGGAAATTAGTATCTTGTAAGATCTGAACATATTGTCACTGAGACCTCCCTCCTGTTCCCTCTTTTGGAGGGGTGTAAATAAAGCAAGTTCAAAAATGGCTGCCTGCAATTAACATATGTTAGTCTTACTCAGTGGGGGTGCTGGGCCTCAGAGGCTTGATGGCTATAGCAGCAGAGGCAATGACAGATGTCTGCTGCTCTCAGCACAGAGACTTGCATATGTGCCATAGCACCGTCTGCTGCTATCAGCTGGCTTTCGGGCCTCCCCTACAGGCAGAAATCAGGCCTAGGGATATTTATATTGCACAGAGTGCACAAGATTTAATTTGTGGACTAGCCAAAAAAACAGATCTGAAACTCTACTGTTTTCCTGCCCATTCTGGATTCAGAATTCTTTTGGTAAAATCGCCCCAGGGTGTCAGCATGGTATGTAATTTTAAAAATGGTGCTAAACACATATTTGTGTTCAATGGGAAATTAAACTTAGGCAGAGTGAAGAAAAGTTACACTTGTGGTTGAAAGTGAATAAAATAGGAGATGAGGAGAAAATAAATGTGTTCCCCGCTGCTTTGCACCCAAATGCTTTTGAAGTGTTATGTAAACAGTTGACCGCAAGTTCACAGTATGATGGACCATCCTGAAATTAATGAGAATGTGGTCTCATTATAACACAACTAATTATTAATTTGCACCGAGCATTGAATTCTGTGAAAGGAAGCAGTTGACACATGAAACTGTTACAGATTACATTCTCGAATTGGTAAAACTCTCTCTTTTCTGTGAGTGTAGCACAAACCTGGGAAAAAGCTGAGAAACACATTCCTGGAGGCCTCAAGAATGATAAAATCCATGCCACACTTCGAATAAAGGCAGCTAATAAGGGAGGATATCTGCAGTGAGCCAATAGCCATGAAAACGGCAGGAAGAGTTTCTTGCAAATCGCAAGGGGGTTTCTTTTCTTGAGGTGACAGGTGGGAAGGCCACCTATTTTCAGTGAGAATGAGGCCATAGCAGCCAAATTCAGTCATAGAGTCAGAAATTTAGATGCTACTGTTACCAAACATTTAACTTCTCCCTTTTCCAGTCAAAGTGCTGTGTCTATTGGAAAGCCAGTCATATCCAGATGGCTTGCAGGAGCAGAAGTAGCAGTGGTCCAGATCATAGTGAGTCACCTAGATGCCAGGCTCATTATGGAGTCTGGAAAATTTTGAATGCATAAAACCGGTGTGAAACAAACTAGTCATTCCAATAATACTGTTCCAGGTCAAGTTAGGTTGGAATATGATGATGCAGCCTATTACTTGCCATTGGTAGCAATAGCACAGAACAAAGTCTTTCTGATGGGAAGAAATTGGTTGAAGAAAATACAGTTAAACTGGGTCAAGTTATTCACGGTACTGATCAGTAATTCGTCAGATATTGAGGAAGTGGCTAAGAGGGCACACAGTAATCTTTGAACAAGGAGGGCCAGATGTTAAATTTAGACATCACAAGGCTGAAGTCAATATAAAGGACAGCTTATATAGCTGATATTTTGTAAGGCAAGGTCAATGCCTTAAGCACAGTTAGAAGCAGTAATCAAAGAGTTGAATTAGTTGTAAAGGACAGGAGAAGTTAAGAAGACAAGGAGCAGCAAATGGGTCGCACCATGAATCCATCTGGGTCTGTGGAGATTATAAACAGTAAAATATATGATCAAGGAAAGTTCTTAACCATAGCCTCCTTAATTTAGCCAATGGAAAGTTGTTCAGTTAGATAAGTTTGTCAAATGCATATTTGCAACTTTAATTAACCGACAAGAGGAAAAAACTGCTTACCATTCATACACTCAATATGAAAAGTTACCATTTGGGGTGACTCTTGCTTCTGCAGTTCTCCAAAGCATCATGTATGAGGTACTAACTGGGATGGATGGAATGTGCTCCTTCTTAAAAGACATGCTAATTAGCAGAAAAAGAGCACATTGTAAAATTGAACAAAATCCTAGATCAACCTCAAGAGAGTGGCATCAAAGCTCAAAAGCACAAGTGTTGCTTCTTAGGGTAAAGTGATGTATAGCTGGGTAACCAAGTAGATGGTGAAGGTATCCATCGAATGCAGCAGAAAATTGAGAGGTTTTGAAAGCAAAGAGATCAGAGAGCAAAGAAGAACTTGAACCATTTATAGGGTTTGTTGTGTATTTTTCTATATTAATTACTGACTTAATTAATATATTCACTCCGCTGTATCAACTGCTCAAAGATGGCGTAGATTGGGAGGGGTTTGTGGAGTGTCAGAAAACATTTGAAGGAGTGAAGAAAGTAGTGATGAGTGATGCTATTTAGACTCACTGTGATCCTAAGAAACAATTTTAACATGCTATGATTCATTAGAGGGTTAGTGTAGGTGCTATCTCATAATGGCAGATGGTGTGGAGAAGCTTTTAGCATATGCTTCACGCAGTTTAATGAAGTCAGAGCATTAGCGATCATATATGATGTTACTATGTTCCATAAATACTTAAACGGTAGCAAGTTCACTTTGTTGACTGACCACCAAGTTTGTATAAACATATTTTGGTTTAAAGAAGGAAGTACTATCCCGAGCCACAGCATGGTTTCAGAGATGTATGTTCATAGAATCCTTACAGTGCAAAAGGAGGCCATTCGACCCATCAAGTCTGCACTGACCACAATCCCACCCAAGCCCTATTCCTGTAACTCCACATATTTACCCTGTTAATCCCCCTGACACCAGAGTCAATTTACCATGGCCAATCAACCTAACCCACACATCTTTGGAGTGTGGGAGGAAACCAGAGCACCTAGAGGAAACTCAGACAGACATGGGGAGAGAGTGCAAACTCCACGCAGACAGTAACTTGAGGCTGGAATTGAACCCGGGTCCTTGGCACTGTGAGGCAGCAGTGCTAACTGTTGTGTCACCATGCCACCCATGTTGATGTTAATGGCCTAGCAACATTATATTAAATATTGTAAGCCAGTAAATACAGATAGCCTTTTGAGATTTCCCATGAAGAATGATACATTCTAATCCACTGAGCCAGTGTTTGCCAGGGAAAATAGTGAAGAAACTCACAAAGATAGGGTTCTCAGCAAAGTGTTCAATTATGTCATGACTGGCTGGTCTAAAGAGATGAGAAATTGGAGGTGTATTTCACACATAAAAATGAACTGAGTGTGGGGCAAAACTGTTTCCAATGGGGTTTAAGAGTCATGATTTTGCTGAGCTTCAGAGAGAGATTGGTAGAGGAAGCAACGGCAGATAGGGATAGTCCATATGAGGGCAGTAGCGAGGAGCTGTTTTTGGTATCCAAAGGCAGGTAGAGATTTTGAAGATTTGGTGAAAAGCTGAGAAGTGTGTCTCAAAATGAAAAATGATGCAGCCAAGGTTCCATTCATTTCATGATCAAACATAAAAAATCTGTAGGGACGATGTTGATTTATTTGAAGTGAAAGGAAAGAGCACCTTGTTTTGGTCAACAACTGGCGCATTACACAACCGAAGCAGTCAGTATTGTAGCAGCTGTGGAGAAAGAAATAACATTAAGTTGGATTTTACATCCACCTATGGTGAATACCAGGTGGGGAGCGAGGTTTGTAAAATACCATGGGTGCTGTTCCCACAGCTTACCCGCCTACCCACTGCTGCCCTATCACACGATTCTCAGTGGTGGGTAGAGGCATTGGGCAGCCTGCCCTACTTTGGATCATTTGAGGCCTTCAATGGCCAATCAGGGGTTAAAAACCACTGCTTCTGGGATTCATCAGTGGCTGGAGAAGCCTCATCAAGTGTGCAGCCAGCAGCTTTCAGTGTGCAAGGGGCATGGATGTATCCTTACCAGCCTTCCACTGGGTCCCTTTACCATGGCTTGTATGCACTGGCCATGCTCCCCACCACCCCCCGCCCACTCCCAACACCCCCTTCACACCCTCACCTGGACCCCTCTGCACTTACCTCTCACTCTGGCTTCTTGTGGTTGGGAACTGGTTGCAGCTCCAGCAGTGGACACAGCTTGAATTATACTATTGAGACCAGAGAACTGTCACTAAATTGACCAGCAGCTCCCAGACACGGGATTTCCTAATCAGAAGGAGCTGGAAGCCAAAGCAATTAACACTGAGCAATAGACGCCTGCACAGGGAGATGCCAAAGTCCAGCCCTGAATCTTTC
The DNA here is from genome assembly GCF_965287045.1 of Carcharhinus amblyrhynchos. Lineage (NCBI taxonomy): Eukaryota > Metazoa > Chordata > Chondrichthyes > Carcharhiniformes > Carcharhinidae > Carcharhinus > Carcharhinus amblyrhynchos. The sequence goes on from NC_137334.1 coordinate 34,930,355, forward strand.
ACCAGGACAGGGGTGACTGGCATTCCAGTGCCCAGTAAAATGTAGCCTAAGACTTTCAGTTTTGAGTTTACATAAGGAAGCTGTTGATCTGAAATGTTGGACTGGATTTTATCAGCCCTTGGTGACAGGTTTGAAGACGGAAAGGCTGACAAAATGGCATAAGATAACATTAGCGGGCATGCCTGACTGCTTCCTGTCACCATCATACTTTGTCAGTGGTGGAAAAGGTGGCAGATGCCCTACCCTCTCCACTCAGAGTCAAACTTAGCTATTTATGGCCCCTTCACACCTCTTACTTTGCCAACTGATGAGGAGCCCATCACCACATGGGGAGGCTGCCAGATAAACCCTCACCGCCTCCCAGTGGGCTAGAGTGTGGGGAAGCCTCCTTAGCTGGCACTCTTTGGCTGACAGAAGGATCCACCAGCAACGATGGCTGTCCCTGTGGCAACATTACTGCCTGCCTCAGCAGCCTTCCGCTTCGCTTGGGCCTACGTGCCTGACCCCATCATCCCAGATCACACGTCCCTGTCTTCGAGGGCATCAATGCATCCTCGTCCTCCAAGTGCAGCTGCAGCAGTGGACATTGCTAACAGTGGAGCTGCTGAGGCTGAAGAGCAGGTTGGCTCTCCAGTTGAACTGGTGACCTTGGCTAGCCCTCGTTTAGCCACTTGATTGATTGGGAAAATACTGCCCTGATTCTCGCCTGCCAGAAGTGGAACTTCCACTGCCTACTTCTGTAGAAGTCAACCTGTTCACTCAGTTTCTGTCTGCACCGACAATGCTAAAATTGCTGAATATATTTATTATTTTCTGCCTTTCATTTCAGATTTCCAATCCATGAGCGTTCTGCTTTTTGTATTCTATGTTAATTTTTGGTGTTTTTCTTTCTTATTTATAGAAGATAGAACATTACAGCACAGTACAGGCCCTTCGGCCCTCGATGTTACGCCGACCAGTGGAACCAATCTAATGACCCTCTAACCTAAAGTATTCCAATATTATCCATATGCCTATCCAATGACCATTTGAATACCCTTACAAATTAGAGAGTGAATGTAATCAATGTCAAGATACATGTTATTTATCCTGCTGCTTTGTTATCCTTGCTTATAGTGCTTTTTGCAAATTTAAAACAAAATTAAATGTAACATCAGATTCCAGTGAAATTTGGCTCAGTCCCAGTTTCAATGCAGGTGCGTCTGGCAGAATGATACGTTTCAGATTCTTACCTTATTTAATCTAGAATTTAACTACAACTTTGGGAAACATGCAAACAAGCGATTTCCAAGAAAAGGAAAAGAGATCAACCAAGCATGCGGCAGAAAAATGCTAAACAATCTGTGTGGACAACTGCCTGTTTGGCAGCTGGTTGTCTGAACAGCTGTGCAACTGATGCCTTTCTGACTGCAACATTTGAATTGAGATAAACAATCCTTGCATTGACCATGGAGCAGGTGAAACCAGCGCATGTGTTCCAATGTCATTGTTGGCATTATTTAATCACAATCATGAGTTATCCTTATAGGTGCTGTATTATGGCGAAACATAATAGTGAGTATGAAAAAACACATGAACCTGAATTTTTCGGATGGCGGGAACTCAGTCCCCAGTCAATCCAATGTCAGATTATGCTCTAAAGGGAGTTGATTGGCATTAGGTGGGACTCCTGCCCTCACTCAAGAGGAAGCCCCACTTTGCGGAATTGCTGGCCAATCAGATTAGAATAGAATCCCTACGGTGCAGAAGGAGGCCATTTGGCCCATCAAGTCTGTACCAACCACAATCCCACCCAGGCCCTATTTCCTGTAACGCCACACATTTGCCCTGCTAATCCCCCTGACACAAGGGTCAATTTAGCATGGCCAATCAACCTAACTCATACATCTTTTGGACTGTGGGAGGAAACTGGAGCACCTGGAGGAAACTCACACAGACATGGGGAGAATGTGCAAACTCCACGCAGACAGTGACCAAGGCCAGAATTGAACCCCGGTCCTTGGCACTGTGAGGCAGCAGTGCTAACCACTGTGCCACCGCGCCACCCAGGTTGGCTGGCAGATCTTCAGACACAATGCTGCAGTTGCTGGAAGAAGCATTGCAGGGCGCTGCCTGGAACTAAATGCAAGAACCTGGAGGATAGCTAAGTGGCAGAGGTATGCAGGATGGGGAGGGTGGGGACCGTCTGGGGAGGTCACCATGGGGCTAATCAGGGTCTCAGAGAATAAGGCAGGGGGATGGCAGGGACAGGATATCCGGATGTCACCAGGTTTTAAGGAGAGGGTGCCCCCAGTCAGAAGGGGCCTTCTGATAGATGCACCCTCTACTGCAAATCCTCCTGCCTGAAATCAAATTTTGTTTCTTCCTGGCCTTCCATTTTGAACAGTCATCCACCCATCAGTCTAAAATTTGAGGCTGGGCTGGGAAAGGCCCTTAAACAGCCATTATGTAACCTCTTAAGGGCTTTAATTGGGGAAAGAGTGCTCTCAGAATGTGGGATAGTAGAGCAAGATATAATACTGGCCATGTTTTGTAATTGAAGCATTTTTATCTTTAGCACTTTTCATTAAAAGAAACAGTCCAAATTATTTGCCAATTAGACACAAGCCAATACATGCAAAGCCAGGAAAGAAAAGGTTGAAAGCTTAAATTAAAGTTAAATTATTAAGAAGCTTTTTAAAGGCATGGCAAGGTGAGGCATGAGGCTTTTTTGGAGAGGATATTGAATGTATTTCTGCATCTGTAGAATCATAGAATCCCTACGATGCAGAAGGAGGTCATTTGGCCTATTGAGTCTGCAGTGACTCTAGGACAGAACATCTCACCCAGGCCCACACTCTACTCTATCTCCATAACCATTTATCCCACTAATTCTCCCTAACTTACACATTTTTTGGATACTAAAGGGGAATTTAGCATGCCAATTCACTTAACCTGCGCATCTTCAGATGTGGGGGGAAACTGGAGCACCCGTAGGGAACCCATGTAGATGAGGGGGGAACATGCATACTCCATACAGACAGTGACCCAAGGCTGGAACTGAACCCGGGTCCCTGGCGCTGTGAAGCAGCAGTGCTAACCACTGTGCCACCGTGCCACCTTACAAATTAGAGAGTGAATGTAAACAATGTCAAGATACATGTTATTTTTTAATGCCATTTTTATAAAGTTGTCACTTCTTCAGTCATGTAAGGATTAAACATAGCACAGACAAAAAAAACATTGAACTGAAATGTATTTCAAATTGATAGAGACCTAAATGAAAGGATTGGGTTTTTATGGATATTTGTTTGATAATTGCTTACTTTAAATAATTGGTTTTGACTCAGATTGTTACAGCATCAGGCCATGGGAAATTCATGACATTCTGTAGCTCTTCTGTATAATTTCTGCAAGTTCTTTTTATATTCACATCAACCAGCAGGGTCAAATTCACAAGACATTAGTATGCAGTTGCACAGAATGTTTTTTGTGGGTAAGCCTGGCATTCTCAAGAGAAAAGCCTACAAAAGGCTGTCAAGAAGTAACTTTCCAAGTGTTTGTAATCCTTAATATAGAAAATAATCAGATGGTACTGGATGGAGCATATCATCATGTTTGTCAGGAGTGGAACTTAATGTTTGGATTTTCATTCCTAGGTCAGCTGTATAGAGCCAGGACAGCTCCTCACTCCGCAAACTTAAGAAGGCCAGGCCTGGAAGATGATTACCCATGCTAACATCGTAAAACACTCCCCATGCCTCATCCATGCCAACCCATGGCATAGCAAGCTTCCCACCACTCTCTATGGCCCATTATCCCTTATGCTATACTGTGACCCTCAATTTCCCCCTGTATGGCTTATCATACTCCCATATATCACCCCATGATGACCTCCCAAGTCCTTATGGTTTCTCATGCCCTGTACGTCAATTCTTGCCCCTCCACCCATCCCCAAAGCCTTTTATAGTCTCTATGCCAACTTAGTGCCAATCTGTGTCCCCATCCACCACCCTATGCCCTTATTCCCTTCATTCTAATTTACCTAGTATCCACCACCAAACTGCTCACTTAACAAACAACCCAGTGTGATGATGTTAGGTTGCAAAATTAGTCATGCAGCATAGTTTGATTGACAACTCCAGGAGACTACTGAATGCAAATATTTGTTTTTGTGAGAGATTAGTTGAAGGTATTTTCATTGAATTGAATGTTTCTTTAAAGTAGTGGTGTCACCAACAGGCACATAAATCTACTTTATGTCAGCGTGGCTCTTGAGGTTTGCCGTTGTAAATACTGGGTGAGTTGGCATAGAAAGATAAGGGTGAAGGATGTTGGGTGTGAGGGTCATAGGTTGACATGAATTGGCATCTGGTTGTCATAGGGGCTACAAAATGGGTTAGTATGGAGTCTCTTATGGGGCCTTGGGTTGACTGGGGGACATAGGGTGGCTTAGGGAAATGGAGGTGTGCGTGTGCGTGTGTGTTTGTGTGTGCGCGTATATATGTGTGTGTGTGTGTGTGTATATATGTGTGTGTTTGTGTTTTGGGTGGGGGGAGAGTTGGGGGGGTGGTGGCTGAGGGATGTTTTTGTTTTCTTTGCCTTTTGAAAAAGTCAACAAAGTGCCAATGCTCAGAAGGAGCCAATCTGTCCTCCCGCTGTAACCTTATCCCCCACGTGGGAGCCTCCATACTCATTCCAGGGTCAAACTGCCAACATCTAATCCAGCCCTCAGTCCCTGGAACAAAAATCCTGCACTCTGGGCCTCTTTTTCCAGGATCAGGCTCACGGAGGCAGGAAAAGTACAGCTTCTGTCCTCCTGGAGCAGGAACTAAAATCCAGGCCTGTATGGACAGGCTTCGTCAGTTAAGTCACCAACGTGAATTTTAATACAGAAATATACTGGTGCTTCTGGAACAAGGAAATCGGTATACAAATGAGGGGACTGGTGTGTTAATGATCACCTATTAAGTCTGTAATGCTTACTGATGTTCAATGGAGCAGCTCATTAAACTATCCCTACCAGTCAGGATCATTGTCTTGGGATAGAAATGTTCATTCTGAAAACAGGAGTTTATTTTCAAATATCACACATCAGCAGAGAAGGTGGGAAACTGTTTAATTGGCAGCTCTATTTGCTGGACAGGGGAAGAGTTCGAGGTTGCGATCCCCACCATTTCCTGCGTACACCAGAAACAAAAGAGAGGAAAACATTTGTTTAAGGTCAGTTCCAGCAGAGGCTGCTGAATGTGGCAAGGAGGAAGCATGTCTCTTTTAAGAGGGAAACTGGCTCAAGCTTAAATATGTAGTCCAATTTCAGCCTGTGCATGAAAAGTGAACCTGTTATTGGCCCACTCGAGTGTCGGTGTCGGCCAACAGATCTGGCTGTGTCAGTGGAAACACAGCCAGGTTCTGCTTTGTCATTAAAGTTGCTCTTATTCCAGGATCATCCTGGAATGCAAAAATAATCTCTGCTGTAAACAGTCTGCTTCAATCTTTCATCCCCGCTCCCCTGCCCCTCCCATCTACAGCTCCACATGAAGTGCAAGGTTCTCCTGGACGCCTTTGTCACTCACATCAAGGAGTGAGGGCACCAGCAAGAGGGAAAAACCTACTTCACCTCATCCTCACCAATCTGCCAGTTGCAGGTGCATTCAGCCAATGACAGAATCGGTAGGAGTGTGTCAGATCAAACCCAAAATGAAGTGTAATGTCTTTTCTTGTTTGTGGGGACCATGAATTGAATTCATTTTGAATTTGAATTGTTTTTTGGAACAAGCAAGGCAATGGATTAAGAGCTTGCCTTGTCCACTCTACAGATTGGTTTTGTAACTTTAAAAATTGAGTAATTTTTTTTAAAAGTATCAGCAGGAGCGACCACTGCACAGTCCTTGTGGACATAAAGTTCCATCTTCACTTTAAGGATACCTTCCACCATGTTGTGTGGCACCGCCACCATATTAAATGGTGAATAGATATAGCAACTCAAAGCTGGCATCTATGAGGCATTGTGGGCCATCAACAACAGCAGAATTCTCTGCAGCCATAATCTGTAACCTCATATCCTCCAATCTACCATTACTTTCTAACCTAGGGATCAAACCCTGGTTCAATGAAGAGCGCAGGATTTACTCCACATGATGTAAAGAAACAATTCCTGGTGCTGGATAGTGCAATGGTGACCTATGGGCCCTGACAACATTCCAGCAATAGTACCGAAGACTTGTGCTCCACAACTGGCTGCACTCTTAGCCAAGCTGTTCCAGTGCAGTGACAACACTGGCATCTACTCAGCAATGTAGAAAACTGCTTAGGTATGTCCTGTCCACAAAAAGCAGGACATATCCACTCCAGCCAGCTAAGGCCCCATCAGTCTATTCTCAATCATCAGTAAAGTGATGCAAGGGATCATCAACAATGCTATCAAGTAACACTTACTCAGCAATAACCTGCTCACTGATGCTTAGTTTGGGTTCGGCCAGGGTCACTCAGCTCCTGACCTCAATACAGCCTTAGTCCAAACATAGACAAAAAAGCTAAACTCAAAATATGAGATAAGAGTGACTGCCATTGACATCAAGAGCATTTGACTGAATGTTGCATCAAAGAACCCAAGCAAAATTGGAGTCAACTGGAACTAGGGAGTTGTATTTAGCATAAAGGAAGATGGTTGTGGTAGTTGGAGGTTAATCATCTCAGTTTCAGGACATCACTACAGTTGTTCCTCGGGGTAGTGTCCAAGGGCCAACTATCTTCAGCTGCTTCATCAATGACCTTCCTTTTATCATTAGGTCAGAAGTGGGGATCTTCACTGATGATTGCACAATATTCAGCACCATTCACTACTCCTTAGAAATTGAAACAGCTTGTGCCCATATGTAATAAGACCTGAACATTCATGGTTGGGCTGATAGGTGACATGTAAAGATTGTGCTACTCAAGTGCCAGGCAATGACCATCTTCAACAAGAGACACACACTCCAACGTTTTCCTCTTGATATTCAATGGCATTACCATCCCTGAGTGCTAACTATCGACATCTTGGGGATGACCATTTCCTGGAAGCTAAACTGGACTTCCCATATAAATACTATGACTGCAAAAATAAGTCTGAGATTGAGAATTCTGCTGAGAGTAACTCACCTCCTGACTCCCCAAAGCCTATCCACCATCTACAAGGCACAAGTGTGATGAAATATTCTCCACTTGTCTGAATGAGTGCATCTCCAATGACACTCAAGAAGTTCAACACCATCCAGGACAAAGCGGTTTGGCTGACTGACAACTTATCCACCACATTTAACATTCACTCTTTCCACTACTCATGCACATAGCAGCAACATATACCATAGACAAGAAGCAATGCAACAGCTCACCAAGGCTCCTTTGACAGCTTCTTCCAAACCCATGACCTCTACAACCTAGAAGGACAAAGGTTCGAAGCAACTCGCCATTCACACCCGTGGGATCTTCTGGTCCCACCAACAGTGCACCCCTGCTGTGGACTTCATGAGGGTGAGGGGTGTATTCAACAGAAAACTCCATTAATGATGATAGAACCAGAAGATCCTACCACCGGCCATTGATGAGCTACTAGGGCAACCACAAAACACATGGAGCGTCGCATGGAAAATCCCTCCCAACAAGCAGATGCATTGGAACACCACCACCTGCAAGTTCCTGTTTAAGTCACACATCATCTCAATTGGAACTATATTGTCGTTCCTTCACTGTCACTCGATCAAAACCCTGGAACTCCCTACCTAACAGCACAGTGGGTGTACCTACACCGCATGGCCTGTGATGGTTCAAAACCACCTTCTCAAGGGAAACAAAGGACGGGCAATAAAAGTGCTGGCTTAGCCACTGATGCCCACACCCAGTGTAAGAATTTAATAAGACATCCGAACAGTTGCCTCTGTAAGTATATAAAAAGAAAAAAGGCTGTTAAGTAAGTGTCAATTCCTTATAGAATGAGACTGGAGAATTCATAATGTGAATCGGATGAATGGCAGAGAACTTGAACAAGTATTTTGCACCTGTCTTCACAGTGGAAGGTTCAAAATGCATCCCCACTAATAGGAGAAAATCTCAAGATAATGAAGGGAAGTAACTTAGAACAGTCAAGTTCATGAGAGAAAAAGTACCATGTAGACTAATGGTATTAAAGGCTGACATGACCCCTGGACCTGATGGCCTGCTTTCTAGGGTCTGAAAAGAAGTGGCTGTAGAGATAATAGATACAGTGTGCTAATCTTCCAAAATTCCTAGATTCTGGAGAAGGTCAAAATGGATTGGAAAAACAAATGTAACACCTGTATTCGAGAAAGGATGGAGACAAAAAGTAAGAAACTGTAGACAAGTTAGCATAACATCTATCATTGGGAAAACGCTATTATAACCCATATTAAGAAAATAATAGGAGGATATTTAGAAAAACATAATACAATCTGGTGGCATCCACATAGTTTTGTGAAAGGCAAATTGTGTTTGACAAATATATTAGACTTGTTTCAGGATGTAACCCAAGCAGAGTGGGTAATGGGGAACCAGTAGATGCGGTGCATTTGAATTTCTAAAAGGCAGAACTCTAAGGTGCCCCTTAAAAGGTTACTACACAAGATAAGAGCTCATAGTGTTGGGAGCAATATATTTGTGTGGGTAGAAGATTGGCTACTAACAGCAAACAGAGATTTGTAATTATTGGCTCATTTTCAATTTGGCAAACAGTAATCAGTGGAGTGCTAAAGGAGTGATTGCTGGAGCCTCAACTATTTACAATTCATATAAATGACTTGGATGAAGAAACTGAATGTATTGCAGCCAACTTTGTTAATGCAGAAAAATACCTAGGGAAGTAACTTGTGAGGAGGATCCAAAGAGTCTATAAAATGATATAGATAGGTTAAATAAGTCAGCAAAAAGTTTGGAAGCTGATGTATAATAAGGGAAAATGTGAGGTTGATTTTGGCAGGAAGTATAAAAAGACAGAATATTATTTAAATAAAGGGAGATTGTAGAATTGTACCTTGTTCAAGAAGTTAGCATGCAGGTACAGCAAGTAGTTAGGAGGACAAATGGAGAAATGACCTTTATTCCGAGGGGATCAAGCATAAAACAAAGGAAACCTTGCTTTAACTGTACAGTGTATTAGTGAGACCACACCAGAGTATTGTGTGCAGCTATGGTCTCCTTGTTTAAGGTCACAATCATGTCAGCCATGATGTTATTGAATGGCAGGGCAGGATCAAGACACTGAACAACCTTGTCTATTTCTTATGTTCTTTCCCCTGCTCCCACTAGGCATCTAGCCCAACTTTCTTTAATGCTCCTTCCTGCCTTGTCCAAACTTGCATCTTTTGATACTTTCTCTGACATCTCCAATCATGCCATCCTTGAACATATTTTGACCATAACATCATCTTTTCCCTTAGTCATATTCCCTCTGAACTGTTAATCACCAACTTCCTTTCCTGTTTCTCCATTAACAGATATTGTCGTGCCATAAAGTCTGTACATCCCAAATTGACCTCACCTGCCATTTTTGGACTTATGGAGCATGTATAGCCAATAATAATAGTGTCAGTGAAGATCTGGCCTAAAGTGCTTGGATTTCACAGAAAACTGTAAAGAACAAAGTTCTGTGCAACAGTTATTTGTAAAGATTGGATATATATAAAGTCCATGAATCAAATTCTACCATTATGGTTTTTTTTGTGTAGACATTGAATACCATTTTATTTTATTACATTACGCTTAATATGTTTTAGTTAATATTCTAATTCAGATTGGTCTATCAGTGCTATCTAGGCAATCGTCAATATTAGTGCCATCTTCAAATTCACTGGAAAAGATTGGTTCAGAATTGTCCCTATAAAGTATTCCTGCTTCTGATTAGAATGTAAGTTACATCAGAATGAATGATTCTGTTATACTTAACTTCATCCCTCATATTAACGTATTTTTATTTTATCCCTCATATTAATGTATTTTTATCTTATCCTTCATATTAATGTCTTTTTAATTTTATCCCTCATATTAATGTAATTTTATGTTATCCCTCATATGAATGTATTTTTATTTTATTTTCATTGATATTCATTTAAGGGATGTGGGCGTCGCTGGCTAGAACAGCATTTATTGCCCACCCCTAACTGCCCCTCAGAAGGTGATGGTGCGCTGCCTTTTTGAATTGCTGCACCCAGTGCTGTATAAACAAATCTTTACAAGCACCAGTTTTGTATAGATTACAGCGTTATAGATTACAGTGTTATATTCAAGCATGTTTATAAACAACTTTCTTGATTTCAGTCTTATCTATTGTGAATGTAACCTCATTAATGAAATATTATTAGGATCTGATCTGTAATTATTCCAAAAGACTCCTGATTAATTGGAAATACGCACGCCTGCAAAAATTCTGAATTGAACTGCTCCGGCTGTCTTTTTCTATATCGCCGGGGCAGAGTTTCACCAGTGTTCAGGGGTATGAACATTTTAAGGCATTTTTTATCAAGATATATATGGTTTTACAACATTGAACACATAGAGCAAAGGTTTTCCCACCATTGCCTTTGTATTTGAGATCTATAAGCACCTGTGTGAGTGCAATCCTGTGAACTACATAGAATTCCATATATTAACAGGATATTTGGCACATGATCAGGTCATTCAGCCTAACCAGCTCACTTATGTTCCATTCAAACCTCTATCTTTCCTAGTCTAAATCCATCATTGTAACCCTCTAGCCTATTCGTTTTCCTCTCACGCTCTTGCTCATCTTCCTCTTAATTGCATCTATACCATCTTCAACCTCTTCCTGTAGTATTGTGTTCCACATTCTCACAGCTCTCTTTTTAAACTGCTCAAATTATACCAGCAAACAATATGATGGGGCACATTTGGTAATTTTTTTGCAGCAACAGTATGGCATTAATGGCTATAATGAGCTATCTTTAAAGTTTTGTAGGTTTGGAGGAGTCTTAAGTGCTTTTGTTCAATGTTTATAAACTCTGTGCTAATGATAATCTCACTTATGGGATGAGGTGATGCCAAGAGCATTATTTTGAGTGGGCATCACAGGCCTATAGCTTTATATTTACTCACCATTCCCAAGCTGTTCTCATGGGCAGGCAATCTGCATCTATGCTTCTGCTAATGCCACTCCTGAATCGATTGCCAGGGATTGTATGAATCTCATTCAGTACGATCCATCTTTGTAATTATCCCTCCCTTCCTGTGGGAAGCAACAAGCCTCTCCTTAATGCGTCACAGCAGAAATGAAGAACTCATTCTCATGACCTACGAAGGAGTAACCTGTTATACCAAATGAACCTACAGTGTAATTTTCAATCGAATCCCACATTAACAAAAAAAAAGTTCAGTAATACAGAATATTATCTTTTGATAGTTACAACAAAAGCTTCAGGACAAGTGGGCCTCACTGCAAAATACTCTTGTGCTTATCACATCATTCTGCTAAACTTACGCTATTTTTCAATCGGTTATCATAAAGGAACAATTCCTATTTACCAATTGCGGGATTTTTCCAGCCCTTCCCGCCAGTGGGATATTTCAGTCGCAATGAAGTCAATCCTCCCAATCTGGGTTCCCTGGCAGTGGAATGGGTGAGCCATGCAAACCGCCTTGGACTTTGATGGCGCAGGAAGATCCCGCCAGCAGCCAATGGCGAGCCACTTGTGCTATGGGAAAACTTGCCGTGTTGGGGGTGTTTGGGGGGGGTGGGGAATGAGCCTGGAAAATTTCAGCCCAAGCTCCTCTTCCTAGATTATTTTCTTAATAAAATCAATTGACACCTAATAATTTCTATTACTTCATATAACATCCTTCTAATTTAATGTGATTGGTGCTGACAATGGTAAAAATTCAAAGTTAATCTAAATAGAACGTACAAACAAGCTTAACCCTCAGCCAAGAAAACTGACATTTTGTCCCCGACAAAAGTCAGGGACCTGGAGATTGAACCACACCCAAAATGAGCAGGATAATGCTGCAAAGACAGGTGATAGGCCAGAAGATTGTAAAGTTCTAGAAACCAGCAAAGGATGACAAAAAAAGGGAGAAATTGGAGTATGAGAGAAAACGAGTGAGGCTATTACAAGTACATAAAAAGAAAACAGTAGCTAAAATAAGTGTCGATCCCTTTGCTGTGAGACAGCAGTGCTTAAAATTGTGCCACGGTGCTGCCCTCTGAAAGGTTGGAGAGTAAGTTGTTGGAAGGATCCAAAGAGTCTGTAAAGTGTTAGAGATGTTTATGTGAGAGGGCAAACATTTGAAGCGAGATTATAATGTGAAAAATCTGAGGTTGTCCACATTGGGAGGAAGAATAGGAAAGCAGATTATTTAAATGGAGAGAGACTACAGAATGTTATGGTGCGGAGGGACCTGGGTATCCTTATACATGAATCATCAGATACAGTACGTAATTAGGAAGGCAAATAGAATTGCTTTCATTGTAAGAGAGGGAGTATAAAAGTAGGGAAGTCTTGCTGCAACTGCATCTAGAGTACTATGTACAATTTTGGTCGCCTTACCTAAGGAAGGATATATTTGCACTCGAAATATTGCAGGCAACATTCATAAGGTTGATTCCTAGAATGAAGGAATTGTGATCAGGAAATTCACTGTAGTTTAAAAGAATGAGAGGTGATCTGATTGAACAACATACGATTCTGAGCGAACCTCACAGGATAGATGCTAGGAGGATGTTACCCCTTGTGGAAGTATTTGAAACTAGGGGAGACAGTTTAAAAATAAGGGGTCTCCAATTTAAGACAGAGATGACGGGGATCTTCTTCTCTCAGAGGGTTGTTAATCTTTGGACTTTGCTATTCCAGAGCACAGTGGAGGCTGGACCATTGAATGTGCTCAAGGTTGAGTTGGACAGATTTTGCCACAAGGGAGTCAAGGGTTATGGAAGAGGTAGGCAGAAAAGAGAATTTAAAGCCACAATCAGATCAGCCATGATTTTATTGAATGATGGAGCAGGCTTGAGGAGCCAAATAGCCTACCTGTTCTTATTCCTTGTGCTTTTATTATGACGTTATAACTCTTCACATTGAAAAGTAAGTTAAGCTAATTTCTAGTAAACTATTCTTTCCTCATAAATATTGGAACAAACTTAGTGCACAACTTATTCTGAGTATGAAATTTTCCTTCATTACACTGACAGCTTTTAGAGGATACACTAAACCCCATTGAGGAAGTGTACCATTTTCCTCTCAATCTTCCCTTTTTGTGCATTACCCTTGCTTTTGTGAACAGTTGGCTGCATGGGCAATCTGCTGACATACCACTAAAGGTGCCAGCTACACTTGTGCCACTATGAGTGTCAGAATGACAAGGTGGAGATATTAAATAAGATTTTTCCACACCCTGCACTGCACTTGGCAGTGTTCCAACCTCCTGCTCTGTTAATTACTGTTGCAGCTTTGTTTTTCATGACCGTGCTTGTTCCTAGGGACAGCAAGTCTCAATGATATTAACCAAGATTCACTAACTCAGCACAAATGAGAGATTGAATCTGAGACTACCTGGTCTGAAGATTTCAACTATTCACTAAACCATTGCACAGATACAACTGACTCCCACCGATGAATGACAGTCCGGGAGATACAAAACATTCTTGTGAATTCAAAGTTGGACTTCACTTGTAGGTGCAGAAGTATTTAATCTGTCTTTGAACACGTGAAGAAAATATTAATGCGATGTGGAGACTGCAAAAGCCTCCGTGTTGTTTGCATGAAGCAGTAGGTGGTTTAAAGCCTGACAAACAAGTTTCCAGATAAGACTGGGAAATAATTATTATTCCAAAGCCATTTGTGTATGTTGCCAAATGTGAGATTGTAAAAGACTGGATAATTAGACGTGCATTTGAAAGCAAAACTATAAACAATCAAATAAATTCCAAAATATTTAACCAGTCAAATGTAACTTGTGAGCTCTGAGGGTAACAGAATTTACAAGATATATTTGCAAGATAATAATTGATCCAAAGACCTACGCTTAGGAGCAAGAGTTCTTATTGAGCTCGGAGTGAAAAATCATAGGGGCAATTAGCACAGTGAGCTGGGAGACCCAAGCGGAGGCTGTTTAGTGGACTTCCCACCAGGTATCATGTCCTCTGCAAGAATCTGACCACTGGATATCCGATGCCATCAGCTCCATGCCAGAAATTGGCACATGGCTGTATAAATTCTTCAAATTCAAATTTATATGTCATTCGCCAGCTCGGGACTGAAGCCTTTGGGCCCACTAAATTCTTCCTCCGAACCCTGCCAGGAGTATTTCACTCCAGCAGGATTGATAATTGCTCCCCACTTGTGGGGAGCTGGTGGCCCAATCCTGCTGTAATGAAGGGGGACATGGAGGCCCCTCAGGATATTGGAGTAAGAGGGGTGCACCCTGAGCATTGCCAGGCTGGCACTGCCTAAGGGACAAAGTGGCAATGCCCAGGGAGCATTTTGGCACAGCCCACCAGGCATCAGGCAATGCCAAGGGGTGGGGCCAGAGGGGGTGGCACCAGAGAGGGTGGGGTCAAATATGGTGGGGTCTGCGGGTGAGATGGGGGTGGGATGTCCCGCTGCCACTCTGCACTTAGCAGTGACACAGGAAGAGAGGCAAATGATTGGGCTGGCCATTTGAGGGAGGGGGTGTGGGTGTTGGAGTACGACAGCCTGGGGGGGTGCTCAGGGCTGCCATGGGGGAGATCGGGACTCTTGGGGTGGAGGGGAATTGAGGCGGACTAGGGGGGCAGTTGGGGTCGGCCCGTAGACATCTGGGAGAACAGCAATCGGGGGAGCCGGAGGGTTAGTGATGCGGGGTTGCAGTGCTGACCAGTGATTGAGCTGGCCAGTGATCAGGAGACTGGCTGTGCGGGGCTACTGTGCATGTGCCAATCTTTGTGTTAACGGATTGCCGCACTTGCAGTGGCCTGCTCAGCGCATGCTGCCGGCTTCTCCAGTGGGAATAGGCCTCGCTCCTGGATTTTTAACGGGATTCACGTGAGGGCACTCTGCAGTGCACAAAGTGTGGGAGAATCGTTTTGAAACTGCTGCTGAAAAAGCCAACGGGATTTACTCCAGTTTTTACATGGATTTGACATTTGGAATTTCTTTGGGAAAATTTCACTCCAAAGTTTTGATCTTCTATTTTAATATCTTCTCTTTGGTTTGGTCTCAGACTTTATATGCTAGCACTTCTGTAAATCGTAGAAGTCATAGAAACCCAACAGTGCAGAAGGAGGCCATTCAGCCCAGTGAGTCTGCACCAACCACAATCCCAACCAGGCCCTACTCCCATATCCCTACGTATTTACCCACTAATCCCTCTAACCTACACATCTCAGGACACTGAAGGGCAATTTTTTTAGCATGGCCAATCAACCTAACCAGCACATCTTTGGACTGTGGGAAGAAACCAGAGCACCTGGAGGAAACCCGTGCAGACATGAGGAGAATGTGCAAACTTCACACAGACAGTGACCTAAGTCAGGAATCGAATCCAGGTCCCTGGAGCTGTGAAGCAGCAGTGCTAACCACTGTGCTACCATGCCACCCAGGGTAAATGGCCTTGGAATGTTTTACAATGTCAAAGGTGTTTTGTCAATATTTATTATTTTTAGTATCCATTGGAATAGTACAATGTGTGACATCTGACTGAGTTTTAAAGATCATTAAATAGTCTTTTTCTAAAATGGGATCAGAGGATTCTCAAAGGCCAATAGTCCTGGTGGGAATGATGATGGGCCGTTGAATTGAGCAGACCCTGGCCATTGTGAGTCTCCCTGCCCATTGTGCCAGCCTTGATCTGGTTGCTGACCAGAGTAGGAAGGAACCTGATAAATAATCATAATGGTCTTTTAGATGTCATTATTGAGCTGGAAGGCCGATTCAAAGCTCTCCTGTGATATACCCACTCCACTCAGCAGGAAGTCCACCAGGCAGGATTTTGTGCAGGTCCTGATGAGCTTGGACCTGGCATCTTGGACTCCAAAGGGAGGCAACGAGGTAGTTTTTTGCCCCTTTGCCCCTCTGCTGCTGCCAAGCTGTTGAGGGAGAGTCCCCCAAGGGACATGGGGGTTGAATGGCTCGAGCTGTGGAAAGGGCTGGATCTCAGGATTCTCCCCTGGGATATGTTCTCGTGGGTGCCCCTTCTTGCCCTGGGAAAAGTGGAGATCACTCTTGGCATGGTGATCTCAGGCCACTTTCTGTTCCAAATCTTCATTTTTGTCTGTGTATTGTGAAACTTTTGAAGTGGCCTGGTCACTTTAATGTCCATGTCCCCTGGACACTTGCGCCCGGGGTAGTAATTAGTGTGAATTTTATGCTTATGATTCCTGGAGAGACTGGGGGTGATCAGCTAAAAATAAGGGCTGCAGGATCATTCCCCTATCTCTGACCCGGCATTCCTTGGAGCATGGCATCCCTAGTGGAGGCATGGCATCATGGAAATTTACCCTAGTTGGAATAATATTGCAAACCAGAGCCAACGCTCACACCTAATAAAGAACTGGAATTCAGACTTTAGATTCACGAACAAACAATTTCTCAAGCTTCTGAATGCAAAATTTTTATTGGAAACTTCTTCTTCATGCTACTTGTGGCTTAAGGACAGTTTGAGGTGCCAGCATCATCTGGCAGAACAGTGTGCACAAATTCATGGCAATGCTGCACTTAAAAAGAAATCTAAATTGGAATTTATCAATGATAGTAAAGAAACAACTTCTTCAAAGTAGTAAACATCCCAAAATATCCTATGGTCGACAATGCATTATGTGCTCAGATCCTGGAATGGCGGAAGAGAATGAACTTGAACCTACAAACTTCTAATTCAGAAGCAGGAATGCTACAAATGCAACAAGGCAGAGAAGGACTAGGCATTTCTAGGAAGTCTTATGAAGAGCATCATTTTATTTACAGCAGACTTGCTTGGGAAAAAAATTGTCTCTTGATGCATGGCTCATACATTACAAAGTACATTTTTTAAAGGACACTTTTATAATGATGGTTCTATCTAAAAACATGCTATTAATTCCCTGTGCTTCACAAGGTATTTGTAAAAATAGAGGCTAATTTAGGAACCTGTGTGAAGTAAGCACAAATAGTTACAAATGTTTCAAATTTTCTGCTTTAGATTTGCAAAATGTTTTTTGGTAAGCAGCTTGCATGTGTGTATGTATTTAGCATGTAACTTAAATTAAAGTGTTTGTTTTTTTGCTGCTAAGAAACAAAGGAACTCTGGCAAACTTCTGTACATATTACTAGCTTGGTCTTATGTGAACATTAAGTTTAATGTCTGAGTATTTGGGATTTAACTTCACAAAAGACAAAAACAGATGTATGTGCTACCAGTATTAGATTACCAGATTAACTTTGTTCCTGCAGATATCATGGGCTGAATCTGTACTATTTCACTGTACTGCCCAAGCTATAGAGAAAAGTTATTTCCAAACTAACTATATTTGACAGTAATCTACCATGAGAATGTATGGCATGCCCTGCTGCTGTACTAGGATTCTCTGTGAGTGTATTTATATCAACACAAGAACAATAATTGCGTATGGGTTCCTGCCAGACGTTAAGTGTTGATATAGCTTTCACCTGTTGGATCCTTATATGCCTGACTGTACAAGCTTCAAATTTTGTAGCGATGTGAATGCCTTGTTTCTTGAAAATTTGAAAATTATGAATGAATTTTAAAAATATCTAGCGATCCAAGGGAACAACTTTAGATTGATTCTGCCACAGGGCAGAAAATGACAAAACCAGGTGGTGTGAGACTAGTTCCTGTCTGGGGCCAGATCGGGATCCAACATTGAGTTATACTGTCACTTTTTAAGCAGTTTACGTTCGTACAAATGGATACTTAAATAAGCAAATTGTAGCAAGTTTAACATTACCTAAATTAAAAAGAGATCTGGGTTATTAAGGTACTTTCAAAAGTTCAAACTGCATTTCGGACCTCATGGTGCTTGCATGCGTATCATGGCAGGAACAATGTAGTATTCCTGTGATATATGATATTCAACAGGCAAGATGCAGAATCCCTATGATATATGATATTAAACAGGAAAATGTAGAATCCCTATGATATCTGATATCAAGCGGGAAAAGCGTACAATCGCTATTCTGAGATGAGTGTTATTTTAATGTGTCCCAGTTGCTGTTTGTCACTCATGCTTTTTTTTATCACTTTTACAGGCTGTCGTATTCAATAGTGATCCATCTAGGACAATGTCATCAATGCAAAGGAATCAGATGTTTCACTTTTTGTTCATCCTTGCCATTTCACAGGTAGGGTCTTTGTTCCTGCAGATAACCCCATTTGCAGATATAGTAAAACCTATTTTGCCTTTCTCATTTGATCTTCATTAATTCTACTGTGCTGTGCAACATTTGAATATGGACAGTAATTTTTATGTCAAAGATAAGGCAGATTTGCATGAGTTATAATGATGGGACACATTGCTTGTATTAATGGCATTCACTGTTTATGTGCCAGTTTTATTTTGATAACATACAAAGGACCCCAGAACTCCATTAAGGACATTGCCTAAGCTGTCTGCAAACATCAGCACTTTTGTTAAAATAAACACATAACTACATATGTACTTCATCAGGAAAAGTCAGCCAGTAATTCAGTTTTAATGGCTATGTTTATGTCAGTGCATATCTGAAGCTGTAAACTGGCAGAGTGGCACAGTGGTTAGCACTGCTGCCTCACAGCATCAGGAACCCGAGTTTGATTCCTGGCTTGGGCCACTGTCTGAGTGGACTTTGCACATTCTCCCCGTGTCTACGTGGGTTTCCTCCAGGTACTCTGGTTTCCACCCACAGTCCGAAGGATCCACTGGTTAGATGCATTTGCCACGCTAAATTCTCCCTCAGTGTACCCGGACAGGTGCTGGAGTGTGGTGACTAGGGGATTTTCACAGTAACTTCATTGCAGTGTTAGTGTAAGCCTACTTGTGACACTAATAAATAAACTTAAACTTAAAGGTATGATATGTAGAATTTCCTCACTTTTGCACAGTAATCTCTAAATGCCAGCAACACTGATGGCAGGGAGGAATTTGGCACGGTTGGGGAGGTGAAGGAGATAGTGATGAGGGGTGACAGTTTGGTATCTGAAAGGACAAGCCAATAAGCTGATTTCTTGGCAGTTACAGAAATGCTTCTCCAAACAATGTGAATGATCAAGCATAATTTAAATGTTGCTGACAAAGAGATGCATGACAGCTTGATGGCCACACAGTTTACCTCCTCAAGTCTGTATACATTAATGTCTCGAACAACATATTTGTCTTGCAGCAGTTTGCATTGGCCATGATGACCGAGAACAATACAGGGAGTTCACCGGTGGAACTGTCCCATATCCTTGGCTTCACCAGGCAACAAATAATGACTGCGCAGTATGAGTGTTACCAGAAGATTATGAAGGCTTCTGTGCTCAAACAAAATGGTAAAGTAACAGTGACTGTTTTGCACACAATGCTAATGTGTTTGCAATGGCTTTTCTATTCTGTCTCACCACCAGCAACACATTCAATCGAATTCATTGCTCAAATTGACACTGCTCGATTTTACATTGCTAAAGCAATCCATTTTTTTGGTGATAACTTAAAGGGAGGTGACTGCAATTTAAACTGATCAGTTGGTGTTGCGTTCAACATTTACAGGATGAGGCATAGTTGAGGAGGAAATATTAATGTGGCAGGTCAAACCTGCTGTACAATTAGCATCAATATGGAGTGCTTTCTGTTCCGTTATGTAACTCCTCAGTGGTGCTGCCCAAGTCAGATATAGGGAACAGGTGGGAGGCCAGTTTAGGGAGGTAGTCTCACATAGTTTAGGCTTTGCAGCAGTGGCTTGTGCAGTTATCATTGGAGGAAAGAAAACCTTTTAACCTTCATTTTTATTTTTAGCAAGGAGTCATTAAAACTTCCAACTGGCATGAGGATGCCATTGAATGGAGTGCTGCCCAAGCTTCCACAGACCTCTGATTGCCCTGATCAGAGACTGACAGCACAGCACAGCTATTGGTTTCAAACTGGAAACTCTTGTTAGAGCAATGCTTTCTCATGCGTCTCTCAATTCTGGCTACTGTTGCATTCAAAGGCCGCAGAAAGTGTGTGCTTGTGTGGAAGGGTGCTGTGTAGTGGTGGATTAAAGGGTGATTTCCCCCCCCTCGAACAGATTGTTAGCCTAAATGTGAAATCTGTTTTGACTGAAGTCATGCTGGAGTCGTCAGGATGACTGGAACTCTGACACGGTTCTTGGAAAGACTAGCCAGGCGCTTCCTGGGAGATGTTTCCCTTTCACTGAGGCCGATTCAACCAAAGTATGTCAGAGATCATGTTTACCCACAGAATGGAGATTGCCACTGTGCTTCTGTTGAAGTTACAGTGACCAGTAACTTATATTTGTTACTCATTTCTTCACCAGCTGCTCCCAACCGCTACTATCTAAAATGGCAAAGGTTGTATAGGCACAGGGGCATACTATCACCTGCAAAAGCATCTTGCTCCCGGCCCTACACTCACACACCATCCTGCCCTGGACAGTGATTGCTGTTCCTTCATTGACTTGGAACCACCCTGCCTCATAGCAGTGTGGGCATGTCTTTCATAGAATCCCTACAGTACAGAAGGAGGCCATTCAGCCCATCAAATCCACACTGACCACAATCTCACCCAGGCCCTATTCCCATAACCCCACACATTTACCCTGCTAACTCCCTCTGACACTAAGGTCAATTTACTCTGGCCAATCAAGCTAACCTGCACATCTTTCGTCTGTAGGAGGAAACCGGAGTACCCAAAGGAAACCCATGCAGACATGGGGAGAATGTGCAAACTCTGTACAGACAGTGACACAAGCCAGGGATTGAATCTGGGTCCCTGGCGCTGTGAAGCAACAGTGCTAACCACTATGCCACTGTGCCACCCCAACCACTATGCCACCATGCCACAGTGGCTGCAGGAGTTCACAAAGACATTCACCACGAATGTTTTAATGATGAGTGATAAGCAGTAAGTGCATTAATACTGAGTTCCAAATCCCAGCAATGATTCATTTTTTAAACAGAGCCCATTTTTAAACATTAAAATTACTCCAAAATATTAATTTAACTTTTCAGCTGTAACAAAATAAGAACTACAATCTCTAAAGCTACATCTTCTGCTGAGCCAGATTGCATCATCATACTTGAGAATAACAAAATAAACAAGAAGATGGGTGGTGGAATTCTCCCACCCTGGATCCTGGGAATATTGGAGCGTCTTGTCAGATAAAGGTATCAAGGGAATCGGAGCTAAGTGGAACCGCTCAATAAGATCTGATTGAATAATGGAGTGGGCTAAGCTGCCTCTCTCTGTTCCTATGTTCCCACAATAGGGGGAGAAAAAACTGCAAATGTCAGAAATCAGAAACAAAACAGAATTTGCTGGAAATGCAGAATAGATCAGTTCACATATGTAAAGATATGCTATTATGTTTTGGGTATGAACCCTTCATCAGAACTCAGAAAAATGTTTTGTTTTAAAGGACAAGTGCCATTTATTCTGTATAATATTAAATAATACTTAAATATTTCTTATTTTATTGTTTAGGCAATTTACATTTTAATCCATTGTCTTTTCTTAGTGTTTTATTGGCATTAATGATCTTGGTTATCATTAAGGAATCCACAGGGAATACATATGCTATGAATGGCATCTTCTTTGTGTTCTTTGCTGTTGTGCTTGGCTATATGTTGGTCTGAAATTTTGCTGGGTCTCTTGTCTACATATTTAGCCAAAGGGTGTTTTGGTTCAACAGCAGAAGACCGGATCCTGTCCATAACTCGTTCGAAACCTGAAACATATTTGGAAAATTAGTTTATGTACAAAAGTAAAATCACCTCAGCATTGCTGCAATTGGCAGGACAATGATGATAAAGTTTGCTATTTACAGTTGCTAGTGACAGCTAGGATAATAGCAAAGACATGCCTTTGGATAAACATAATGTGGTGTGATGAAGTAATGGAAAGTTAGATAATTCTCAAATTTGTGAAAGAAATGTTCAAATTATGGAATTATACAGTAGGACATAATTTGGCCCATTGTAGTTATGCCAGGTGTTTCATAGAGCTATCCAAATCATCCCACTTCCCTTCCTTTTCCATTGTGCCTACATTATTTTCCCTTTTCAAATTTTTCTTACTGTTAAATTTTCTTCCATTACTCTTTAAAGTCGCGTGGTAAAAAAAAATTCTGCTTGTTTCCCATCTACCAATTTTGACAATCATCTTAAACCTGTACTTTCTGGTTGCTGATCTTCCTGTTGGGTTTCTCTTTATTTACTCTCATGAGGGGTTTTGATCAGGCTTTTGATTGGGGAAGTAAAACACTTGAGGAAAACCAAATCATTTTCTCACTATGACTTTTCAAAGTGATGTACGCCGACATCACTTCCCACACATCGGTACCCACACATCAAATTCCAGGAGTTCCCACACGGATACCAGAGCTCACAATAATTTGGCCTTGTCTTTCTTAAGAGAAATTTAGGTCATAATATGAGGGAGAAAAGAATAGAATGGTGGCCCGAATTCTCTGGCCATTCATGCCCCACTGCCACTGCTGGCAAGTCATGATGTGGAGATGCTGGCGTTGGACTGGGGTAAACACAGTAAGAAGTCTCACAACACCAGGTTAAAGTCCAGCAGGTTTGAGACTTCTTGCTGCTGGCAAGAACAGAGAATTTTGCACTTTCCATTCACTGCGGTGGGATTGGAGAATCCTAGCTGCAGATGAGGTTGGAGAATCTGGTCCAATATATTTATATGGGACTCGATTTTACCATCTCAGTGCAGACAAGCAGCACAGTGTGCCGCGAAACTAGCATGCGACGCTTAAAATCCAATTCACGCCCAGCGCAAAATGGTTTCCAATCTTCCCAGCCGTTTCCGAGTGACGCAAAGCGTTTTGCACCCAGAAAGGGCTCGAGATGCATTAGCATGAAATTGACTGGATTTCAATATCATTGGCAAGCTCATGCTTCTCCCATGCAGGAAACTTCCCACCTCTCCGGTGATACGTCATGTCGAATCACCACTGGCAAGCTGGTCACGCCAGAGGGAGGCTTGGAGGCCATTAAAGTGGCTAGTCAAGGGCACAGCTGAATAGTGCACACCGAAAAGTTCCCCCTGCTAGTGCCCACCAGACACCCTAAAAGTTGATGTCAGGCACCCCGGCAGTGGAGATCAGGCACTGCTGGTGTTCTAAGACAGTGCCAGGAGGGTGGGGCCTGGGTGAGGCAATGATGGGGGTATGCAGCAGGGCTATGTAGGGGGTCATGCAGAAGTAAATCGCAAAGGGAGTCATGGCGGGGGGCTGGCATGTTGGGGGTCAGCCAGGGGACCCATTGGGAGGGCCATGATGCCCAGATGCAGATGACCTGTGTCAGGGCTGGGGGGAGAAAAGGTTGCTGATGAAATGGGTACTGATGTGTGGAATGGGAGGAAGTCTCCCAGTGCACCATGAGATTAGGGCGCTCTTGTGAAATGGCCGAGCAGTCTGAAGCTGGTTTCACCGGCGTGTTTAGGCCTCACAGCCCCACTACCAGCACTAAGTTCCCGACTCTCCAAAGAAATAATTGAGTGTTGAAAGACGATGATGCAGAGTGCGCCTGAGGGAGCAGTGTGGTTCACCCCATTTTTATCACCGTTAGGACACTTAGAAATTTTGGGGGAAAGTAAGGTGGGAGGAAGCTCATGCTGAACAGAAGCCTCAACACAGACTGGTCGAGTGACATGTTCCCATGATGTAAATATTGATTCTGTATAAACTAACTAAGGTTAACCAAACTCATAGTCATAAAGATAATGCGCTTTATAAAAAAAAGAGAATGAAATTATATTTGTCACGATACTAAATTTGGGAAAAATGGCAGGAAATAATCTCAGTTGATTACCATATTTCTTACAGCATTTTAAACATTCCTTTCTTTTCTCAGAGACAAGCAACAACTGTGACAGTACTTGGGATGGGTGGCTATGCTGGGAAGATACTCCTCCAGGGACTGTGGCCATCCAGCATTGCCCAGACTATTTCCAAGACTTTGATCCATCAGGTATGGGCAATATATTGCTTTATCTTTCCTAGCTGCAGTAATCCTGACTCGAAACTTCAAGCCATCGTCCGGTTCAAAGATCCTCACCTATGCTTGTCTTTGCTGGTGTTCGCAACAGCTGCACCTTATATTTCCCTTACAAACTTATCCCTAGAAATTTGGTGCTGCGATATATTTGCACTCATTGAAGTATTTTTAAATTATTGGGTGCATCATGGAAAAGACCAAATCATGTTGAGGAATCCAGTTGGCTCAACTTGGAAGTGCAGACGGAGACCATTCAGCCCATCGAATTTGCATTGACCACCATTTCACCCTATCCCTACAACCCCATGCATTTACCCTAGCTAGCCCCTAGACACTAAGGGGCAATTTAGCATGGCCAATCAACCTAACTTGCATATTTTTGGACTGTGGGAGGAAACCTGAGCACCCGGAGGGAAACCCACTCAGACGCGGGGAGAATGTGCAAACTCCACACAGACAATGACCCAAGCCAGGGATCGAACCAGGGTCTCTGGTACTGTAAAGGAGCAGTGCTTACCACTGTGCCGCTGTGCTATCCAGGCTTGCATTTATGTCACACTTTTCACCACTGCCAGACATGTTAAAGTGCTTTACAGCGAATTCGATACTTTCTGAAGTGTAGTCACTATAATAATGTAGGAAAAATGACAGCTAATTTATGCACAGGAATCTCTCAGTAGCAGCATCATGATAATGACCAGATTATCTGATTTTGGGATGTTGATTGAAAATAGGAATTGGAACCTGAGATAACTCCCTGCATTTTTTTCAAGATAGCGCCACCTAAGCAGCTTGATGGGCCCCTTTTTTAACTTTTTTTTTATTTATGGGACACAGGTGTCATTGGCTGGCCAGTATTTTATTGCCCATCCGTAGTTGCCCTTGAACTGAGTGGCTTGCTAGGCCATTTCAGAGGGCAGTTGAGAGTTAACCACATTGCTGTGGCTCTGGAGTCGCATGTAGGCCAGACCAGGTAAGGACAGCTTCCTCTCTAAAGGACATTAATGAACCAGGTGAATGACATATTTGAAAGATGGTGGCTAAAATTCTTTGCTGTCGTATGTTCAACCCTGGCTGCCAGTGAGAAGGGAGAATTAGGTGCTCAGCCAAAACGCCATTCACTGCATCGGGACTGGAGAATCCCAGCTGCAGGCAAGGTGGGAGGATTCCGGCAATTTCGCTGACAATGCAGCACTCCCTCAGTACTGCAGCATCAGTGTAGATTATTGTGTTCGCTGACAATGCAGCACTCCCTCAGTACTGCAGCATCAGTGTAGATTATTGTGTTCGCTGACAATGCAGCACTCCCTCAGTACTGCAGCATCAGTGTAGATTATTGTGTTCGCTGACAATGCAGCACTCCCTCAGTACTGCAGCATCAGTGTAGATTATTGTGTTCGCTGACAATGCAGCACTCCCTCAGTACTGCAGCATCAGTGTAGATTATTGTGTTCAAGCACTAGAACGGAACTTGAATCTGGAGCCTTGTAACTCAGAAACAAGTGAGCAGTCAATTGAGCCATAAGTGCCGAAATATCAAAAGACACTATAGCAGAGTTTTGGTGTACTGCTATCCCTTAAAGGCAATACATTACAACAACATTTTGACCCCTCTGGCCAAGCTTCTGATAATGTTATTCGAACACTTTTATGTGACTTGATGCCAAACTTTGATTGGTGCTGTTCCTGTGAAGTGCCTTAAGATACTTTTAGTATGTCAAGTGTTTTAATAGAAATACAAGTTGTTGCTCTTTACCCTTATTTCACCTAAAATATCTGTAATTAAATAGACTTTTCCTGTAAGTAAATACCTCTAAAGTGGGCCAGAATGATTTACAAGTTTTGATTTGCATCCAAGGTCATGCCGCCATGGTCAATTACAATGTAATTCTTGCACATCACATTGAAACTAGAGGAGCAAAGAAGCATGCAGCAGAGGAAGTGATCTAATATCCTGAACATTTCAGTCATAAATAGTTATTTGCTGACAAATGTTGTTCTGGATACTTAAAATCGTAGCTGACTGAAGTCGAACCTATAATTGTAAAACTGGTGCATTGCCACCTTATTGTTACTTGCCAAGTATACTCTAATAACGTTACGTGAAGTAACATTTAAGAATTCTCAACACAATTCCAATTCATGCTCGTAAGGAGATAAAGAGGAACAGGATTAGCCATCCACACTTGTTATTTAATTCAATGAGATGATGTTTGACTTCCATTTGTCTAACTACCACCATTATTCCTTGATTTCCATAGTAGCCAAAGTTCTGTTAACATGTTTAAGTATAAACTTATGTGACTGGGAATTCAGAGCTTTCTGGGTTCAACAAATTCCATAGATTCACAGCCCTTTTTAAAGAAGAAATTAGTTTTTGTCTCAGTCCTAAATAGCCAAACCCTTATTCTGAAATTATTTCTCTTAGTTGATTAACAAGAGAGTGAAAGGTTATCGGTAAGCGGAAACGTGGGATTGAAGATGCAAGCAGATCAGCTGTGATCTTATTGAATGGCGAAGCAGGTTTGAGGGCTTGAGTGGCTTACTCCGCATCTAAATCCTATGTTCCTGGTGCTATGTTCCTCAAACAGCGGAAATATTTTCTCAGCATCTACACTTTCAAGCCACTTAAGAATTTTTTTGCATTTCATTGAGCTAGATCTCATTTTTATTAAACTCTACGGAGCATAGCCCTGGCTCACTCACCTCCAAAAAGGGAAATGAAATATATTGTACGTTTGAAAGTTATTCAAAAAAAAACTATACAAAGTGTACCAGGGCACAATTTCTAAGGCTGGACTTTTCTGACTGTTCACACTGATGGGATTGATTGGTCTCGCTGATAGTTTGTGCTCACCAGCAGCACGGGGATGCAGTCAATGAGAAATCCTACTGACAGTGGCAGGATCAGAATATCCCATCACCAGCAAACGGTATGCCACTTCTTGCCATGAGAAACACACTGCGGGGAGGCCAGAAAATCCCTCCTATCCTTCATATCTTAGTTAACTGTTGAGAAGTTGGAACTCCATAAATATTAATTAGAACCACAAATGCTGCTTGCTGTAGGAAGGTCAAAGAGCCAAAACTTTTTCATTGATTAAATACCATTAGGAAATAAAACAAATATGGGAAGATGGAAACAAAGACCATTTGACATTGATGACTCTTTCCTTGAGTGTATTTAGAAATTCAGATAGAATCTATGATTAACATCGAATTCAAGTTAAATAAATAATTATGATGTGTGTTTTATGCAAGTTTCACATACATTCAGTGTTAGATTTTCAAAGACTTATCCAGAAGAAGAGAACCATCCAGGCATGGGTGGTATGGTAACACAGTGGTTAGCATTGCTGCTTCACAGCTCCAGGGACCTGGGTTCGATTCCCGGCTCTGATCACTGTCTGTGTGGAGTTTGCACATTCTCCTTGTGTCTGTGTGGGTTTCCTCTGGGTGCTCTGGTTTCCTCCCACAGTCCAAAGATGTGCAGGTTAGGTTGATTGGTCATGCTAAAATTGCACGTTAGTGTCCTTGGATGTGTAGGTTAGAGGGATTAGCGGGTAAATGTGTAGGGATACGGGGATAGGGCCTGGGTGGGATTGTGGTCGGTGCGGACTCGTAGGGCCAGTTTCTGCACTGTAGGGTTCTATGATTCAATCATAGTTCATTTATTTAAACCTCTGTTGCTAGTTATGAGTGTACTCACCTTGATTATTGTACAGTTCTTTTAATATTACAACAAAAGTTGCACTGTGGCAGAAAATATAACATGATGACAATTGAAAGTCAAGTTTGAATTACTTTAACACATCTGTAATTTAAGACTAATGATTTTATTTCTAACTAGGAACATTTGATAAGTCTAAAAGAGGTAATAATACAACTCAGAATTATCAGTTAATAAGACATGAACTTAAAGTAGTCTAGGGCAGACAGGTTACTGAATGGCCATACTATCCCTGATTTATATAAGAGTATCAGTTGAGCCTGAAAACAAATTTATACAGGAATAATGTTAGTTTGCTCATATTTGTGTTTTTTTTTATAATGGAGCTGTGTTATTGATGCCCCCACTGTTCACAGTCAACTTCAACTGGCCAACAAGAAATCATTCTTACTGGAAATTCAACTTTTGGGCTCCTGATTTTAAAATACAAGTAAAAAGATTTTTTTAAAGAGTGGAACAGTTGAGTAGAACTGACACTTGGAATAAATTGTAAAATCAAAACGCACACAAAAAAAATTGGTTATTTGAATATGTCTATAACAACAGATTTCCAACTTAGCAAAAGTCACTACATTTAAATGTAGATCATTTAGTGAAGTGCTTTGATGTGCTTCAACATGAGAAGGTGCTATATAAATGCAACCACTGCAACATTATTTAGTAATAGTTGGAAATTGGGACAATTATAGCCATTTAGATTATGATCTGTTCACTTTCACTTTTTGTGACTAGGCTGTGACACATGCCAAGGCACGTGTTTTGGGGCCATTGTTGAATGATTAATGTAGGTCCCTCTGTGTGGGTGGGAGTATCCTGCATCTGGGGAGAAAAAATGTGGATGTGACCTATTTTTACAAGTTGATTTTAGCAAACTGTGCATCCTCATTTTAGCTGTAAACAGTCCCTCATGCTGCAGGCTTGCATGTTGATTAAGATTAGATCCCAGCTCTCCATCCTGGTAAAAGTATTTTTATGCTCAATGTGGTCCTGCAAAAGGTTTTGTTATGTATGACCTTTCCTACTTTGTTGAAAGGTATTTATTCTGTCTTTTTTTAAAATAGAAAAAGCTATGAAGATATGCGATGAAAGTGGAAATTGGTTTCGCCACCCAATGAGTAACAGGACATGGACAAACTACACTTATTGTAATGCATATACAAGGGAAAAGTTAAAGGTATAATTTATGATTACAATTTATTAACAGTGTAACTACAAAATACATATCAGCCAATCTTCTTCCTAGTTAACAATCAATCATTTCAAATTCCTGTTTTCCCCCTAAAACAGACAGCGTTGAACCTATTTTACTTGGCAGTGATTGGGCATGGATTGTCAGTGGCTTCATTGCTGATTTCTCTTGGCATATTCTTTTATTTCAAGTAAGTATTGAACAATCATTACCTGCCCCAGTAGAGGCAAGGTTTTCACCCATTTGTTAGCTTGTTTGTAAACAATATATTTCAAAAAAAGAATGGGCAATTTTAACAAATCTTGGTACACAGAATTAAGGCCCAAAGAAGAATTAATTGGCAAAGTTACAAATCTGGATCCTGGCTTTTTTTTAAAAGGATCTGTTAGTATTGGGAAGTTGAGAAAATTGACTTTTTTTGTTAGAATGTTATGTGTTTTATTTGGAATGATTAGGGTGTTGTTTTTTGTTTTGGAATGTTAGGGATTATTTCAGTTGCTGTAGTGGTATTTATTCATTGCTGTCAAAATGTAAGCAGAGCTTTCAGAGCAGGTTGTTAGATGTGGATTGGCCTGAAGCCTCCTCAATGAGATGGAAGGTCTGAAAAAGATTGCTGTATTTCAGTTTTATAGTTACAGAAAACCTATCAGGCAGAGAAAATCTCGAAGAAAGAACTAATTTGTATATTTCAGTTAACATAGAGGCATGCACTCTACTGAGTGCTTACTGCTTCATGTTATTACAAATTTGCCTTATATAGATGCTAATTAAGGTTGAAGTCAGAACACACAATAATATAATGTATACAAATGACAGAATTTGTTTATATTTCCAAGCATTCCATATAAATCGATAAAGCAGAGGGTCATCTAGTGTAATGTTGGTACTATTCAAAAATACAGTTAACTTTTCTCTGTAGCATGAAGTGTAACAATGTATGCCATTGTTTTATTTTGCAATTATTTAAGTAGCAATATGTGTAATACAGATACAAAAGTTTTAAAAAATCATTTGTACAACAAAGTGAACAATAATTAACGGTACTGCACATAAAAAATGCCAGTTTGTCCTTTCATGTCCCTACAAAATGGCCTGCTGTTAAAATTTGTAAGGATTCAGAAATGTTGCTTCAGATCTATAAGGAATCCACATTCCTATATGAGGCCTGTAAAGAGCCAGAAGTGTGATAGAACAACTTAAATTAGCAGCAATCATTAAATAAGACACAAACTGTTTAATAAAACTTGACAACAGTGAGCAGATCACTTAACGTTTGCAGGGCCATTAATTGGCTCAGGGCAAGAGTCCTGCCTCCATCTGCTGAGAAAATCCTGCCTTGGAGAGCTGCTGACCCTTCAAATGGCTAGCAATTCTCTGGTCCACCACCTTGAGCAGTAGAGTAGCCACAACGAGTGGTGCTCATCTCCCTAATGGAGATGTCACTGGAGCTAGATGGAGAACTAAGCTGGGGTGCTTTCAGTGGAACCAAACTAGGAGACCCTGAAGTGGGAGGCAATGGGAGGGTGGGGGGGGGCGGATGTTGGGGGTAGACGATACAGGCTTGGGTCAGGCTTCAAACTTGGGTCAGGACTCCACCTGCCTTGGGAAAAATTATGGTGGGATCAGAAGTTGCCTCAAATGGGCATTAATTGGTCACTTAGGGGCCTAAGTTGGCCCACAAGTGGGTCAGCCACAAGACAACTACCGCCCCACCCCACCCCTGCCCCAATACATGTAAAATTATGGTAGGTCAGGGCAGGAAGTTATGCTCTCTACTTGCCTCTCAATCCACCTCTAATGGAGCTAATAAATCCGCCCAGTATTCCAGTTAGTCCTGCAGAAGAAAGGGTGCTAGACACTAAAATATAAACTATCTTGCTGAGTTTACATACATATCATTAAGAATGGGCAGTGACGAGTGCTGGAATTTGCACTTGTCACTAAATTAAAAAGAAATATATAGATGGGAAAAGATGACAGGCCAAGACCCACATTTATTTTTTTAATAATCACATCTCAATTAAGGGTCAGAAGTTACCATTCACTCCCATTGAAAACAATGATGTTGTTTATCTTAGATTTATCTGGAGACACCATTTCCTTCAACTCGATTTTCAGAGGAAGTGGAGCAGAAAATAATTTGTAAAATTCTGACAGACTTATGAAACTGATTTGTTTTCTGTTGTCTGCTGAGTTGAAAAAAAAGATATTTTCAGATGATGACTTAGATTCCATTGTGGCCCCTAGCATTGAAGGAAAGAAACACTATCTCAGCAATATAAATATTCTGCTCTTTTTTGCAGACTCCCGTTATTGCAAATTGTGATCTTAGCACATTTTACTCTAGTCCTAGCTGACCCTCTTATAACCATTAAGCAAGCTTAACCCTCGACAAGAGGAACCAGTGAGTCTGGCTGATAGGGCTTGACATAATTATTTTACCATTAATTTTGGTTCAGTCCTTAAACTCTCTTTTATGCATATTTAGTGGAGTGCCACAAGGGTAAAAACCACAAGATAGTGTTTGAGGTAGGTCAAAACATGGTCAGCGACACATGAGGACATAGATTTTGCATTCAGTCCATGGTCAAGGAACTAATCAAGAGAGGAGTGATAGGGGATCTTCATTTTGTGTGGAACAGGTCATAGATGTGAGATTACAAATGAGTTCTCATTTACAGATGGTGAAGGGACCAGGAGAATCTTAGAAAGGGTCCAGGAGAATCACAAACCGTTTGGCGCTTGGGTGCATGCTATTCTCTGGAATCAGCGTAATCTATTCCAGGCGTGTCAAAGTCAGAGAATTGCCCATAGTACGTCCCTTAGCTTTGGATCAAACACATTACTGAGGCAGCTCACCAATGGATTGAACATGAGGAAATACTACACAGGAAATGCATTCAGAGGCAAGGATGTGGTGTTCTTAACAGAACTGAGAAGTATAGATAAGTCCTTTTGATGGAAAATAAGCTTAGATAGAATCATCAGGGCTGTCAGGTATATGTAGGCCGCTGTTAGCCTGAGTGCAAAATGAACAATTTTGTTTTATTGCTAGCACTCATAGCACAACAGCATTATTTGAAATGATTTCTTTATCATCGAGGGAAGTAATTTATTTCCTTTTTGTTCTTTTATAGGAGTTTAAGTTGCCAGAGGATAACGCTTCATAAAAATCTATTCTTCTCATTTATTTGTAACTCCATCATCACCATCATCTGGCTAATAGGTGTGGCAAAAAATCAGAAACTTGTCGCAAGTGATCCAGTGAGTATTCATTTGACTATTGCTGTGAATTACAGTTACTCCTGGTGTACAAATAAGTTCCATACCTGGGTGAAGGAGACAGACTGCAAAGTGCTTGTAAGCCAACCACGTAGAGCATTCAATTGCTTTAGCTTTTCGTTAAAGTATTGGTGCCTCAGAGGAAGATTAAAGAATGCATTTCCATGAGATTGATGCCATTGGGCAGATGGCAGACAG
The DNA here is from genome assembly GCF_965287045.1 of Carcharhinus amblyrhynchos. Lineage (NCBI taxonomy): Eukaryota > Metazoa > Chordata > Chondrichthyes > Carcharhiniformes > Carcharhinidae > Carcharhinus > Carcharhinus amblyrhynchos. The sequence continues at coordinate 34,962,895 of NC_137334.1, forward strand.
TACTGTTTTCATGACTAAGCCACGCTTTCAGACTCTGGTGAGCTGCTCAGATGGTTATATCTGCTCACTGATTGTGAGGAACAGAGGCCCGGTGGCTCTGTTGTGGAGTCCAGCCACTGCAGGTAGTTAAACAGCAGAGAAGGGATTCTGGAGCAAGATTGTGAGGATCATGCATCACGGGGGAGGTTTATTGTGAGATCAGGAGAAGCATTAGTGTCGGTTCCCACACCAATAAAAAAATGATTCAGCAGTTATACCGTACCAATTTTGATCAACCTGCAGCCATCTTTGAGGGACAGCTGGTTGGACCATTCAACACTTTGATTACTGCTGGTTAGCCAGATCAAAATGCACTCCACCCTTCCATTCCCGAAAATTGCTCTAAAACTGGGATAGAACCCCAATTTCACCTATTTTCAATCCTGCTGCAAAATGGTGTGGGTCCGAATCTCACAGAAATGGAGCAGTAAGTGGGACATTTCTCATGTTAGTCTCTCAGCTCCCCATTCTTGCTGGATGATGGCACCTCTCCTTCTCAATGGGTAGGTACATAGCTAACAAACAGTTGACTGAGAAATTAAATACGAAAATCTGTTGATATCTTAAGAATATGAAGTAAAATCCTTTTGAGTGTCAAGTTCCCACTTTCTGATGAACAATGTTTCTGGAAATGCCCCTGATTTGTTGGATCCCACAACAGTGAATAAACAGTGGTAGAATTGCCAAAAATGCTCCCTGATTCCTGTATTTGAACGAAATCTCCAGTGTATTAATCTAATATTGCAATCTAGGTGAGGAGGACTTGTGGCACAGTGGGCAGGATCACCACTGCTGGGAGGGTGGGCTGGACATCGGGGTGCTCCGGGGGGGGGGGTGTGGTTTAGTCAGGGCTGGCCCAGGAATTGTTGTGGGTGCCACAGTCAGACTGGGAGGAAGGGGGGCAACTGGAGGAGTAGCACTGCCGGGGTCCCGGGCTGGTCAACAAATAGGGAGACTGACAGATCGGGACCACTGTGTATGCGCAGAGTTCCAGAACTGTCACCAGCGGCGCGAGTAGGCCCCACACCCTGGGTATTTAATGAGATTCATTGCACAGAGTGCGCAGATTCAAGTGAGAAGCTGAACTACAAAACAGTCAGGATTTAGAACAGGATTTAGTTCTCCCACCAATTCAACACTTTTGGGAGAATTGCGGCAAGTAGAAGAAGGCTCTTGTAGAGCATAAACAACAGCACAGACCTGTTGGGCTAAATGCCCGAATTGAAAAATTCTATGTAATGTTGAACCTATTTCCAACACCCTTACAAGGCAGCAGAACAGAACAACTTACATGGTAAAATTAGTTTTCCTTATCTTCCCTGTGGTTGTTTCACCAGTTATCTCACTACCAACGGCTTGAGAAATTTCAGTTTACTGTTTTTTATTCCGGGTTGTAAACTGTGTCTGAATGAGTCAACGGGGCCAGATCTTCCTAAATGTATGCATACAGTAGGGCAATATCCTGACTCCTCACATCTGCCTTGGTGAAGGTGCCATCAGTAGTGGGACCTTCATTCCCGGTGGTGACATTGGGACTGGTGAGGAGGTGGCAGGAGAGTTGGGGGGGGGAGGTAGGGGAGTTGGAGAGGAGAGGGGATGGAGGGGCAGGGTATGGGGTGGAGGTGCATGATGGAGTGTGCCTCCACTTGCATATCAGAGGAGGGCATAAGGGCTGCCATTTGGGGGCAGACAGGTTAAAAGGACAAATCAGTTATTTGAAACTTTGTCCAAGTTGATTTGTTAAGTATTAGGCCTGCTATCCTTCACTAGCCCCTCAGATGTTCGCCAACCCAGTCCACATGTCCATATATGCCAATTCATGCCAATCCATAACCCCTCAGTGTCAAGGTCTCTTATAATCTTAGTGCCAATTTAATACCAACTCATAATTCCTACACAGCACCCTATGCCCTTATATTCTCCATCCCAACTCACCCAGTATGGGTAGACCTCAGGAGACATTCTGTGATGAAATGAAACCAAGTTCTTAATATCTTCGCTATAGCAAAAAAAAAGTCATTCATCAATGCCCTGATACATCTGACTCCCCTGAAGTGCCTAATCCCCTATAAAATCTATATTCATAACCCCACATAAAAGGTAGATATTCCTTTAACATGCTGTCAATCACACTGTGAACTTAGAGCCCCCCCCCTCATCTCCACCTCTACTACGATAATGATAGTTTGTAGAACGAGTCAAGTTTTAATGATAGCTTTTAGGGTTATGTCAACAAACAGCTGTTAAAATTGCTACAAAGATTTTTTAACAACTCATAGACAGAAGGCATATTTTTCAGTTTCAAAGGGCAAACTATTTAAGTAACTTCGCAGCTTTACAGTCTACAGACCTTAGCTGCACTTCCTGAGAATTTGATTATCTAAAAATTAATAACTCATCGAGTGCAGCATAAGGCACTTGATGTAGAAAACATGGGGTCTGTTTGAACTCAGTTAAAATGGCCTTGCTGAGTTTGAGATTCCCATATATAGGAGTCAGGTCGGATCCCTTCCTCCCACCAATGAAAATAGGAGTTATCGGAGATGGTGGTTGCACTTCATTTGATCTGAGTCATTTCAAATGTTTCTCAAATAAATTTCCATGACACCATGAAAACCTAGGCCTGATTTACCCAAGGGAGTATCTAATTTCTTTCACTAAAACCAGCACAAACAGTTTTGTAACATGTTATTAAAGGGTTAATATTGAATCTGCAATTTTGGCACAATGCAGGACAAAGATAGGAAGGCAATAAATTCAAATCCAGTCCTGAAATGACTGATTTTGATGGAAACATTGGATTTAAAATGCTTTCTCAGTGTTATTCTTCAAACAATATTTCCTCTTTCAGAAAAAAAAATCCATGTGCTTTGTGCAGTGTTCTGTTGTGCATGGGGAGAGATCATTTCTTGAAAACATGAACTTTTACATCTTCGGCGTAAGCCTGTTTTCTGTCGTTATTGGTACTCTTCTTATTTATGTGGTCATGGACTGATAACGGTGCTTGATCTATTTATAATAAATATTATTTGTAGTTCTTTAAATACCACATATTTTTCTTTCCCTTCATTATATAAATAAATACATTCTGTGTATTTTTGGTGTAGCATTATTTTTAAGAGCGCACAAGCCACATTTATAAATGCCATTACTGGAAATGATATTTCCATTTTTTCCATGATCCATGGTTAACTTCATCCAACCTAATCAAGAATTGCTTTGACGTGTTTCGAGGCTGCAGGGAAATGTGGAGAAGCTGCGGGATACTTGCTGTTTGCTCAGGTCGTCCTCTTCATTTAATTGAGCTGCACAGTTAATTACATAACATTTTCTGATTTTGGCGCTATGTAATTAACTATGACCCATTGCATTCCATTAACTAATTATAAATAAAGAATTATTGCCTGAATAGCACTGGATGGTTCCTATCCTCGCAGTTTCTCTGAATAAAATGACACACTGCAAACTCCTATATTTAGTGCCAGAGTGAAACCTGACCTTGGTTCTCAAAGTTCTCATCGTTTCAGATCTAGCACTGGCTTTCCAGCATTTATTGCCCATTCCTAGTTGCCCTTGAGAAGGTTGCGATGAGCTGCCTTCTTGAATTGCTGCAGTCCACCTGCTGTGGGTTGACCCACAATCCATTAGGGAAGGAATTCCAGGATTTTGACCCAGCGACTGCAAAGGAACAGTAATATTCTTCCAGGTCAGGATGGTGAGTGGCTTAGAGGGGAACTTGCAGGTGGTGGTGTTCCCATGTTCCCTTGTCCTTCTCGATGGAAGGGGTTGTGGGTTTGGACAGCGCTGCCTAAGTCTCTTTGATGAATTTCGGCAGTGCATCTTGTAGATAGCACACACTGCAGCTACTGAGCATCAGTGGTGGAAGGAATGGATATTTGTGGATGTGGTGCCAGTCAAGCGGGCTGCTTTGTCCTGGATGGTTCAAGCTTCTTGAGTGTTGTTAGAGCTGCGCTCATCCAGGCAAACGGGGAGTATTCCATCACACTCCTGTATTGCACTTTGTAGATGCTGAGCAGCCTTTGGGAACTCAGGAAATGGATTACTTGCCACAGTATTCCTAGCATCTGACCTGCTCAGTTGACTTTCTGGTCAATGGTAACCCCAAGGATGTTGACAGTGGGGGATTCAGTGATGGTAATATCATTAAATGTCAAAGGGTGGTAGTTAGAGTGTTTCTCATTGGTGATGGTCATTGCCTGACATTTGTGTGATGCAAATGTTACTTTGCACTTGTCAGCCCAAGCCTCAATATTGTGCACTCTGAGGCACCCCTGCACAGTCTCACTGCAAGTTTTATCCTGTGTTTTTTTGCAGATCAGCTGTAAAGTATCCCAGTTTCTTCATTTGTACTTGATGGGCTGCAATTACTTCTGGATGTTGTGCGAAGGCATTTACCTTCATACGCTGATTGTTGTTGCCGTGTTTGCTGAAAAACAACACCTCCTGTGGTATTATCTTCTTGGGTGGGGTATGTATTTTATGAAGCACAGCACTGTGTTGAAGTGACTCATTCAGTGTTGGCCCCGTATAATATTTCAAATGTGGCAATTCATTTTTGCATTGCAGGAATGTTTGTGGAATGTGTTTGCAAATTTTGGTTGAGTATCAGTAGTATTAAGACAAATTCTGCCATTCTGAGAATGATCATGTTGAATTGAAATTAGATAGCAACTCACTTAATGCTAATGATAACCAAATTGCGAAGCATAAATTAAGATCGTAAGCAAGGGAAAGTGATATTTCAAAATTTATGTTTTGGTTGAAGGCACCCTCATTTCTATGTATGCGAAGGAGTGGAGATTATCCTAGAGAAAAAACAATGAAGATAAATAGCAGAAAATTTCAAGCTTTCAACAGTAGGGAGTGCTTACCTGATTGTCTCAACTTATTAATTCATTATTTTATCTGGCTGCCAAATCGTTCAGACTTAGTTCAAAGGATCAGTTAAAAATGTTTGGTTAAAGTTACCAGGCAGTCACAGCAAGGGAAATTTTCACCCTGGGTGGATTTTGATTGACAGAGTGCCCTGGCCAGATGCCCCACATTCCCGACAGGAAGCCCAGTCCATGGGCCAGGCCTTGTTAGTCAGCAGTGGCTGGAAAACAGGTATCCCAGAGGAACCCTTCAGCTTTCAGCTTTCACAATATTGGGCGGATGAGTCAGCCCCCTTGCTGGAAGAAGTTGGTTCATGAGAGGAATTGCCGTTAGGGTGGGAGTTTTTGGAGGTGGAGGAAAGGACAGAGACTGTTGGTGGAACCCACAGTGGCAGCGCTCAGATTGATTGGACTAGTGCATACCAGAGAATCTCACCTGGTATGAGGGGCAGAGAGCAGCCCCACTTTGGTTGGATTGCCACCTAATGTTGGGCACATGTTCGGTCCAATGTTATAGTGAAGTGACAAAGAGGGCCTAATGTACATCCTAGGATCTGGATTAGCATTTTAAAGGACCTAATGCCTGAGACAGGCTGGTGTTTGTTAGGGCTGGAGGGCTTAGAAATGACAGGAATTGGGCAATATGTCATTATCCATCATTTGCTGACCAATACTGCCTCTTCTCTGATAGGCATAAATCCACTTAGTACTTGCTATGGTATCACCATTGATCAGTTGCCACCACACCTGTGTTTGTCAGTTGTACCTGGAATCAAAGCTGATTAAGATTCTGAGGAACAAGACAGCAAAGCCTATTTAAGCAAATGTTCACTTTTCTCATTGATGTCCATTCTACATTCGAGGAAATGGGCCATGAGCCGTTTCTATGGGAACTCTGTCATTGTATCCAGCGGCATTTCTGAAGGTTAATGAGTTGGACAGTGCTCTATTAACTTTACATTACGCATAGGAAACAACTGTCTGCCAACTACAACTTGCACAGAACAGTATTAGCAAAAACAATTTGGGTTCAGCCAAATATCAACAATGTGGGAAGCAATGACCACTTATCCTAATTAATGTTTTATTTTACAGGATTCCCACTTATTCCTGCCGTAATACATGCAATAGCCAGAAGCTTATATTACAATGATAAGTAAGTGGTTTATTTGTATGAACCTCTCTTTCTCTCCCCTTCTCTCTTTTCATATATTATATAAATAAAGTATATATATTTCAGCAAAATTACTGCACATTATTATTCTTTAAAGAAACAGTGAATTTACCTCCTAAATATTGTCTTTTCTACACAGTTGCTGGATTAGTTCTGAAACACATCTGCTGTACATAATTCATGGCCCTATTTGCGCTGCCTTACTGGTAAGTTTAAATTACATTTAAGTACACTCTATTTAAATGGATCAAGCAAAATAAAAGAGCTTGACTATCACATATATCAAGTAACTGTCAACCTGATAAGATAACTTGTTTACAAAAGCCAAACTGACACCTTTTTGTTATTTCCATAGGTAAACTTGTTTTTCTTACTGAATATTGTCCGTGTCCTTATAACAAAGTTAAAAGTCACACACAGGACGGAATCAAACCTTTACATGAAGGCAGTCAGGGCTACCCTGATATTAGTTCCATTGCTTGGAATCCAGTTTGTGCTGGTCCCATGGAAGCCAGAAGGCCGAGTAGCTGAAGAGGTCTATGACTACGTGATGCACATTTTAATGCATTATCAGGTAAAGTTCATTTTTAACTTATGTGGCACACAAGCAGGTTGTGAAATGGATAAATTTCCAATTAAATAATGCAACGGTTTGAGGAGCATTTGAACACGGTGCAAGCATTACTATTTTATCCTTCAATATTGCTGCTTTAGATGTAATTTCCTCTTTCAAGGTAAACTCTAGCTATCACCATTTATCGCCATTCACCAATGTCAACCACATTTTCAAATGAGAAAGATCGATCAAACTCTTTAATTAATCCATCAAAGCACATCACTGCGGGTGCTGGAATCTGAAACCAGAAGAGAAAATGCTGGAAAATCTCAGCAGGTCTGGCAGCATTTGTAAGGAGAGAAAAGAGCTGACGCTACGAGTCCAGATGATCCTTTGTCAAAGCTAAAAGGCATAGAAAGTGGAAGATGTTTGTACTGCAGGGTGAGGGAATGAAAGATAAGACATAGCTACAGAAACCAGCTGTCTACAGAGAGAATAAAGGGTGTGAATGGCCAAACGGCAGAGAAGCTAAAATGATGATGTTGGGGGGGGCGGGAAGGGGGAGGGGGGTGTGTTGAGGTGGGGATAGGGGTGTGGGGTGGAAGGGGTGGGGGAGAGGAAAATGGATGGGACAGAGTTAAGATTTAGAAAAGGAGAAGCAAAGGGGGAGAAAAGAGAAGAGGAGGTGTATAAAGTAGGGGAAAAGAGTGGGAAGAAAAATGAAGAAAAACAATAAAGAAATAAAAGGTAGAGAACAATAATAAGTTAAATAAAATAGAGTGAAAACAAAGGGGCCGAGGTGGGATAGAGCAAATCATCTGAAGTTGTTGAATTTGATGTTGAGACTGGAACGCTGTAGAGTGCCTCGCTGGAAGCTCAATGCAAACTGGAAGAACAGCATCTCATTTCCGGCGAGGCACATTACAGCCTTCCAGTCTCAACATCAAATTCAGCAACTTCAGATGATTTGCTCTACTCTACTTTGATCCCTTTGTTTTCAGTCGATTTTATGTATTTTTTTTACTGTTCTCTAGCTTTTATTTCTCTATTGTCTTTTTTTCTTCCTACTCTGTTCTCCTACTTTACTCCTCTTCTCTTCCCTTTTCTCTCCCTTTGCTTCTCCTTTTCTAAGTCTTACCTCGGTCCCATCCATTTCTCTCCCCCCTACCCCTGACCCCCAACATCTTCATTGTAGCTTCTTTACCGTTTAGCCGTTCACATCCTTTATTCTGTCTGTGGACAGCTATTAACTGGTTCCCCTGGTTTCTGTGGCTATGACTTGTCTTTCATTCCCTCACCCTGAAGTATAAATATCTCCCACTTTCTATGCCTTTTAGCTGTGACAAAGGATCATCTGGACTCGAAACGTCAGCTCTTTTCTCTCCTTCCAGATGCTGCCAGACCTGCTGAGATTTTCCAGCATTTTCTCTTTTGGTCTTTCTTTAATTATCTATATGGAGAATTTGGCGCTCAAACAAATCTCTGCTCACAGCAGCAGGACTGGTGAATCCCACTGGCGTGAATAGCGGGATAATTCTGGCCAATGTTGCAATATATCCTAAACATAAAGATGAAGGGAGAGTTGGGGGGGAGGGAAAATATGAGTAATGTTGGCATTGCACTTATAACATTGCCTTTGTCTCTAATAGTTGGATAATTTCATTGGAAACATTCTCACCATATTTTGTCATCATATGATTGATTTCTATCAAGCATTGATCTGTACTTGTGTAGCATAGTGAGGTAAGGCTCGAACTCTGGACAGTGAATTAACAAAGGTTTATTAACAGAATAACTATACACATGACAGAGCAAGGAAAAAAGGTCTTCAACTCCACAGGCCCAAAACTTCTACCCCTGGAACAAAGTCTGAATAAGTCCCCAACTCGGCTCCTAATTGGACCAATAGGTCACATGACTCTTTTTGGGGACCTCCCTTAAACATGAAAATTTCCGACTGGTTCAGCCAGAATTTCAATTTGGTTATAGACAGTCCTAATTTGGAACTTCTATCTTTCATCAGCAAATAATCCTCCAATTTGATGCAGGTGAGCACAATTTTAGAAAGTTTTAAAGACCTCAGATTTTATTTTTTTTCTGATTGAGTTTACTAGTAGGATTATATTACCTTGTAAATATTTTATTTGTTTTGTTGAATTTATCACTAGCAGTACTGTTCTTGTAGACTAAAAACTGACAAGTGCTGTTCATTAAGAGTGCCAATTACTCATTTTGTTCTAAGTTACTTGATTACTAGCTACCATTTAGTAACATATTTAATGATACATTCTTTTCGTGTGAATCTAGATGATCACCACCCTCCTTATAACCTCACTTTGTGAATACTGAGCGAGATTTTACAGCCTCGCTCATCCCAAAACCATCCGCCCAAGGCCAAAGGACATTTCCATTGTCTGCCCCCTGCCCGCTCCGATTCCCGTGACGGGCAGGATGGTAAAATTCCAGCTGTTGTCTCTGCTGAGGAACAAATACTGAGTCTGACACAGACCAGTTGTGACCAACTGATGCAATTGTTGGGAAGTCCATTGAAGAACGTATTTCCCTGATTTATATCAATTTTCCATACACCTTCCAGAATACTGGAGTACCTGACCAAGGTATTGAAGGATGAACAAAAATAGAAAATGCTGGAAAATCTCACAGGTCTGACAGCATCTGTGGGGAGACAATAGAACCAATTTTTCAAATCTAGATAACCTTCCATGAGTTGAAAGCAAAGAGAATCAGTGGAGATTTATACTATGAGAATGTTGGGGCGGGGGGAGTGGTGTGGAAAGGGACAAGGGGAATGTAAATGAGGAAACAGAAGGTTGAGAAAGTGCTAGAAGGTGATCAGAATCCGTGAATGGCAGAACAGAGGCGCTGATTGGGTTGCGACATGTTTGTCCTTGGCCTTTTGCTATGTTCTAGTGAACCCCAATGTAAACTGGAGGAACTCCATCTTCCAATTAGGCACTTTACAGACTTCTGGACTGAACATTGAGTTCAATGACTTAAGATCGTGAACTCTGTCCTCCATCTTCACTCCATTTCCATTTATTTTAATTTGTTTCATCCCATTTGTCCATTTTATTATCCTTCTCACCTCCATTTTTCCACTTTCTATTCCAGCTCTCCTCCTTGCCCCCCTCCTCCCACCACCCCCCACCCCCCCCCACCACTCCCCCCCCCCCCCACCCCCCCCCCCTGCCCGAACAACTGCCACATTCCTCAGGCAGTCCTTTAACAATATGCACCACTGTTCTGCCATTCATGTATTCTGATTGCTTAATGGGCACTTTTTAGCATCTTCTTAGCTGCCTATATCCTCTTTCACTCCTCCTGCCTGGTGGGATTTGCCGGTCCCACTAAAGTCAAGGAAGGTTTGAATGACCTGCCACATCCACTATCGTGAAACCTACTGCTCTAGGGCCAGAAGATCCCACTCTTTGACTTGGCATCTATTGATAAAACACCAGGCTATGTTTAATTGATAATTTTGTCTTTCTTTTGCAGGGCCTATTGGTGGCAACAATATTCTGCTTCTTCAATGGAGAGGTAATGATGTTTCTCACATTGTGATGCTGTTACATGTGATACTCAATCAAAAGCCATTTTAGGGAGCGTGATTAAGGAAAGATATTGGGCTGATTTGGTCCTTTCATTCCACAGATCTTGTATACCAATTCTATTGTAATTCCGTTTAAACCACTTATTCTTGTGATGAAATTTCTGCAAAGATTAAGCTGTTCTGACATAAAACATTTATTAGAATGCTATTCTCCTGAAGAAAAGTATTACCTATGGCATTATCAAACTGGTGGATAATTTGGATTGGTTAGAAGTCATTGAACAGGTTCTATCTAAACAGCATCAATTTGAGCTTCGCTTTTGATGAACTTGATCCAGTGAAGGGAACATAAATTTGCATATACTGGCTTGTGAATGTTTCAAATTTGTCCTTGGAATGTGCTTACAAATCTATCACTTGGAGGAGCAGAAATATTGGGAAAAATGATTCGATTGGCATCATTCCCCTCACAAACTTCAGCAAGAACCCACTCAATGTTATTTGATGAACTAATCCTAAAGTGATTGTAAATAGATCAAACCCATTTTCTTTATGAAAGAGCTATAATTTTGTCAACTAGAATCGTAATTTAAATTTTAATTTCCACTTCTATTGTTTAAACATTTGGCTTACATATTACCCTCAGTTACTATATCTGGCAGTGTAATCAAATGTGGGAGTAGTTTTGTTAATGGCTGTTAATGGAGATTCAAGGAGTCCTCACGGTGCAATGACTTCTTAGTATTAGAGGACACTTCTTGAAATAAAATTGTTAGCTATAACATTTTTTTATTCATTCATGGAACATGTGTGTTGCTGGCTGGCCAGCATTTATCAATCCATAGTTGCCTTTGGAGGGTAGTTGAGAGTCAACCACATTGCTGTGGCTCTGGAGGCACATGTAGGCCAGACTAGGTAAGGACAGCAGATTTCCTTCTCTAAAGATTAGTGAACCAGATAGGTTTTCCCAACAATCCACAATGGTTTTATGGTCATCAGTATATCCTTAATTCCAGATATTTTTCTTTGAATTCAAATTCCCCCTACTGCTGTAGTGGGATTCGAACCAAGACCATTAGCTGAGTTTCTTGATTGATAGTCTAGCAATAATACTACTAAGCCATCATCTCCCCAACTGTGGATTGAATTCAGCATCTGAAGTGGTCTGTTCCAATCAGGAATAAATAGACCCACCAATTTCTATGGAATTTATCCTGTAAAAATGATGGCATGACCAATAAAAAGCTAATGTGATAGACTATACTGTGAAACTCTCTCTCACTTTCTCACTTCTTCTAACAGGTTCAAGCTATTTTAAGGCGTCACTGGATGCAATACAACATTCAGTTTGGAAACAGCCTGACTCACTCAGAGGGTCTGCGTTCTACCTCTTGCACCGGAACGTCTATTACAGAAATGCACGGAGGTCTGTACAACCATGAGTCCAATAATGAATATGTAAACGGGAAAAGTTTTCATGACATTGAAATTATCAGTCTGAAAACAGGAGACTTCTGCACCTAGGGAACTGCCTCCTATTGTTGAAGATTTCAATGACAGTGAACTTCCTCCTTTCATTTCGATGGAAGAGTTCAGCTGAGTCTGCACTGAAAGTTATTTTCATCGTCAAACGCCACTCTGTTACTTCCCAATCACTTATTTCACATGAGATGAAGTGAAGGACATGACAAATATATCCGTGGCCTGTGACACAGTTGGAAGAAAGTAACCTCCACTGAAACAGGAGACTTGGAAATATTCTTGTATTTCTGGTCTTCAGATCACTGTCTCACATGCTGTCAGGCAGTGAAGGTAGGTGCAATAGACTCTAATTCCACAGGAAGATCGTTTTTGTCATGTTGATAAACTAATATCATGGTTACTGTACAATGACTTACGTGTGCCAATAGAAGTCGAGTATCCTTTATCCAAAATCCTCGGGGCCGATCGCGTTCTCAGATTTCAAATCATTTTGGTTTTTGGATACCACACGTAGGATGAAACCTGCATACATAACATCAGCCTAAGCCTAGGCTAGCTATAGTTTAAAGTAAATATCACTGAACAATAAATACGGGGTACCTGTAGTGCCATCAGCAAAATTGGTGCTAAGTGCAAACACCCGACCAGACTCGACAGACGGCACAGTGACTAGCACTGTTGCCTCACTGCTCCAAGGACCTGGGTTCGATTCCCAGCTTTGGTCATTGTCTGTGCAGAGTTTGCATGTTCTCCCTGTGTTTCTGTGCGGGTTACCTTCAGGTGCTCCAGTTTCATCCTACGTTCCAGAGATATGCGGGTTAGGTTGATTGGCCATGCTAAATTGCCTCGTAGTGTCCCGGGATGCGTAGGTTAGACAGATTAGCAGGGTAACTATGTGGGGTGACGTGGATAGGGCCTGGTTGGGGTTGTTGTCGGTACAGACTCAATGGGATGAATGGCCTTTTCTGCACTGTAGGGATACTATGATTTTAGACTTCCCATGCTAAAAGTCAGCAAGATTCATATATGATTTAGGTAACATTGGCTTCCAGCACTAAAAGTCAATGAGGTTCATAAGAAGCCAGGTTTTGGATATAAGATAGAGAAAGCTGCAAAAATGCAACATCTGTAAGGGGAGAGGAAACAGTTAACATTTCGAGACTCCCTGACCTTTCTTCAGAGCGTTTCAGATTTTGGAGGAAATTCCCCCAAAAGTGATGAATTGTTAGATAAACTGATCTAGATCACAACTGCTTTTTCAGTGCAGATTCAGACCCGAACCTCCCACATTCTGTGCAGTGCAGAGGTCACAACCGTGAATATTATTAAAAACCCGGGAGGGCGGGGCCTATTCGCACCAGAGTCTGACAGTTCTCGAACTCTGTGCATGTGCAGTGGCCCCGATCTGTCAGTCTTCCCATTTGCTGACCAGCTTGATGGCTGGACAGCCCGGGACGCCTGCAGTGCTACCCCTCCAGCTCCCTCCCCCCCCCCAATCCTGGGTGTCCATCCAGCCGAGTCTGATCCCCCTAGGCTCTGCCCCAACTGGCCCCTCCCCCTTGGTGCTGCCTGATGCCTGATGGACAGTGGCAGTGCCGGGGGAAAAGGCTGGCAGTGCCAGGGTGCCCATGCCCAGAGGGCACCACCCCACTGGGGGCTCTGATTGCCTCCCCTTCACTTTGGCAAGGTCTTCCGCTCATTTCCTGAACATGGGGAGCTATCCTAAACCCCACCGGAATGAAGTACTCCTGGTGAGGTGGGAGATGCTATTGGGCCCAGCAAGGTCTGTGCCGGGCCTAATAATCACATTTAAAATACGTTTAAAATAAATGTAAAACATAATCAATGGCTTACCTCACTTCCCGCTGGTTTTCTGCGCATTCCCGGCGGCGACATTTTCTTCCAGTTGGGAGATGCGTGCGGGTCATAAACACTCACGAGGAACCCATGATATAGCTGACACGCACATCTCCAACCCAACCTACCAGAAAAGTTGCGGATCGCAATGGGAGAATCGGACCCTTTGTTTCAGATTCCAGCATCCACAGCATTTTGCTTTGATTTTGGATGTGTTTGGTTTTCGGATTTACAGATAAAGGATACTCAACCTATATTGTCATACAACTAACCAGTTCTAATCTCTGCGTGTGGTGTAACTTTCACTGGTGAAGAGAAAAAAAATCTTCTAAACATTCCCTCAGGGTTTAAGTTCACTGCCCTAATGATATATCAGTTTTACATTTTCTATATTTTATATAAAGCAAGCTCTTATAATTAACGTATAAGAAAACATTTACATAACTATTTTGCAGTATTGAATTTTTGAATGTCATAATGCTGGAAAATAAAATAGTAATCAAGTAGTGTAACTTTGTTTTTTGCTGTAAATACGATTTGTGAAGTTTTGGTGTATTTATTGCTTGGGTAGTAAAAATAGTAACAGAACAGGAAAATTATTTTATTTACTTCATTCTCTGTAAAGCGCTTTGAGATGCCCAGTGATCATGAAAAGCGCTCTATAAATGGATGTCTTTCTTTTGCATTCTGCTTTTTTCTGGTAACAAACCAGTATTACGTCCTTGATTTATGTAATGTGTGGCTGATATTAACTATTACAAATGGAGTTAACTTCTGCTGTCCATGTGCCATGCTTTTCAACAATTTAAACAGGACTTGGAAACTAGATGGAAAATCTGACTTCCTTACATTCATGGGATGAAGAAGAGAAGAAACTCTGAATTCCTTTAAGGAAAAGCTGGCATGGAACATTTTGAAGGCTGGGCAGTTGTTTAACATATATCAAAATACATTGTTGGTCACCCCACTTTAAAACTGATCCTTTAAAACAGGATCCTTTATATTTTCTTTGAATCAATTTTAGAATTTGTAAATGTAAAAATGGTATCTGAATCTATTCTTCAAATCATAGAATATACAGCACTGAAATGGTTGCCTTAGCCCATTAAGTCTGCAGTGTTTTTCTGCATATTGTATCTAATCCCAATCAATTGTTCATCATCTACTAATTTTCTTTCCTAGCAAACAATTATCTGAAATAATGCATTGACTTCTTTCGCCGGAATCTTGCTACCATTTACGGCAGTGGGAACTTATGGTCCTGCAGACACGCATCCTCACCATGGGTTCCCAGGCAGTGAGGGGTGCATTCAAGAGGCGACCCCATTGACCACAGTGGGACTATATGGTCCCACTGCCACAAAACACACTGCAGAGTGGAGAAAAATTCCACCCAATGTTTGTGAATGTCATAACCTTAAGCATGCATCATTATCAGAATGTACTTTAAGCAAAAAAAATGTGAAAGGATTTTAGGTTGAAACAAGAAATCAGGCAACATTTATGTTTAAAAACAAAACATCAACTTAGGAAAAAGGATATTTCTTAATGAAGGAGGATATTTTAACTTTTTTAAAGTTATAATCAAAGGGCAGCTGGATGTTAAATATGTTTCAGATTTAATAATGGAAACAAACAGTTCTAATTTGTTTTTCAAAATGACACAGGCAACTATCATGATCTAATCTGTTTGATAGTTGCCGCATTACGTTTCCGACACACTTTATAATACCAATATAGTACCAACAGTCCTAAGATGTACACAATGTTATGGGTGGATTGCATGTGTTGTAGGATTAATCATTTTACAGGACAGATCAGAGATCCTCAACAAAGTTTGTTTCACTTCTGAGAATGTTAAAATACAGCTTTCAACCAAACTATAGAGGATTCAATCTCCTCAAGCCTATTACCTACTGTATGAATCTCATAGCCTACGGAATAGCTGTTGTTATGATTTTCATGTTTATCATAGTCTTCACTGAGATGGTCATGGCCACAGCTGCTGAGTATTTTATTTTTTCACTTGAGAGAGTCAATGCTGATGTTTGCGTGATTATGATTACAAGGTGATAGTCAAGGGCTCAATAAAAGTGTATTGTTACACAATATTAGCATAAAAAACTAAAGGACATTGCTTTGTCTCAATAAGTGACAATGGGTCTATGTTTTGGCAGAATGGTGTAACAGTTTAAAATAATTACACAAATTTTTTAAATATTTGAAAAAATGACAATAAAAGATATTCATGTTATATTATTTGTATATCTGTTTTATTTTTACACATCATATTCATGTATATCAAACTAAAACATAGGCCTGAACACCCCTTCTTCATCCGCAGAATTAGCGGAGAATGTAACCCCACCAGCTCCCAATGTTCCACTGCTATTTTATACTCTATGATCGATTGGCATCAGGTGGGACTTCCACCCTTCACCTGGGAGGATGTCCTGCCTTTAAGGTCTGCCAGCCATTCTGACTGGTCGATGCCCTCCAGTCCTTCCATTAACAGCATGGGTGGTTGCAAAAGGAATAGCAAGGAGTTGTGTGAGACTAACTGCAGGGAACAAGAGACCCAGGTAAGTGTAAGGGGTCCCAGTGACAGTAGGTTAGGCCTGGGTGGGCTGCAAATGGTGGATGGCAGGGGAGGGCAGTGATTATTGGTGTCTCAGTGGGTAGACTAGGATGGGGTGTAGGCCTTAAGAGGAGGGCACACCCAGTCATCAGGGGGTTTCTGAAGGAGGTGCCCTCCCCCAACCCTTCCTACCTGCGATCTTATTTTGCTTATTTCTATGTTTCCTCCTCAGACGTCCAATTCGCCTGCCAGCCTCAAAGTTGAGACTGGGCAAGAAACAGCCTTAATTGAGGCTCGACAAGAAATGGCCTTTAAGTGCCAATTAATTAAGCAATTAAAGACCTGAATTCGGGCAAGGCTCAGCTTCCCTTCCAAGATCTTGTCAGCCCAGCATAAAATTGCTGCATGGTGCAGGCGGACGGGACTCCATAGGGAATCACATCCCTGAAATTTCATTCTTCTTCCCGCCTAAAACCTATTGATGTGGTGGGAAGAGAGCATAAAATTCTGGCCAGAAAAAACAAACTTTACATCAAATTTTAAGGACATTTTTAGATTATGCTCTTCACTATGGTATGGAGAAATGTTATAATTTTTAATATATTTGGGTCCACGGTGGTATTCTATAAAGTCGTGGCTATGTATACGTGCGTGTCTATGAATGGACATAGCTCAATTAAGCTGGACAGTGAGTGCCTACAAAGTTGAGACCATCAAAAGGATACAGATGTAAGACATGGGGTGGAATTTTCCCACCCATCACGGGAATCGTAGCGGGCTTGGGCAAACCGTGCAAAGGTCTGTTGACCTCGGACATGCTTTTCTGGTCTGTCACTATGAGACCATAAGACATAGGAGTGGAATTAGGCCATTTGGCACATTGAGTCTGCTCTGCCATTCAATCATGGCTGATATGATTATCATCCCCATTTTCCTGCCTTATATTCCAGCTTTATATATCTCTTAAGAGAATGCACCATCTAGCCAGCAGAAGTTACCAAATCAAAAATAACTTACAGACAGAGAAATCAACTGAGAAAATCCAGAAGTTTCTGAAAGACACGCAAACTGACGATATTGTTTTCTGAGATAGACTAAATTCTATTATTACTTTTTTGGTTAACAAATGGATATTGTACTTGTTGGAACAGCATTCCAGTAGAATCTTATTTTAACCGGTATGTTACTTGTTTAAAGTTCCCTGTTAGTTAAATAAATAAATTGCTAAGTGTTCATCGACAGTGAATGCCAGGTATTTCTGTTAGTTAACCACTAAACGTTACTGAAGGACAGTTCATCTTTCCATACACTTTTAACAGATTACGAGGCAAGGTATTTTGCTTTGGACGGATTCGGTGTCACGTCGCAAAAGGGGGACAACCTCTGCATTGTAACACTTCCTAACTGCCAACTGAACTTGCATGTTAACCTTAAGAGAGTCCTGAACCAGGACTTCCAGATCCCTTTGTACTTCAGATTTCCGAAGGCTTTCGCCATTTAGAAAATAGTCTACGGCTCTATTCTTCCTACCAAAGTGCATAGCCTCACACTTTCCTTCATTGTATTCCAGTTGCCACTTCTTTGTCCATTCTTCTCCTTGTCCAGGTCATTCTGCAGCCTCCCCACATCCTTGACACTACCTGTCCGTCTATATATATTTGTATCATCCACAAATTTAGCAACCATGTCCTCAGTTTAATCTTTCAGATCATTAATGTATATAGTGAAAAATTGTGGTCCCAACACTGACCCCTGTGGAACACCAGTTGTCACCAGTTGCCATACTGAAAAGGACCCTCTTATCCCCACTGTTTGCCTTCTGTCTGTCAGCCAATCTTCTATCCGTGCCAGTACCTTGCCTCTAACTCCATTGACTCTTTGCTTATTTAGCAGCCTCCTGCAAGGCACCTTGTCAAAAGCTTTCTGGAAATCCAAATAAATCTTGTTCACTGGCTCTCCATTGTCTAATTTCTTTGTTAACTCCTCAAAGATTTATAACAGATTTGTCAGACATGACTTCCTTTTGATAAAACCATGCTGACTCAGCCCTATTTTACCATGCTTTTCCAAATGCTCCACAATTTCATCCTTAATAATGGTCTCTAAGGTCTTACACACGACCGAGGTCAGGCTAACTAGCCTATAATTTCCCACCTTCTGCCTCATTCCCTCCTTAAACAGGGGTGTTACATTAACCTTTTCCCAGTCTTCTGGGTCCTTCCCTGACGCCAGTGTTTCCTGAAAGATCACCACCAATGCCTCCACAATTTCCTCAGCTATCTCCTTCAAAACCCTGGGGGATAGTTCATCTGGTCCGGCTGATTTAACCACATTGAGATATTTCAGCTTCCCTAGCACCCTTCTCCTTAGTGGTGGCCATGACATTTACCTCTGTCCCTGACTTTCTTGACGTTCTGGCATGTTACTGGTGTCTTCCACTGTAAAGACTGATACAAAGTACCCATTCAGTTCCCCTGCCATTTCTTTGCCCCCATTACTACTTCTCTAGCCTCATTTTCCAGTGGTCCAATGTCCATTCTTGCCTCTCCCTTACCTCTTATATATCGAAAAAACTCTTGAAATCTTCTTTCAAAAAACTGGCTAGCTAACTTCATATTTCATCTTCTCCATCCTTATTGTTTTTTTTAGTTGTCCTCTGTTTGCTTTTAAAGGCTTCCCAATCCTCTGACTTCTCACTAATCTTCACATTATGGTATGTTCTTTCCTTTGCTTTTATGCTATCCCTGACTTCCCTTGTCAGCCATGGTTGCCTCATCCTCTCCTCTTCCTTGGAATGAATTTATGTTGTGCTTTGTGAATTATTCCCAAAAAACTCCTGCCACTGTTGCTCCACAGCCTCTCCAGCTAGACTCCCTTTCCAATCAAACCTGGCCAGCTTCTTCCTCATGGCCTTGTAGTTTCCTTTATTCAATTGTAGCACCATTATATCCACTTTCAATGCCTCCCTCTCAAACTGCAGGGTAAATTCTATCATATTGTGGCTACTGCCCCCTAGGGGTTCCTTCACCTTAAGTTCCCTGATCAAGTCTCCCTCATTACATATCGGAAGAAGTCTCACAACATCAGGTTAAGGTCCAACAGGTTTATTTGGTAGCACAAGCTTATAGGGCATTGTTCCTTCATCAGGTGAGTGAAGAGTGGTGTTCACAAACAGGGCATACATGGACACAATTTACAAGATAATGGTTGGAACGTGAGCCTTTACAGGTAATCAAGTCTACAGGTGCAGACAACACAAGTAGAGAGGGGATTAAACACAAATAAAAAAGATGTGAATTGTCTCAAGTCAGGGCAGTTAGTGAGATTTTGCAAGCCCAGGCAAGTCATGAGAGTTACAGATAGTGTGACATGAACCTAAAATTCCAGTTGACGCTGTCCTCATGCGTGCGGAACTTGACTATCAGTTTTTGCTTAGCGATTCTGCGTTGTCGCGTGTCGTGAAGGCCGCCTTGGTGCAGATCCAATGACTGCTGAAGTGTACCCTGACAGAAAGGGAACACTCCTGCCTGGTGATTGACAAGCAGCGTTCAATCATCCGTTGTCATAGTGTCTGCATGGTCTCCCCAGTGTACCATGCCTCGAGACATCCTTTCCCGCAACATATCAGGTAGACAATGTTGGCTGAGTCACAAGAGTATGTACCATGTATCTGGTGGATGGTGTTCTCACGTGAGATGATGGCATCCATGTCAATGATCCGGCCCGTCTTGCAGAGTTGTGTGATGTTGTGGTCACTGTTCTCCTGAAGGCGGAGTAGTTAGCTGTGGACAATAGTCTGTTTGAGGTTGGGCGGTTGTTTGAAGGCAAGACGTGGGGGTTTGGGGATGGCACTGGAGAAGACGTTGTAGCTTCTTCTCTCTGGGGAAGTACTGGACGACGAAAAGTACTCTGTCCACCGTGTCGCGTGTTTGTCTTCTGAGGATGTCAGTTCAGTTTTTCACTATAGTGCATCGGAACTGTCGATTGATGAGTCAAGCGCCATTTCCTGTTATTATGAGATCATCTTTAGGTGTCTGTTGCGATCCTCCTCATCTGAGCTGATCTTGTGTATCTGGAAGGCTTGTCCGTAGAGGATGGCTTCTTCAACGTGTTTAGGATGGAAGCTGGGCAAGTGGGGCATCGTGAGGTTATCCGTGGGCTTGCAGCACTGTGAAGTGCTGAGGTGACCGCCCTTGAAGGAGCTGCGTGTTTCCAAGAATGCAACTGACTCCGGAGCGTAGCACATGGTGAGTCTGATGGTGGGATGGAACTTGTTGATGTCATTATATAGTTGATCCATATCATTACACATCACCAGATCCAGATCCAGAAGTGCCTGTTCCCTAGTGGGCTCTGGCATAATCTGCTCCAAAAAACCATCCTGTAGACATTCCACAAATGCTTTATCTTGAGATCTACTACAAACTTGATTTTCCCAGTCCACTTGCATATTGAAATCCACCATCATTACTGTAATACTGCCTTCCTTATTTGCCTTATCTATCTCCTAATTTATTTTCTTGGGGCAAGCGTGGCTGGAAAATCCTGCCCATACATTAGAACATAGGCCCTTTGGCCCTCGATGTTGTGCCGAGCCAAGACTGAACCCAAGATCAAGCTATCCCACTCCCTATCATTCTGGTGTGTTCCATGTGCCTATCCAATAACTCTTGAAAGTTCCTAAAGTTTCCGACTCCACTATCACAGCAGGCAGTGCATTCCACACCCCAACCACTCTCTTAGTAAAGAACCTACCTTGAACATTCCTCCTTTATTCCCCACTATGAACCTTATAGTTATGCCCCCTAGTAATTGCTACATCCATCGAGGAAATAGTCTCTGAATGACCATCTTTCTATCCCCCTCATCATCTTATAAGCCTCTATTAAGTCGTGTCTCGTCCTTCTCTGCTCTAAAGAGAAAAGCCCCAGCTCCCTCAACTTTCCTCATAAGACCTACCCTCCAAACCAGGCAGCAAGCTGGTAAATCTCCTCTGCATCCCCTCCAATGCTTCCACATTCTTCTTTTAGTGAGGTCACCAGAACTGCGCACAATATTCCAAATATGGTCTCACCAAGGTCTTGTAGAATTGCAGCATAACCCCACGGCTCTTAAACTATAACCCCCTGTTAATAAAAGCTAACACACTATAATCCTTCTTCACGGCTCTATCCACTTGAGTTAACTTGAATTAAGTTGAATGTTCTATTATAAAATAAGCCATAGATAGAAATTGAAAGATAAAGAAGAAAGTTGTGTTATCTATTAAATGTCAAAAGACTATAAGAAGAGTTTACAATTTGGAAAAACTCAAAAATAAATAAGCCAATGTTATTATTTTTATTTGATCCAAAAGTGGCAGCAATAGGGAAAGCGTAAATGATTTTGCATCCTGTGAAAGTTAATTTTCAAAGAGGGCAAAGGATAATGGAATCATGAAGAACAAGAAACAACACTTAAGGAAAGGTTGGGAGCTGTGTTTGGAAATGACCTTTTGAAACCTGGGGTGCTGGAAAAGAGTTTTGAAGAGGCAAAGTAAGGCAAATTTCTAGCTAACCCAGAAAAGTGCCTATTTTAGTGATTTGTTTTCAAATTTCTTGAGTTTCTGCAGCAGAGTGGGAAACACTGAGAAGGCATGTGATACATCTGCCTACATCAACAGTGAGTTTGTCCTGTTGTAATATTACTCTATTTTATAGATTAAACATTCATATTAGATTGTTGCCTAAAAGGGTGTTTACCTGTGAGTCAAACCAAGTAGGAAGTCTTTTGGAGGAATGTTTTGAAGATTAATTTTCACTATGTATTTATAATTTTGTGTGATTAAGTTTTCTTTTGTTAATAAATGTTTAAATTTAATGTTTAAAAGTGTTACTGGAATTTGTGGCTTCTGGATTCAGCAAATTAAATCTTCTTGTCATCAAAATGTAAACAAAAGTATTGTGATATGCAAATTCCCTTTGGGATTTGGTTTGTGCGGCAATTAGCATCAACTGGATCAGAGTAGTAGTAAACCATAAAGGCAGAGTGTTCTCAATACACACTACGGAAAGGTAATTCTGTTCTTATCCTGTGACATAGCTAGTTGATAATGGAATCTTCAACTTGGTATTATCAATAGCACAATTAAGCTGTTCTTGACCAATAGCAAAAATCCAATCTTACCATCCCAGTTTGAACAATTCTGTTTTCTGCACTCATACTACAAGCTATGTCACGTTCAAACTGAGCATCCGGATCTGTGCTGGGGAGAGTTATGTTTAACCCTCTAATTAGATGTGGTTGATATAGTCTAGATGGCAGAGGTGGAAGTAAAAAATCTATCTATGTAAATATATCTGGTGGTGGAACTTAAGCATGGACCCATTGAGGTAAATTAGGGGTATGAATACACAGAGCAGAATATCCTATTTCGGATCTCTGTTGCAACACTGGTACTCCATCTGTTATGCATCAGTCTCAGAGCAGGATTACAGAACCCATTTACTGATAATTCCAAATATTACTTCAAGGCTAAGGGTCAGCCTTTGTTAAGTGTACCTCCTGGGATAGGAAAGCACATTTCACAAGGCACACTGGCTTGATTGAATACACAGGTACATGTCAATGACTGTAGTGAATACACCATCACAGTCAAATTGCATTCCAGGGGACAGATCATAGCAGGTAACACATTTCAATGAGCAGGGTCATAAAACATTACCCTAGTCTACTAATATCAAATAATAACTGCTTGATAGGGCTGTTACTGTAATTTCTGAGCAATAACAATGCTAGTGTTAATAAAGAGCAATTAAAGGCAGAACACATAATGTCAAACTCATTCCACATTATGGTATCTGTGATATTGTATGGAGAATGAATGTGAAACCCAAGCCAGAGACAAACTATTGTAATCTTTTGGTCGTATTTCCTGTTATGACACAAGCCCTCATTCATAGCAAAATACACTAATGTGTACTTATGGAAGGAATCCAAATGGTTTATTAGTATTTCCTACACTTCTCTTTTATGATGTTTGTCAATGAAATAAAAAGAACTGCCAGCAAAAGTCTTGGTATTTTTCAAATGTTGAATGATTTGCAAAAAACAAAAATTGTGCAAATGATTAGCTGCAATACACCATTCCAGTTAGAAAACACAAAGCACCAACATTAGCTGGGAAAAGAAGTGTTTTCACAAGAGTTTGCTCAAAAAGTTACGGTTTAAATTTTGAAAACTGCAGCTGTTCAATACCTGAGTGCTGGTAAATGTTCATGATATTCCTCTTTTGAAAAGGTACTTGGTCAACTGAAGCTTGCTATCACATGATACATAATAGCCTATTGTCGTCAAATCCATTTTTCTGACTCACCAGATAGCCACAAATAATGGTTCCATCATGCGTACAAAAATTGGAAAATGCAATGAGATGTTGACAAGGCAAATAATCTGTTGTTACAATACCCATTATTTATTGGAAATTCTGATCTGATAGTAACTGGAGAATCAATGTATTTTCTACATTCATTTTGTGAATCAGGATTACATCAATCTCCAGGTTTTAATTCTGATTGCTAAGGTATCTGTCTTTAATTGCCATAGATTCAGGTTTTCCTATTAGCAGGAGAACACACCCTAGCTTGAGGAAAGTAAACTGTTGGTGAAAAAGTGTTGGAACACAGTAAGCGTACCATTGGCTATGTTGTAAACATAATATTAAGCTGTGCAGCAGAATACTTTCAACAGCATTATTTCATTGATAATTTGACGTGCTGTTTCCTCTTGTCACATTATCTAAACAACCAGGCCTATTTTGATTTGATTTTTTTGTCACAAAGATTGAGACAATCCATACAGCTGACTCTATCACTTCCCTCCCTCCCTAAATGTTCACCAGGCTAGCCATCTTGTAATGTGACTTGCTATTCTAGCCCTGATCTCAGATTTTTCTCTCTAGCTTTTATCCCATCTCCTGCTATGTTTTCTCTGAGAGCTCATCTTATTTATGAGACCCACCTTCTGTTCTCTCAATCCTATTCTCACTACACTACTGACAACCCAATTTCCCTCCCTGGTTCCAATGTTAGCTGATGTAGTTAATGATTCCCTTTCGTCGGGGACTGTACCCCTCCCATTAAACTCTGCCATGAGCACTCTTCTCCCAAAAGCACCTGCCCTTGTTCCCTATGAGCTGCCTCTTTGGGGAGGAAAGGGAAGACACAACTTCCTTTCCTCACCAAAGTCCTTGAATGTGCATCCGTGACCATCTTTCCTATAACTGCATATTTGATTTCTTCTCATCAGGTTTATGACTGTGCTAGAATACCAGAACAGCTCTCACAAAAGTCACAAATCACATTCTCTGTGTCTGTGGCTGTGGTAAACTGTCTCTCCTCATCTTTCTCAACCTGCCTACAGTGATCAATACAGTAAGAAATCTCACAACACCAGGTTAAAGTCCATCCAGTTTATTTGATAGTAAACCCACGAGCTTTCGGGGTTTGCCTCTTCGTCAGGTGAGTGGGGAGTCCCAGTCCAACGCCGGCATCTCCACATCATGACTACAGTGATCAACACAGTTGACCACAACACCCTCCTCCAATTTGGCCTGCCATTTTCTCCACTGTGGGTGGAAGTAGCCATTGCCTGGTTCTATTCTTGTCTGATGACAATATACAATGATTTCTCAATGATACTGGCATTTATGAAGCCCACATGTTTTTCACTGAGATCTCCCTTCGAACACTATTAAAATTATGTTCCACGTTTTTGTGCATTCACTGTCTTTCACATTTTCATTCAACTCAAACACCATGCTTATAATTCACATGTGGTTAAGTGTATTGCTGGTCTTGAATAATCCAATAAACATTCAATGGGATCAAGAGAAAAATAGTTGGCAAAGAGACACAAGTTTTGACCCAATCACAATATACAACGATTTCTTAATGATACTGGCATTTATGAAGCCCACATGTTTATTCTTATCTGGACAGTGAATCACTTGATTCACCTGATGCATTGATGTCCTCCAAGGAAAGAATTTTGTCATCCAAATCCACTCTGACTTACACATGTCCAAATTCGCAGTAATGTGTTTGACTCTTAGCGCTCTCTGAAGACGGAGGAAGCCATTTAGTTGTGTCAAACTGTTATAAGAAAGTGTAAGACTTAAGATGTAAGAGCAAAAGCAAGACCATTTGGCGCAATGAGTCTTCTCTGCCATTCAGTGAGATCATGACTGACTTTTCACTGTATTTCACTGTACAATAATAAATCATATTAAATCAGAGTCTGTTTCACACCGATTCAGGATTCGCGCATGGTGGTAAAGGGGGAAGTGTTGGTTAAGTTGGACGTACAGCCCATTAATTCAATTTAAATACATTCAAATGTCCCAATCGCGGCCATTTTCGGGCCTTGATAGATGGGGAACCGGCGTGAGTGTGGACACAGATCGCACTACTCACCTCATGCCCGATTTTACTAAGTTTTTGCTAAAAACGGGCGTAACCTGATGATAAAATTGTCTCCTGATGTCATAAAGCCTCATGGCATCTCCTGCAGCTTCCTACCTACCATTCTCAGCTGATGAACTCTATTTTGAACTCTACTTGAAAGAAGCACAATGAATGGCAAAGGCATAGAATGCATTCAGGGTCAGCTCTTGCTTTTGTAAGAATTGGTGATGTCTAATGGAAGTAATTCTGACTTTGTAAGTGACTTGAGTTGACAACTCATTTTATATCCCTGAGTTGAATGGAAATCATGATGTGGAGATGCTGGCATTGGACTGGGGTAAACACAGTAAGAAGCCTCACAACACCAGGTTAAAATCCAACAGGTTTATTTGGTAGCACAAGCCACTAGCTTTTGGAGCACTGCCCCTTCATGTCCTGGTTTGAGACAATGCATATCTCTTTAACCTGTGCTTAACCCTCTCTCCACTCACATTGACTGTAGCTTTTAGACTTGATTGCCTGTAAAGGCTTGCATTCCAAGTTTCTGTCTTTATATGCCCTGTCTGTGAATAGAATTCCCACTCACCTGATGAAGGGGCTACACTCCGAAAGCTTGCGGCTTGCGCTACCAAATAAACCTGTTGGACTTTAACCTGGTGTTGTGAGATTTCTTACTGAATGGAAATAACATTGGTGAGTTATAAAACAGCCTGTCAATCCATTGTCGCCCATTTCACACTATCATCCAAAGTCATAATTATCCCAATGTCTCAGTGAAGTACCATTTTTCTTAATTTCTTCCTGATTGAAACCAAACTCAATTGACTGTCATTTATATTCAATACATTCAAAACAAACTTTTAGGCTTGTTCTAATTTACGTAAGCTCTTTTAATTAAAACTTGGAGCAATTGCCAAGTGTCTTAATTCTGCCTGCCCACAAAAAGTAGAAAACATCAAACAAATCTATGGTTGTAAAGCTATGCATGGGATTAATTAATGACCTCTTGTTGAAGGCACTCCTAGGTAGCAGTGATCAAATAATGAGTGAATTTTACATTCAGTTTGAGGAAGGGAAGAATGCATCCAAGATTAAGGATGGAAATCTTTGATCTCGTCCACGGCTGCGATTCTTTGCTTCAACTGCAATGAATGGAGCGCCAAATTCTACGTTCTCGCTGGCAGTGCTAATGGGAGCAAACAAAATCGGAGACTCCCAGCCTAGTATTTTAAACTAAAATAAGGACATTTAAGAGGGCACAAAAGTGGAGCGAACTGGCAAATGTGCTTAAAGGGATAGGCCACCAGGTGTTCAGTGGCAGCCTCTTAAAGGCATATTTCAGATAACACAGAATAGACACATTCCAAGGAAAAAGAAAAATTCCAAGTTGGGGGTATCATTCAGGGCTAACTAAGATCCTTAGAGACAGTATCCAATTAAAGAAATAAGCATACATTTGCGTCAAGTCAAGTGGCAGAAAGATAGGAAAGAATATACAGAACATCAAAAAAAATGACAAAAAAATTGATCAAGAAGGAAAAACCAGAAAGGTGAGCCAGTAACATAAAGTTTCATAATAAGTGTTTCTATAGATAGTTAAGTAAGAGTTAACAAAGTCATTGTTGCTCCTAAATAAGGTATGTCTGGGGAATTGATAATGGAAAGTGGAGATATGGTGGAACTAGACAAGTATTTTGCATCTGTCTTCACAATAGGGGAAACAAATATCATCCCAGAAATGGCTTAGGTCAGACAGTGGAAGAAATATGAACTCAGGAAAATGATAATCATCGATGAAGTGATATTGAGCAAATTCTTGCGTCTGTGGGCTGACAAATCCCCAGGACCAGATGGACTTCACCACAAGGTCTTGAAAGAAGTGGTTAATGAGATAGGTGATGTAATGGTTTTAATTTTCTAAAATTCCCTAGGTTCGGGGATGGTTCCATTACATTGGAATGTAACTCTTTGATTCAAATAGGGAGAAAACGGAATGCAGGAAACTATAGACCAGTTAGTTTAACACCTGTCATAGGGAAAATGTTACAAGACATTATTAAATTTTTTAAAAGCTGATTTATTCGTGTCACAAGTAGGCTTACATTAACACTGCAATGAAGTTACTGTAAAAAAAGATGTTATTGAAAAAATTCCAGGCAATTGGCAGAGTCAACATAGTTGGGTGATCATGCTTAACCAATGTATTAGCGTTATTTGAAGGAATCACATGTGCTGTGGATAAAAGGGGACAGGTGAATGAACTGCATTTAGATTTCCAGAAAGCATTTGATAAGGTGCCACATCAAAGGTTTTTGTGGAAAATAAAAGTTCATGGTTTCAGGCCAAATTGGCATGGATTGAAAATTGGCTAGTTCAGTAGGAAACAGAGGGAGCTTACCGTCCACAGGAACAGGGATAGGGTTCAAGGTCGACAAAACCTGGCAGTCACGAATCTTGGCTAGCAAGATCGCATCTTCTGATTTTTATCGTCCCTCACAGGCAATGTAATCAGGTTCACAAATATATTTAAATGTATTTACATATTATTCAAGGCTCCCCTCCTCATATATTGAATCTCAGATACATTCTCAAACCATGTCAATGTGCTGTCACGTCAGCACGGTTTACAACAGGTTCACATGTGAACCAGTCATGGGGATTGCCCTCAGAGCAAAGGTGAGTGGCGGAGAGGAACATGGCCAGGCAGTGGCCTGGAAATGCCACCTGGCACTGCCCCTTTGCACCGGTTGGCACTGTCAAGTTAGTCCCCATGCCCATGCCAACCTGACATTGCCAACCTGTGCTGAGGCAGACTCCAATGCGAGCCTCATGGCGTATGGGAAGGATTCATTTATTTGTGATGGCAGGGTGAGCTGAAGTGGGACCTAGGGATGCCAGCAATGGCTGTTTGGGTGGGGAGGCTGGGTGGATGCCAGCACTGAATGTGTGGGAGAAGGGTTAGGAGGAAGAGGTCCGATATTCAGGGGGAGGAGGGGGGAATGGATGCTGGCTCTGAATGTTGTGGGAGTTGCAGGGGGAGCAAATGCCAGTTCTGATCAGGAGTGGAGGAGGTGGGTGATGAAGGGGAATCCCTGACACATCCGTGGTAGGCTGCGGGGGAGGTTACATTTTGGGATTGATCAGGGCGCCCTTTAAACAAGGCGCCCCAATCTCAGTCTTGCCAGGCTCTGCCGGCGTGTTACAATGCCGTCCTCCACATGACGGCATGAAATATGTCCACCAGTTTTTTTGTGAGAAAATGTGTCAAGATCTGAAGAGAAAACAAATGTGTTTCTCAACACTGCCATTTTTCGGTAAGATTTCAGCCAGAAAGTTGGCATAGATCGATCTTTTTTTGTGGTTGGCAGGATGTAACCAGAAGTTTGTCATGGGGAATCAATTTTCTCACAATTTGTATAAATAACTTGGATGAAGGGGCTGAAGGTATGGTTGGTACATTGCTCATGACACAAAGATGAGTCGGAAAGTAAATTAGACATTGACAGGTTAAATCAATGGTCAAAGATCTGGCAAATGTAGTATAATGTTGGCAAATGTGGTATTGCCTATTTTGGCAGAAAGAATAAAAAATAAGCTTATTATCCAAATGGAGAGTGATTGCAGAGCTCTGAAGTGCAGAGGGATCTGGGTGTCCAAGTGTATGAATCACAAAAGGCTGGGATACAGGCACAGCAAGTGATTAGGAAAGCTAATAGAATATTATAATTTAGAGTGAGGCAACCTCCACAACAGTCACTCACCTGATGAAGGAGCATTGAGGTTACAATTGGGTCGGCATGTTCTTACAGAATGGCAGAGCAGATTTGAGGGGCAGAGTGCTTCTGCTTGTATATTTGTATGTTCATTTGTTTTAAACATTCCATCTTGCTCCTTGGATAAATAATTCATTGATAACTTTCAAAAATAATCAGAAAACAATCAGCAACACAATGCAAAGTCCACAAAACTGACTTTTGTGTATTTTAGCTCCTATGGCGGGATGACAGGTTGTTAATCCATTCTAGTTATCAATATGCAAACTCAAGGCTTAACAATTGACTCAAAAGATTAAAATCTTTTTTCTTTGCAAGAACAACACAGGAGAGCTTTTCCATCCATTCACACTGGCGGGTACTTCTGGTTCTGTTGGAGGCGTTGGTGTGTATCACCAACGTTCCAAAGTTCATACACACCCAAGTAAGTTACAAAATGGGAGGATACATTAAGCAATTTTTAAAAGTAAAAAGAGTCAGTTCCATTTGATTTGGTAGATTAGCGCCTTGAATGGTCTCACACTGGAGAAATTATCTCTGTGAAGAGATCATTTGAAGAAATTGGTGGACAGTTTCTGTTTGGTCTCCTGGAATCAGCAGTTAATGTGTTTTTTAGGTACTGCCCACAGTGTACAGCTGGTCAAACAGCAGGCAGGTTAAATGGAGAGAGACAAATTGAGAGAGAGAGATACAGGGTGAATTTTACTATCCCGCCCGCCACTGGAATCAGAGCAGGCGAGGGGCAGACTATGGAAAGGCTCATCAACATTGAGCGGGATTATCCAGTTTCAGAGTGAGAGTGGCCGGAAAATCTCACCCATTGTATTCATTCAGGGCAATCCTTCTTCTTGTTCCTCTCTTTTTCTGTACTCTGGCCTAAGGAAAAATAATTTCTTAAACACTGAGAGGGTTAGTTGGTTTATCACATGATCCCTTCTCACCAACTGACCAGTTACGTAAACATGGTCATATTAAATTGATTCCATGATTGGACATGCTTAGTTTTTGGCTGGAGGAATGTTTTTGTCAGCCAGGGTCCATTGTCCTCAATGATTTCCTTTAATGGGCTTGTTCCACACCTAGTTGAATACACACGTGATTGGGTGTTTTGTGAATCAGTCTGGAGATGGGGGCCATTTACATTTCTCTGAGGTGATCTCTTCTGATGAGTTATTTGATACGGCCTGACGCTACTTTAGTGGCTTTGGGATTTGTAATGTCAAGTTAAGCAAAGGTCTGACATCTTAGAAGCTACTGTTCCAAACTAATGAAACACAGTCTTTTAAAACTCAACCAGCGATTCAGCTCTATAAACAAATAAATAAATTGACTTTTTTGCTGTCCATATTAATATTGTCACTTACTTCAAGATTCAAAGTGCGAAAGGATTTAGGAACAACTTCCACATGTTATATTTTGTTCATATGAAAGTATTCACAACCAATAAGGAATTCACCCTACCCCCCCAACACAAATTCTTCATTCTTTATTCAGTTTCCGATGGCTCAGGTTCTGCATATCTGTACACTAAAGGAATTTTCAGCTATTTCCGCTCTGAGGTCAAACGTGCAACCTGTATACTAATGATTATCGCAGGTGACGGTACAAGAATATTTCACCCCACCCCCACTAGTTTATGTTTGTTTATGGAATTAAAAAGCCATTGTGTCAAATCCCTCGGGTGAACATACGCAGTCCTTCAGCCCAGTAAATCTGGTAAACACTATATCAAAATGGCAAGCAAGAAAGATCGGGGAACATATATTTCACTGAGATTTCAAAAAAGCGCTTTGCTGTATCTCCCACTGGTTATGTTGCCATGTACAATGCTTTCACCATCATCCACATCAGATTCACCTTTCATCTGTAACTGTAGCGGTTCTCCAGAGTTGCCTTCAAAAACAGGATATTTCCACAATACGCAGGCAGTTCATTCTAGCATTGATTTCCCTTGCTGATTTCAATCTGTGTTTGAATGTTTCTCGAGTACCACTTCAGGTTTGTTGCCTGTGGCACAATATTGGTTTACTTGAATAGGAGGTGTTTGAATGCTTTTTCAAAATCCCTTTTATTCCAATCAGAACAGCTTCCTGGAATATCACAGATGTGCACTGATACATTATGGTTACAGAGGATGTTTCAATTAAACATTAGATTTCTGCGCTCTTTAAAATCTGCCACAATCTTTAATACGCTGCTGCAAAAGGCAACACAAGGCAACTTTCAGCAGAAGGCAATCCATTTGGAAGAAATAAAAAGAGAAAGTGCTGGAAAAATTGAACAGGTCTGTCAGTCTGTGTGGAGAGAAATAGAGTTAACCTTTTGAGCCTCTTTATGGGCCCATAGTGGCAGAGTAATTAGCACTGCTGTCTCACAGTGTCAGGGGCCCGAGTTCAATTCCCAACTTGGGTGACTGTCTATGTGGAGTCTAAAGGCTCTTCCCGTGTCTGTGTAGGTTTCCTCCAAGGCTCTGGTTTTTCTCCCACATTTTGAAAGATGTGCTGGTTAGGTGCATTGGCCATGCTCAATTCTCCCTCAGTGCACCTGAAACAGGTGACTATGAGATTTTCACAATAACTTCATTGCAGTGTTAATGTAAGCCTACTTGTTACACTAATAAATAAACTTCAAACTTTTTGTCAGAGGTATTTTGGATTGCTTTGTCTTGCTTTATCTTTTAACACGGAAATTGTTTTAAAGTAAAAATTCTAACCTTCTTTGGTGAAAAATCATACGTGCCAGTAAATCTTTCGCTGGTGATTCCTACCCAGAATGTCATGAGAAGGCTGCTCAAGCTTATGATGCCATCCAAAGTTGAATAGTTACCAACATAGGCTAGCTGGGCTTGGATGAAAAATGGGGGATTTATAAATTACCTGAGGGCCAGCCCATCAATCCACAGACTAACAAGACTCAGTGGCTTTATCAGAAGATGGGGAGCAAGAATGCATTTCCTGCTGGCTTTAGCATAATCTGTAACCTAAATGTGGTTATTTTGCCAGTATCTGTTTCACATTCTGTTGAATATGGTTCTTCACCGAAACCTCATTACTGTCACCATGTTAAAATTGGAGATTGTTTTGCCTTGCGCTGCTATACTGGACTGTTAACAACTAGATCCCAAGAGAGGATGCATTAATAAAGCTAACTGAGCACAAATACTTGCTCCCCTAATCAAACTTGTTGAGCTTATGAATGGAAGAATTTAAAAACTCATTTGTGCTGCAGTTGTTTGATCAACTATCTACACTCTTAGTCAGTGCCATGCATATAAAAAGCTACCACAAGTAACATTTTACCATAGATCCTAAATGATTTCTGAGAAATACTGGCAATAATCGGGAGGTGGGTTGAACTTCTCACCTTAAGTCAGGTGACAATTGTTCAGAGCCAATGATGAGCAATGTCTTTATTTATTTGAGTCATTCTGTGGGCCTTCAATGGGCTGTAATGCCAACAATTAGGGATGTCATTCCTGTCAGAGGAGAGGACACTGTGAAGCTTCATGGCACAGCAGAAAAAGCTCCCAATTTTATGGGAAACCAATTAAAGCATATAGCATTCAATAAATTGGAGATGCAAAAGACAATTAAGTGTTACTCTTGGAAGAAGCTACAGGATGAAATGGGAATTATTTGAGTGCAGGCATTATGGTCAATAGACATGAAACAAACTTCAAATTAGATACCGCAGCAGGTGTTTCAATTCTTTCAGTCACTGAACAATGACTAAAACAAGGCTTCCTGCAGCAATTGACCATACAACTCTTACCCCAGAATCGTTTAACTGCAGGTCAAAGGCCAGTTAGCTGCTACACTTCAGTGTGAAGGAAGAAAAATCACCAAAATGTTCTCCATGATCCGAAAGTGTTCGCCGATAAGCCAAAAAACTTGCTCAGATCTACCACTCATTAAGTGGAAAAATATGAAAGCCAAGACAAACTGAAAGAACTCAGGACAGAAGTTTCTAAATTTATTTAGAGGAAGCTAAAAACAGCTTACCACCTCACATTGCGATCAGATACCAAAGCAGTGTGCGTATTCAGTCTGAGGAAATTTCACACCCATTTTAACAGAGGGTGAAGCAAGAATTAAAGTCAGTGCTGCTCAAGGGAGTCATTCTCATCTGTAACCAAGCCTACAAGATGGTGTTCAGGAATAGCTCCAGTGGTGAACTAAACTGCTCGCGCTGAGTCCATACTGACCTCACACATTTAAGCAACGTCGTGGAAAGGGAGTTTCACACAATGAAGTCTGTGGATGAAAGTCTGGCAAAGCTAGCAAAAAGCACAATTTTAATCAACCTAGACTTTTCTAACTATCTTTGGACAAAGAGACCAAACCACTGACTGCATTCAGCGTACTATATGGGAGATATTGGGCAGAATTTTTTCATTTTTAGTGGTGCAGTGGATGGGAAAAATGGTGGGAATACTATTGGCTCCAAGGGCAGCTTCTTCCACTGTATTTTTAGGGTCATTGAAAAAATGCTGAAGTGATGGATCCATAGAGAGAGAGAGACAAGGATGCCCGATTTAAGAAAGTAAAAATAGAAATGTTCTCTTCCCTCCACAAAAACTTTCAACTGAAACCCTGCCTCCCACTTATCTCCCCCACATAGAATACTATTCCCACAGAAATCCCTCCCCCCATGGAATACCGCCCCCCCACCCCGCACAAAGGAATACCCACTCACACAACGCCTCCCCCCCACCACATAGAACTTCCCCCTGGCAGTGGCACCCACATTGCCCCTGGCCATGTCCCTAGATCTCCTGTGGCATTGTCCCTGGCAAGGACCCCAGTAGTGCCCTCGGCAGTGCACCCACCACCCCAGCTGTGCTTCCAACATTGCCCTCGGCAATTTCCCTGACATTACCCTCAGCAGGGCCAGGGCAGTGCCAGAGAATTGCGCTGGACAGTAAAAGTGCATGACTCTCTCCATCCTGTACTTATTATGTGCCTCCAGTGGGTTCTGCCCACTACATGCATGCCGTGGGGAATGCCAACGTGAATGAGCTTTCTAATGGGGGTAGGCTATCAAGCGTAGAGGCCTGATAATGCTATTTTAATCCATGCAAATGGAGATCTCATTACGCCATCATTGGTAAGTTGGGTTAATTGGATAATCAGAGTGGGAAGTCTTGCTAGCATAGGCTGCATTTTGGTACTC
Source organism: Carcharhinus amblyrhynchos (assembly GCF_965287045.1). Classification (NCBI taxonomy): domain Eukaryota; kingdom Metazoa; phylum Chordata; class Chondrichthyes; order Carcharhiniformes; family Carcharhinidae; genus Carcharhinus; species Carcharhinus amblyrhynchos. Next base: position 34,997,435 of record NC_137334.1, read on the forward strand.
CCACCCGATTTCCCAGTCCTGCTGCTGATACCCCTCCCTACCCGAAAGCGGGAGGAGATAATCCACCTCCCCCATTGCTTCATATGATTAAACGTCTCCTATTACATCAGCGCTAAGGATTTTCCCAAGGTCGATTGTGGGCATTTGGGAAGCACTAGTCGGGGTCATCTGCCACTTGGATGACATCCTGATCCATGAGCCCAATACACCACAACCAAAGCAAAGGAATTTGGCAATGATTTGAAGAAGCTTGAATAATGCTTAATAATATGTGCAAGTCCTTACAACCAACCATTGAATTTCTGGGATGGATCATTAGCACTTTAGACATCAAGGCTAATTCTCAAATAAACCAAGGCAATCAAAGGTTTTTCACCACCTTGCAATGTCACAGAGCCTCACTGCTTCGTGGGGATGGCCAATCAAGTGGGAAAGCTCCCCCACATCAGACCAGATCAGACATGACTTCCGACTGCAAAACCTCCAATCCCCTCATCTCCCCAACTTTTCTCCTGACCTTCACCCCCTTGAATTCCACCGCCAACCTCTCGCCCTGACCTGTGATTTCCCCCCAACACTTAGCAAATCCTTACCACTAACTTTGACATATGTAAGTCATGGCAATGTGACAATTGCTTAGGCAAGACCAAATAGGGTGTTGGGAAGAAAATCAGCAAATTTTGTTTGAAAGCAGAAAAGAGATGTTGATTTGACCAGACATATGACCTTGAATACCCTCAGAGTAGCAATCCAAATGGCCACTCTGTGCCCAATTTCTGAACAAACTTTTGTTCTCAGCCTGTCTTGCCCAACTTTCTGTTTCAGGCTGGGAGATATCCAAAAAGTGCAGAGCTTCCCTGGGACCTAGCATCAAAGAGCAGCTGAATCAAAGAGAAGGAGCCCAGATCCCTTAAATTATTGCACTAAACTGCCAGAAACCAAGTAAGTTTAAAGAGCTATTAGAATTTAAAACTTCATGACAGACTCAGGGAAAAGTTTTGTGTTAAAGGATAGGATTTGGTGGTGTTGGGGGGAATGGGGGAAATCGCAAGTCAGGACAAGAAGTCAGGAGTGGAATTCAGAGGAGTGACAGTCAGGAGAAAGGTCAGGGAGGTGGGGGGGGGGGGGGGTAGGTGTTGGGGAATCAGAAGTTAGGTCGGATCGGGTCTGGCGTGGGGGAAGGGATGAGGGTGAGAGCTGGGCTTGGATGTGGGCCACGATAAGCGGAAAGGGGAATGGGAACAGTCTCTGTGGGTGCGGGGAATTGTGGGGGGAGGATGGAGGGGAGGTGAGGGTGGCAGTCAAAGAATGGAGAGTCCCCTAGGGGGTCAGAGCTGTAGGGGGAGTCCCATGGGTAGGGGAGGAGACACCTAAGGGGTCAGGAAGTTTGGAGAATCCTATGGATTGGTAATGGGGGAAGTGTGGGTTATACCCTGGGGAGTCGGGGAAATCCTGTGGGGGATCAGTCTGACTTTGTAAAATAGTTACCTGAAAGTTAGAAGTGAGTTTAATCTTTCTAACTTTTTCTGGGTATTTAGTTGTTTAACCCAATTGGAACCATCTTAGGTTTGCAATTTAAATCACATTTTTGGATGGTTCCTATTGCGTGTATTTGTGTTCATAGTATTGAGGCTAGGAGGCCACGGACATTTAACAAACAAAGGAGCTTTCTGAAGGAGGTGCGTTTAGTACAACCAGCAAATGTACTCTGTACAGTTACCTACGCAAACGGTCAATGACATCAGATACAGCCTAAGGAGATCCATGCCAAAGGACAGTACAGGGCCAAGCTGGAGTCCCAGGCTTGCCACACCTCATGGTAGGTTGTTGCATGAGATTAAATCTCATGGGATCCAAGGTGAGGTAGCTAAATGGATAAAAAACTGGCTTGATGACAGAAGCTAGAGGGTGGTTGTAGAGGGTTGTTTTTCAAACTGGAGGCCTGTGACCAACTGTGCACACCGCTGGTCACAGGCCTCCAGGTGAGTGACGAAGCGGCAAACCTCTAAAGCTTGTGAGTTTACTATCAAATAAACCTGTTGGACTTTAACCTGGTGTTGTGAGACTTCTTACTGTGTTTACCCCAGTCCAATGCTGGCATCTCCACATCATGACTACCAGTGGTATGCCTCAGGGATCGGTGCTGGGTCCACTGTTATTTGTCATTTATATGAATGATTTGGATGAGAATATAGGAGGCATGATTAGTACGTTTGCAGATGACACCAAGATTGGTGGCATAGTGGACAATGAAGAAGGTCATCTCAAGTTGCAATGGGATTGTGCCAGTGGGCTGACGAATGGCAGATGGAATTTAATTTAGATAAACGTGAGGTGATGTATTTTGATAGATTGAGCCAGGGTAGGACTTACTCAGTTAATGGTAGGGCACTGGGGAGAGTTACAGAACAAAGTGATCTAGGGTACATGTTCATAACTCCTTGAAAGTGGAGTCACAGGTGGACAGAATAGTGAAAAAGGCATTCAGCATGCTTGGTTTCATTGATTGGAACACTGAATACAGAAGCTGGGACATCTTGTTGAAGTTGTACAAGACATTGGTAAGGCCACACTTGGAATACCATGTGTAGTTCTGGTCACCCTATTATAGAAAGGATATTGTGAAACTAGATAGAGTGCAGAAGAGGTTTACTAGGATGCTACCGGGACTTGATGGTTTGAGTTATAAGGAGACGCTTGATAGACTGGGACTTGTATTTCTGGAGCATAGGAGGCTGAGGTGTGATTTTATAGAGGTCTATAAAATAATGAGGGACATGGATCAGCTAGAAAGTCAATATCTTTTCTCAAAGGTAGAGGAGTCTAAAACTAGAGGACATGGGTTTAATTCCTACCATTATTCCTACAAAATTCATCTCCAAACTCCATGGCCTGGGTTCAGCTCCTCCCTCTGTGACTAGATCCTGAACTTCCTGACCCACAGAATACAGTCAGTAAGGAGAGGATTATCCTCAACACCTGTGCCCCACAAGGCTTTGTCCTCTGCCCCTTCTATACTCCTTATACACCTATGACTGTGTGACCAAATTCTCCTCCAAATCAATTTACAAATTTGCTGACAACACCACCGTAATATGTCAGATCTTAAGCAATGATGAGACAGAGTATGGATTTGATAGACAATCTGATGAATTAGTGCGATGACAATAATCTCCCCCTCAATGTCAACAAAATGAAGAAGATTTTCATCCACTTCAGGAATCGAAGTGAAGAACACGCCTATTTTGATAAAAGATCGCTAATTTTCAACAAAATGACTCCTGGATTACAGCATCCTTTCTTCTCATTTATGCCAAAATTGAAAATTTGTTGGGGTATAGGTGTAGTCTAGCTTCATAAGATACCTTAGGCTTCTGGCCTGGGATCCTAACATATGTTGGACAATTCTCCCAGCCTGCTGCACTGGGGTCTGTTTAATGTGAAGCTATTGTATTTAAACTTTTAAGTGATTGTTTTTATACGTAAAACTGAAATATCTGTTATTTACGTTACATCAAGAAATGTTAAGAAGTAGCACCAAGCTTTCAAACCTCTAGAATTGTTTAAAGTTTATTTATTAGTGTCACAAGTAGGCTCACGTTAACACTGCAATGAAGTTACTGTGAAAATTCCCCGTGACACCACACCCCAGCACCTGTGCGGGACACTGAGGGAGAATTTAGCATGGTTAATAACCAACACGTCTTCGGGACTGTGGGAGGAAACTGGAGCATCTGGAGGAAACCCACACAGACACAGGGAGAATGTGCAGACTCCGCACAGACAATGACCCAAGCTGAGAACTGAACTGAATCCCCTGGCGCTGTGAGGCACCAGTGTTCACCACTGTGCCACCCTGTCACCCCAATGACTTGGTGTGTGTAGGAAGTGTTGAGTGACAGCCAAATATCTTCCCAAAGGGTGGCAGAATTGGAAGTTGAATCATCTTTTCCATTATACTATGTGGTGCACTAGGAGGATACTTTCAGTATAACCTTTGGCATGCGTTGTTCTTGAATGCAGTTATGGCAATGAAATTCCATTTTTCAAGTGCTTTAATTGATACTTACTTGTTTCCAGGAATGTTAGTAATTCACACATCTAACAAAAAGAACAACCAGAAACAAAATTCAATTATTTGTAATCTCAGGGCACAGCTCAACAAATCGCGAAAAGTACTGACACAGAAGACTGTAATAAAAGCAAACTTAGCATGCTGGTTGGTTTCTATTGAGAAGTTATGTGTTGTAGTGTGAGGTATCACAACAAGGAAACCTTGAATCACAATGGTGATTTATTGAAGGAAAGTTAAAACTATATACAAACAAGCTCAGTAGAGATACAGGTTTAGTTCCACTGGCTCCCGGGCTCACACTGAATATTCCCTTCTACCAGGACCCGCACCCGAACACCCAATAGTTGATGGTTTGTGCACTTCATCCTGATAGGCCTCAGGAGAGTCAGGTGACCTGTGAACAACTGCGTCTCAAAGGGGGCTGTGCTGCCACAGTCCTCCCCCCATCCCCTTAGGTTCCCTTGCAATCATACAAACAAAATCTCTTATGTACAAATCTATATGATCAAAATTGAATCTTCAAAAAGAGGTCATTTAGAGTCATAAAGGTTTACAGCATGGAAACAGGCCCTTTGGCCTAACTTGTCCATGCTGCCCAGTTTTTACCATTAAGCTAGTCCCAATTGCCCGCATTTAGCCCATATCTCTCTATACCAATCTTACCCGTGTAACTATCAAAGAGCTTTTTGAAAGACAAAATTGTGCCTGCATCTATTATTACCTCTGGCAACTCGTTCCAGATACTCACTACTCTTTGTGTAAAAAAATTGTCCCTCTGGACCCTTTTATATTTCTCCCCTCTCACCTTAAACTAATGCCCTCTAGCTTTAGACCCTTCTATTTTTAGGAAAAGATGTTGACTATCTACCTTATCTATGCCCTGATTACTTTATAGATCTCTATAAGATCACCCTAAGCCTCCTACATTCCAGGGAAAAAAGTCTCAGTCTATCCAGACACTCCTTATAATTCAATCCATCAAGTGCCGGTAGCATCCTAGTGAATCTTTACTGCACTCTTTCTAGTTTAATAATATCCTTTCTATAAGGGTGACCAGAACTGTACACAATATCCCAAGCTTGGTCTTACCAATGTCTTGCACAACTTCAACAAGACGTCTCAATTCCTGTATTTAATGTTCTGACCAATGAAACCAATCATGCCGAATGCCTTCGCCACTCTGTTCACCCGTGACTCCAATTTCAGGATTGACAAGGCTGGGTTTGCTTTTATAATTTCTAGTGCCTCGGCCAATGTTGGGTAGTCTATCCCATTTTGTTCCTTTTACACTTTTTGATCGTTTGATAGGTCATTTCAGAGTGAACCACATTGTGAGCGGAGTCATATGTAGACCAGATCAGGTAAGGATGACAGATTTCCTTCCCTAAAAAACATGAGTGAGCTAGATAGATTTTTACAATTATGGTTTCATGGTCACTATTGAACTAGATTTTTATTTCAATTATTTTTAAATTAATTGAATTTAGCTGCCATGGTGGGATTTGAACTCTTGTCCCCAGAGCATTAGTCCAGATCGCTACCATTACTAATGCTTCACCACCTCATAGAAGCATACATTGCAAAAGAGAACCTTCGGCCCATCAAGTCTGTACCAAGAGAAACACATCTGAGTAAACCTGATCAACATATCTAATCCCATTTACCAGCACTTGCTCCATAGTCTTAAATGTTAAATGAATATTGAATATGCCAAGTGCACATCCAGGTACTTTTTAAAGGACGTGAGGCAACCTGCCTTCACCACCCTCCCAGGCAGCACACTCCAGACCATCACCACCCACTGGGTAAAAAGGTTTTTCCTCACATCTCCCCCAAACCACCCTTGAACTTCACCTTGAACTTATGTCCCCTCATGACTGATCTTCAACAAAGAGGAACAGCTGCTCCTGATCCACCCTCTCCAGGCTCCTCATAATCTTCTACACCTTGAACAGGTCGCTCATCAGTCTTCTCTGCTCCAATGAAAATGACCCAAGCCTAGTCAACCTCTCTTCATAACATCAATGTTCCATCCCAGGCAGCATCCTGGTGAATCTCCTCTGCACCCCCTCCAGTGCATTCACATCCTTCCGATAATGTGCCGACCAGAACTGCACACAGTACTCCAGCTGTGGCCTCACCAAACTCCAACATGAGGTGGCACGGTGATACAATGGTTAGCAGTGCTGCCTCACAGCGCCAGTGACTTGAGTTCAACTCCCGGCTTGGATCACTGTCTATGTGATGTTTGCACGTTCTCCCTGTGTCTGCATGGGTCTCCTCTGGGTGCTCTGGTTTCCTCCCACAGTCTCAAAGACGTTTTGGTTTGGTGCATTAACCCGAGCAGGTGCCAGAGTGTGGTGAGTAGAGGATTTTTACAGAAACTTCATTGCAGTGTTGATGTAAGCCTTACTTGTGACTAATAAATGAGCTTTACTTTACGACTTCTCTATTTTTGTGATTGCATAGTCTTGTCAAGCTGGTTGTGGTTTTATTTTTTGTAACCTCTATATGGAGGTAAACCCATTCACCTTGTCTGAGTCAAACAGGAAGAGTGATTATTTTTATGATCTATGCTACGATTGATAAAGGCAAGTGTCCCATTTGCCTTTTTCACCACACAACTAATACACCTTCAGAGACCTATGGACAAACACACCAAAGTTCCTTTCGTCCATTAAAGTTCCTTTAATTTCCTGGTGTCATGCCATTCATTGAATACATTCATTGAACCTCCCCCATTTTGCACAAAGGACTGCTGTGGAGTGAAATAATTGTAACCATTGATAGAATGATAGCAATTCACCTGGCTGAGACATTACTTTTGGTGGCATACTGAGGGAATGGGTATCCAATATGATCAATGAAAATGACTGGGTTTAAATGAGGAACATATCAACTAATGGGCATGAAGTCAGTGGTAACCCTTTACTGTGGGGAATTCTGATACCCCTGGAAAACTCTTGTAATCACTCCTCCTGCTCGTCTCAGACAAGGTGAATCGGTTTACCTCCATATAGAGAGCCTCAAGGTCCTCAGGTGGAGTGCAAATTAGACAATCCTGCTTAATTACAACTCCAAAGGGAGTCAGATGTGTAAAAATTAAAACCACAGCCAACTTGACAAGGATATGCCCTTGTATTGGTAGATTTCGATTCAGCATTTCAGACTGTAATCACCTCAATACTCCGTATGATTGGTATTGACTAGACATGTGCAGTTAGGGATGCTAACGTGCTGGGAGATTTCACTCATATTGGTTGAAATATTGGTCCTGACTGAAGTTAAAGTAAGAGTGCTCCCTAGAGTTGTTTCTAGACATTGTCTCCTCCCCTTCTGCCCATTTATTCTGCTTTGTAGTCCGCTCTTCCTTTTCCCAGTTATGCTCAATTCCTTGAGGAGGCCCTACAAGGTCACCCACGTCTGGAGAAATTTCTTCCAGCACAGTATTTTAAATGACCAGAAGGACTTCAACATCAGACAGGCCATTCCCTGCACACTATTCGAATTTTATTCAAACAGAGGGAAACAAAGAACAAAGCACAAAGAAAATTACAGCACAGGAACAGGCCTTTCGGGCCTCTAAGCCTGCACCGACCATGCTGCCTGACTGAACTAAAACTCCCTACTCTTCCGGGGTCCATAATCCCTCTGAAGGGTAGGGGGCTTTAATTCAGTCAGGCAGCACGGTCAGTGAAACCTTCATTAACAAGTACAATTGCACCAACAGTGAGAAAAAATAATCCAGAAACTAACTCATCTATGGTTCATTGTCCATTTAAATTACACTGATGGTGGTTTCGAGCGGGTGGGTGACAGTGGACGCTATCCTTTGCTTTGTTTAATGTGGTGTTCAGCTATGTGAAGCTAAGACGGACATTGGCTGGGACTTGAAGATGCAAAATGGCAAAACAAGTTTCAACTCAGCTTTCCAAACAGACTCATATCATTGTTTCACTGCTTCACATGATACCTGTGGTCATTAGGTGTGCATATATATAATTTACCAAGATGGTATCCTGTGTACTTCCCATGTGAAGTGTGCACTCTCACTCTGAATCTCATTTCTGGCTAAGCAGTACATGACAGTAAGTGTTACATAGTTCAGTCATGTGCCAGAGGTCACTCTCTTAATGTAAATCCAAAATCTGTGTCCAGCTTTCCTGGAACTCCTGAATCCCTCCCATTAGGACTCTGTTGCTGTGCTGAAATGGTTCTTAACAAGGCACACGTCACAGCTTATGTGACTGTGACAGAGACAAACTTTCCCTCCTCTTCCTTTTCCATCAGTCTGCAGCTTTTGGCATGATTGACCATCCCATTCTCCTCTAATGCTTTTGCACCATCATATAGCTAGGTGGGATAGCATGTGACTGGCTGCATTCTTATTTATGCAGTCATATCCAGAAAATCTGCTCCTAAACCATTATCTATAACACTGTAACATTCCCCCCGCCCAGGATACAGTCTGGGCCCCCTCCTATTTCTCAGCTACATGCTGCTATCCCTCAATGACACCATCTGAAAACAAGAAAACATGCCCAGGACTGCTTATTGTGCTACCATCCCTCATACTGGGCACCTGACACCCCCTCCCCACACCCCATCCCCCATGTGCTACTGGGTTAATGGACGGCACAGAGGCTAGCACTCCTGCCTCACAGCGCGAGGAATGCTGGTTTGATTCGAGCCTCGGATGACTGTTTGGAGTTTGCACATTCTCCCCATTTCTGCGTGGGTTTCCTCCGGGTGCTCCGGTTTCCTCCCGCAGTTCAAAGATGTGCAGGACAGGTGGATTGGCCAAAAATGTGTCGGTTAGGGGATTAGTCATGATAAATGCACGGATTTATGGGGTTAGAGCAGAGGGTGGCCTTGGCTGAGGTGCTGTTTTGGAGAGTCGGTGCAGACTTGTCCTCCTTCTGCACTGTAGGGATTCTATGGGATTCTGCAAATTCTAATGCTGGAGGCAGCGGCATAAAGTGTTTCAAGTCGCTGGACATCTGAGATGGAAATGGTGCTGTGTTCTCTATAGAACAGTTGAAAGCCAAGTGAAAAGGACTGCCTCTTCCCTTATCCAGGAAATCTGAAGGAATGACCTGAGCAAGGATTTACAATTACAGTAGGTGAGTATAAACTCAAATCAGGCACAGGGAAAGAAATAAAGGGATGGAAAGCAAATTTGGATTATGACAGAGGAATAAAGATAAAAAGGAAAATAAAAGCTTTAATTTTCCTTTTAGATCTCCAATAGCAACTAAAAGCTGAAGGAAGGAGACTCCATGTTAATTTTCAGTGGCAGACAAGTTGATTGGCGATACTTAACACTTATCATATTATCAAAAAGATACTTCTACTTAATCTACTGTGAAATAACTTAATCTACTGTGACAGGTTTACAGTCCGCGGGAATGGGCAGTGGGTGCCCAAGATTTGGTGAAAATCGGAAGTCTTGAATCTTGCCAGTGAGATCATAACTTTTGAATTTTGCAAACCCTCGCCAGCAATGTAACGACCCCACAATGGGTATGAGCCTGATTTAAATATATTACAATACAGTTATTATGAAAGGCACCCCTTCACTTTATATTGAATCCTCATTGTATTTTCAAAGCATGTCAACATGACATCAGCCTGGTGTGAACCTGTCACAGATCCCCCTGGGGGTGTAAAAGTGAGTATAGCCCCTGCGGGAAAGGGTCATGGCCAGACAGTGGTCTGGCAATGCCCCCTGGCATTGCACTTGGCACAAGTTTTCACTGCCAGGTTGGCACCATACCTCTGCCAACCTGGAAATGTAACCCTGTGTCAGGGGGCAGGGGCAGACCCCAATGAGTGCCTAATGGAGAGGGGGGATTCATTTATATGCAGTGGAGGGGTTGGGGGGGAGCAGAGATAGGAGCTGGGGATGCCAATGAAGACTTTGGGGGACAGAGGGTTTCAGGGGGAAGGGATCCGAAGTTTGGGGAAAAGTCATGAGTTTGCTGGTAATGACTGTTGGGAGTGGGGATGAGAGGTACCAGCTCTGATCAGGGTGCGGGGAGAGGTGAATGCCAACTCCAGTTGGGTGGAGTGGGGGGGGGTGGGTGAATTCTGGCGTTGATCATGAGGCTCAGGAGTGGGGATCTGGGTGGAGCCCCTAAGACCTCTGTGTTGGGGGGGGGGGGGGAGAGGCCATTTTTTGATCTGATCAGGGCATCCTTTAAACATGGCGCCCTAATCTCAGTGCAGCCGGGCTTTGCCGACATGTTAAGGCCCCACTCCTCAACCAGCATGCCCTCCTGTTTTCTGTGACAGAGTGTGTTTAGATCTGGAGAGAAAAAACATTGGTCATAAACTTACCAGCTGTTCATGCCATGTTGCTGCTGCAGTGAGGTTGGAGAATTTGGTGCCCAGACAAATTCCTGTTCACTGCAGCGGGACGGGAAATCCTGCTGCAGTGGGAATGGTTGTAATATTCCAGAATCAGTTTTTCTCTCCTGAACCAACACTCTGCCATTCTTGGTAAGATTTCTCCCATTGTGTCTGCAGTGCAAGTAAAGGAACATGAGACTATTCAATGAAATTGAATGGACAGACAGACAGGGAGATGCTATTTTTGGAAAGCTAATGGCAGAGTATCAGGTAGGAAGCTTCTCAATTTCTGCATTTAACTGTGCATCTACCCTGATCTACAGTTGCTGTGGTATCTGTACCTAAATAGCAACAAGTAACCTTAACCTTGCCATTGTTTTGATGACAAATTTTGTGCCATTGTTATCAATGACAAAACTTACATAACTCAGGTAGTAAGAGTTCAAAATGAATGGCAACAACAGGGCGTTTATTTCCAACACTTTTCCAGTATGGAGCTTAAGTTAACAAATATACAGCTCATGATGATTAGGAAATGAATCATCTTGCCAGTATGAAGCTACCATTAACAGTAAGCGTTACCCCTGAGGATTCAATGCACAGTGTGTCTGATGTTGGGCATTTTCAGTGATAATCTGCCCCTTTTTCAAACAGATTGTGTGCAATCTTCATGAGCGTGGTTAATTGAACACTGAAATATCATTTTTCTCAGAAAATGTTGTTGAGATCCAAATCTACGCTAGAACTTCAATCAATATTTTGAACTTTGGCACTTAGGTCTTAATTTCTTTTTCTTTAAAAGTATCTGTCCAGTTGGCGAATTAACTGCTTTCAGTTGGGCGACACTAAGAGGTATTTCAATTGATTTCTTGGGTCAAGGGAGGAGTGCATAATTAAGCTCACATCAGTCTGACCTTCAGGAAAGAGAGGGGAGACAACAATCTGACTTGTCAAGCCCTCATTTTTCCTGAGCATAACTACTTTGCCTTTGCCTCCCTTGAAAGAAAACATTCATCTCTCCGAGTAGCCAACACTCTTAAACTTTGCTCAAAGCCTTTTCCATCAAGTTAACCTGGAAATTAGACTCATTTCCAAATGAACAATTTGATCTCCTAGGGGGGTAATAGATCTTTTAAATAGGAGATTTAATGACACAGAAAACTTGATGGACTGTCTTTGTTTCTTTCGATAATCTTACTCATAGGCGAATCAAAAGCACTTATTGGTAACATGAGTTTAGGCCTGGAAGCTTTATATTTCAAGTAATGACATCATTTAGCTCCCTTAAGATATATACCCCTTCAGACACCTTCATAAATCTTCTCAAACCTTTGAGCTATATATTTTCATTAAAAAAAAATCTTCTTTGTCAGTGAAAGTAGCCATTCTTGCTGCCAGGCTTGAAGACCATCTACTTTGTCCACAGACATAAGACAAATATTGACTGGCACTGTCAGTATTAAAAAAAAATGAAAGTGTATAGTTCTACTCTAAATGAGGCAGACTTTATTTTTTTGTGAAATGAACTTTCCAAAATAGCAGGGCTGATGTTTTAGAAGCAAAGATTTCAATATATCAAATTCTCAAAAGTGTGAGAAGATTCATAAGAACATAAGAACATAAGAAATAGGAGCAGGAGTCGGCCATCTAGCTGTTCAAGCCTGCCCCGCCATTCAATAAGATCATGGCTGATCTGTCGTGGCTCAGTTCCACTTTCCCGCCCTCTCCCCATAACCCTTAATCCCCTCTCTTATCAAAAACCCATCAACCCGCGTCTTAAAAATATTTAGCGAGGCAGCCTCCACCACTTCAACGGGCAGAGAATTCCAGAGATTCACCACCCTTTGAGTGAAGAAGTTCCTCCTCAACTCCGTCTGAAGGTGTATGTATCTTAAGGGAGCTAAATCTTGCCATTATTCAAAATATAAAGCTTCAGGGCCCAAACTCATGTTAACAATGAGTGTTTTTGATTTGCCTATAAGGTTATCAAAAGAAACAAAGGTAGTCTATCAAGTTATCTGTGGCATTGAATCACCAATTGTAAAGATCTCTTTCCCTGGGAGAGCAAATTGTTCATTTGGAAATGAGCCTAATTTCCAGGTTAATTTGATGGAAAAAGTTTGAATAAAGTTTAAGAGTGTTGGCTACTCAGGGAAATTAATATTTTCTTTCAAGGGGAGCAAGTATAAAGTTTTACATGCCATTGAATCTCCATTTTGTACTGTGGATGTAGGAAAGAAGTATTAAACCTGCTCCAATGCATTTCTTTAGCTGCTTCAACATGTCCGTCAAAGCTATCAATGCCATTACTTTCTCTTGGTGCTAGAACTGGCTGACAGGAAGCCATAAACACAGAGATATTCCTGTCAAGGGCCGCTGTAAGTCATTCAGCGCTCTTTCTGGTCCAAGTAGCCACAACTTCATTGAGGAGCTCATTGCAAGCATCTCCATGGCATTGGCAAGGCATTACCAAAATTAGCAAGTGCCAAGAAGAGAAATATGGTAGTAATGCATCACATAAATATAGAAGCTCTACATATTAACCTCCAATGTGTGCCAGGAGGCTGGTGGATGGTGGTCTGTGATAACACTGTGTGGCATCATCAGAGAGGACTAACCCTTTACACTGTGTAAAAAGTAGCAAGCATGTCTCCAGAACAATTACGAAAAGGAGACAGGGGGCATGAGTCAACAACTTGTTTATCCCCAAACAATTACCCATTAAGATCCTAGAGGAGATTATAACCAGGCTGGGGAGGGTCAGAGGTGATTTTTAAATTAGAAATTGCTGTTCCTTCTCTGACACTGTTAGGAAGTCTCTTCCAAAAACACTGCAGGTGTACATGCATTATGCAGACAGCAGTGATTCAATAAGATGTCTCATAACTACCTTCTCAATGGCAATTAGGGATAGGCAATAAACGCTGAACAAACTAGCTGGCACCCACATCCCATGAAAGAATAAAAATAAATACCTGAATAATGTGGTGTATGTGAGTCTATAGTTGTTAGGTTCAATGAGGGGATCTCCGAGTTTTTTTTAAGTGGAGGAGGCTTTGCTGTAAGATGGGAACAAGGTGATTTGTCTGGACATTGACCACTTGGGAGACTCAATTAAGGCACAGGTTTAAGGTGTGAGGGGCAAGGTTTAAAGGAGATGTTCGAGGCAGATTTTTTACACAGAGGGTGGTGGGTCTTGGAAATCGCTGCCAAGGGAGGTAGTGGAAGCAGATATGGTAATGACTTTTAAGGGGCATCTTGACAAATTCATGAATAGGATGGGAATAGAGGGATACGGTCTCCGGAAGGGTGGGTATTTTAGTAAAGTTGGGCAGCATGGTCAGTGCAGGCTTGGAGGGCTGAAGGGCCTGTTCCTGTGCTATAATTTTCTTTGTCCTTTGCTCTTTGTTCTTGGAGCATTGAGGCTTTTACCCCTCTGAGTTTCTCCCTCCTCTGTGCATGGTAGAGGCGGATTTGGTCATGGCTGCTGCTTGTTTTTGATACTCCTTCTCCATCAGGCAGATCCAACCTCCTCATAGAGCTTGATGCCACGAATAGGGTGGCAAAATCACCCCAGCTCTGCTTGGGCATTAACATTCGAAGATTGCATTGAGTGAATAGGGCATGGGTCAGGACTCAGGAATTAACCAGGCATTAGGTTCTGGGCAACAGTTTGAAAATCTGGTCAATGGTCTCCTTTTCAGACTACAGATTTATTGGAGCCCACAAGAGCAGAGAACACGGCGTGTGGGTTAATTTAATTAGGCAGGAGCAAAATTTCTATTTCCCGATGATGGCTTGAGGCATAAAGCCAACAGTGCGTTTGTGGCATTACAAACATCACATTAATCTGTGGTGGGTTCCCAGTTATAATACATTTGCATTCCATGAATATTCATTAGTGTAAAACAGTGTTAATAAAGTCCTACTCTTGGAATAAAGCCAGTGGTGCACAAGGATCTCATGGCATTTGGCTCATTGTCATTTAAGGATGGTGTGCAGCAGTCGGTGTGACAAAGTTGTGTGTAAGGTCAATGTTTTTCTTTGTTTAAAATTACAGCACAAGGCAGAGGTGCCGGAGAATGGCAGCTTGGATTGGAGGCTCAGGACAAGCAAAGGTGAGTCAGTGATGAGGGGGTTATGGAGCCGGGTTAGGGCATGATGGAGGGAAGATGGAAGGGCCTGGTGTCCTGGATGTGATGGGATTGGGAATGGGCAGTAGTGGGGAGTGATGGGTGGAAGTTTGTTGGGGGCAGTTAGTCAGGGTAAGAATGAAAGGCCTAAATGACAGTGTCCGTACCATCCACGTGAATGTCCGTCTTAGGATGTTGCCTCTCTGCTTTGAGTTCACCTGCACTATTTTAATGATCCCAACCTAGAGTAATCAAGGACAATATTTTTTACAATTCATGCAAAGTCTGACCAGCCAAGCATACAAGTTCAGCTATATCCCACAGAGTGACAAGTATGACACTTGGACACTAAGATGAACATTCAATGAAGAGTGAACAAAAAACCTATTTGTTCCTGACACAATAAAAGAAATGTCCCTGTAACCACATTGTGGCATTCAGGACATTTCAGCCTCTGTTAGAAACAAAAGGGATTTATTGATAAGAGAAATTTGGCGCATGAGTTTGCAGTCCTTAGATTCCCTAAAGCAGCTGCTCCAGTCCTTACATGCTTACCACATGGCTTCTAGAAGATTCTATCTGAGAGAGGACTCTACTCTCTGCTGTGATTGCTCACCCCCAGTTCCCATTGGTTCCTCAAGTCAGGTAACTCCCTTCAACTGTACTGTCTTAAAGAGACAAACACCAAATACACAACACCATCAATGCCTCCCAACCATGTGGTGTGTCAGTACATTTTCTGATCAAGATAGTCTCAGCAGATGATAGACATATTAATAAAGTGAAACCAAAGTAATGTGAAATATTTTCAAGTGAACGTTAATTTCAAAAAACACCTGTGCCATGTGCTCGCAAGTCTTATGTTAATGGTAATGTCGTTGGACAGGGAATAGAATCCCCACAGTGTAGAAGGGGCCATTTGGCCCATCGAGTCTGCATCAACTCTCTGACACAGTATCTTACACAGGCCCTACCCAAATAACCCCACACATTTCCCATGGCTAATCCACCCAACCTACGCATCTTTGGTCTGGGAGAGAAAGACAGAGCACCCAGAGGAAAACCCACACTGACACGGGGAGAAGGTGCAAACTCCACAAAAACATTCACTCTTGGTCAGAACTGAACCAGGGTTGCTGGCGCTTTAAGGCAGCAGTACTAACAACTGTGCCAACATGCCACCCACAGTGCTAGATGTCAAAGGGTTCCTTTGGAATGGAGAGGGCTTCAAAGATTTAAACTTGCTGGGAAGCTCAGCAACTTCAAATCAAAGCTGTGTTCTCACACTGGGGCTGAGTGCACATCTGCGTAGACTTGAACACCATCCCACCTCCTGTCTGCAACCCCCCCCCCCCCCCCCCCCCCGCCACCCCCAAATGAAACTGACATCTATGCTACGTTATGGGACTTCAAAGGGGTCTGCTCTCACTTGCAGCTTCTGGCATGGAGAAAGGAAAATCTCTGTTGCAGAATGGAGTAGTACAATGATTTAAAAGCCAATCAAGTGACTGCAGGAGATTAAAGTGAACTGGCCAATTCAGAAATTTCACAGCTAACAGACAGGAATGCAGAAATCACCATGCTTGGTGTGATCTTCAGGTCAGCTAGGGCTAGAAGGAGTAGTGCAGCCAAAACATCCCCCCCCACCCCCTCCGTCGGAAAGTGATGACGTCAACCACTTTCCCCAGCCCGAGCTTATGCAAACCCCAGGACCCTTGGAGAGCAAATGGCCGTTAGATTTTTCTCCTCAAGTCCCTTGGGGCACAAGGTGCTAGAACAAGGTGTCAGTGCCAGAGTGCCAGGGGCAGTGAACTGTTGGCACTGCCAAACTGTATGGCCTGAAGGGAGGCTGAGTGGGGGGCTGAGGGGGCCTGAGCTGTGGGGGTCAGGTCAGACAATCCTCATGTCTGTGTGGTGTTGTGGAGCGAATGCCTCTCATTGCTGAGCTGTTGATAAAGCTTCATCGACCCACGGGGTCTAAAATGCCAGGTCCTTGCTTGTGACTCAGTTTTTCCAGCATCCATAGTAATTTGCTTGCATATAAATTTTCAAAATCACAGCCTCCCGTCTGGTAATTATTTTTAAATTTTATGAGTTTAATCAGCTCCCTGGATTCAACCAAATCTTCTTGTATCAGGGCTGTACCTGAAATTATTTTTAGCTTTTTCTTCCCAGTGCTGATTCATTGTTCACTCTCTGTTGACCTTATTATGTTGGACTGAAGTACACATACTCGTAATGGTGAGGGAATTGGCAACAATGAAATTTGATGCATTGGAGAAATTGTAAAATAATTGTGTCACCCCGTTATTATGTTCTCTTGCATGTAAGCAGACCCCTGCATGATAAAAGCCGAGCTCATAATGTTCTTATTTTATGTGATGATTTTAGGTAATGTAAGATGTGGGTTTTTTGTCTGAGAATTTCCTTTGTTCTGTAGCTGCACAGCAATTAAATTTGATCTGACTCAAAGCCAAGGAGCGCGTTCCCTGTTT
Source organism: Carcharhinus amblyrhynchos (assembly GCF_965287045.1). NCBI lineage: Eukaryota > Metazoa > Chordata > Chondrichthyes > Carcharhiniformes > Carcharhinidae > Carcharhinus > Carcharhinus amblyrhynchos. Next base: position 35,014,489 of record NC_137334.1, read on the forward strand.
TAATTAGAGTTGTTCCTTGCTGGCCTCCAGGTGTGATGGGACAGTGATGGAATGTAATATCCTGTTTTTATAGGCTATCTAGAATCATTATACTGAAAGTGGTGAAACTAGAGGGAAGATGCTCATTTTATGAATTTTATCACATGATTCACTGCAATAGCTAGCTGCAATGGCAGTTTTCGTCCTTATGCATCAAAGGCACAGATGATTTTAAAATTATGCCCTTTTCTGGGATATTTTGCTCACACCTCAGCGGGCTAAGAGCAGCTGTCGTGACTCTGTTGTGACTTTCAAAAAGAACATCACTGAGAATTTTTAGAAAGGAACAGCAAGGAGTTCAGAAGTAATCATTCAATCTTGACAATTTCTCTCATGTGTAGGCCAGGATTTTGTCCACAGGGTACCATTTCTAATGTCGTGACTACGCCTTTGTGGCTCTTTCACTCTTTCTCTCCCTCTTTTCCATTTTCCACACAATTAGAATTAAAATTTTAAGTGCGTGAAAGCATGTGTGGAGGGGACGCCTTCCAGTGGCGAAAGCCACCATCAGTTGGCAATGCAGCAGGTATAAGTGGGATATGAAAAAGCTTCCTGGTCAAATGGGAAGGCTCTGCATCACAGCCTTTACAAGGGCAGCATGTTGGAGACAGAAAACAGGGAACTATAAATCATTTAGATTATTGTCAATAGTAGACAAAATGCTAGAAACTACAATTAAGGATGTGGTAACAGTTGGAAAATTATCATATGAGCAAGCAGAGTTAATGTGGATTTATGAAAAGGAAATCATGTTTGACAAATCTGTTGAAGTTTGTTGAGCATATAAGCAGTAAGGCAGAAAAGCAGGAACAAGAGATGTAATGTATTTGCGTTTTCAATAAGCATTTAATAAGTATCACATGGAGATTATTACACAGAATTAGGACTCATGTATTGGGGGTAATACATTAACATGGACTGATGATTGATTAAGAGGCAGAAAACAGAGAGTACGTATAAAAGGGACATTTTTGTGTTGGTGGGCTGAATTTAGCCCCAAGGGGATTTTCACAGTAACTTCATTGCAGTGTTAATGTAAGCCCACTTGTGACTAATAAATAAACTTTTACTTTTAAAAAAGGATTAGTACTTTGGCCTCAACTTTCTACAATCTAGATGAGTAACTTCTATATGGAAACTGGATGTACCAAATCAAAGTTTGCTAATGATATAAAATTGGGTGGAAAAATAAGTGGTAAAAAAGATGCAGAGGTTGGGGAGGGAATATAGGCCAGTTGAGTAAGTGGACAAGCATAAAGCAGATGCAATTGTCCATTTTGGTAGTAAAAATGAAAAACACAGAATATTTTGGAATAGTGAGAGACTGGAGAATGTTTCTGCATTCAGAGTGACCTGGGTCTACTTGTACATGAATCACTTAAAGTTAACATGCCGAGACAGTAAGCAATTCATAGAGAATCATAGAATCCTACAGTGCTGAAGGAGGCCATTTGGCCCATTGAGTCTGCACTGACCAAAATCCCACCCAGGCCCTAACCCTATGCATTTACCCTAGCTAGTCTCCCTGACCCTAAGAGGCAATTTAGCATGGCCAATCCATCTAACCTGCACATCTTTGGACTGTGAGAGGAAACTGGAGCACCCAGAGGAAACCCACGCAGACACAGGAACAATGTGCAAACTCCACACAGACAGTGACCCAAGCTCAGAATCGAACCCTGGTCCCTGGAGCTGTGCAGTAGCAGTGCTAACCACTGTGCCCCAATTTCATAGCAGGGGATGGTTCAAAAGGCAAATAGTATATTGGCTATTGTCATTTATTATAATTACACAGGGCATTGATAAGGTCACATTTGGTACACTGTATGCAATTTTGATCTACTTTTCTAAGGAAGGATATGCTTGCCCGAGAATGAGTGCAATAAAGTTTCACAAAATGGATTCATGGATTGTCATATGAGGAGAGATTGAGTAGATTAGGATTCTATTCCATGGAACTGAGAAGAATGAGAAGTGGCCTAATTGAAGCATAAGATTCTTCAGGGGTTTAACAAGAAAAATGCTGAGAAAATTCTTCCCTGAATGGGGAATCTAAAACGCAGGGGTCACTGTCTCAGAATAAGGGGCTGACTATTTAGGACTGAGGCGAGGAAAGATTTCTTCATTCAAAGCGTTGTGAATCTTTGGAATTCTCAACACCAGAGAGCTACAGACACTCAGTCATTGAGTACATTCATGACAGAGGTTGACAGATTTTTAGGTACTAAGGATATTAAACATTATGGGAATAAAGCAGTAAGGTAGAGTCAAAGTAAAGGTCAGCCATGTTCTTACTGAATGAGGGAGTAAGCTTGAAGGCTAAGTGACCTTCTGATGCTTCTATATCAGTGTATTAATTTGAAAAGTACTAATAAAAATTTAAACGATGATGACCTAATGTTCATTAAGACCAATAAAATCGATGATGACAAAAAATCTTCATCTTCACCTGCATGAAGGTGCCTTATTTAGAAGGCAACCAATATATCCCCTTACTAATCAGGCTGTCTATGATTACTTCATGTGACTGTGATACCAGTGAACACCACTTCCAATTATCCTTTTACCAACAGTCCCACACCTTACTAACCCGCTTTACTGGCACCATCATGTCTGCTGCCACCCCACTCCCTGTAGCCCTCAACAACTTTTCTTAACGACACAAATCATAAAACACTTTTACAAACTCAGCAACAGCCATCATAAATCAATCAATGATTCACCTAGCATCATTAATGATCCCTTTCAATGTTGGGAGTTTTTCCTGCCTCTGAATATGTACTTATCTCCATGAGGCTAAGAGATAGCATTAGCTGCAGCATTCATTCTTAGATAAGAACATAAGAACATAAGAACATAAGAAATAGGAGCAGGAGTAGGCCATCTAGCCCTTCGAGCCTGCCCCGCCATTCAATAAGATCATGGCTGACCTGTTGTGGCTCAGCTCCACTTTCCCGCCCTCTCCCCATAACCCTTAATCCCCTCTCTTATCAAGAACCCATCAACCTGCTTCTTAAAAATATTTAGCGAGGCAGCCTCCACCACTTCAACGGGCAGAGAATTCCAGAGATTCACCACCCTTTGAGTGAAGAAGTTCCTCCTCAACTCCGTTCTAAACCGCCTCCCCTTTATCTTGAGGCTGTGCCCCCTAGTCCTACTGTCTTTTTTGAGCGGGAAGAGTCTCTCCACCTCTATCCTATCCATCCCGTTCATCATCTTTTACGTCTCAATGAGATCTCCCCTCATTCTTCTAAACTCTAACGAGTACAAGCCTAGTTTATTCAGCCTCTCCTCATAGCTCAATCCCCTCAACTCCGGTATCAGCCTAGTAAACCTCCTCTGCACTCCCTCCAGGGCCAAAATATCCTTGCGCAGGTACGGCGCCCAAAACTGCACACAGTACTCCAGCTGCGGCCTCACCAATGCCCTATACAGCTGCAGCAAGACCTCCCTACTTTTATATTCAATCCCCCTCGCTATGAAGGCCAGCATCCCATTCGCCTTCCTGACCACCTGCTGCACCTGCAAGCTGGGTTTTTGCGACTCATGCACAAGGACCCCGAGGTCCCTCTGCACCGTCGCCTGCTGCAGTTTTTCGCCACGTAAGTAATAGTCCTTCCTACCATTCTTCCTACCAAAGTGGACCACCTCACACTTGCCAACATTAAATTCCATTTGCCATTTCCTGGCCCATTCGCCCAGCCTATCTAGATCCTTCTGCAGACTCTCCACACCCTCCGCACAATTTGCCTTTCCCCCAATCTTGGTGTCATCAGCAAATTTCGACACCCTGCACTCGGTTCCCTCCTCCAGATCATCTATATAAATGGTAAATAGCTGAGGCCCCAGCACCGACCCCTGGGGCACCCCATTAGTCACTAACCGCCAATCCGAATAGCACCCATTGACCCCCACTCTCTGCCTCCTATTTGACAACAGCATTGGCATCAAATTAGTCATTCACATTGCTTGATGTCACAATTTGTCTTCTCTGCAGACTTTCAACATACATAGACATTGTTGGTGAAGACTTGATGAGCCGAAGGGCCTTTTTTGCACGACTGTATGACTCTAGGACTCTATGACATTTCCTGCACTCGCACTCATACCATTTTCAAAATGGCATCCAGCAAGCTCAGCCTGGGAGTATGTGCATACAGCATGGATGCCATTTTGGAAGCAAATCACCATCTGTAACATCAAAAATATAGGTGCTACACAACCAAATTTTGCTCCAATTATTTTTATTTGAAGTTTTGGGGAGCGAGGAGGAGCAGGTATGCTCCCATGGGTGGGCCTGACTCTTATCTTAAGTAAGGGACTGTGTGGGGATGTCATAATAGCTTTTCTGCCACATGTAAAGAGCTAGGGTCAGAACAGTTAACTGAGTGCGAGGGGTTGTTTCTTCGGCTGCTGATAGCAGCTCTGGTGCTCCGACCTTCCAGTGAAATGCTGCTGCCCTCCTATTCCAGGAGGACAACTGATGGAGGTGGAGGATTGAGGGGGAAAGGGAGAATGGGGGTGGTGAAGGGGTGAGGTAAGATGCAGATGAGAGCTGAGAGTCACAATTGGCCGTATCCATACATAAATCAGGACAGTTTGCTGCATGCCACAAATTTCCATCTCTGGCCCCACAAATCAACGTCAGTGTTGGTGCACCCAGAAACTTGTCACAAATTCACAAAACTCTTCTAGTTTGCCTGTTAACTTAAACTCTGTGATGTGCAATATTTCTCAAACTGATGGAAATAAGCAAGCTCTAATTATCTAAAAGGACAACAAAGTGAACTGAAGCTGCCAGGCAAATAAACATTTGTCTTTACATCACAATCATGTTGCATTTTGAAGTACCTAGTGAGGCCTAATCTCTGTGCATCAATAATTCTTCACTGAGATGGTAATACTATTTCTTTCCCTTTCCGCCTCTCAACCTACCAATGTCCGTCTTCATCAGATATCGGTTCTGAACACAGAGGCAGGGCTGGTTAGCCATGAACATGTTCTTAGGTGGTGCCTGGGAAAAGCTCAGTGTGCTGAGCCACAGACTTCTTGTTTCCTATAGTAGCAAACACCATAACCTCGACTAAGTGCCAACTCCTCTGAGATCATATTTTGATTTGATTTGATTCGATTTATTATTTCATATATGTAATAAATATATGTTTATGCATATATACATAATGTAAGGTATTGTTTCGTGTGTGCTATACAGAACAAACATACTGTTCATAGAGTCACTAGGGGAGAAGGAAAGGAGAGGGTGCAGAATGTTGCATTACAGTCATAGCTGGGTGTAGAGAAAGATCAAATTAACATAAGGTAGGTTCACTCGAAGGCAGCAGGGAAGAAGCTGTTCTTGAGTCGTTTGGGAAGTGATCTCAGACTTTTGTACTTTTTTCCCATATGGAAGAGAATATACCTGGGGTGCGTGGGGTCCTTGATTACGCTGGCTGATTTTCTGAGGCAGCCGGAAGTGGAGACTGATTCAATGGATGGTTCGCATGATAGACTGAGCTTCATTCACAACCCTTTGTACTTTCTTGAGGTCCTGGTCAGAGCAGGAACCATGCCAAGCTGTGATACAACCAGAAAGGATCATATGGTGCTATGTGTAAAAAATACATGTTTTGTTCATTATTATTAATTAATGGAAATTCTGAAATTGATACAGGTTGACAGACACGGAAAACAGTGGCTGTCTGGGACATTATGTGAGGTGAGGGAGGTGAATCAGCAATGAGATTGCTACTACTTCTGATATACATTCCACTCTTAACCCGGACTGAGGAGCTAAATGCTAACCAATCAAGGTCGCAGACAATATAAGCTATAAGAAATAGGTGAATCTAACAAGCCAACTCCAAAACTACAAAGTGTGTTGAATAAAAATTGCATGCATGCTGACAAATTACAGATGACCTTTCATACAAACATATTTACAGAAATAAATAATTGGCAGAGGTATTCCATGAATGGTATTGGATGAATTATTCAGAACAAACTTGAAAGATGTTTCAAACTTTTAGTGAGCTCAGGGCTACAGAACAGCAAAGCAACCAAATCAAATTCTGAACTGAATTATACGGGCAAAACAATATCAGAGGAAGTCAACTCAATCTGAGCAGTGTTCCTGACAGATTACATCTTGAGTACTAATTGCCAGAAAACTAGGAAAATATTTAAGCTCTGAATAATGTCCAGAGAACAGCTGTGAGATTGATCCCTGGTGTCAGAGGATTGAGGTACAGCGAAAGGAAGGAGAAAATGAAGAAAATTTCTACATTTCAGAGAGCCACAGAAACATGATTAGATGGATATTTGTAAAATAGTGCACTGTGGGAAAATTAAATCTGAAATAGCATTTTAACATAAACCCTGATGCCAATGGGATTTTCCCATCCCGCTGCAACCAATGGAGATTTGGCTGGGTGCCAAATTCTCTACTTCGCTGCAATGAGAGTGTGGTGCGAATGGTTGATAAGATCACACGCACTAAGTAGGACAAGGATTCAGATTGAGAACAGTTATCTGAAATGTCTTCACAAGCAAACTGATCAAAACATGGAAGGTCAACATTGTTGAGTCTTTCTGTATAGATGAATTATGAAGACCAACTTCATTTATGATCATATCATCCATTATATGGGTCATTCTGGATAGTGCCTCAGCAATCCTGGTCATCGAGAGTACAGATTGCTCTGTTGTTATAAGACCCTGCCAGCCTTTTGAGTTCTTCTACTTGCAACAAAGTTGATAGCATTCTGAACTTTTGGTACCAAACTGGGCTTGTGTGGCAACATGCAAGGATCTCTTAACTTGATTCTGAGCTTCCATGCAAGACTCAGACGTCTCATGGCTTCTGCCTGTCCCGCAATGGAAATTGAAACAACACCCATCAGATGCTATATCACAAGTGGGTCAAGAAATGCTGATGTGAAGTTGGTCACAACTTCCATCGAGGAAAAGGATGGACTCCATTTGTGCATGATGCCCTGTGGCACTACATCAGTGTCATGAACAGATGGAGTTGGTTGCCTCAGTGGCCTCAGTGCTTGCCATTCTGATAACTCAGAGCATTGTGTCCTCTAATGGGCTGAGGGCATGTAACTATGCCTTTCTATTCTCTGCTGCTCCATCTTCTTAGGTGCCACCTTATCCTGGCCATGCAGCCATGCCAGCTTAACAAGCCCCTCCCCGAACCATCCCCCTCCCCCATCCACAAACCCTTCTGCATACTGAATCCCTTTGCCGATTCCCCCTTGTCTTTGCCGGTGTTCTATCCCCCGTTGTAGGCAGCGGTGGCCATTTGGCCATTGTTTAGAAATGAGGGATTGCTCATTTAAGACAGAGAGATTTATTTTCTCTCAGTATCATGAGTCTTTTGAACCTTCTTCCTCAAAAGGAGTAGAAGTAGGGCCTTTGAGTATTCTTAAGGTCAAGCTAAACAGATTCTTGATTACCTGGGGCAGGGGGGAGGGGGTGTGGGGGGTAGGCCGGCGAAAATTTATCGAGGATAGGCAGGAATGAACTTGAAGTTACAGCCAGATCAGTCACGGTCTTATTGATGTACATAGCGGACTCAAAGGGTCGAGTGGTCTCCTCCTACTCCGAAATTGTATGTTTCTCTGTGGCGAGCTGTGCACTCATCTCCAAAGTCCCCTTAGCGTTGAGTCTGGCAGGTTCCTGTTTTTAAAATGCTGTTGTAAATGGCACCATAGCAATGTCACACTGCCATGAACGGACTTTTGAGTATGGGGGATGATTGCTGTGGGGAGCTCTGTTAATGAGATGCTAATGTAGTATAATGGAGTTCCTGACAATGCATGGTGGAACCCTGTTACATTATTGGCAGGGGACAGGGATAATTACAACAGGAAATCCCACACACATATTTCGCAATTTGAGCCTTGCGATATTTTGGGCTCCTGTCACCATTCACAGCCATTGCAAATGGGAATATAAAATCCTGGTCATTGTCATTAGTTTTGTTCATGCCTTTTTGAAAATCGCACTGGTTTAATTTACTTTACAGCCAGAAGGAGGGACAGCGTGACATAAGCTTGAGAGAAATTGAGTCCTGAGAGAACACTTAGCAACACCCTTTAATCATATCATCGTATTAAACCAAAGGGTAAAACTAAACACTCTGCTGTTAGCACAGGACAACAATTTGATCACTGGCCTGTCAGTTCTCATTCAGGTTTGCACTTGGTAAATACAACCTCTGGAAATTTGAACAATATCTTTCTGACATTCATCATTTCACAAGAAGTGGCTAGTGATTGCTATATGCTTATCTCATGGTTAAGGTGTGTCATCAATCAAAGCATTATTGGATTTTTGATGACTATAAATTATAATGAAAAATAATAGCAATCCAAAAGAATCAATAAACTATCGATATTCAATATATAAAATAAGTGACTATTTGTCTCAAAGTGCAAACTGAAATATCGCAATTTTATTTGTTTTTCTTTAATTCTGTCAGCGCTTTCAAAAGTGCCTTATGAATCACAGAACTAATTTTAATTGTTAAGTGTTATTAAATACAGCTGATCATTCCTGTAGGCTATTGTGTTATCAATAAAATCAAATCTGAGATCTCTCATTGCAACGGCTACAATGACGACATCCTGATCTGCAAAACTGGGCTCTGTGGCATCTGAGACTGTCATTTTGGTACCAGCGTGTGTACACTTCCAGCATGGAGTATGTCAAATGCCTTCATGGTGAGGGCATTTTCATGGGCATTTACAAGCATTTTGCCAGGAAAAGTTTAAAGTTCATTTATTAGTGTCGCAAGTAAGCTTGCATTAACACTACAATGAAGTTACTGTGAAAGTACCCCAGTCGCCACACTCTGGCCTGATCGGATACACTGAGGGAGAATTTAACATGGCCAATACACCTAACCAGCATGTCCAACCAGACTGTGGGAGGAAAGCAGAGCACGCAGAGGAAACCCACGAAAGAATGGGAAGAATGCGCAGACTCCGCACAGACAGTAAATCTAGCCGGGTCCCTGGCGCTGTAAGGCAGCAGTGCTAACCACTGTGCCATATGCGGAGTAGGAAGTTTGTGACGTCAATGTGGAATGCTGATTTGACAACGTCACAGCCATTTTTTTATTTTGCTGCCCCTTTCAAAACGCAAATAAGTTATGTTCCACAGCAGGAATGATACCCCATCAGCACCATTCAGGGGACCAACCTCTCACAGGTTAATTGCAGATTGATTTTCACTAACTCTGTTTGTGTTTGTTGAAGAGTGTGGTGGTTTGCATGATTGGTTCACGTTAGTGGGATTGACAAGGAATGGTGTTGCATGTGGGAAAGGCCTTGGTTCTGACTTTAAATGTTCTGGTCAGACCACTTGCTCCCAATCTGGAATTAAAAAAGTATAATGGTGATAATGAAATCTAACTAGTTTGTTAGTGCTCTTTAGGGAAGGAAATCTACCATCCTTGCCTGGTCTGGCCTATATGTGTCTCCAGATCCACAGCAATGTGGTTGACTCTTAAATGTCTTCTGAAAGGGCTATAATGGGCAGCAGGGTGACACAGTGGTTAGCACTGCTGCTTCACAGCTCCAGGGGCCCGGATTTGATTCCGCGTTTGGGTCACTGTCTGTGTGGCAACTACTCCTGGTGCTCCGGTTTCTTCCCACAGTCCAAAAGACACTGATTCGGTGCATTGGCCATGCTAAATTCTTCCTCCGTGTACCCGAACAAGTGCCAGAGCGTGTCGACTAGGAGATTTTCACAGTATCTTCTTTGCAGTGTCAATGTTCGCCTACTTGTGACTAATAAACTTTACTTATTTACTTTCAAAACGTTCATTTCAAGGGCAATTAAGCATGGGCAATAAATGCTGTCCCAGCCAGCAACACCTACGAATGAAAAAAGGACTAAGCAACTAGGTGGTTTTACTACAATAGCAGGGTTCCATCTAGTGCTGGGTTGGCATGACTCCACACACTTGGCTTTGTGAGTGCCACATCTGAACATTGAGATGAACCAAGACAGCAAAAGGTTACCTTTTGCCAAATGTACGGTTGGTGTGCAGCCAAGATCAGCACACGCTGTTAGTGAATTTCCACTGACCTAGAAACAATTTATTCTATGTTAATCCACTGCTCCCTTTATATCTGAGCCTCTGCATCACAGAGAAGGGTGGCTCCTGAGTGATAAAGACCATGCACTCAAACTCTGACCCAACCCTCTGCTCCGCAACCCAAACGCACGTGCAATGAGAAGGATGGTGCCACATGGAATATCATAGCATGCACCATTGGGATGCTGAAGCAAAGTTTGGAAAGCCAAAGGCAATTTATTGTGACTTTAAATAATTACTGTTTTATTAACAATAGTTATATGAGTTAAAGGTCTGACAGAAGTGCAATACATGTCTACTATCTTCTCCTCCCGGCTCCAACTGAGATTCCGCCCCACCCCAGAACATGCATCCCTGCTCCCAATTAGTTCTGCTTCCCATGTGGGCTCTCCATAGAGACTGAACCAACCATGTGTTCCTCAAAGGATCTCCCCCTTAAAGGGACCATATTGCCACACTCTTCCCCCCAACTCCGAGTCTACCGACAAATGAAATTAAAGAAACATCGTTAATCATAGGCATACTTGGCTGCACACCAACTGTACATTTGGCAAATGATAACCGTGTGCTGTCTTGGTTCATTAGGAACATCCCAGGGGAAAATCTCATCACAAACTCAATCAGTCTGGAGACTTCTGAACTCTAGAGGAATGTCTCAACTTGGTATTAGGTCATTCATTGACTAAAGATCCGGGTAGGTTGATGCCAAAGACAAACTCATCAGTCCGGGTCAACATCCTCCTCAGTAGCTTCTACCTCCTCACCACGTTAACAACAGGAATCTGTGGATCACCGACTGGCGAACGCAAGTCCACCACAGGAAGTACCTTTTGGTCCCTTGTATCAGGTTCAGCTCTCTCCCTCAAACGATTCACATGTGTTTAACACGCCAATCTTGTACTTCTACAACATAGGAGACCGGTCCCTTCTTTCCACAAGTTTGCTGGCAACCATGTCAGTCCAACACCGAAGTTCCTGGCCAGAACAAAGTCATCAACCTGGAAAGCACTGTCCCACAGTTAGGGTTAGAGTTAGGAGGGGCTGTCAGCAACACTGCAGCAACTGTGAGTGTGCTTGGTGAAGTCCCACAGCCTTCAGTGCCGGAATTGGACCCAGGTCAACACAACGTGTGGTGCCCGCAGTGGAGAGCTTGGGACAGGAATTGGTATCCATGGATAGCATGGTCCAAGGCACCACCAAATTTCAGAGGAATGTACCTGACTGCCTCAGGAACATGCTGGAGACACTGTAAGCTGCGGCTAATGGCCTCAAGGGCACAGCCCAGTCTTAGCAGGCACTTGCTGAGGGGATTCAAAGCTTGGTCCGAACTTAATAAGGCATCGCTGAGGGCTCACGCGCCATGGTGCAGGTGCAGTCGGGCCTCCAGGACTGGCAGAGCTAGGTGGCACTGAGGCCTCTGGAACTTAGTCCAGCTGCCCAGCCAACCCATGGAGTGTCCTAGGGCAAATGAGCAACCCAGGGGAAGAAGGAGAGTTGGAGCCTGGGCTGTGGCTTTCTACCCAGGAGGCTCTGGCTGGCCCCAGCCTTTCTGACTCCCCCCTTCTTGACACCGGTGCATCACATGGGTAGCAAGCTGAACAGGATGGCACGATGGTACAGTGGTTAGCACTGTTGCCTCACAGCTCCAGAGTCCTGAGTCCGATTCCCGGTTTGGATCACTATCTGTGTGGAGTTTGCACATTCTGTCTGTGTCTATGTGGGTTTCCTTCAGGAGCTCCAGTTTCCTCCGACAGTCCAAAGATGTGTGGGTTAGGTGCATTGGCCATGCTCAATTGTCCCTTGGTATCCCTGGGTGCATAGTTTAGAGGAATTAGTGGGATAAATATGTGGGGCTATTGGGTTAGGGCCTAGGTGGGATTGTTGTCGGTGCAGACTCAATGCGCCAAATGGCCTCCTTCTGCACTGTAGGGTTTCTGAAGGGTTTCTATGGCTATATCCATGACAACCAAAAGTCGGCTGGGGCTCTTCAACTCCCGACCCCTCAGGGGATGCCTGCTGAGGGCGTCACAGGCCTTGGTGTGTAGAACACAGCTGAGCGTTTCCGTCTCTGCTGTGCTTGCGCAAGAGATCAGCATAGTACAATTTTTGGGGGAAAGTTCTGCCCCTGCTCTTGAAATAAACCTAACAACATCTTGTGATCTGATGCAATGGTGCCATATTTACACTGGTGAAACTTCTTCACTGCATAAACCACTGCCAGACTTTCTTTGTCTATCTGACAATACCTTTTTTTCAGCACCTGTTAAGGTTCCTGACGCAAATGCAATTGGCCTTTCTACTCCATCTGATACCTTGTGGGACAAGACTGCTCCCACTCCATATGGTGATACCTCACTGAGAACTACCAATGGTTTGGCTGTATTAAAATGTACAAGCAGTGCCCACAGCTGTAAAGCTTGCTTTACTTTCACAAACACCTCGTTTTGTTCTTCTCCTTTTTTCAATCACTGACACTTCTTCAAAAGCTGGCGTAATTGTAAACAGGTTTTGTCAGAATCTGCTGTAATAATTCATCATTCCTGGGAATGATTTTAACTCTGATGCATTTTTAAATTCCTTAACGACTTTAACTTTATCCTTCAATGGACGTAGGCCTTTAGTCTCTACAATGAAACCCAGGTATGCAAATTCATCCATCTGGAAAGTGCATTTCTCTCATTTTAAATCCATGCCTTCAGTCACAGGAAGTGGTGCCGAAATTGTGTATGGCACCAGGCCAACACTGCAAGGGTGGCAATCGCAGTGTAGAATATGGGGCAGGAGATGGTAGCCATGGGTGGTAGGGTCCGAGGAATGGCCGAGTCTCAGAAGACCGGTGCTGAGGGCCTTGGGAACATGCGAGCCATAGCTATTAACCTCAAGAGCATGGCCTATCTTAGAGAACGCTTGCTGAGGGGTTTCAGAGCTTGGTTCGGACTCAGAGGGCTGTCGCTGAGGGCATCCAAACCTTGGTCCAAACTCAGTGAGGCATCACTGAAGGCCCATGCACAATGGTGCAGATGCAGTTGGGCCTCCAGGATTGGCAGAGCTAGGTGATGCCAAAGTCTCTGGACCTTAGACCAGTTGCCCTGCCATCCCATGGAGTGTCCTCAGCGCCAACGAGCACCCTGACGGAAGAGGGAGAGCTGGAGCCTGGGCTGGGGCCTTCCACCCAGGAAACCCAAGCTGTCTCCAACCTGTCCGAATACTGCCTCCCTCACACCGGTGCATCTCACGGACAATGGGTTGAACAGAGTGGCATGGCTACATCCATGGCAACCAAACGTCGGCTGGGGCCCTTCAAGTTCCACCCCACAGGGGACGTCCACCAAAGGCATCACAGGGCATGATGTGTGGAACACAGATGACTGCCTCCGCTCTCTGACGTGCTTGCCCAAAAGATAGGCATGGAGGACTCCTGCTTTCCCACTGTAGTAGAAATTTTTGGGGAACATTCTGCCCCAGCTCTTGGGATAAATCCAGCAATGGCTTGTGATGTGATGCAATGGTGAAATGACTGCCACACATATATAGGTAAAACTTCTTCACTGCATAAACCCCTGCCAGACTTTCTTTGTCTATCTGAGAATACTTTTCCTCAGCACCTGATAAGGTGCCTGACGCAAATGCAATTGGCCTTTCTACTCCATCTGATACCTTGTGGGACAAGACTGCTCCCACTCCATGTGGTGATACCTCACTGATAACTACCTATGGTTTGGCTGTATTAAAATGTACAAGCAGTGCCAACAGCTGTAAAGCTTGCTTTACTTTCACAAACACCTCGTTTTGTTCTTCTCCCCTTTTCAATCACTGACACTTCTTCAAAAGCTGAAGTGGGGCTAAAATTGTAAACAGGTTTTATCAGAATCTGCTGAAATAACTCACTAGGATCTATTTTAACTCTGATTCAGTTTTACATTGTGGTACTTCCTTCATAGCTTTAACTGTATCCCTCAGAGGCTGTAGGCCTTTACTATCTACTCTGGAACCAAACTTGGAAAATGCATTTCTTTCATTGCAAATGGATGCCTACTTCTTTAAATCTCTTTGAACCTCTTTTAACTTTGCCCTATGCTCCTCAGGTGACGCTCCCATAAATAGGACGTCATCCAGATACGCCACTATATTAGGAATGCACTGCAATGAACTTTCCATTGTACACTGGAGTATGGCACAGGCCAGTGAGACTCCAAAGGATAAATGTGTGTCCTGGTATAACCTTTTGTGGTGTTGATAGTTACTAACCATTGGGAACCTTCATCCATCTCCAGCTGCTGATAGATGTGACTGAGATCTAACTTGGCGTACAGATCCTCAATTTTCAGAATGTTTATCAATCTACCTGAGTTCCTTAATTTATGTATTAGTTTATAATCCCTACAGCTTCATGTAATGTGATCTGGTTTTAAAATAGGGACTCTCAGTGCAGCCCATTCAGATGTCCCAATTTATATGGTTACTCCATCCTCCACGACCTGGTTACCATGAGGACAGAGAGATATGGTGAGCAGCTCAGGAGCAGGAGAAAGGGAGGAAGCAATAAGAACCTGCTGCAGTCTGAGTGCACATCACCTTTAAGGAAAGCAGACAAGCTTTGAATGATGCCACCCTTGCAAGCATGTGGACTCCAATGAGGCATTTAGTCATGACCTGCACACTCAGTGCTGACTTACGTTCAGATTACAGCATATAGATTTTCCAGGCTCATCCAAAATTTCCCCATCATTCTCTAGACTCCACTGCCAAAATGCTGGTCAATATAGGAAACGTGCAAATAGGCTAAACGATACTCTGCCACTTGTCAATCTGATGTTAAGCATTGTGCCTAGGAAATCTGATTGTGTCTATATATGTAGCAACGCCACAGTGAAATTTGAACAAAAAGAGGTGAGAATTGGACCTAAGTTACTGCTGTTTTAAGCCTGTAAAATGGACACAACCAGAATCAATTTCAGGAGCTGTTGTTACTGAAGAAACAAGTGTTTGATATTAATTTCTTTTTTCAATACATTTTTCTGAGGAAGCATGAAATGAGTTGCCGACTCACCTGATCAGTAGTAATGAAGCCTGGGGCCTAAATTTCAGGTACAGACAGGCTGCCTGGTTTGAGATGGAGAACATGGAGGCACGGTGGCACAGCGGTTAGCACTGTGACCTCACAGCGCCAGGGAAATGGGTTCAATCCCGGCCTTGGCTCAATAACCTGGGTCACTGAAGCAGGCTTCCGTCAGTCAGTTTATTCGTATCTGAGCCTTAAATCAGCACAGATCAGTCTGAATTACAGATTTAAATTCACACTGTGCACTTGCACAGGGACAATCTCTTTTGTAGCTTTTTTATTGACTTCCTTCCAACAGCTGCCCATTCAGCGTGAGCTTTGTAAGCGAGCTCTGAGTAAATACTGTGCGGAGTCTGCACGCTCTGCCCTTTTCTGCATAGGTTTCCTCCGGATGCTCCAGTTTGCTCCCACAGTCCAAAGATGTGTGGGTTAGGCTGATTGGCCAGGCTAACTTGAGCCTAGCATTGGGGGTAAATATGTGGGATTTACAGGAGTAGGGCCTCGGTGGAATTGTGGTCAGTGTAGACTCAATAGGTCGCAATGTAAGGATTCTATGAATATGGTGAAATCCATGCCCTCATTCCCAAAACTAGCCACTGACAAATTAGTTGACAAAGTATGGAAAATCTACAAAGTTCTGGTTGTGTAACGATATCAGTAAGATTTCTCACAACACCAGCTTAAAGTCCAACAGGTTTATTTGTAGCAACCGCCACAAGCTTTCGTAACACGCTGTTCCTTTATCAGGTGGTTGGGAGTTCTGATCACAAACAGGGCACAAAAACAAAAACTCAATTTACACGCATAATGATTGGAATGTGAGTCCATGCAGACGCTACGACAATGGATGAATGAACACCGCTCGACAATGGCCAGGCAAGACTGTTCTCTTCCTGTTGGGGAACACTTTAGCGGTCACAGGCATTCAGCCTCTGATCTTTGGGTAAGTATTCTCCAAGGCAGCCTTCACGGCACACGACAGTGCAGATTCGCTGAGCAGAGGCTGATAGCCAACTTCCGCACACATGAGGACGGCCTCAACCAGGATCTCGGGTTCATGTCACACTATCTGTAACCCCTACAACTTGCCTGGGCTTGCAAAATCTCACTAACTTTCTTGTCTGGAAACAATACACATCCTTTTAACCTATGCTGAAAGCTCTCTCCACTCACATTGTCTGTACCTTTAAGACTTGATTAGCTGTAAAGACTCACATTCCAATCATTATGCATGTAAATTGAGTTTGTGTCTTTGTGCCCTGTTTGTGATCAGAACTCCCACCCATCTGATGAAGGAACAGCGTGTTCCAAAAGCTAGTGGTGTTTGTTACAAATAAACCTGTTGGACTTTAACCTGGTGTTGTGAGACTTCTTCCTGTCTTTACCCCAGTCCAATGCCGGCATCACCATATAATGACATCAGTACAGTGGGTTGATTTGATAATTTTCCACCGCATTTAGAACAAAGAACAAAGAACAACACAGCACGGGAAACAGGCCCTTTGGCCCAACGAGCCCGCGCCGCCGTCCCACTGTCTCAGTGTCCTATTCGTGATTTTAGTCTACGCCTAATGTGCGAGGATCAGGGAGGTCCAATTTAGGGACAATTTAGTACCCAATCAATCAGCCTAAAAGCACATCTTTGGGGATGTGGGAGGAAACCGGAGCACCCGGAGGAAACCCACGCAACCACGGGGAGAACGTGCAAACTCCCACAGACACAGGCCCAAATCCATGTGTCCGCACAGCAACAGAGATAGTCTCTGAGCTGTCATGTTGCCCTCGAGATGGTACCAACTGTTCCCATACTGTCAACGAGTTTGGGAATCTTTAAATCGAAACTACAAGTTATTTGTGAAGTGTCTTTTTTTCAGTTTTGAATTCTTTGTCCCAGTTTTTTTTTTAAACAGATCAGTCAGTGATCCCAGTTTTCTAAATATCGTTTCCTACTTTTGGTTTCATGAACAGCTGCATGACCGGATGTGTTGTTTCGGAATTCTTTGGGATTTGATCCATCTGGCGGTTACCGGGTCACAGCTCAGTGCAGCGAGTGCAAAGTACTGCAGGTGATGTTTACTTCAGCAAAGAGTAGCAGCAAAAAAGTAAAAATTGTTCCTCTGTGAAGCCTCGCTGTGCAACCCTGACTGCTGAAAGGACAAGCATATGGTTGCGTCCACTACGCATATTTTATTTCTATATTTCACCCTCCTCCCTCTTCCGTTTATGTTTCCCCATTGCTCTTCCCTTAATTAGGAGGGTGGGGTGGTTCAACTCATTGACATACCCCCAGTTACTATCCAAATCACTCTGTCATCAGTTAAGAGGAAGTTCCATTTTATGGGTGGATCAGGGCTTCCTCTTCCCCTATCCCAATGAATAGAATGATCTGCAGTCTTGCAATAAAGCATGAAGCAGCCTGCACTGGGACTGAACTGAAATCCAGTCACCGAGGATAACTCAGTGGAATGAGAGGCAAATGTGGAGTTTAACTTTTCAACCTTTTGGTTTGAACCCACTTCCTCAGGTCCTTGGCTTCTCAGACACCTTTCACTTCTTTTGAAATACGAAGTGCTGGATGAAGGCAGTCATTTTCTGTTAACCTACACAGTGCCCTGTTTCTGTTTGTTCAAATTAAAGCTTGAACATTGACCTGGGTCACTGAAGCAGGTTTTCCTCAGTCTATATCAGTTTGTTCGTATCTGAGCCTTAAGTCAGCACAGATCATGCTGAGTTACAGATTTAAGTTCCCACTGTGCACTAGCACAGGGACAATCTCGGTTGCAGCTTTTTTACTGACTTTCTTTCAATAGCTGCCCCTTCAACATAAGCTTTGTAAGTGATCTCTGAGTATACACTGGCAGCTGGAATAAAGGGAAAAGGTTTGAGATGACGGAGTAATGGGGATTGTTGGTGTGTTAATGTGGTGCAAATCAGCAGTGAGAGGAACATTGATTTTATACCCATGTTAACCTGTTATTGTGACCCTGCTGTGCTGTTTCAGTATTAAGTCCTGCTGTATGTAGGGAAATAGAAATTTAAAGGATCAGACGATACCATCATTTAATCATAATGAGTCAAATTAATTAAAAACTTGAGGAGAGAAGTGAGAGCCGGATTTCACAATGGGGTAAATTTTTGCTTTCATTACTTGACAATTTGACAGAGTGTATACTCTAGAATCTTTGTTCATTTGATCTTCATTCTTTTGTTTACTCTACAAAGTAGCACCCAGATATGGTGAAATAGTACCCCAAATGCTATTCCCAGTGATCTGGTAACCATGAGATATGCAGAATAGATTGAACTCATACCTAAGAATCCCTTCAGTGCAGAAGGACACCATTATGCCCATCCAATCTGCACTGACTCTCTGAAAGAATACCTTACCCAGGTCCACCCACTTCAAACGTTTTACAGTACACAGACAGGAATGAAGTTATTGAACTGAGAGCTGCTTAAGATCACCATGTGAAGAATGATCTTCACTTTACTTTCCCCGGGTCTAGTCCAGCCACGAGACTCCCATCCTTGGGACTCTCCCCCACAGGTCAACCTTTTTTCCCCAGCCTGAGAACTGCGAACCCCTAGGATTCATAGGGCACCCTCCCTCTGCTGCTTGGCATTGGCAGAGGGGCATTTACCTTCTTGCCCCCCCCCTTTCTCCCACTCAAAGTGCAAAACTGAGTCAGGTGTCAATGCCAGAGTGCCTGGTGTGAGATTGGCATTGCCAATGAGCAGGGCCTGCAAGGGAGCCTGAGGGAACCCCATCTCGGAATGTCTCTCTTGCCGAGATGAGGACTATGGTCACCCTCATATCTGCATGGTGTGGGGAGAGGTTGACCCGTTCTTTTAGTAGTGGGGAGGAAAGGAGGGGTTGGGGGTGTGAGCGGAGGGGGCTCAACATGTGCATGGTGGGGGAGAGGAGCCTGTGTCTCAATGTTAAGATTGGGATGCCCTTGTACCCACTCTTTGTGAAGCCAGGCTGCCTGGCGTGTTTTGCAATGCATATTTTACATAGCAAAGATGAATAAATCCCTCTTGACAGATACTGTCAATGCCAGCGAGAAACATTCCACTTTCCAGCTGGCGTCAGCAGTATAAACAAGAGAACCATGTCCAGAAAGTGGGTCTGGATGTATGTATTTTAAGCTGTATGTATTTTAAGCAGTGTGGTTTAAGATCCTCCCTGATGCAATGTTAACCCTGATAAACATCTTAAGCAGTGATTTGGATGGATTATTGTGAGAAATTTGGGGCATGGTTTTCCCAAATTAAATCAAAGTGCCCAATAGGCGGGAAAGCGGGAGGTTTTCCAGCCCGTTTCTGTGTGAGCTGAATTGAATGAATTTGTGGAGTTCTGTGCCATATATCGGTGGTGGGGGGAGGAAACAAAACCTTAATCCACTAGAGAGGCTGGCAGCAGACTGCTCAGGGGGGCATTGGACCTGTGTCAATCTCCCAGCATACTGGAAGATTGGTTGACATTCCCCCCACTGGACATTGCTGGCCTCCACTGCACCCCTGGACATCGATGGTCCCGATCTCCTCTTACTCCCATCTCCACCACCAACTCCCCACCTCCCAATCGCCAGCCCATCACCAATCTCCCGATGGCTGGCCCCAACCTCTGATGCAGAGTTTTCCCCTCCCCTCCCCTCTTCCTCCCCATCCATTCCATGGAGTGAGACTTAGATGACCTATGTAAACCTGCTGCAAGCTAATATGAACTATCTCTCTGACAGGTCATGCAGAATCCAGTGTATGGAGTCAAATTCCACTTCCACGGGTACCTCAGATTTTAGACTGCTTCTTTAAAATCATTGGCATTCTTTTGAATCTTTAACGTAGGGGTCATGAGCGAAGAGTAAGGCAACATATCCGCCCAGTGAGGAAGTCAATCAGTTACCCATCCCTGAGAGGCAAAGGACATCATAATGTCAAAGGAGGAGTGTCCCAGGAGACTGCACCTCAGCAAGGAAGCACTGGGACACCTCTGTGAAATGTTGAAGGAAGACCTGAAACCAAATTCTAACTGCCACACTGCCTTAACAGCACAAGAACATTACAACTATGTGCATGTAGCAAACAAGTCAGATAGTAGAAAGGAAAAGGGAAGTTTTGAAATCATTTTTTTGATGTCTGGACAGGTTGTGGGGTGCGGGGGGTGGTGTTGTGGGCATGTTACAGTCATAGAGCCATAGAGCTATAGAGGTTTACAGCTTGGAAACAGGCCCGTTGGCCCAACATGTCCATGCCGCCCTTTTTTTAAACCCCCAAGCTAATCCCAATTGCCCGCATTTGGCTCATATCGCTCTATACCCATCATAGCCTTGTAACTATCTAAATGCTTTTTAAAAGACAAAATTGTATCTGACTCTACTACTACCTCTGGCAGCTTGTTCCAGGCACTCACCATCCTCTGTGTGAAAAATTGTCCCTCTGGACACTTTTGTATCTCTCCCCTCTCACTCTGACCCTATGCCCTCTAGTTTTAGACTCCCCTACCTATGGGAGAAGATATTGACTATCTAGCTGATCTGTGCCCCTCATTATTTTATAGACCTCTACAAGATCACCCCTTGGTCCCAATCTATCCAGCCTCTTCTTATAACTCAATCCATCAAGTGCCAGTAGCACCCTAGTAAATCTTTTCTGAACTTTTTCTAGTTTAATAATATCCTTTCTATAATAGGGTGACCAGAATTGCACACAGTGTCCCAAGTGTGGCTTTGCCAATGTCTTGTACAACTTCAACAAGATATTCCAACTCCTGTATTCAATGTTCTGACAACACCAGGTTCAAGTCCAACCGATTTTCTTGATAGTAAACTCACAAGCTTTCGAGGTTTCCCTCTTTGTCAGGTGAATGGAGAGTACTGGCCTCAGACAGAGCATATAATAGCACAGAACAGCATATAACTGCTGTTGTATGCTCTGCCTGAGGCCAGAACTCTCCATTCACCTGACGAAGAGGGAAACCTCAAAAGCTTGTGAGTTTACTATCAAATAAATCGGTTGGACTTAAACCTGGTGTTGTCAGACTTCTTACTGTGTTTACCCCAGTCCAACGCCAGCATCTCCGCTTCAATGTTCTGACCAATGAAAACAAGCATGCCGAATGCCTTCTTCGCCACTCTGTCCACCTGTGACTCCACTTTCAAGGAGCTAGGAACATGTACCCCTAGATTTCTGTTTTGTAACTCTCCCCAATGCCCAACCATTAACTGAGTAAGTCCTGCCGTGATTGAATCTACCAAAATGCATCATCTCGCATTTGTCTAAATTAAACTCCATCTGCCATTCATCAGCCCACTGGCCCAATTGACCAAGATCCCATTGCAATTGGAGATAACTTTTTTCATTGTCTACTATGCCACCAATCTTAGTGTCATCTGCAAATTTACTAAACATGCCTCCTATATTCTCATCCAAATCATTAATATAAATGACAAATAACAGTGGGCCCAACACTAATGCCTGAGGCACGCCACTAGTCACAGGCCTCCAGCTTGAAAAACAACACTCTACAACCACCCTCTGGCTTCTGTAAAGAAGCCAATTTTATATCCATTTAGATACCTGAGTCCCATGAGATTTAACATTATGCAACAACTTTCCATGCAGCTACCTTGTCAAAGGCCTTGCTAAAGTCCACGTAGACAACATCAACTGCACTGCCCTCATCTACCTTCTTGGTTACCCCTTCAAAAAACTCAATCAAATTTGTGAGACATGATTTTCCACTCACAAAGCCATGCTGACTGTCCCTAATCAGCCCTTGTGTCTCTAAATGCCTGTAGATCTCTCAAAATACCTTCCAACAATTTACTCACCACAGATGTGAGACTCACTGGTCTGCAGTTCCCAGGTTTTTCCCTGCAGCCCTTTTTAAACAAAGGCACAACATTTGCCACTCTCCAATCTTCAGGCACCGCACCTGTGACTATCGATGATTCAAATATCTCAGCTAGGGGACCCGCAATTTCCTCCCTAGCCTCCCACAATGTCCTGGGATGCACTTCATCAGGTCCCGGGGATTTATCTACCTTGATGTGCTTTAAGACTTCCAGCACAACCTTCTCTTTCATACGTACACTCCTCAAGACATCAATATTTATTTCCCCAAGTTCCCTAAAATCCATTCTCTTCTCAACAGTAAATACTGATGAGAAATATTCATTTAGGATCTCACCATCTCTTGTGGATCCCCACATAGACGATCTTGTTAATCCTTAAGAGGCCCTACTCTCTTTGTTGTTACTCTTTTGCCCTTTATGTATTTGTAGAAGCTCTTTGGATTCTTCTTTGCCTTATCTGCCAAAACAATCTCGTGTCCCCTTTTTGCCCTCCTGATTTCTCTCTTAACTCTACTCCTCTACCTCCTATACTCTTCAAGAGATTCACTTGATCACAGCTGCCTATGCAAGTCATGTGCCTCTTTCTACTTCTTGACCAGGTCCCGAGTCATCCAGAGTTCCCTACTTCTGCCAGCTTTCACCAGGGTTTACCCTGAGCCCTGGTTAACACACTTTTGAAAGCATGCCACTTACCAGACATCCCTTTGCCTTCCCACAACCTGCAGTATTGCACTTGTGATAGTTTCAAAGATTGTTGTGCATTACACAACTTTACCCTTCAGCAAGAATTGAAGGTTTACCCAGAAGATGATCTGCAACCAGAAATGGAGGAGCTGGGGGGCAATGTGGAGCCTGATACAGACATAGCTCCTGGTGCAAGTGAGGAACCCCAGGATCCAAGTGACACAAAGGCAGATCGGGATTGCCTGGCAGCTGCTGCCATTGGACATTGAGCATGTAAGATTAACAAAACTCTCCAAAGAGCCAGGCTCAGACAGAAAACCGGCTTGAAGCTCTCCAGCTCCACAGACCACTTGTTCTCGAGGTGTTGAGTCTCTTGGAGGAAATAGGCTAAGTATGGTTTCCGTCATCGCACTGGCGAGGTGAAGGCTTGTCGAACCAGCAAGGCTGTCTGCACAGAGAACAGGATGCCTTTCTTAAAGGGCACTTTGATCAGAACAAAAGATAACCCGTCCCCGTCTCCCCTTGCCCTGCTACCATGGTGGTATCAGGGGATCTCATTCTCTCTCTCTCTTTCTCTCTCCTCCTACATTTGAATTTGCCAACCTGGCAGTGCCAGCTTGTGCCAGGGTAGGTGCTGGGGAAAGTGTCAGGGGGAAATTTCAGGGCATCGCCTGACCATCTCCCTCATTTGTGGTTCCCCCCAGCCCTCTTCCTCCACCTCCCCCAATTCATACATTGGCGATGTATGAATATGCAATGGTTGGGGGGAGGGAATAATTTGGCAAGGGGATTATGTAGCTCCCACGTAGCTGCATGGTGGCACATTGGTTAGCACTATTCACAGCACCAACAACCCGGGTTTTATATCCAGCTTGGGTCACTGTCCGTGCGGAGTCTGCACGTTCATCCCGTGTCTGTGTAGGTTTCCTCTGGGTGCTCCAGTTTCCTCCCACAGTCTGAAAAACGTGTGGGTTAGATGTATTAGCTAAGCTAAATTCTCCCTCAATGTACCCGAACAGACACAAGAGTGTGGAGACTAGGGGATTTTCACGGTAACCTCATTGCAATGTGAATGTAAGCATACTTGTGACTAATAAATAAAAAACTTTAACCTTTAAACTAGTCTTATTTAAATTTATTAAAATGAATTAAAATTAGGTTTTCGCCCTTACCTTCCTGAAACTGATTGCGTCGCCAGGGTAGGGCAGGGAAAATCGGGATCAGAATCTTACAATTAAAATTTCTGGTTCTCTCCAGATTTTGTGCCCCTACTGGTGTCACATGCACAGAGAGTATGGGCTCAAATTCCTACTTAATATGTCCAAACGCTCTCTCCCTAACCTTTCTCTGCCCCTATTTACAAACATAGGACAACAGAACCATTATGTTATTGCAAGAAATTTGGAAAAGCTGAGCTCGTCATTAAGCAAAATGTTATACTGCAGGTGCTAAAGCTAAATGATAAGTTAAACTTTAACATGGTTAGAAGTCTCACAACATCAGGGTAAAGTCCAACTGGTTTATTTGGAATCACGAGCTTTTGGAGCGCTGCTCCTTCATTAGGTGAGTGGAAATTTTAACATGGTATCAAAAGTTTTGTATTTATAACATTACTTCTGTTAATGAATGTTTTCTATTAAACTTTACAAACTTCTACAAATGCCTTATTGCAACATCAAAACACAACACTTAAATATAAGATAATTACAACTCATTAATATAATTGAAATAAACAAAGCATAAATATACAATGATACATGCAAATAAAAAAAATCAGGTGTTACAAAACACATCTTACATCAAACTTGTGGCAAGTTGCACTAAACAGTTAAAAAAGGAATGTACATAAGAGAAAGGGGTGGTTGATCTAGAGTTGGCAATGTTGGAGGGTGAGGAAGGGAGACCCCAATTCCTTTCACATCACCCCTGGATCGTATTGCTGAGAGGATGTCTGAAGTTAGTTTCTAAACCATTGATTGAAAATTCCTTGGTGATTTGGATTTTCATCAGCCTAGAATATGGACTTTCCTTTGTTCAACCTCATGCAGAAGGCTATCCAAATTATCTGACTTCTCTGCTTCACAACTGCATTTTCAATCGCCATATGCTAAATTAAAACATGCAAACTCTTTTAAGTATGCCACACATAAAGTTATATAATAGAATGCAAATTTATATACTAATTTCACAGATTTAAAACAAATAAAACCTATGTTCACATTAAAATATTACATAATGACCCTCTTCAATCATAAAAAATAAAATTAAAACTTACACTTTAAATGAGCAAGTAACAATAGCAGTAACTGTTTAAAAGAAATAACAAAACAAAGATAAAAATGTTCAACATGCTTTGAAAGCAGCAGGGAATCTTCTTGCTCTCTCTCACAGTTCAATGCAAAGCTGATGTTTGAAGCATTGACTTTAATGAGCATTCCCATACTGACCCGTCATTAGGGAGGGTGGCTTGACTCATCCTGCGCCACACTGGGGCCTGCGCAGACTGTCCCAATGCAGGCTGAAGATTGCTGCTCCTAATGGAAGATACATTGTGTTTTTTCAACATAGGCAAGTATGCAATCTTTTCACTGAGTTTCGGTGACCTATGGCTTTCCGTTGGTGTACGGAACTTATCACCTATAAGAATTTGGAGAACTGGTGCGGTGACAATAATCTCTCCCTCGATGTCAACAAAACAAAGGAGATTGTCACTGACATCAGGAAGCATAGAGGAGAACATGCCCCTGTCTACATCAATGGAGATGAAGTAGAAAGGGTCAAGAGCTTTAACTTTTTAGGCGTTCAATCACCAACAACCATTCCTGATCCCCCCATGCCGACACTATAGTTAAGAAAGCCCACCAATGCCCCTACTTTCTCAGAAGATTAAGGAAATTTGGCATGTCAGCTCCGACTCTCACCAACTTTTACAGATGCACCATAGAAAGCATTCTCTCTGGTTGGTATGGCTCCTGCTCTGCCCAAGACTGCAAGGAACTACAAAAGGTCGTGAATATAACTCAATCTATCATGCAAACCAGTCTCCCATCTGTTGACACTGTCTACTCTTCCTGCTGCCTTGGAAAAGCAGCCAACATAATTAAGGACCCCATGCACCCCGGACATTCCCTCTTCCAGCTTCTTCTGTCAGCATACAAAAAGATACAAACGTCTGAGGTCACGTATTAACCGGCTCAAGAACAGCTTCTTCCCTGCTGCTATCAGACTTTTGAATGGACCTACCTTGCATTAAGTTGACCTTTCTGTACATCCTAGCTATGACTGTAACACTACATTCTGCACTCTCTCATTTCGTTCTTTATGAATGGAATGCTTTGTCTGTATAGCACATAAGAAACAATACTTTTCACTGTATGTTAATACATGTGACAATAATAAATCAAATCAAAAACAATCGGCTCCACACACAGCAACCCAAGTATGGTCTAAGTAATGATGGTGTGGAGGACACAACAAAGAAGTATTTATTAGAGGTCAATTAGAGTTTAATGAACCAAGAACAATGCTGATTGGAATTTTCCCCATCCACCCGTCACATGAATATTGGCAGGTGGGGAAAGGGGCGAATGTGGACCATGCAAAGGTCCATGACCACGGGCGGGAGTTTTCGGTTTTGAGTGATTGCAGCCAGAAAATCCCACCCATTAAGTTCGTCTTTCAGAACAAACATTAGGGCCAATTTTCACCTTTGCTTTTGGCAGATTGAAGCACAGAACTTGCTGCCTTGTTCCCATCAATGTTTGGCATCGTACAGCTTGATGAATGTCCTTGAAATGGGCAGCCCAGATGGCTGTTGGAAACAGGCCATACGAACCTATTAAGTCAATAAGATCCCTGTAGTAATCCAGCCAAGCTCCAGCTTTCCATCGCCAACATCCTTATTTGTGCACCAAAGGAAAAGGCTGCTCCCAGGGCTTACATTCAGGTAAACGTCACCTTGGGATCTACAGCTCCAGTCTGGGTAATGCTACAGGCTTAAAAACCTCCTCCAGCTGCTTCCCATTGAATGAGCCTCTGTTTATTCGATAAGGCAGCTCATACTCCATGAAACTCATTGGTATATCTTTAGATAATCCTTCATGGTCATCATGACTTTCATAATATCTCTCCCCCCTTAGGTCTGTGTCCCTCCGAGCATCCACACTGCAATGAGGTCCTTTCCATCGTTTGGTGCTCAGGGGGATGTCCACTGAAGGCAGGACTGGGTTAGGAGGTGTCAACCAAACAGAGGACCTTCTGTTTTGGAAAGAGTGTCACAGGGTTACCGAAGCAGAGTTCCTCCTCAGGTTCTGCTTCAGCCCAGAGGACCACTTCTTCATCCTCCATTTCCAAGTCCCTAGGTTTGCTATTCAGAGGGGCCAACACAGAGTCCGCTTCAAGCTGAGGGCTGGCACTGGCAGACCTTATCTCCATGACCCAGTGCTGGGCTGGCTCAGACAAGGACTCTCTGGCCCTGAGGTGGTGTCAATGCTGCTTCAGGTTTTTACCCTCAACTTTTGACCTTGTAAGATACTAGTCCTGTTTTCTTTATAACAATCTCAGGAGCCCTTGAAATTCCTGACATGATCCAGAGATCCTGTTGCAGAAGTTCTTTCTGTCCTCATGGAATCAAAGTTTCTTTTCTGGTTTTCCTGTTGGGACTTCACCCTCCATCTAATTAGGTGGAATATGTGGCACATAAACTCTGCCCATTGGTACTTACATTGAACAGCAATACTCAGCTTCAACCCAACCAGAATGTCTTCAAAAGACCATTGAAAAATAGACAAGTGTTTCAATTGATTTTTAGTGGTCAGGCAATCAGTAAAGTAGAAGTGAATGATTTTAGCATTTCACTTGATAAATCTTATAAAATATTCAAATTGTTCCATTGGATCCTATTTATCATAGAATCATAGAATCCCTACGGTGCAGAAGGAGCCCATTCGGCCCACTGAGTCTGCAAGGCCACAATTCTACCCAGGCCCTATCCCCATAGCTCCATGCATTTAGCCTAGCTAGCCTCCATGACACTAAGGGGCAATTTAGCATGGTCATTCCATCTAACTCGCACATCTTTGGAGTGCGGGAGGAAACCAGAGCACCTGGTGGAAAACCAGACAGACACAGGGAGAATGTGCAAACTCCACACAGACAATGACCCAAGCCGCGATTCAAACCTGGAACCCTGGTGCTGTGAGGCAGCAGTGCTAACCACTGTGCCACCATTGCATATACAGGCAAACAAATAAATAACTGAATTAATAAGATACAGAAGATATCGATATATTGAATTGATTTATTATGGGATACAGTGAAAAGTATTATTTCTTGCACGCTGTTACAGACTAAAAATACTGTTCATAGAGTACATAGGAGAGAAAGAAAGAATAGGGTGAAGAATATAGTGTCACAGTTACCAATATATTTATATCTAACATGTTTACTACTTCATGCATCTTGGGATTAGCAAACTCAAACCTATTTAAACATCAGTAGATTTCTTCAATTCACTCAACACAACAACAAATAATTAAACATTATACACTGGGACAGATGGTCAAAATGTTGCCATTTTATCCCATTATTTTATTTCCAAATTAGACAGCAAGACTTGCATTTGAGTCGCTATCTGTACCTTTCGGCGAAAAACAGTAGATAAAATATAGAAATAATCCCCATGCAATTTGTACAATCTGTTGTTGTATATACAGATGATCCAAAGCAGCCAGTTTGCTAACTGTGCCAAATGGAAATGGCTAAACTAACTTCCTTTTTAATATTTTACTTCCCACAAGGTTATTGAGTCGGAAATGAGAAAAAAAAGTGCTGCAGGATTCTTTTTTCTGGGTTTTATTTCCTGGAGCAAAATTTTAAAAGGGGATGTAATATGATGCAATTGCTACTGGTAACATAATTTATTAAAGCCATTGTCCGATTTGTTGCTGTAAAAAAATGTTGAATTGCTGATTTTGTTGTTTGTTTTTCACCTTCTTCATTATTTGTCTATTAGTGCTGAGAATTTGGAACAGATCATTGTATTCTTTGTTTACATTATTACATTTTATTTATCACTGAACTTTTTTTAGCTCAGAAATGGTGAGACATTAGTGCTGGACAATGGGAAACAGGGGTAGCATGGTGGCACAGTGGTTAGCACTGCTGCCTCACAGCGCCAGGGTCCTGGGTTCAACCCCTGGTTTGGGACATTGTCTGTGTAGAGTCTGCACATTCTCCCTGTGTCTGCATGGGTTTCCTCTGAGTGCTCCGGTTTCCTCCTATACTCTGAAAGACGTTCCGGTTTGATGCTTTGGCCATGTTGAATTCTCCCTCAGTGTACCTGAACACTGGGTGTGGAGTGTAGCAACTGGAGGATTTTCACACTAACTTCATTGCAGTGTTAATGTAAGCCTACTTGAGATTATGGCTCTCTGCTTGAGATTATTGGTGGGACGGGGGGTTGTTCCGATGGCTCTCTGCTTGAGATTAGTGGAAAGGAAAGGGAGGGAGGGGCCCGTGATCGGTCAGGGTGGCAGAGACAGGGGGGAGGATAAGTGGGTCAGTAATGTTGTGGGGGTGAGGTAAAGAGTGTGGGGGCCAGGGGAAGGCATTATCCGGCCCACGAGCGATGTGGCAGGGAAGCCGTATTCTGTCATTTTTTTTTCCTGCGCATGTGCAATTGGAGGCTCCGAAAGGAGCTGCAGGATTTCGGGTATGTTATGCCCTACCCACAGGTTTCTGCAGCGCGATTCGGAATTACTGCTATTTTTTCAGACAGAGTGCGTATGGGGGCGACTGAGAACAGGTCTAAAAGTTGGATCTGAAACATTCCTAATTTCAAGTCCGCT
Source organism: Carcharhinus amblyrhynchos (assembly GCF_965287045.1). NCBI lineage: Eukaryota > Metazoa > Chordata > Chondrichthyes > Carcharhiniformes > Carcharhinidae > Carcharhinus > Carcharhinus amblyrhynchos. Next base: position 35,044,090 of record NC_137334.1, read on the forward strand.
GCACTTAGAACCAAAATGAGACTAAAGTGCACAAATTGTCTTTCAGACAGCCCACAAGCCAAAAATCTGATCTGACTAAAGATTGCTACTTTCTAACCTGTGCAGCTGTCTTCATGTATCATAGAATCCTACAGTGCAGAAGGAGGCCATTCAGCCCATCAAGTCTGCACCAACCACAATCCTACCCAGGTCCTTTGCCTATGCATTCACCCTAGCTCGCCCCCTGACACTAAAGGGCAACTTTGCATGGCCATGGGGCGGCACGATAGCACAGTGGTTAGCACTGCTGCTTCACAGCTCCAGGGACCTGGGTTCGAATCCCTGTTCAGGTGACTGCCTGTGTGGAGTTTGCACATTCTCCCTGTGTCTGTGTGGGTTTTCTCCGGGTGCTCTGGTTTCCTCCCACAGTCCAAAGATGTGCGGGCTAGGTTGGTTGGCCATGCTAAATTGCCCCTTTGTCTCCTGGGATGCGTATGTTAGAGAGGGATTAGCGGGTAAATATGTGGGGATAGGGCCTGGGGGGATTGTGGTTGGTGCAGGCTCAATGGGCCAAATGGCCTCTTTCTGCACTGTATGATCCTATGATTCTATTCTATAATCCACTTAAACCAAGCCATGAATTTGAAAAGTACAACTCACCCCATTAACCCCCACTGTGGAAATAGTGGGGATCAGCTTCAGGGTTGGGATTTGGAATTCAGGCCTTTGCTAGTAAAGAGACCCTCTCTATTTGCGTAAAAATTCAGGCCAGTATGTCTCTCCTGATATGTATCCTACTTTTCAGACATAGACTTTCACTAAAATACATAGGAAATCAACGCAAATGAATTAAATAGAAACATTAATCTAAGCTTCATCAAAGATTGAAATGCATGATTTTGATTTCTGTAATTCTGAATCCACTTGTAATCAAGAATCATTGTATCCAATTTAATTCAATCCTCAGGTTATCAAAGCTATGTAGCTATTCAACTTTCTTCACCATACAATTTATTGGATTTAAATCCATATTTTGTGATTCCTAACTGCGACTTCTTGATTTGTTTTGGCTTGTCTCCTGTGTTGCTTAACCTTGGCAGTGACCTGTAGGGTGGGATTTTCCAGTCCTGCCGGCATTGGTTGTTATGCATTGTCAACCAATCCATTTTTGTTCAGTGTGTCACATGATTATGTGATGTCATCATCAGACACACTGAGGAGATTTTCCCTTGCTTCCATCCTGGGCTGTAAGCAACACCAATCTAATAAAGCTCCATGAATCGGTGTGGCTACCTTTTCATTGTTTTATCCTTGCTGTTAAAATGAGCTGAGCACTTTTGTGTATAAAAGTGGTCCCCTGCTGTGGGTTCCCCTTCAGTGGGACAGGCAGGCCACACAAAACGCTATAGACCTCAACAGGACTGGAAGATCTTGTGAACGCCTGCTCCACTGGAAAACAGACCACGCGTGCAGGGGGAGGGTATGGAAAATCTTGCCTGTAATATGTACACTTTCTTGCTTTGTTTCTCACTTAGAAAGGCACAAACCAAACCGATTCAAGTTTTTAAACACATGGTTGGTGATAATGGGCTGCATTTTCCCAGCTCAATTTTGATGACTGAGACACGGTCTTCTGTTAAAAGAATTCCTATAGTTACAGCGCAGGGTAGAGCTGGTATATGCACAGGCAGTAATGTTAGAATTGTCTGCATCTCCTAACAAGTATGCTGCAATACTGATTTATTAATTTGTAATGGAACAACAGTAAGACTTCTCGCATGCCCCTCATGTAGCAATATCTTGACTTCAGCAGCCACAAACATGGGTCATTACAGCTGCAGCTCTTTCATTGCCTGGAAAGTTGTGGTTGTATTTGGACGTTTTCCCTTCAATATTGCCTGCTGCTTCTTTACACTCATCAGAGGCTGCTCAGGGATTGACATAACTTTGAGACTTGCCAAAGACAGTTTGAATTTTTGTCCTCCCTATGTGACACTCTTAATTTGCCTGATCTATTTAAATTTGACTTACATGCAATTTTCCTGTCCATCATTAATGTGCAAACTAAACTCATTACGATCTGCATCTGGTGTGTTGAATAATTATGCAAATTTGTAATTATGCAAATAATCTTAAAACAGAGAGTTGTGTGCAATTAGTACTTGGCACTTTCGGCTGGAAATTTCACCCATTTTTTGCCATTTAAATAACCTACCCTTGCGTTTATCAACCCCTGCATTTTCTCATTTTCAAAGGAGCTTTTGGTTAATAAATAAACTGCTATACCATACCACATGTAAAGTGCACCAGGAGGCCATTCAGCTTGATAGGACAACAATCCCACCTAGGCCCTATCCCTGTAACACCACACATTTAGCCTACTAATCCCCCTGACACTAAGGGGCAATTTAGCATCACCCACATACCTTTGGACTATGCTTTGGGAGAACTGTCTGCAGTGATTTTTCTGCTCATCCACAGTATTTTTGATGGAAGGAGCATAGAAATCCCACAAATGGAAAAATACCCAGAACAATGTTTTTCCACAACTCTCTATTGACGTTAAAATTACCAAGCAGGAGAATTCCTGTGGGAATGTACCTTCCTCATTTATATAAGGTACAAGGATCGATCTTTATTTTGCCTGCTAGTGTAAAACAAGTGAGAGCAAGACTGAAGACCTGCTTAAAATTTCTCTCCATTTTAGTATCCATTACTTGTAGGTTACTCCTAGGTTACAAATAAGCCTGAAAACAAGAACTGTTTTTGCTGATTTATTCGGTACCTATGAGACTATAGCACTCAGGCATTTTGCTGAAACACATCAAAATTGTATACTGTGTGAAAACCCTACAATTATTTAGCTTCATGATCAGCAACTGACAGCTTCATGTACAACTTGAGATCAATTCTGCCACCCAGCATTGCCAACAACAGGCTCACACAGGGGTCAGGCCTCACATATTTTCAGAAGTGATCTACTGCTCACAAGAATATGGCTCTTCACATATGCTGACAAATTTCCCTGACTTTCCAGGCTAAAGAACTCCATAACATTGAGAAAACACTCACAAGATCATAAGATCTATATTCTCTGGAAATCTATTGCAGGACATGGAGACTTTGACCAAACACTGTCACAACTGTCATTTTGGCCTTCCACGTGAATAACTCAAAGGCCAAGAAAGAACTTCATGTCCAGTTCTGTGGCGAACCATTCATCCATGATCCAATGCCAAAATACCCTGACATCACCCTTCCTCTACTGGCAATACTTTCAGAACATGAGAGCCAATATCAAATTGGGAGTGAACCTCATAGGGAAACAGTTGGGTATCATCTGGGGTAACCGAGCCAACATATGATGCACTGCTTCACACACAGTGCTGTTGTTAGACCATCAGACCATAAGGTATAGGAGCAGAATTAGGCCACTTGCCCTTCAAGTCTGCTCCACCATTTGATCACGGTTGATATGTTTCCTAACACCATTCTCCCTGCATTTTCCCTGTCACATTTGATCCCCTTACCAATCAAGAACCTATCTATCTTTGTCTTAACTGTACTCAATGACTTGTCCTTCACAGCCTTCTGTGGCAATGAATTCCACAGATTCACTCCCCTCTAGCTGCAGAAATTCCTCCTCATCTCTGTTCTTGTCTTATTCATGTTCATCCTGCATTAGGAGTCACCACTTGAATATGGTAACTATCCACTTCCAGGACATTATGGGGATTATTCCTGAAATGTTGAGACCCCCACAGCTTGGTTGGCTTCCTGCGACAGCACACATTGAACGTCCTGATGTAACTCAGGGAAACCATCCACCTGAAAGGACACCACTAGCAGCCAGCTAACAAAACACCCCCACAGGACCTCAGAAAAAAATACTCATGCACTCATCTTGAATCGCATAGGTCCATAAACTAACGGCAGCCCCACCTATCAATGACACATCCTGGCTTACTACAAGCATGACTATTGAGAAGCAGATTATTATACAAAATAATCTCAGGAGACCCAGAACAATTGTTTATTAGCCGACACATTGGAAGAGCACAACCTCAGAGAAGGGTCTTCTGAGGTAGACTCTGATGTTTAGATGAAAGCTGTATATATTGATATCATTCTTCATACATGCACAGACATTGTTTAAATTTTGATCTAACAATACATATGGGCTTTGTCAAAACAGGAACAACTTGTATTCATTACAATTAACTTTATCCCCAGTGCAAAGGCTTCTAACTTATCTTGATATGTGTACCCCGCTATCTCTTGCTGTCTGCCTCCAAAACCTCGTTGTCGCTGATAAAGGTCAGCTTGTGCAGTTCTTGCAGCTCAAAATTCTTCTGACTATAAGTTCTGCATGCTGCTAACCTTTGTAACAGAGAGGAAGCTGGTTTTCTGTAACAAAGGAATCAGTAACCATTTTTCTATTATTTTCTTATTAATTCTTAAATCTCGCTATGCAATCACATCAAAACCTCAATCTTTGCCATTTTTATTCCCTCACCACCAACACCTGCAATGACAGTTTGACACAGTACTTGAATCAGTACTACTACAAAATCCCCTTCCTACCTAAACATCAGACAAGGATTTAAAACCAGGTTTAAGGAATTTATAGAACATCCTACACACTTCAACAACCTGCCATGCCTTTGCAAGCAATATTGATCACGTTGACATGTCTACATGGTGCAAAGATTTGTGAAATTGGGACTCAAACATAGAAATACACCCATGTATTTGCATTATGTCCCATGTCCTGGTCATAATCCAAATGATATTGATCATATACCGAACTTGCCTCATTTTTTGGAAAGAGAGGCACACAAAAAGTGGTGATGAGGAATTAGATTTAGTAATTGGGTTATTAACATAAGGGATCAAATGCCTGGAGTAAAGGATTGGTTAATACAGACCACATACCTTTACAAACCTAAGCTGGATACCTGGCCAATGTGAATGTACTAAGTCTCACAACACCAGGTTAAAGTCCAACAGGTTTATTTGGTAGCAAAATCCTCTAGCTTTCGGAGCACTTGCTGCTCCTTCTTCAGGTGAATGGGAGTTCTTTTCACAAACAGGGCATATAAAGACACAAACTCAATTTACAAAATAATGGTTGGAATGCGAGACTTTACAGGTAATCAAGTCTCAAAGGTACAGGTCATGTGAGTGGAGAAAGTGTTAAGCACAGATTAAAGTGATGTGTATTGTCTCCAGACGGACAGTTAGTGAGATTTTACAAGCCAAGGCATGTCATGGGGGTTACAGATAGTGTGACATGAACCCAAGATCCTGGTTGAGGCCGTACTCATGTGTGCGGAACTAGGCTATCCATCTCTGCTCAACGACTCTGTGCTGTCGTGTGTCGTGAAGGCCGCCTCAGAGAAAACATCTCCACATCAATGTGAATGTGGCAGAGCATTAAGAAAACAGCTAGCATCTCAGAGTTGGCTACCCTGGGCTAGGCGAAAGTAGCCAAAAAGGGGAATGTTGGGGATGAGAATAAAAATAACAATGGTTGAGGTTATAATATGATTACATCGTGTGGTTTAAGAATTAATAATGAATCAGAAAATAATAGAAAATTACAGGATAGAAGGTTATAGATTCCTTTTTTACAGAAAACCAGCTTCCTCTCTGTTGCAAAGGTTAACATCATGTAGAACTTATAATCAGAAGAATTTTGAATTGCAAGAGCTGATCTTTATTAGTGACAACAAAGTTTTGCAGTCAGGCAGCAAGAGACTGTGGGGGTAGACATAAAAGTTAGAAGCTTTTGCTATGGGGATAAGGTTAATTGCAACAAGAACAAAGAAAATTACAACACAGGAACAGGCCCTCCAAGCCTACACCAAAAATACTACCCATGTGAACTAAAACCCCCTACTCTTCTGGGAACCATATCCCTCTATTCCATACTATTTATGTATTTCCCCAGACACCCCTTAAAAGTCACTACCATATCTGCTTCTACCACCTCCCCCAGCAGGCGAGTTCTAGATACCCACCACCCTCTGTGTAAAAAACTTGCCTCACACATCTGGAACAAGCTGCCACAGTCAGTAGTAGAGACGGTTACAATTTTGTCTTTAAAAAGCGTTTAGGTAGTTACATGGGTACGATGGGTATAGAGGGATTTGGGCCAATTGAGATTAGCTTAGGGGTTTTTAAAAAAAAGGGCGGTATGGACAGGTTGGGCGGAAGGGCCTGTTTCTATCCTGTAAGCCTCTATGACTCTATCTCCTTTAGACCCTGCCCCTCGCACCTTAAACCTATGCCTCCTAGTAATTGACCCTTCCACCTAGGAAAAAGCTTCTGACTATTCTCTCTGCCCATGCCCCTCATAACCTTGTCGATCTCCCCTCGACCTCCGTGCTCCAGTAAGAACAAACCAAGTTTCTCCAACCTCTCCTCATAGCTAATGCCCTCCATATCAGGCAACATTCTGATAAATCTTTTCTGCACCTATTCCAAAGCCTCCATATCTTTCTGGTAGTGTGGCGACCAGGATAGAACACTATATTCCAAGTATGTGCTGTTTTGGTAAAACCTATATGTATTGTTAAATCAAAATTTAAACAATGTATATGTGCATTGAAAGCAAGATACAAATATATGCAGCTTTCACATAAATGCCAGAGTCTGCTTCAGAGGTTGGCTAATAAATGATCATTCTGTACTGGGTCTCTTGAGATTTTTTTGTAATCTGCAGGTTGGAGTCATACCAGACACGCAGGAAGATGGATGTGGTGATGGAGAGTCAGTCATCTCAGCTCCAGGACATCTCTGCAGGAGTCCCTTAGGATAGTGTCCTAGGCCCAACAATCTTCAGCTGCTTCATCAATGACCTTCCTTCCGTCATTAGATCAAAACTGGGGATGTTCGCCGATGATTACACAATGTTTAGCACCTTTTGCGGCTCCTCAGATACTGAAGCAGTCCATGTTCAAATGTCACAAGATCTGGACAATATCCAGTGGCAAGTAACATTCACGCCACACAAATGCCAGACAATGACCAATCGCCAATAATAGACATTCTAACCACTGCCTCTTGACATTCTACGATTTTACAATCACTGAATCCCCCACTGTCAAAATACTCTGGGTTACCATTGACCAGAAACTCAACTGGCCTCTCCACATAAGCACAGTGGCTACAAGAGGAGGTCAGAGGCTTCCCAAAGCCTAACCACTATCTAGAAGGCACAAGTTAGGAGTGCAGTGGAATACTCCCCACTGGTTTGGATGGGTGCAGCTCCAACAACACTCAAGAAGCTTGACACCATCCAGCCCACTTGATTGCCACCAAACATCTACTCCCTCCATCACCAATGCCAGTACTAGCAGCGTATACCATCCACAAGATGCACTGCAGCAATTCACCAAAGGTCTTTCGACAACACCTTTCAAACCAATGAACACTTCCATCTAGAAGGACAAGACCAGCAGATACATGGGAACATGCAAATTCCCCTCCAAACTACTCACTGTCTTGACTTGGAAATATTACTTCACAGTCGTTGGGTCAAAATCCTGGAATTCCCTCCCTAACGGCATTGTGGGTCAACCCACAGCACATGGACTGCAGTGATTTAAGATGGCAGCTCACCACCACCTTCTCAAAGACAGCTAGGGTGGGGAAGTAAACGTTAGCCAGCCAACGATGCCCATGTCCCACGCATAAATGAAAAAATATAATCTGCTCTACAACAATCACCAACTACAACCCGATATTGACCCAAGTGGTGGAATCTCAGGTGTTAAGATTGGACAGGCCTTAATGCCTGAGGACGGATAGAACATGAAGAGCAGTTTAAATTGTGGCTGTGACCATGAAGTGAGGCCGTCACCCACATATTGAACTCCTTTGAGAGATAATTCCTGTTGACATCACAACCATTCACATTACCTCAACTGAAGCCATTGAATAGATTGTTAACCTCAACATCAAATGACAACTACTTCCCCTGCTACACAAATTTTAAAAAATATTCCAGGTGAACGAAGTCACATTGGCTGAATGATTTTTATGTTTGTTTAAGGTTTATGATTTGATGATGGATCCAACAGAACCAAACATGGAATAAAATATTGCATTGATCACTGCTTAAATTAATCGAAAATGACCCTCCAAAACAAGATCCAAATAGCATCAGATCAAAGAAGAAATACTTTAATTAGTATTACATTTTAAGCACGCTGGAATCTGAAAAGTTTCCTTTTTTTTCTTAAACGTAGTCTTTTCTTTAAATGCTGCAAAATCAATGGTGGGGCATTAAACCAACTGAAACTCAATATTATGGTCATTAAAATCACACAAACACAAAAATGTGTGGTCCCCAAAAGGTATTTGGCTCGCAATTTGCTGAAATCTGATTTCATGGGCTTTTTATTTTGTTGAATAATACATTCCCATTTCTCGTGGGATCATCCTTCCCTCATTACTGTGGAAGTGATAGACAAGATGAAATAACGATCAACAAGAGAGATTTGCAGTCGAACAACTACTATTGCTGAAATGGTCCACAGAAAGACAGCATCACACAGCCCTCTGCATCTTTGTCATCAGTGATTGCAATCAGTCACACTTCTACCCACATCTAGACAACGCATTTAAAGATCTTGAGGATATGTCATTGAATGAGTACATGTGAGGATGAGTAAATGGTGGTGTCACAGAAGGAGCAGGAACCTAATTAATCACAGTGGCTGTCTTTCTCAAAAGCAGCAGATTGCTGTTCATTTGTGGATTGGAAATTAAAATGCTGACCTAGCCTGTCAGGGGGAGATACCAACAGTAGCCGGGCCTGTAACACCACAGCTGGCTCTACTGTGGGACAGGGTCAGGCAAAGAGCAAGTGAGCAGTAGTAATAGGGGACTCACTAGTTAGAGGCATAGACAGGCGTTTCTGTAGCCGCAATCGAGACTCCAGGATGGTGTGTTGCCTGCCTGGTGCCAGGATCAAGGACATCTCTGAGAGATTGCGGGACATTCTTAAGGGGAAGGATGAGCAGCCAGAGGTTGTTGTACATATTGGTACCATTGACATAGGTGGGAAAAGGGATGAGGTCCTGAAGTGTGAATATAGAAAGTTAGGCAGAAGGCTGACATTCAGGACCTCGAAGGTAGTAATTTTAGGACTACTGCCGGTACCATGTATTAGTGAGAGTAGGAATAGGAGGATTAGGCAGATGAATGCCTGGCTTGAGAGCTGGTGCAGGGATTTAGATTTTTGGATCATTGGTGTCTTTTCTAGGGAGGGACTGATCGGTTCAAGAGGGATGGGTTACATTTGAACTGGAGGGGGATTAACATCCTGGCAGGGAGATTTCCTAGAGTCACTTGGGAGAGTTTAAACAAGTTTGGCAGGGGATGGGATCCAAAGCTGTAGGGAAACAGAAGAAAAGTTTGAGGACAGCACGGAAGTTAAAGAGAGCACATTAATTAGTAAAGACAGTGTCAGTAATCCTAGTACCAGACAGATCAGACAGAAGCAAGACAGAGAGCAAAGGAAGTTCAGATTAAATTGCATTTATTTCAATGCAAGAGGCCTGACGGGCAAGGCAGATGAACTCAGGGCATTGATGGATACGTGGGACTGGGATATTATAGCAATTACTGAAACATGGCTAAGGGAGGAACAGGACTGGCAACTTAATGTTCCAGTGTATAGATATAGGATAGAAAGAACAGGAGGTAAGAGAGGAGGAGGAGTTGCACTTTTGATTAGGGAAAGCATCACAGCCATACTGAGAGGAAATATACCCGAGGGTTCGGCCGCTGAGTCTATATGGGTGGAACTGAAAAATAAGAACGGGGAAATCATTTTGATAACGTAGTACTATAGGGTCCCAAATAATCAGCAGGAAATTGAGGAGCAAACATGTAAGGAGATGACAGATAGCTCCAAGAAAAATAGGGTGGCAAGTCAGAGGTTTTAATTTTGCCAACATTGATTGGGACAGCCATAGTATTAGAAGGTTGGATGGAGAGAAATTTATTGAGTGTATTCAGGAGGAATTTCTCATTCAGTATGTGGATGGCCCGACTAGAGAGGGGGCAAAACTTGACCTCCCCTTGGGAAATAAGGAAAGGTAGGTGACAGAAGTGTTAGTGAGGGATCACTTTGGGACCAGCGAACTTAATTCTATTAGTTTTAAGATAGGTAAGGAGAATGATAGGTCTGTCCCAAAAGTTAATATTCTAAATTGGGGCAAGGCCAATTTGATGGTATTAGGCAGGAGCTTTCAAAATTTAATTGGGGGAGTTTGTAGGAAGGAAAAGGGACGTCTGGTAAGTGGCATGCTTTCAAAAGTGGTTAACCAGGGTTCAGGGTAAACACATTCCTCTTAAAGTGAAGGGCAAGGCTGGCAGAGGTCGGGAACCCTGGATGACTCGGGATATTGAGGCCCTAGTCAAGAAGAAGAAAGAGCACATGACGTGCACAGGCAGCTGGGATCAAGTGAATCTCTTGAAGAGTATAAGGGGTATAAAGAACAAAGAACAAAAGCAGCCCGGGAAACAGGCCCTTCGGCCCAACGGGCCCGTGCCGCCATTTTAACATTACCAGTCCCCCCTCCACCCATGACCCTTACCTATGCCTATGGCATTCCACATTGAGGGAAAACTAATTTAGGGACAATTTATTACCTCCAATCAGCCTAATAGCACATCTTTGGGGTGTGGGACGAAATCGGAGCATCCAGAGAAAACCCACGCAAGCATGGGGAGAATGCGCAAACTCCCACAGACACTGGCCCAAATCCATGTGTCTGCACAGCAAACAGTGATAGTCACTGAGCTGTCGTGTTGCCCAGCATCTGGTCCAGTTTAAGCACACACTAACGACATGAAGCACTAGGCCACTCTCGAACATCCAAGAGTAGCCCTTGTACAACCCATCGTGTGTATGCCCCTCGTTGGACAACAAAGCAGACTGACTTAAAACCTGTGAATTAAAATTAGGAGTAGAGTTAAGAGAGAAATCAGGAAGACAAAAAGGGGACGCAAAATTGTTTTGGCAGATCAGGCAAAGAAGAATCCAAAGAGCTTCTACAAATACATAAAGGGCAAAAGAGTAACAAGGGAGAGAGTAGGACCTCTTAAGGATCAACAAGGCAATCAACATGCAGATCCACAAGAGATGGGTGAGATCCTAAATGAATATTTCTCATCAGTATTTACTGTTGAGAAAAGCATGGATGTTAGGGAACTTGGGGAAATAAATATTGATGTCTTGAGGAGTGTACATATTACAGAGAAGGAGGTGCTGGAAGTCTTAAAGTGCATCAAGGTATGTAAATCTCTGGGACCTGATGAGGTATAGCTCAGGACATTGTGGGAGGCTAGGAAGGAAATTACAGGTCCCCTAGCCGAGATATTTGAATCATTGATAGTCACAGGTGAGGTGAAGATTGGAGAAGGCAAATGTTGTGCTTTGTTTAAAAGAGGCTGCAGGGAAAAGCCTGGGAACTGCAAGCCAGTGAGCCTCTCATCTGTGGTGGGTAAATTGTTGGAAGGTATCTTGAGAGACGGGATCTACTCACATTTAGAGATGCAAGGACTGATTAGGGACAGTCAGCATGGCTTTGGGAGTGGAAAATCACAAATTTGATTGAGTTTTCTGAAGGGATAACCAAGAAGGTAGATGAGGGCAGTGCTGTTGATGTTGTCTCCACGGACTTTAGCAAGGCCTTTGACAAGGTACTGCATGGTAGGTTGTTGCATAAAGTTAAATCTCACAGGATCCAGGGTGAGGTATCTAAATGGATACAAAATTGTCTTCTTGACAGAAGCCAGAGGTTGGTTGTAGAGGGTTGTTTTTCAAACTGGAAGCCTGTGACCAGCGTTGTGCCTCAGGGATCAGTGCCGGGCCTGCTGTTATTTGTCATTTATATTAATGATTTGGATAAGAATATAGGGTGCATGGTTAGTAAGTTTGCAGATGATACCAAGATTGGTGGCATGATGGACAATGAGGAAGGTTATCTCCAATTGCAGTGAGATCTTGATCAATTGGGCCAGTGGGCTAACAAATGGCAGATGGAGTTTAATTCAGACAAATGAGAGGTAAAGCATTTTGGTAGATTGAACCAGGGCAGGACTTACTCAGTTAATGGTTGGGCATTGGGGAGAGTTACAGAACGAAGAGATCTAGTGGTGAATGTTCATAGCTTCTTGAAACTGGTGTCACAGGTGGACAGATTGGTGAAGAAAATATTCAGCACACTTGGTTTCATCGGTCAGAACATTGAATACAGCAGTTGGGACGTCTTGTTAAAGTTGTACAAGACATTGGTAAGGCCATACTTAGCATACTGTGTGCAATTCTGGTCACCCGATTATAGAAAGGATATTAAACTAGAAAGAGTGCAGAAAAGATTTATGAGGATGCTACTGGGACTTGATGGATTGAGTTATAAGGAGAGGCTGGATAGACTGGGACTTTTTTCTCTGGAGGCTGAGGGGTGACCTTATAGAGACCTATAAAATAATGAGGGGCATAGATAAGGTAGATTGTCAAAATACTTTTCCATCAGTAGGGGAGTCTAAAACTAGAGGGCATTGGTTTAAGATGAGAGGGGAGAGATACAGAAGTGTCCAATTTTTTCACACAAAGGGTGGTGAGTGTCTGGAAAAAGCTGCCAGAGGTCATAGTAGAGGCAGGTACAATTTTATCTTTTAAAAAGCATTTAGATAGTTACATGGGTACGATGGGTATAGAGGGATATGGGCCAAATGCAGGCAATTGGAATTAATTTAGGGGTTTTAAAACAAAAAAAGGTGGGATAGACAAGTTGGGCCGAATGGCCTGTTTCCATGCTGGAAACCTCTAAGACTCTATGACTCCATGACTGACTGATGCAGTCAGTCCTGTTCCTGATCAGATTGTTCTTGTTTGGTACATTGTGACCAAAGCTACGAGTCTGGGATAAGCCTAAGACAGGAAGCTTCAGAACTATGATGACATTGACTGCAACTGGCATTGGTGTGCCAGAAGTACCAAAAGACGGATGCTTTCAATTTCTCTATGTTAAGATCACCTAATGAACTGATAATTAGCCATAGTCATTGATCTATCTGAGTTGGGAGAAGATGAATAAATCGATTTTTGTCACTTAGCTTATTTATTAATGTCACACGTAGGCCTACTTTAAGACTGCAATGAAATCACTGTGAAAATCCCCTAGTCGCCACACTCCGGCACCAGTTCAGGTAAACTGAGGGAGAATTTAGAATGGCCAATGCACCTAACCAGCACGTTTTTGGACTGTGGGAGGAAATCACAGCATCCAGAGGAAACCCATGCAGACACAGGGAGAACATGCAAACTCCACACAACTAGTGACTCAAGCCAACAATCGAACCAGGATCCCAGGTGCTGTGAGGCAGCACTGCCAGCATGCACTACCGGTCCTGTCCATCAAATTTGATGTGCAAATCTCCATTTATGATGAAACTGCAGCTTTGTGTAAATGAAAGAATGCCAACCTTTTAAAACATTAATGTTTGCAAAGGCTACAACATTTTGCAATTTCCTTTACATACAATTATCTGACACTAGAACATCTGTTGTCTTATGAAAGATCAGCAGTTAATTCACATTAGCAAGAGACACCACACATTCTGATCCTGAGGCTGGAGAAAGCAATATGATCTAAATGCATAAACAATCACAGAAAGTTGAACAAGACAAATGAGAAGTTCTGCAAAGTCTACTTTTTATCTCATCAGCTATTGCATGGCGGGCAGCAGGGTGGCATAGCAGTTAGCATTGCTGCCTCACAATATCAGGGACACAGATTCAATTCCCGATTTGAGTCACTGGCTGTGTGGAGCTTGCACATTATCCTTGTGTCTGAGTGGGTTTCCTCCAGGTGCTCCGGTTTTCTCCCACAAGTCTGAAAGCCATGCTAGTTAGGTGCATTGGCCATGCTAAACTTTCCCCTGGTGTACCCGAACAGGTGTCCGAGAATAGCGACTAGGGGATTTTCACAGTAACTTCATTGCAGTATTAATGTAAGCCAATTGTGACACAAATAAATAAAACTAAACTCAACTAAGCATGAATGAATGTGTTGTATTTCTCAAATCTCTTTGGGTTGTGTGTTAATGTGTCTTTCTTCAAATTAAACTGGCCAAAGAGAAAGGGAAAAACATGAATGTTTTCGTTAGCAAGTTTCACAAAATACAAAAAATTGTTTGGCTTGTCTTTTGTAATTATTTTATTTAATTTAGATCTTTCTCTACTTTGACTGTGATTGTTCATTATGAAAAATTGTACTAAATCATACTATGCACCTGATCAGGTTAGGTCAAAAAGTTTTCCTGGAAAGAACAAAATCAGCATATTTGATCTTACGCAAAGTGGGTAACAATACGATTTGTAATTGCTATGTTTTGTTTTGCTCTCAAAAATTAATAAAGTGAGACAGATTAGCATATTCATAGATCCAATGGCTGGAATTTTACTGCCAATCTCAGCCTGGAATTGGGGTACGTGAGGCTCACAGAACAGAATTTTCCATTGGCCTCGAGTGGGATTTCACAACCCTCACCTGAGTGAGGTTGTAAATTGCTGGCCAATGTGTGAGAAGCAGATCTTTGCAACTGTTTGAGAGTGATGTGCGCATTTATTCAATAGATTGAGTTGATTTTTAGAGCTATTTAGTGATCACCAGAGTCCCAGTTTTTGAAAGAGCTAAGTTAGATTAAAGGAAATAAGAGACTTCAAATCACTGGATGTTCTCAGAACGGCTCCATTGAGTTTGGCCAGTCACTGACCTCAGAGTACAATATATGATGAGATGACTTACGATTGTATTGTAGCGGAACAATTAAAGACTGATATATTGCACAAAGACCAGCTTTATTTCCTGATGGAGCAATAACTCAAATGTAACCAAGTGAAGCCAGTCATCAGGTTGCAGGAAGTAAATGGAACACACATTAATCAGTTGAAGAAGTTGGGAAGGAAAAATATCAATCAAGGTATACGCACTTGGGATATAAGAGCAGGAGCAGGCCATTCAAGTCACTTGAATGGCCTGCCACTCCACTATTCACTTAGATCTTGGCTGATCATCTATCTCAATTCCATTTACTTGCACAATCCCCAAATTGTTTGATGTCCTTCATCTCTAGAAATCTATTAATTTCTGTGCTCAATAACAGAGCCTCTTCAACCTTCTGGGGTAGAGAATTTGAAGATTCACCACCCTCTGAGTGATGAAATTCATCCTCATTTCAGTCTTAAATGGCCTACATCTTAATCTGTGTCTGTGTCCTGTGTTCCTTCACTTACCAGCCAGAGGAAACATCCTTTCTACATCTACCCTCTTACCCCCGGTAAGAATTTTGTACATTTCAATGAAATCACATTTTATTCTTTGAGAATATGATGAATACAGGCCAGGTTTCCTCCATCTCTCCTTATAAAATAATCCTGTTATCCCAGGTGAACCTTTGTCATATTCCCTCTATCATAGCCTTCTTTAGATAAAGGGATGAAAGTTATGCATAATACTCAAGTGCGTCTCAACAAGTCTCTATCAAAATGCAGCAAGACTTCTTCATACCATTTGCCTTTCTAATTGCTTGCTGCACATATATGATTGCTTTTAATGGCCTTCCAAAGGATCTTCCAGAACCCTTTGCACATCAACACTTCCCAACCTGTCACCATATAAGGAAAGTAGAAAGAAAATTAATCAAGGAGTAACTAGGGCTAAAAGGGGTCATGAAAAGTCATTGGCCAGCAGGATTAAGAAAAATCCCAAAGCTTTTTATACATCTATAAAGAGCAAGTGGGTAGTCAGGAGAGGGTTGGCCCATCCAAGGACGGGGAGGGCATCTATGCATGGAGCCAGAGGAAATGGACAATGTGTTAAATGAATACTTTGCGTCAGTATTCACCAATGAGAAGGACTTGGTGTATGATGATCTGGGAAAGGATGTGCATATAGTTTGAGTCATGTTGAGATCAAGAAGGAGGAGATATTGGGGTTCTTGAGAAACATTAGGGTGGACAAATCCCCAGGGCCTGATGGGATATACTCCAGAATACTGAAAGAAGCAAAGGAGGAAATTGCTGGGGCCTTGAGAGAAATCTTTGTATCCTCACTGGCTACAGGGAAGTCCCAGAGGATTGGAGAATAGTCAATGCTGTTCCTTTGTTTAAGAAGAATAGCAAGAATAATCCAGGTAATTACCGGTGAGCCTGGCATCAGTGGTAGGGAAATTATTGGGGAGGATTCTTTGAGACAGGATTTACTCCCACTGGAAAAAAAATGGATGTATTAGCGAGAGGCAACATGGTTTTATGAAGGGGAGGTCTTGATCAAGTTTTTCAAGGAATTGACGAAGATGATTGATAAAGGTAAGACAGTGGATGTTATCTACATGGACTTCAGTAAGGCCTTTGACAAGGTTCCTCATGGCAGGCTGGTGTAGAAGATGAAGTCGCTTGAGATCAGAGGTGAGCTGGCAAGATGGATAAGGAACTGGCTCTATCATAGAAGAGAGAAGATAGTAGTGGAATGATGCATTTCTGAATGAAAGGCTGTGACAAGTGGCGTTCCCCAGGGTCAGTGCTGGGACCTTTGCTGTTTGTAATATACATAAATGATTTGGAAGAAAATGTAACTGAATTTGATTAGTAAGTTTGCAAATGACACAAAGGTCGGTGGATTTGTGGAAAGCGATGAGGACCATCAGGGACACAGCAGGACAGAGATCAATTAGAGACTTATCAAGGAGGGACTTGGCAAGATAAACACCGAGCAGATGGGTTGGATTTTACTGTTTACATCACACTATAAGGTCAGGTGTGATGTAAACACAAAATGAGGTGTGAAGCTGTCAAGTTGTCATTATGACACCTTGATATTATCACATCAATCTCAAATATTATGCAGATGAGCAGATGCACAAATCAGTGGTCCACACATTTTGAAATGAGCAATTAATGAATTATTGAGCTTTTAGAAAGCCAATTGTGTCATAAAAGTTGTTCAGTAGATCTCACAAATAGCTTCATAGGCTTGTATAGTTGAATATGAAGTGTTTATTAATAACTTATAACTATACACATTTGTGCAAGATACAGCCCAGACTAGGAGTTAACTGATTCCGTCCATTCAGTCCACTTTCATGTGACTCTGTATATCATAGAATCATAAATTAGAATAATTGAATTCCTACAGTAGAGAAGGACGCCATTTGGCCCATCAAACCTGCACTGACAACAATCCCACCTTATCCCAGTAAGCCCACATATTTACCCTTCTAATCCCCCTGAAACTAGGGGCTATTTAACATGGCCAATCAACCTAACCCCCAAATCTTTGGACTGTAGGAGGAAACCAGAGCACCCAGAGGAAATCCACGTAGGCACAGGGAGGATGTGCAATCAAGGCTCACAGAGGGATTTTGTATAACTTTGTGTCGGGAACAGGGAAGTACTTATGTGTTTTCAAACTTTGCAAGCGCTTTCATTAAGACAGATCACCTGGAGGAATGCAGAATACGCAAACTTCACACGGACAGTGACCCAAGCTGGGAATCGAGCCCAGGTCTCTGGAGCTGTGAGGCAGCAGTGCAGTCAAAATGTGGGTGATACTGTTTCTCTAGTCTCACTGTTTTAAAGTTCATTTATTAGTCACAAGTAGACAGACATTAACACTGCAATGAAGTTACTGTGAAAATCCCCTAGTCATCACACTCCGGTGCCTGTTTGGCTGCACCGAGGGAGAATTTAGCATGACCAATGGACCTAACCAGCACATCTTTTGGACTGTGGGATGAAACAGGAGCACCCGGAGGAAACCCATGCAGACACAGGGAGAACGTGTGGACTCTACATAGACAGTTATCTAAGCCTGGAATTGAACTCAGATCCTTGGCGCTGTGAAACAGTAGTGCTAACCACTATGCTACCTTATCGCCCTCCACTGTACCACCTGCCTACCTACCATGCCTGTAACACATACTATGCTGAACGCCCTTATACTAAACTTCCCACCAAGCCTTTATCCACGCATATCTCAAGTTTATCTGCAATAGTGTGATTTTCATGCCATCTGGGTTCAAGTCCCAGCTTGGGTCATTGCCTGTGTGAAGTTTGCACGTTCTCTTCATGTCTGCGTGTGTTTCCCCCAGGTGCTCCGGTTTCTTCCCACAGTCCAAAGATGTGCAGGTTAAGTGGATTGGCCATGTTAAATTGCTCCTTACTGTCAGGAGGACTAGCTAGGGTAAATGCAAGGGATTACGGGGATAGGGCCTGGGTGGGATTATGGTCAGTGCAGACTCAATTGACTGAATGGCCTCCTTCTGCACTGTAGGATTCTATGATTCTATCCCTTCTCTTCCCCACAAACTCCAACCCATTAACCACTGCCATCACCCTCCCCAAACAACCCCCAACATCAGCCCCTCTCAATTCTTCCAAATCTTATTCTTGTCACACTTGGAGGAGCAGTAGTCCCAGTTCAGAGTTAAATTGTGGTATTCTTTCTGCAGGTATTTGGGTATCTCTAACTGATACTTTGAAATGTACAGTAAAAGGTTGACGTCGAGAGATGGGGAGAAGATGTCTCTTGTTCCACTTGACCTTTTAGATTATGAAATGGGTAAGACCATGGTTGATCTTCATCCATCTGGAAAATAACATCTTTGTTTAACCTTGGCAGGCTTCTAGTGCACTCCCTCCTTTTGTAAGTGGAGTCTTTTCACTATCCACAGTTCTGGACCTTCTGATAGTCCTTCATTGCCAACACTAGCAATAAAGGAGGTAGAGCAGGAGGAAGAGTAAAGCTTCATAGATGCACAAGGCAAATGATCTTTGAGAAAAAGGTTCCCTGTGGACTTCAGTGGAATCACTTCAGATTTATTTGTTTGCACTATTCTGGTGCTGCCCATTCTTGGTGGCTGGGTAGTGAGTTTATTAACTTTCTGAAGATGAATTGAGGGCAACCAGTGTGCGGATGTGGAGTGAATGGTTGGTTGTTTGGCATGATATTGCAGTGTGGGAGAAGAGTGACTAGTGCATGTGGTTTTTATGTCCATCCAGCTTTACTAACTAACTAAGCCTTGCATCAATAAGGCAATCCCATGCAGCAATGTGAACAGTTGGTTATATACTTGAGTGGTCACCTTCCTTATCCTTATTTTCCTCCTTTTACTCTTGTCCTCCACCTTCTCAAATTTGTCTGCAGAATGGGAAGTTGAGTACAAAGTGATTTGCCCATCACGGCCTAATCCACATTGTAGTGGGGTTGTTCTAAATATCAAAAGCACCATTGGGAAGTCCTCATTTTTTCTCAGAAGGATTTTAATAGTGCGGACATTCCTTTCCACCTCACCATTAGATTGTGCATATCTTGGAGAGCTGGCAAGGTGTTGGAATCTATTATTGCTCACAAATTGTGCAAGGTATCCATGAACAAGTTGCAAGTAATTAGTGCACACCGCCTGATCAGGCTTACAAAAAAAACCTTTCACTGGTGTAATGACCGTGGTTGGAGCCATCAAGAAAAGTAGTCAACCATGTTGAGGAAGGACTTGCCAATGTAGATAAATAAATCCATTCCCAAATGTTCCCACGGCCTGTTAAAGAAATGTACGGGATTAAGGTGCTCCCCCTGGACTCTGGTCAAGTTAGGAATGTTGTCATAAGAAAATGTATGGTTGTTTTAAACCAATGTTTTGAGACAATTCAAATTGCTCCAGGAAAGATTTCTCTCAAGTAGTCCAGAATTTTCCGTCAGCAGCAAGCATGGGACGGGAAAAAGTGGAGAGCCGATTCCATGCGTGATAACGCCTGCCAGTGTCGGAGCCAAAAAATCCCATCATCATCTTCCTCTCCTTTACAAGCAGAATGAAATAGTGTTGCTAAATGTATTGATATCCCAAGGTGCTCAATCATTGCTGTGAATTATGCAAATAGTTTTTCTTCATCCATAACATTTGGAATTATCCCAGTATGTTCACTTCTGATTTTTCTTTACTGTAGCCTCAACATGTTGAACATATCTGGCCGTGCACCATCGATCAAAATATTTGTAACCCTAAAAATTAGTTTATTTGACTGCGATGAATTCCAAATTGTAATTCAAAACTATTGATTTTTTGGTTTCAAATATGGACAATTGTGCTTCCCTTACTCCTGATAACGAATCCTGGCTGTTTCACTTTTCAGATTCATATCTTAATCTCACAAATAGTATTTTTAAAGTTTAATTTATTAGTGTCATAAGTGAGCCTACATTAACATTGTAATGAAGTTACTGTGAAAATCCACCAGTCGCCATACTCCGCCACCTGTTCGCATACACTGAAGGAGAATTTAGCATGGCCGATGCATCTAACCAGCACGTCTTTTGGACTGGGGGAAGTAACCAGAGCAAACACAGAGGGACGTGCAAACTCCACACAGGCAGTGATGCAAGCCGGGAATCAAACACGGGTCCCTTGCGTTGTGAGGCAGTAGTGTTAACCACTGTGCCACTGTGCCACCCCAATACCAAGATTCCCAAACCACTTTATGGAACAAAAGATTCAAATGGCAAAATCGACAATTATTCTAATGAGTATTAAGTTAAAAAAGAATTTGTGAATTCTGAAGTACTTCTGCCTGATTAGATTGAAGGTGCATAAATTGTGATAATAAAGAATCTTGAAACAGGAGTCTCCATGAAGATAAATGTTACGCTGCATCATTGTTTAGCAAATGAATATATAATGGCAATTATGCTCATCACACATATTAATATGGGAGTTAAACTAGATTATGGCACTGAGGGTTTATTGTCATTTAATGGGAGATCTCAAATTATTGGATCAGACTTGTCAAGTCCCATCAGTGCTGCACTAAGACAATAATCATTCGAAATTGAAAAGCTATCTTTAATGATATAATTTTAAAAATATTGCCGTTCAGTTGCTAGCTTTTGATTTTTTGTCAAAATCTAATTTCAAAAAATTGCATTTCATCCTGTATATTACCAAATACATTTGCTTCTACTATGCTAATCTCTCCCCACTGTCTCCCTGCCCCTCCCTCCATTTTACATTTTGGAACAGGAATAAAACACAAATGTTCCATCAAGTTCAACAACAGGGATATTTAAAAAGCCAGTTCAAGATATTGTAAATCTTTATTTATCAGACTATTGTATGCAATCTGTAATCTGAATGACAATAACAGTTTTTTGATAGCATGTTGAATGAAGGTGTCACAATTTGAACCTGATAAAAGGAAGGTGTGGATGCACCAGTACTTTGCCACAATGACCACATTAGGTGGCCTGGTTGATGTCGCAACCCTTTTTAAAAGATTACTGGAACACTGTTTTTAGGTGTCCAGATCATCAACAACCTGTCCTGGTCCCCCCATGCCACATTATAGTTAAGAAAGCCCACCAATGTCTCTACTTCCTCAGAAGACTAAGGAAATTTGGCATGTCAGCTACGACTCTCACCAACTTTTATAGATGCACCATAGAAAGCATTCTTTCTGGTTGTATCACAGCTTGGTATGGCTCCTGCTCTGCCCAAGGCCGCAAGAAATGACAAAAGGTCGTGAATGGAGTCCAATTCGCCACACAAACCAGCCTTCCATCCATTGACTCTGTCTACACTTCCTGCTGCCTTGGAAAAGCAGTCAGCATAATTAAGAACCCTATGTACCCCGGACGTTCTCTCTTTCACCTTCTTCTCTCGGGAAAAAGATACAAAAGTCTGAGATCACGTACCAACTGACTCAAGAACAGCTTCTTCTTTGCTGCTGTCAGATTTTTGAATGGACCTACCTCTATTAAATTGATCTTTCTTTACTCCCTAGTTATGACTGTAACACTACATTCTGCACTCTCTCGATTCCTTCTCTATGAACAATATGCCTTGGCTGTATAGCGTGCAAGAAACAATATTTTTCACTGTATACTAATACCTGTGACAAGAATAAATCAAACCAAATCAAATCAAGTCACTGATCGAGACAAAATATTACCACTATATTTGAAAGCACAATATAGCTGGGGTACTGGACTCAATCCCTTCCTTTCAGAATTAATAACCTAATCTGCTGGAAAGTGGAAACAAATTTGCTATTTGTTCGTAAAGGCAGTTCCTTTCAGTTCTGTTCTTTTAAAAAAGGCATTTATATGCTTCCCCCATAAACAGTGTTGCCCTAGGCAATGGCCTAGTTTGCCTATTGGACACATCAGCCCTGGGGATATCACTGACTCTCTCTGCGCTCATGAGGTCTTCTATTCTCTTGCTACACTGTGCCCAGGTATGAGACACCACTCTCCAGCTGTTGCCTGCAGAGTAAGTGGGAACTTCTGACAAGCTTCCCATCAGTGCAGCGTACAGTCAAGTTCATACAAATGCTAATCCTGCACCCTGAGATCAAGTAGGTGTATCTGTGATCTTACTACAGGTGGGGGAGGCAAAGAATGCAACCCCTTTCAAAGTTGGCTCAGATACCTATGGGAAACATGATTCCTGAAACCTAAAACCAGATGACAACTTAATGTGCTGTTGGGCAAATGCTGGCATGCTGATGATGCACTTTTCATGCCTCAACACATCTGGAACCACCCAGGCCATTGAAGGCCAGCATGCCATAAGCCTTCTTCACCACCTTTTCGACCTGAGTTGCCACCTTCTGGGAACTGTGGATCTGCACACCTAGATCCCTCTGTATGCTAATATTTCTAAGGGCTCGACCATTTACTGTATCCTTCTGCAAAAGACGTTCCGAATTACATCACCTCATATCTACCATCTTTTGACCCAAGTTTCCAACCAATTTATATCCTGATGTATCTTCTGACAAACCTCCTCACTATCTGCTACTCCCCCAATTTTTGTACCACCTGCAAAGTTATTAATCAGACCACCTATATTTTCCTCAAAATAATATATTACAAGCAACAGAGGCCCAGCACTGATCCTTGTGGAACACTGCTTGTCACAGACGTCCAGTTAGAAAAGCACTGCTACTCTTTGCTTTCTATGACCAAGTCAGTTTTGTATCCACTTAATCAGCTCATCTCGGATCCCATATGATTTCTCCTTCTGTATCAGCCTGCCATGAGGAACATTATTGAAGGAACATTGTCAAACATTATGGTCTTCACGGTAGAGGACACAAATAGCTTACCGAACACTAACAGTTGCGGGACTGTAGGGGGTGAGGTCCTTAAAACAATTACTATTACTAAAGAGGTAGTGCTTAATAGACTAATGGGCCTGAAGATAGACAAGTCCCTAGGCCCGGATGGAATGCATCCCACGGTACTGAAAGAACTGGCAGAAGTAATAGCAGATGCGTTAGTTGTAGTTTATCAAAATTCGCTGGACTCTGGGTAAGTGCCGGCTGATTGGAAAATAGCTAATGTTATGCCACTGTTTAAAAAAGGAAGTAGACAAAAGGCAGGTAACTACAGGCCGGTTAGTTTAACATCCATAGTTGGGAAAATGCTGGAATCCATCATTAAAGAAGAAATAGCAGGACATATAGAAAAGAATGGTTCAATCAAGCAGACGCAGCATGGATTCATGAAGGGAAAGCCGTGTTTGATGAATTTACTGGATTTTTATGAAAATGTAACGAGTGCGGTTGACAGAGGGGAACTGGTGGATGTGGTGTTTTTAGATTTCCAGAAGGCGTTCAATAAGGTGCTTCACAAAAGGTTGCTGCAGAAGATTAAGGTTCACAGAGTTGGGGGTAGAGTGTTAGTGTGGATTAAGGATTGGCTATCTAACAGGAAGCAGAGAGTTGGAATAAATGGATGCTTTTCTGGTTGGTGGTTGGTGACTAGTGGCGTGCCACAGGGACCGGAGCTGGGGCCTCAACTGTTTACCATATACATAGACGATTTGGAGGAGTGGACCAAATGTAGGGTAACAAAGTTTACTGATGACACAAAGATGAGTGAGAAAGCAAATTGCATGGAGGACGCGACAAGTCTGCAAGGAGATTTGGACAGGCTGAGTGAGTGGGCGAGGATCTGGCAGATGGAGTATAACGTTG
Organism: Carcharhinus amblyrhynchos; assembly: GCF_965287045.1. Classification (NCBI taxonomy): domain Eukaryota; kingdom Metazoa; phylum Chordata; class Chondrichthyes; order Carcharhiniformes; family Carcharhinidae; genus Carcharhinus; species Carcharhinus amblyrhynchos. Next base: position 35,068,127 of record NC_137334.1, read on the forward strand.
GCAAGTGTGAGGTTATCCACTTTGGAAGGAATAATAGTAAAATGGACTATTATTTAAATGGTGAAAAATTACAACATGCTGCTGTGCAGAGGGACCTGGGGGTCCTTGTGCATGAGTCGCAAAAACCCAGTCTGCAGGTACAGCAGGTGATCAAGAAGGCAAATGAAATGTTGGTCTTTATCGCGAGGGGGATAGAATATAAAAGTAGGGAGGTCTTGCTGCAATTGTACAACGTACTGATGAGGCTGCAACTAGACTACTGTGTGCAATTTTGTTCCCCTTATTTGCGAAAGGATATGTTGGCCTTGGAGGGAGTACAGGCAAGGTTCACCAGGTTGATACTGGAGATGAAGGGGTTAGCTTATGAAGAGAGATTGAGTAGATTGGGCCTGTACTCGTTGGAGTTTAGAAGGCTGAGAGGGGGTCTTATAGAGACATATAAGGTAATGAAGGGGCTAGATTGGGTAGAGGCAGAGAGATTCTTTCAACTTAGAAAGGAAACAAGAACTAGAGGACACAGCCTCAAAATAAGGGGGAGTCAGTTTAGAACAGCGTTGAGGAGGAACTTCTTCTGTTAGACGGTAGTGGATCTCTGGAATTCTTTGCCCACTGAAGCGATGGAGGCTACCTCATTGAATATGGTTAAATCACAGGTAGATAGGTTTCTGATTAATAAGGGAATTAAGGGTTATGGGGAGTAGGCAAGTAATTGGAACTGAACCACTTTCAAATCAGCCATGATCTTATTGAATGGTGGGGCAGGCTCGAGGGGCTAGATGGCCTACTCCTACTCCTATTTCTTATGTTCTTATGTTCTCATGAAGGCTTTACAAAAGTCCATGTATATAACATCCACTGCCCAGCCCTGGTCAATTTTTCTTGTCACTTCCTCAAAGAACTCAATCAAGTATGTGAGACACAACCTCCCCTTCACAAAACCATGCTAGCTATCCCTATAAGCCTATTCTCTTCCAAATGTGACTACATCCTGTCCCTAAGAATCTTCACCAATAATTTCTCACCGCTGCTGTGAGGCTCACTGACCTGTAATTTCCCGAATTGTCTCTTCTGCCCTTCTTAAACAGAGGAATAATGTTAGCTACTCTCCAATTTTCTGATATCTCGCCCATGGCTAAAGAGGATACAAACATTTTAGCCAAGGCTTCAGCAATTTCTTCCCTTGCTTTTTTCAGTATACAGGGATAGACTCTATCTGGCCTGGGAACTTGTCCACCTAAATGTTTTTCATAACCTTGAATACCTCCTTTTATTATCTCAACATGCCCTAGAATGTCAACATCCTCCTTTCTACATTCACCAGTTCCTTCTTTGCGAATTCGGATGCAAAATACTCATGAAGGACCTCACCCACCTCATCTGGCTTCATACAAAAATTCCCTTCATTGTCCTTGAGTGAACCTACTCTTTCTTTAGTTGCCTCTTTCCTCCTTATAAACACATAAAAAGCCTAGAGATTCTCCTTAATCCTGCCTGCCAAGAACTTTTCATGGCCCTTTTTGCCTTCCTAAGTCCCTAAGTCTCTTCCCTGCTACCTATATATTCCTCAAGAACCTTATCCATTTTCAATATCCTGCAATTTATTTATGCCTCCTACTTCTTTTTCACTAAACTCACAATCTCTCTTGTCATCCAGTGTTCCTGTGCATTGCCATCTTTAATCTTCAGTTTTACAGGGACATACTTGTCCTGAATTGTTAACAGATTTTTAAAAAACTCCCACATATCGGATGTGAATTTACCCTCAAAACAGCCACCCCCAGTCCACATTGCCTCGCCTAATATTATCATCGTTAGCCTTTCCCCAGTTTAGCACTTTCATTTTGGGACGACTTCTACCCTTTTCTACAAATCTCTTGAATCTGGTAGAATTGTAATCACCGTTCCCAAAATGATCCCCCACTGAGACTCAATCACGTGTCTGGGTTTGTTTCCCAGAAATAGGTCTACAATAGCCCCTTCCTGAGTTAGAATATCTACATATTGCCTCAAGAAGCACTCTTGGACATACTGAACAAACTCTGCCCTGAGTTTGCCAAACTGTGCCAAGCCCCTGCCGCTAAAGGAATCCCGTCCATGTTGGGAAAGTTAAAACACAACAAACCTGCTGACGTATCAGTTCCTCCACTTCCCGCTGGTTGTCGGGAGGTCTGTAGTACACCCCCCAACACCACTCCTGTTCCTGAGTTCTACCCATCGCATGATCCCACCAAAGTGTCCTCCTTCTGTATAGCTGTAACATTCTCCCTAATCAGTAAAGCAACACCCCCATCTCTTGTGTCACCCTTTCTATCTCACCTGAAGCATCTAAACTCTGGAAATGCTAAGCTGCCAATTCTGTCCTTCTTTCATCCAAGTCTCTGTAATTGCCACAGCATCACAGTTCCATGTAGTAATCCATCCTTTAAGTTCATTCACTTTACCTGTCATATTCCTTGCATTAAAGTAAACATACTTCAGACTATCTGTCCTGTTATGTTTTGTATACTCGCCCCGTATTTTATTTCTCTTAGCCTTACTGGAACAATTTCCTGTGTTCTCCACAGTCTTTGTACTCTGCACTGTGGTTTGTTCTGATTTTTGTCTTTGATTTCTCTGCCTTCCACTTTCCCCCTTACTGCCTTTTGTTTCTGTCCCCATTTTACTTCCCTCTGACTTTCTGCATTGGTTCCCATCCCTTGTCACATTAATTTAAACCCTCCCCAATAGCAACAGCAAGCACTCTCCCTCCGACATTGCCCCCTGATGCAGACTGTCCGATTTGTATTGTCCCATCTCCCCCATAACTGGTTCCATTGTCCCAGCAATTTGAATCCCTTCCTCTTGCACCATCTGTCAAGCCACATGTTCATCTTAGTTGTCCTGACATTCCAACTCTGACTAGCATGTAGCACTGGTAGATTACTACCATTGAGGCCCTACTCCTTGGGTTAACTCCTAACTCCCTAAATTCAGCTTGAAGGACCTCAACTTGAAGCCATAATGCCATGAACCTGGCTGTTGCTACCTTCCCCTCGTGAGCCACCTTCCCCGCAGTATCCAAAATGGTATATCTGTTTTGGAGGGAGATGACCAAAGGGGGCTGCCTTCCTACTTTTACCCTGTCTGGTGGTCACCCATTCCCTATCTCCCTCTATGGTGTGACCAACTCACTGAATGTGCTATCCACCACTTCCTCAGCATCATGGATGCTCCAAAGTGAATCCATCCGCAGGTCCATCAAGTGGTCTAACTGGAGCTGAAATTGGACACATTTCTTGCTCTTGAAGGAGCTAGAGACACCAGAAGAGGAGCATGACACAGGCCTAGGATCTCCTGCCATGCCTTAACCCTTAAGTTAACTTATAACAACAACAACCACAATGCCATGACAAACAAAGAGAAAAAAGAAAAGAAAAATTACTTATCGGTCATCAGCTAATCATTTAACTGCTGGCTGTGATGTCACGGTTCGATTTCTTTCTACCCCTCACTTGCCCTCAAGTCTCCCTCACAGGTCCACCTATTCACTACTCCCCAAGATGAGCACCTCTTTCCCCTCAGCACTGAATTCTCACTCAGTTTCAAATTTCTGATACCCTCACTCTGGCTGAGCCTCACTCAGGTTGCAGTCTCTCTCCCACTGGCATTGTCTTTCCCCCACTGGTGTGTGTAGTCTCACTGGCTGTGTGCTTGCTAAAACCACAACCTTTTATACAACTGAAGTGAGCTGAGGTGGCTCACACACCAGTTTAAAATTCCTAAGTGTTCACATCTAATCAGGCTTCAGCTGACTGAGAGTTGCTAAATCTGAAGTGCAATTTGCATACCTTTGTGAATTTCCAAAGCTTTATTCTTCCTTTTCCTCCTTTCAAGTGTATAAAGTGCAGAAGAGCTAAAGTTATGGTCACCTTGTACAGGAACCTGGTCAGTTTGCACTTCAAGTATTGTGCATATTTCTGGTCTTTGTGTTTTAAGAAATGTTATAGAAGCACAGGAGAGAGTGCACAGTAGATTTACAAGATCAAATATCAGAGCTGAGAGACAACAATTATCAGGAAAGTTTGAACAGCTTCAAGCTAATTTTCTTATAAAACTGAAGACTTAGAGGTGGCCCGATAAAGACCTTTAAAAATATGAATGAGTTGGACAGTGGAGAGAATTTTTCCACGTGACAGATTCAAACCCAAAAAAGTTGCCATGAAATCCAATAAAGAAATAAGGATGTGATTCAGGCAAATAGTTTTTGTGCTTTCAAAATGAAATTAAATGAGACAAAAGAGAAATGGGATAGAAATTTGTGCTGACAGGTTTCAGGAAGGTAGTTACAAAAGGAGGAGACTTTCACAGAATCCCTACAGTGCAGAAGGAGGCCACTCAGTCAGTCAGGTCTGCACTGATTCCCCAACGGCATCTTATCCTGGCCCACACCCTGCCCTGCCCTATCGTCATAACCCCACACATTTTAATATAGCTAACCCGCCAACCCTACAAATCTTAGGGCACTAAAGGGCAATTTAGCATGGCCAGTCCACCTAACCTGCATATCTTTGGAGCATGGGAGGAAACCAGAGCATCCAGAGGAAACCACGCAGATACGGGAAAACATACAAATTCCACACAGTCAGTTATCCAAAGCCAGGACCAAACTTGCATTCCTGGCGCTGTGAAGCAGTAGCGTTAACCACTGTGCCATTGACATTAACCATGTAAACAAAATGTTGTTGGAATACAGTATTACATCATATAATATGGACTCCTTGATATGGACTCCTTAACTCATTCCCTGACAAGTTTTAAAGTTTAAAGCCATGTTTTACATCAAAAAAATTATTTAATTATTGGTTGAGTCTTCTAAAACAAAATGAGACAGCATTCAAGAGATTTAAGCCAACAACTAGGCCACTTCAAAGAGCATTTGAAAGCCAACCACTATGCTGTGGAACTGGAGTCACATGTGAGCCAGACTAGGTAAGGATGGTAGATTTTCTTCCAGAAAATTTGTGAATCAAGTGGATCTATGCAACAATCGACAGTGGCTTTCTGGACATCCATCAGAATTTTAATTCCAGATTCTTATTCAATTCCAATATTGTGGGATTCAAACCCAAGTCTCTAGATTACGAGTGACAATACCACTGTACCACCAACTCCTCCTATGTCTAAACCAAGCATCTGGAATCAACTTGCTGTGACCATGTCAGAGTAACTGGTACTTCGTGAGAGGGGATCACGTGATGATCAATTTCTTTATGTTTAAGAAACTCGAAGCCAAAGGACGGAAGAAGGAGAGATGCCAAAGACTTCTCTCTCTCTCTCTCTCTCTCTCTGTCTCTGTCCACCCTCAAAGCTCAAGCCTTGCCTAATATTTGACCATCTAATCGCCACAGAAGGTGTTTTAAGAATCAATCGAGCAGCTGCTTTTTCAAGGAAAATAGATAAATCACCAGTTGTCATCTTTAAATCATCTCAACACGAAATCCTGAGGGATCATCAGGTCCAATCTGTACCATCCAAGGCATCAATCTATAAGATCCATACGCATACTACTGACTTTAATACCTGTGAAATTAACTAGTCTAATGAATCAAATTAGCTGAATTAACTAAATTGATAGCCCCAGGGGTGAATATCGCCTGCCATAGGAGTGGGTGAAGGGCAGACTATGGAAAGGTCCGTTGACCTTGGGTCATATTTTCTGGCTTCAGGGTGAGCGCAGTCAGAAAATTTTACCCCTAGTATCTCTTTATACTCTCTTGAGTATGATTTTAAATGAATGGTCAAATTAGCAAATTACCAATTTAAATCAAAATGATATATATCTCTTAAGGGGTATTGTAACTAAGGAAAAAAAAATGAATTTACCAAATGAAATCAAAACATTGTTGTCAGGCCAATGAAGCGTTCCAGCCCCCATGCTATCCAGCAAGTACGGAAAGGCTCAAGCATACCAGTGGATATGGTGCGCAGCCACTCTGGGACACCTGACCTTGAAGGGATGCAAATAGTTGAGCTGGATGATCCGTTCGATTGTCCACAGCCTGGACCTGTTAATGAACAACTTGGACAAGCCCATAAGCAGACGTAAAAGGAGGTCCTTCCTCTTAGCTGCCCCCACTCCCCTCCTGCTGGACAAAGATCAGGAGAATGGCTTGAATTGCAGCCAAAATCTCAGGAGAAACTTCCTCAGATAGTGAAAAGGGTTTGCAATATCGCACAATCTACGTAAGCATGGAACATGGACTCCTTTAATCCTTTTTTGGCAGTCCCTCAGGGTGGAGCATGACTGGCTTTCACCCTGGGAAGATGGCTGAATAGTTCAATCCTGGAGCCGCAGACTCTGCCGTAGGTTTGGTCTGGTGTTTGACAAGGTGGGCGTGATGCTCTGGATTTTGAGTAGAGCACTTGTTACAGGAGTCTTATGTCAGGCATGAGGTCAGTGTGACCTGGTTGAGTGTGACCAGTGCCTTGATACTGGGGATAATGGCCTGGGAGAGAATGTGCACACTGGAATGCCTATCCTGCCAGTGGCTTTGCAGGATTTTGCAGAGGCAACGGTGCTGATATCTCTCAAGGGATTTGAGGTGTCTGCTGTACGTTGTCCATGTTTCTGATGCATACAGTAAGGTGAGAACTGCAGCTGCTCTATAGACCACGAGCTTGGTGCTGGATTTGAGGTCTTGGTGTTTCAACACTCTGTTCGTCAGATGTCCGAAGATTGCACTGGTGCATTGGAGTCATTGTTCGATTTCATCATCGGTGTCTGCTCACACTGAGAGGAAATGATCTACGTTGGGAAATGATCTACATTGTCCGGGGGGGGTCACGATGGTTGCGGGAAGTTTTGTGTGGCAGGAATAGGCTGGTACAGAAGTTTTGTTTTCCGGACATTTAGTCAGAGGCGCATTTTCTCATATGCCTCAGTGAATGCTTTGATGATGGTTTGTAGCTCGGCCTCTAAGTGTGCACACATACAAGTGTTGTCTGCCCTACTGCACTCAATGGGGTGGTCTTGGTTCTGGCCTGGAGGTGTTGAAGGTTGAACAGTTTCCTGCATGTGCAGTAGTTTTGCTTCCAGTGGGGAACTTCACGGTAGAGTGTTGCTGCGAGGAACATGGATTCCTCCAGACTGTACAAATGCCTGTGTGCATGAAAGTTGAAGCAATTTTATTATGAGTGCCCCTTCTCTCTGAAATTGCCTTGCAAGCCATTCAGTTTAAGGGCAATTAGAGATGGGCAACAATGTTGGTCTTGCCAACTATGACAATATCCTGTGAAAGAACAAATCAAAATGATATGGTTTTACTTAGATCAGGGGTAAGTACAATAAATAGTATTGTCTCTTCTTTTTAAAACCTTGGAAGGAGACCTGTCTCCCTGTGTGTCTTTTACAGTCATAGCAGTGAAACAGTTAAACACTGAATTGGCAAGCGTACACCCTGTTGTGGTCAAAGAATGGGGAGGAAGGGAAGCCCATTTACTGCTCCTCACATAAGCATAACGCACAGCTTTCATACATGCAGCCAAAATGCATGGATCTGCCTCTTAAGGAGCACCATCATGGGACCCATGTTTATCATGCAATCTCTGCAATCATGGACAATGTGCTTGGAAGGCTGTCAGTACATCAAGGGCATGAACCTAATTACATTGTCAGCGATGGGCAGGGAAAATCAGAATCTCATAGGAACAGGGGTCGGCCTGTTCCATCATTCAATGAGATCATGACTGATCTGTGGCCGAACTCCATATACGTGCCTTTGGCCCATATTCCTTAGTACCTTTATTCAACAGAAGATTATCTATCTCAGATTTAAAGGTAGCAAGTGATATGGTATCAACTGCCATTTTTGGGAGAGAATTCAAACCTTTGTGTATAGAAGTACTTCCTAACATCTCTTTGAATGGCCTGGCCCTAATTTTTAGACTATGCCCCCAGTTCTAGAATCTCCAACCAGTGGAAATGGATTATCTTTATGGACTCTGTCTTTTCCTTTTAGTATCTTGAAGACTTCGATCAGACTACCTCTTAACCTTCCAAATTCTGGATAAAACGGGTCTAATTTGTAGAATCTCTCCACATAATTAAACACCTAAAGCCAATATGCCCCAATTCAAGATGGAATAGGCTGACTTCTTGTGAACTGTACCCAGCATATGCTCTAATTCTGTGTTTTACGCTCGTTTTACGCTTTTAAAACTCTACTCAAACTCTGATAAACTCTTTTTAACTCCCTTCTGCCGTCAGACTTTTGAAAGGACTTATCTCATATTAAGTTGATCTTCCACCCGAACTATGACTGTAACATTACATCCTGCACCCTCTCCTTTCCTTCTCTACGAACAGAATGCCTTGTCTGCATAGCGCGCAAAAAACAATACTTTTCACTATATCCCAATACATGTGACAATAATAAATCAAATCAATATATCCTTCCTATGGTGTGCTGCTCAGATCTTCTCACAATGCTCCAAGTGGGGCATAACCAGGATTTTGTATATCTGCACCATAACTTCTGCATCCTTATACCCCAATCCTCTGGACATAAAGGCCAGCGTTCCATTAGCCTTCTGGATTATTTTCTGCACCTGCTTATGGCATTTTAAAGACCTGTGCACCTGAACCACCAAGTCTCTTTGGACACCTACAGTATTTAACTTCATACCATCTGGGAAGACTACGCTCTTTCGGTTTCGCCGGCAGGATTCATGATTTCCGGTTTTCTCTGGATTCCACACCACCACCCCCCTTGCCCCCCCCTCCCCCCTCCGCCCCCTCTCTCCGGTGCTCCTGATCAGAGAGAATCGGGGCTCAAGATCCCATCCTATGTATTTTCAATTTAAGGGGCTATTTTACTGATTGTGACGGTCCATACACCATAGGGGAAATTTTATGCGGGATGGTGGTCCTTTTAAGAACTTGGACCTGAGTTCTGGTTGAAAGATAACAGTTGGGTTCTAGTAAATGGTCATCTGATCAGGTTGTTTGGGAGATGAACAGTAAAACAGCAAGGTGAACAAGATTTTAATTATCTGGGTAAGTTAATCGCAGAGGTGATTTTTCTGTTTAAGCACCTTAGTTGAGAGTTTTAAATAAGCTGGAGCTGGAGGGGGTCTTTTAAGGAATGAGTTGGAGCTGGAAGTACATCTCTTGTCAGTGAAACTTACTCTAAATTCTGTGTGCTGCCTGAAAAGGTTAAAATCCTCGTTCACTGAAGGGACAGAATTTTCCTGTCCTACCTGCCATGTGAACCGCAGTGGGCGGGACACAGACCGTGCAAAGCTCTGTTGACCTTGGGTGAGATTTTCCAACCTTGGGGAGAGAGTGGCCAGAAAATCCTGCCCACCAACTTTACCAGAAGTGAGTTGAATTTCTTCTACAGCCAAGTTGAAGAGAGAAGAATATAAAACTTCATAGTTAAAGAAGGTCATAACCAGGAGCGTTCTTTGCCGAGATGATTCTGCTTAAGGTGTCAGACACACCAATTTTATCAGGGAGTCTGCTACCATAAGGTAGTGGGAGGAGGTATGAAGGGGTCACCTTGCCAGAAGGAAACAGAAGGCCCAAGAAATCTCAACCAGTATACATTGCTAATACAGTACAAAGATCAAATTTTGGTAAGTATCTGACCTAAGGATTTTGGGATGGATGTAGAAGAAAAGCAGATTTAAAACATTGTATATGGAGCCTAAGTAATTGTGTACAATATTGGAGGTTTGCAGGGCTTAATTGGGTGGTAGGCCTCGTCTGGTGGGGTTGGGGGTTGGGATGAGGGTCAGGGGTTGGAATTGACAATGGTCACTGTGAATGATTGAGGGGTCATCCAAGAGTTAGATTAGGTTTAAATCGGTCTGATATTTCTTGGGTACTATCCAAGTGAGTACGTTGGAACTGTTTTAAGTCTCTGACTCTAACTCAGAGTTGGAGACTTTTTCGGAGGTCCTGGGGAGCAGAGGAACTACCTTTTGGCACCTCCAAATTTTTGGGCAAATCACATGGCGTTGGGATTTCCAAGAGATCCCCAAGACTGGAAGGCTTGGGTGTATGTGCGGAAAAAAATTATTTTGTTTAAACTGTGAACCTTCATTCTTTGAGCAAAAACTTGAGTTTTTGGATTCTAAAAAAAAGAACATTACTTGTCTCTGCTGAGATCATAAAATTATCAATTTGAATATGTTGGTACAATGAGTGTCAGTATGAAGTACTCCAGCGTTATGAGTAGTACAGATTACGTGTAGCTTCAAACTCCCTGTATCCCTTTTCACAAATATGATTCAATCCCAAACAGCTCCCCTTGAAATAATGTAGCTTTTTCAGTTTCCACACAAGCCACCTCTGTACCCTTCCTGAGCTGGATCATCATCCTGACATCAATTAGTGTTACATTACAGCAGCATTTTGCAGTGACCTTATATTAACGTGTATCGAGGCTGCTGAATCATATATTAATTAGCATCCTTACAGAGAACAGCCTTCGAACTGGCAACACAATTGGTTAAGGTGGCACAGATGAAAGAACAGTACGTTAATCCACTGCAGCTCCACAATCTCATTTCACGTTGATACAGATCAATCAAAAGCTATATCAGCCAAATCAATTGCATCCAGATCATAGAAGTGACAGTACAGATGGAGCTGATGTGACACAATCCAAGCTAGTTCTGACTCTTCAATGTAGCTATTTATACAATCTCATGGAACAATCAATCTAACTGAGGGCCTATAGAATATTTATTCTCTTTGTCTAGTTATTCAAACTCTCTTCACAAATGTCAATGAAATCAATTCGATAACCGGCCTTGTTAGAATCCTTGTTGACTGTTTATAATTAATGTTTATCACCTTTGGTGTTCACTTGCTTCATTTTAAAATCTAGAAGAATCTGCACAAGAAAAATAAAACGAGCCTTTCCTTTTGATTCACGGTTTATTCGTTTCGCCTTTCATCTGAACATTTTATACCCTTCAAACCTCTCATATTTCCAAAGTTTTGTGGAAAATGATGGATCGTTATGTTGTGATGTCTTGTCCTTTTCCTCTCCCGTTCTTTTATACATAGCTGCCAAATGTCTCACACAGAGATACATCTTCTAGATAATGTAACATTGGATGTCAAGTTTCCGATTGGCAGAACACCCTCTTGGCTGAATCTTCCTGTTCTGCCAGCAGCAGGAAACATGGCAGGTGCAGGAACTGAATTTGGCTTGAGGTCAAAAATCAGTTTCTCAATGGCAGGATGAAATTTATGAATTCTGTTCTCTGGACTTGAAAGGCAGACCAATCTGATCAAAAGGGTAAGTCCTTGTGCAGCCATAGTACACATGCATGCTCCTTAATGGGCCAGCTTGCCAGAATCAAATTCCCCTGCAAATTAAGCTTCACATTGGTCAGAAATTTGAACATGCACATTCAAAACTGAACATAAGTTACCGTGCTCCTAATGAGATAGAATTCTTCCTGATTACTGAGTTGCCACTGCATTGCCTTCTTGGGAAGCATCTGTAAGTGCAAGCCTATGCTTCAAACAGAGTGCTGGGAGAATGTGAAGTATAAGCAAAAACAGGAGGTAGGAGCAAGGGGATGGTAGGGAAGTGTTGACACAGTAAGAAGTCTCACAACACCAGGTTAAAGTCTAACCAATTTAGCCTGGTATTGTGAGACTTCTTACTGTGTTTACCCCAGTCCAACGCCAGCATCTCCACATCAGGGAAAGGTTGAGCAGTGCTGGGGTAATGTTGAAGGACAGTGCAGATTGTCCAGGGAGGGATAAGATCAACATTAATTGAAGTTGCAATAACAGATACCCCTTCCAGAAAATTCATTACTATTTGCTTCCATGAAGACATCAGTTATGTCGATAATACATCGATCAAGTACTTCAGTGCTTCTGGGTGTAAAAACATTTCTTGATAACACTGACAGGTGGAATGTCTCCACTCCTCAAGTGATCCATGTGTTTACTCCACTCACCTGATGAAGGAGGCATGCTCCGAAATCTCCTGATTCCAAATAAACCTGTGTTTACAGAGAGGGATACAGCACTGATTCCTCAGGGATCAGTGCTGGGATCTTCGTTGTTTGTAATATATATAAATGGTTTGGAGGAAAATGTGACGGGAATGATCAGTAAGTTTACGGACGACACAAATGCCGATGGGTTTGCAGATAGTGATGAGGACCATCAGAGGATACAGCAGGATATAGATCAGTTGGAGACTTGGGCAGAGAGATGGCAGATGGAGTTTAATCTGGTCAAATATGAAATAATGCATTTTGGAAGGTCTAATATAGATAGGAAATATACAGTAAATGGTAGAACCCTTAAGGGTATTGATAGGCAAAAGAATCTGGGTGTACAGGTGCACAGGTCACTGAAAGTGGCAACGCAGGTGGAGAAGGTAGTCAAGAAGGCATACGGCATGCTTGTCTTCGTGGCCGGGGTATTGAGATTAAACATTGGCAAGTCATGTTGCAGTTTTATAGAACCTTAGTGAGGCCACACTTGGAATATAGAGTTCAATTCTGGTCGCCACACTACCAGAAGAATGTGGACGCTTTGGAGAGGTACAGAAAAGATTTACCAGGATGCTGCCTGGTATGGAGGGCATTAGCTATGAGGAGAGGTTGCAGAAACTTGGTTTGTTCTCACTGGAGCGACGGAGGTTGAGGGGAGGCCTGATAGAAGATTATGAGAGGCATGGACAGAGTAGATAGTCAGAAGCTTTTTCCCAAGGTGGAGGAGTCAGTTACTAGTGGGCATAGGTTTAAGGTGCAAGGGACAAGATTTAAAGGAGATGTACAAGGCAGATTTTTTACACAGAGAGTAGTGGGTGCTTGGAACTCGTTGCCGGGGCAGGTAGTGGAAGCGGATACAGTAGTGACTTTTAAGGGGCAGCTTGACAAGTACATGAGTAGGATGGGAATAGAGGGATATGGTCCCCAGAAAAGTAGGAGATTTTAGTTCAGTTGAGCAGCATGTTCAGTGCAGGCTTGGTGGGCCGAAGGGCCTGGTCCTGTACTGTAATTTTCTTTGTTCTTTGATTTATCCTTCCACATCTACTTAGTATGAGGGGTCTGTCTCAGAGACAATAATTCCTGGATCCAATTTGATCCAAAGTTTTATATTATGTGCTAAATGTTGGTTTTTTATGTTGCTGTGGTGATAGCTTATTGATGAGATCTTGAAGCATGTGCGCTTATTTGGTAGGCATTAACTATGTACAGTTCCAGATATGGTCTCGCATGGAACTGTTCCTTGCAGACATGCTGCTTATTAAGTTTTAGTTCTGGACTGTCCTCTAATCATGTGACTACACAAATCACTCTATGAGCGGTGCCACTCTCCCACATTGATCCTTGCTCTGCCGAGCTCCCTTCATTATAATGCATGCAGGCACATATCATCACAATGCAATAATGTTTTGTGTTTCAACAGTTATTTCACAATCTTTGTCTGTGGCATGTGAAGGAATGGTTGTGCTACTCTGTTTCTGGTACTTGGGTCATGTAATGAAGTTTCTTCTCTATTCAGCATTTCAATTCAGTATCTTTTTCATCAATTATTTTATTATATTGGTTCTTGTGATTTTTCTCTTAGTTGTGACCATTTTAGCAAGCTTCTTCTGATATGTGATCTTGGGAGGGATAGTGCAAGGTGTCCAGGGAAGGATAGTGTCTGGGAAGGTCAGTGTCCAAGGGGAGCATAGTATCCAGGGAGAGATAGTATCCAGGGAGGGGTAGTGTCTGGGGATGGATAGTATCCAGGGAGGGGTAGTGTTTGGGGAGAGATAGTATCCAGGGAGGGATATTGTTTGGAGAGGGATTGAGCCCAGAGAGGGAGTATGTCTGAGAGGGATAGTGTCTGTGGAGGAATAGTGTCTGAGGTAGGTATAGTGTCTGGGGAGGGACAATATCCAGGGAGGGATAGTGTCTGGGGAGGAATAGTGTCCAGAAGGGATAGTGTCTGGGGAGGGATAATGTCCAGGGATGGATAGAGTCCGGGGAGAAATAGTGTTCTTGAGGGATAGTGTCCGGGAGGGAAAGTGTCTGGGGAGACAGTGTCTGGGGAGGGATATGAACAGATGCCCTGCAATGGAAAGAAGACTTAGAGTGTGGAATGCCTGGTGTACATTCAGTGTAGATGTCCCATCTACTGTGAATGCTGCAACTCTTTCCTGACATTCCATACTCTCACACACAGGGCCTGCTGCCTGTATGCCTATCAGTCTGCAATGATAATAGACAGTGCGCTTACCCTGTCAAAGTGGGTGTCACAGGCACGAGCTTCGCAGTGACCTCTGTCCAGCTTCCCATGGCCAAATGGAAGGGCTGTCTGCTGCCATCCCAGAGATACAGGATCTACTGCTTTGCTAACAGTGAGGAAGAGGGTCTCTCAGGAATCCTTGATAAACTGTGGGATCACTCGTTGTTTGGCCTGGAATGACTAATTCAGAACTCCTGGCATACAGAGAATGAATGACTATTCGGGTGACATTAAGTATGCTCATCCCTAGCACAGGATTCAGAAAGCTCCTCGTAGATGTGTAGGTAATGAGCTGAACGACACACAGTTGTGTGAGGTCTGCTGTCCCACCCCACAGTGAAAATCACCTTGATTTCCGCATCCAACATCAAGTGTAGGCTTCTGAATGGAAGGTTCCAGCCTATATTTCAGTAAATGATCATTTGCATGCTGTACTGATTTGCATATTATACTGGTTTGATCCTGTACAAAATACAAGCGTTGACAAAGTTTTCACTTCTGTATTGCACCTTGGTTTTAAATTCTGCTGAGGTATGTGAACCCACGTGATGCAATTAACAAATAATAAGCTTGCTGAAAGTCTGGCGCGCAAGCAGTAAACATGGGGCAGGCTGACAGTCTGATACTTTGCAATGAAATTCGGAGCCAATTACCAGGCCTACAGCGTTGGGTAGTTACAGTTTCTGAGGCTCTTTAAAGTGCAAAGTATTATCTGGTTTCTATTCCCAAGTCCTACAGGTTGATCACTCTGAGCCTGAATGTTGCATCTTGCATTCTGGGAAGTGTGCCCGGATACCTACCTGCAGCACATCCATTTCACATCAAGCGGAAAATTGGACACAATTTGACCATCATTTCTATATTTGTTTCCACGACGTTTTCAATCCTCTCATTCTCGTCTATTCCGCCTGCTTCAAAGTGATTTTTTTTAACATTAGAAATGGCTTGAAAGATATTGCTGTCCTCCTGTATTGCACTGTCGCTGCACAAACTCCAATGACATGCGAGCGTGATTAAGTTATAGCTTGGGCCTGGTTTTCCTCCATTATCTTAAATCAAATCAGGGGAGATATTAGGCAGGAAATCAGTGGTAGGGCTCACTATTGCATTCTTAGTCCGACATCAATTGACTTCCTTCGCTCCCACTCCACACCCTCTCCCTCCCAATGTGGAAGATCGTTCGTCTCCGCTTGCTGCATGTTAAGTAAAAAGGCAGGTTTGCTGGCCACCCTCTTCCCATGACTTCTGCCAGCACTATCCCACAATTCTCCTGGAGATGCTTGGGAAGTAGTTTTTGTGGTGGTGTCAAATAGCCAATTAGGAGGGAGAGGGCCTAATACTGGACAAGTTGTCCTCTCTTCGAGCCTCAGTAAGTCAGTTTTGTGCTCAGCAGAGGTAAATGCTCAAAACAATACCTCCATAAACTCTAGGAACTTTCTGTCCTCTTGACCTGCTTCTCTTCAGCTGGTGCAAGGGCTGTCCTATTGTACTGTTGCTCAGATCTTCGGGCCTTGTAGTGGTAGGTTCCTTCGGTGACTGGGTTCTCAAGAGGAGTGCATCCTGAATATTTAGTGAACACTCAAATCTGGACAATGGATCACGGTCTCAGCGTGGTTGGGACTGCAATAGCAGCAGGGGGAAAATCTAGGCTTGTGTCTTCGGCTGAACTTAAGAACATAAGAATTAGGAGCAGGAATCGAGCCCATTCAATAAGATCATGGCTGATCTTTTTGTGGTCTCACCATAACCCTTAATTATTTTACTGTTCAAAAATGTATCTATCCTTGCCTTAAAAAGCATCAATGAGGTAGCTTCAATTGCTTCACTGAGCAGGAAATTCCACAGATTCACAACCCTCTGTATGAAGAAGTTCCTCCTCAACTCAGTCCTAAATCTGCTCCCCCTTATTTTGAGGCCATGTCCCCTAGTTCTAGCTTTATCCGCCAGTGGAAACAACTTCCCTGCTTCTATCTTATCTATTCCCTTCATAATCTTATATGTTTCTATATGATCTCCCTTCATTATTCTGAATTCCAATGAGCCCCAGTCTAGGCCCAGTTCTGATCGAGTTAAAAGCCTTCATTTATACCTATCAAATGTACAAAAGCTAAGGATCTCACTAAAGTATGCCTATAACAGCATTATAATTTATACATTCGTTTCAATTTGTTTTCCTCAAAGTTTTGTGGTCATCAAGTCAGTGCTGATGAATAAAATATGTCTCTGCTTTTCTAAAGTTAAATATTCCTTGTTCAAGTACAGTGTAAGTTGGATTCTTAAATAAAAGCTCCCTCATGCATTAATACACCCTGAGCTGAACTCAATCATCTTGCATCGCATTAACATTTCAATTTTCCACAACATCTAACCATGTGACTTGCTTAAGTGGGAGAAGGTAATTAGCCCTTGAATTATGTATAGATTTATGATGGGGATGCATGCTCACTAAAACTGAACTTCTGTTGATAGATTTATTTCAGTCAGGAAGTTTCACAGAAGAATCATAGAATTCCCACAGTGCAGAAAGGAGCCTTTCAGCACCAACCACAATCCCACACAGGTCCTATTACTTTAACCCCACACATTTACCCTCCTAATAAATACCCTGACACTAGGAGTAATTTAGCATAACCAATCAATCAAACCCGCATGTTTTTCGGACCTGGGGGGGGGAGCGGGTGTGGTGGTGGTGTGGGGCAGGAACCGGAGCATCTAGAAAGTTAAAGTTAATTTATTAGAGTGTAAGCAAATAGGCTTACATTCTCACTGCAATGAGTCTACTGTGAAAATCCTCTAGTCACTACACTCTAGCACCTGTTCCAATACATTGAGGGAGAAATTAGCGTGGCCTATCCACCTAACCTGCACATCTTTGAGTATGGGGGGAAACCAGAGCACCCAGAGGAAGCCCATGTAGATACGGGGAGAATGTGCAAACTCCACACAGACCCAAGCCGGAAATTGAACCCAGGTCCCTGGTGCTATGAGGCAGCAGTACTCACCGCTGTGCCATCCCTTGTGCCAGAATTTTCCCACCAGCCCTGTGGACTCAGTTTTGGTAGTGGGAGAGTGGGAGAGATTGGAACCGAGCACATTGGGCTGGCACCTCTATATCCCCAATACGATCCAGCTGCCATGGCTCATTCCTGGAGCTGGGTAACCAGTCACATCAGCTAAATCAGCAGTGAGTAGACACTCCAGATAATTAACAGGGAAATGATTCAGTATTCTGCCAATTTGGTTAAACGTTTTAAACTGCATTTGTGATTTGGGTTCTGTTTTAGGCACCATCCCTTTAAGGCACTGTTCCTTTAATTTGTCCCCCTGTTTATTTGATTTAGTTTAATTGGAATTTGATTGGTCCAAAATAGGAATAATCTTCCAATGCAATGAAATGGTCCAGAGCTATATTTAGCAGCTACTGCGATAGGTTCCCACATCAGGCTCAAAGGTTTCCGATGCTGTTTGGGTGGAGATCAGTCAGTTGTTTGCAATTTTCCAGCAGCTGACCAAATAGCAACGGAGAGCTGCAGAGGCTGAGCAATGAGTTTTCAATGTTTATTCGTATCACAAATAGGTTTACATTAATACTGCAATGAAGTTACTGTGAAAATCCCCCAGTCACCACAGTCCGGTGCATATTCGGGTACATTGAGGGAGAATTTAGCATGGCTGGTGCACCTGACTGGCATGTCTTTCAGACTGTGGGAGGAAACCGGAACATCTGGAGAAAGCCCACGGAGACACAAGGAGAATGTGCAGACTCCATACAGACAGTGACCCAAGCCGGGAATCGAACCTGCGTCCCTGGCGCCATGAGGCAGAAGTGATAATGAGAGCATGGAGGCAGGATAAGACACAGCAAAGATAGAATCAAGTGACACCATGGCAACTGCTGCTACTGTATTTAAAGGACTGCTTGCCCTGAATTGAATGGTGACTACCTCTCTCTCTGGAAAACTGCAACCATAATGGGAAAAGGGAGACCCTGGTGGCTCCACAGTTCAGCAATGCCTCCCTGCAGGTTCTCCTCCAGGCTGCGAGGACCTGCATCTGGCAACATGTGGGTTGCATTTGATGGAGAGGGAATGGCCACTCACCCAATAATATCAAACAGCAGCACGGCTCAGCAAAATCATGGCTGCAATTGCAGTGAGATGCTTCTTTCTGCCATCACTCACCCTCCCTTCATCCAACCCCCATCCCGGCCCCCACGCATACCACATTCAGACAAGGTTCCTTGTGAGGGGCTATATGTAGGAGGCAATAGGGAGTTCCTATCATGCACGGCTGGCCTGCCACCAGCATTAGTTCTGAGCTAGTCTCCATGGGGAAATGAATAGTGTTCATCTGTGTACTTGCAAGAAAAGACCGTCCATACATAAAGGAATGGACCACAGCAGGTGGAATGGTACCATTTCTGTCCATTCTGCACCCGATGGAGGAGGAGACTTCAAAGCTCACGGGGTGATATGCTGGCTGATGGCGAGGCAAAATATCAGCCAAGCGTGTGAATGCACAAATGAAGGGGAAGAGGGGAAACTCTGTTGCGCACACGGCATGTGTGTCCAACATGGGTCAAAAGAATTGTTGAGGTTTTGTTGGGCTGGAGTTAATGGAGGCGTACAATGTCACTGTAGTGGCAGATCTAATAAAAGGCTGCTCCCAATGTGTCAAGTTTCTTACAATAGGTATTGGATCACCAGTGGAATCAATTACTTTTTCCAAAGATTTGAACCCTATGTAATGCAATCAGCAGGATACAATGGCAAGTGTGAAATTCATCCATATTTCTGACCCTTTTTAGCCTCAGTGGTGACCTTGCCCAGGCCTTGGGTTAAAATTGCAGTAAAGGCTATTGATCTGTAAATTTACAGAAGACCTTGCTGACTTCCGACTGGTGTTTACTCTGTCTGCTCAATAGATCAGATTACAACCAGTGGGAAGACGGTGGGATCACTCCCTGTGACTATTTTAACTGCATGTTTACAACGTTGTAAAAATAGGGTTACAATGCTTTTGCTCTTTGAGATCACGATCGAAGCTCAACCAGTGTATCGGAAAATAGGAACGATATCTCAGTGCATCACTGGGCTCATAATTTACTTTCAGTCTGAAAAGTTTCCATTTATAGCTAACCTCTGTTTCCTGTTTTTCAACTAATTCTCTACCCAGTGCCACATGTCATCTTTACCAGGTTGCACTAATATTCAGAGCTGCATGAAAAAGAAAATCCACTTGTGATCTCGGTGCTGTATAATTCAATGTCAATTTTCTGAAAATCTAAGAAATTTAAGACTAGCCACATTTCCTCGTTTGCTGTATAAACAGTGCCTTCAAAATGATCAGAAGATGAATTGAAACCTCTTTCCTCATATCCATGTAAACTGTCCTTTGAAATGCTTTTGTTCTTGTAATTCACCTCTCAAAATTGTTTTGGTCTTCCTCTAAAACTCAGGTAAGGTGCACTCCCTGAAGGACAATTTTTCTCCATTTAAGAGAACCAATTGGTCTGGAGAGACTTGTGGGGCCACCACTTTGCATCAAGCATGAGGCAAGGAGGCTGGCACCCAAGAACTACCATAGCCAATCTGGACTTGGCAGTCTTGGCATTATACAACGTTGCATTCTAGCAATCTGAGTTAACCGGCCCCACTCTAGACCAAATACTAAACTTAATAACTGTAATATCCTTCCCCCTTACAGGATGGCACGGCAGCACAGTGGTTAGTGCTGCTAACTGAGAGCGTCAGGGTTTGGTTCCTGCCTAGGTCGCTGTCCGCGTGGAGCCTGCATGTTCTCTCTTTGTCCGGGTGCTCCGGTTTCCTCCCACACTCCTCAGATGTGTGAGTTAGATGGATTGACCATGCTAAATTGCCCCTTCGTGTCAGGGGGACTAGCTCAGGTAAATGCATGGGGTTATGGGGATAGGATCTGGTTGGGATTGTGGTTAGTGCAGAATCAATGGGCCGAATGGTCTCTCTGTGCACTGTGGGATTCTATGATTCTTTGCCAAGGTAGTAACTTGTTCTTATGTTTTGCCTTTAGAGAGCACTGACCTCTGTTCTGTTATTGACACATTCTGCCGGCTATACCTCACACCATTATTAGCATCTGCTTTAGTCTTTAACACTAACATTACCATGCCTTTTGTCATGGGTCCATGACATCTTTGTCAAGTTTCTCCTGAGTTCCCATCTATCCCTGACCTTCTATGTTGCTCCACCCAGTCTCTTCAACTATATAAAACCCGTCACACTTTTACCTCTCTTCAGCACTGAAGAGGAGTCATATGGGCTTGAAACATTTCTCTCTCCACAGATGCTGCCAGACCTGCTGGGTTTTGTTACCCAGCATTTTCTGTTATATACAACAGCAAGATGTACCTTTATGCAAATAATGCTGCTATATTAGTCAATTTTCAATTCTCAGGAATCTCCTCTGAACTTAATTAACTTACAAAAATGTTAGTGAGAGTTCACTAACTCCATTCCCCAACTCCTTTCAATCTTAATATGGTGCAAACAAATTATGCTTGTCCTCCTGTATGATTTGTACAGAGTCAGAGCTAATTAGATGTGGGTGGATACTCTGAGGTACTACTTACATTTGCTATAATTGTATAGCTGCAGTTATTCCGTACCCAATTACCTACCTTCCTTGGTTTCTATGTGCAATATTAATAGCCACGTGGGAAATTAAATTCTAATTGATACCTCTCATTTGTTGGAAAATTTATATTTCTGATCAGGTTTAGAAGCGTTATTGGTCATGAGATGTCAGCATTGTTGGCAAGGCTGTCATTTATCGCTCATCATTAATGGCCCTTGAGAAGGTGGTGGTGAACCACTTCCTTGAACTAGGAAGGGCATCTATGTGTGGAGCCAGAGGAAATAGGCAATGTATTAAATGAGTACTTTGTGTCAGTATTCACCAAAGAGAAGGGTTTGGTGGGTGATGAATCTGGGAAAGGATGCGTAGATAGTTTGAGTCATGTTGAGATCAAAAAGGAGGAGGTATTGGGGTTCTTGAGAAACACTAAAGTGGACGAGTCCCCAGGACCTAATGGGATATACCCCAGAATATTGAGAAAGGCAAGGGAGGAAATTGTTGGGGCCTTGAGAGAAATCTTTGTATCCTCACTGACCACAGAAGTCCCAGAGGATTGCAGAATAGCCAATGTTGTTTCTTTATTTAAGAAGAGTAGCAAGAATAATGCACGTAATTACAGGCCAATGAGCCTTTCGTCAGTGGTAAAGAAATTATTGGAGAGGATTCTTCAAGACAGGATTTACTCCCACTTGGAAATAAATGGACATGTTAGCGAGAGGCAACATATGAAGGGGAGGTCATGTCTCACTAACTTGATCGAGTTTTTCAAGGAAGTGACAAAGATGATTGATGAGGGGTAGGGCAGTAGATGTTGTCTACATGGACTTCAATAAGGCCTTTGACAAGGTCCCCTATGGTGGACTGGCGCAGAAGGTGAAGGGATCAGAGGTGAGCTGGCAAGATGGATACAGAACTGACTTGGTCATAGAGGACAGAGGGTAGCAGTGGAAGGGTGCGTTTCTGAATGGAGGACTGTGACTAGTGGCGTTCCTCAGGGATCAGTGCTGGCACCTTTGCTGTTTGTAATATATATAAATGATTTGGAGGAAAATATAACTGGTTTGATTAGTAAGTTTGCGGACGATGCAAAGGTTGGTGGAGTTGTGGATGTCAAAGGATGCAGAAGGATATAGATCGGTCAGAAACTTGGGCGGAGAGATGGCAGATGAAGTTTTATCTGGACAAATGTGAATTAATGCATTTTGGAAGGTCTAATACAGAAGGAAAATATATAATAAATGGCAGAACCCTTAAAAGTATTGATAGGCAGAGGGATCTGGGTGTACAGGTACACAGATGGAGAAGGTGGTCAAGAAAGCATACAGCATGCTTGCCTTCATTGGCTGGGGCATTGAGTTTAAAAATTGTCAAGTCGCATTGCAGCTTTATATACCTTGGTTAGGCCACATTTGGAATATAGTGTACAATTCTGGTCACTACACTACCAGAAGGATGTGGGGGTTTTGGAAAGTTTATAGAAAAGAATTACCAGGATATTGCCAGATATGGAAGGCATTAGCGATGAGGAGAGGTTGGAGAAACATGGTTTGTTCTCATTGCAATGATGGAGGTTGAGGGGTGGTCTGATCGAAGTCTACAAGATTATGAGGAGCATGGACAGAGTGGATAGTCAGAAGCTTTTTCTCAGGTGGAAGAGTCAATTACTAGGGGGCATAGGTTTAAGGTGCGAGGGGCAATGTGTAAAGGAGATATAGAAGTCAGGCTTTTTACACGGAGGATGGTGAGTGCCTGGAACCCGCTGCTGAGGGAGGTCATGGAAGTAGATACGATAGTGACTTTTCAGGGGCATCTTGAAAAATGCATGAATAGGATGGGATTGGAGGGAAATGGTCCCCGGAGGATAGGGGGGTTTTCGTTCAGTCAGGCAGCACGGTTGGTGCAGGCTTGGAGGGCTGAAGGGTCTGTAATTTTCTTTGTTCTTTGTATTGCATTCCATGTGGAGCAGGTATGCCCACAGAGCTGTTAGTAGGGCTGGGGGATGCAGGGGGAGGGGGGGGGGGAGGTAGAGCGGGAGGGGGTGTACTTTTGGATTTTCTTTCAGCAACATTTAAAGGACAGTGATATGCTTCCAAGTCAGGGGGGCTTTGATGGATTTGGATGATGGTGTTCCCATGCACTAGCTGCCCTTTAGGTGCCAAAATTTGCAGGTTTGAAGGCACTACCAAAGGAGACTGATGAGTGTATCTCATGGAACTTCACAGTTCAACAGGCCCATAGAAACCATTTCTGAATACAAAGGAAATCAGAATTACTGTGCTGAAGCCCAGGCGTTTACAACTCCAGGCCCTTAGTTCTATTTGAGTGAGAGGCAGCCCTCTTGATTACATTGGAAATCAAGCAACACACTTAGATGACAGCCACAATTGTCAGCACGTCTCCTGTGGCCTTTGTCAAAGTGAAAATGTATGTCCTAATTAAAGCTGCATTCCCCACTCTCAATACTGGTTAAAAAAAAAGCTTCAAAATATTTTGCTAGAAGAGCATGAAGAACATAAGCAATTAAAAAAAAATAAGAGCAGGAGTAGGCCTCGAGCCTGCTGCATAACTAAATAAGGTTATGATAGACCAGATTGCCTTCATCTTCACTGGCCCCCCCATGATCCTTGACTTGCTTATCGATCAAAATTTTAACCCAACCTTGATTATATTCAATGACACAGCCTCCACTGTTCACTTGAAAATAAAATTCCAAAAACTAATGCCACACTGAGAAAAGAAATTCCTCCCCATCTCCATTATTTTGAAAATGTGTCTTCTAATTCTGGTTTCCTGGACGAGGGGAAATACCTCTTAGTAATTACTCGGTCAAACCTCCAAGTCATATATGTTTCAATTAGATCAAACCTCATTTTTTTAAACTCCAATAAGTAAAGGTGAAGCCTCAACCTTTCCTCATGAAACAAACCCAACATCCCAGGAATCAGCCTAGTGAACCCCTTCTGGACTGCTTCCATTGCACATGTATCCCTCTTTCAGTAAAAGAGAGGTGATGGTCTAATGGTATTATCACTAGACTACTCCATCCAGAAACTCAGCGGCATGGTGGCACAGTGGCTAACATTGCTGCCTTACCACGCCAGGTTCCCAGGCTCAGTTCCGACCTCGGGTCACCGACTGTGTGGAATCTGCACGTTCTCCCCATGGGTTTCCTCCAGATGCTCCAGGTTCCTCCTACAGTCCAAAAGTATACAGGTTAGATCGATTGGCCATGTTAAATTGACCCTAGTGTCAGGGGGATTAGCCAGGTTCGACGCCTGGAGTTGTGGGAATAGGGCCTGGGTGGACGGCGCAGACTCGGTGGGCCGAATGGCCTTCTTCTGTACTGCAGGGATTCTATGATTCTAATGCTTTGGGGACCCAGGTTCAAATCCCACCATGGCAGATGGTGGAATTTGAATTCAATAAAAAATGTCTGGAATTAAGTAACGACTGATGACCATGAAACCATTGTGGATTGCGGGCAAAACCAATCTGGTTCACTAATGTCCTTTAGGGAAGGAAATCTACCCATCTTACCTAGCCTGGCCTACATGTCTCTCCAGAGCCACAGCAACTTGGTTGACTCTCAGCTGCCCTCAGGCAACTTGCCAGCCAGCGATGTCCGTGCCCCACAAATGAATTAAAAAAAACTATCCAGCTTTTTTATTCATTCATGGAATGTGGGCATTGCTGACCCAGCAATTATTACCCATTCCTGAGGACAGGTAAGATGGGAGATTTCCTTCCCTAAAGGGCGTTAGTGAACGAAATGGGTTCTTACATCAATGGTTTAATGGTCATCATTGGAATTTTAATTCTAGATTTTTATTGAATTCACATTTCACCTTCTGCCATGGTAGGATTTGAACCCAGGTCTACCAGAGCATTACCCTAAGTCTTCTGGATTACTATTCCAGCGACAATACGATTACACCACATCCCAGTACTCCAAGACATGGCCTTGTCTAAGGAATGTGTGAATAGACTGCCTCTGGATTTTGTGAAGTATCTCTGGGTGTCCTGGTTGAAGAAGTCAGAGTGAGGAGGGAGGTAATGACATCAGCATCCTAATTGCATCATGGGGCCCTGATTGAAATCTTTTCATAAGGCCCTTTCCCAACTCGCAGCCCTCAGAAGGTACATGGTTAAAAAGGTGGCAAGTGAGAATGCATTGGAAATACTGCAGTAAATGCCCACTCACCAAACCACCCACACAAGTCCTGTTCAGAGGGTAGGATTAAAATTGGGCCTTTAATCTTTTTTTCCCACTGTGCCTCCAGAAGCAGATTAACAGAACCTTTAAAGCAAGCATCCAAATTAGCAGTCAGACAAACATTCAGTAACCACAGCATGCTCCAGTCTGAAAATCACTTCTCTGTAATGTCAAGGAAGGAATTACAAAAACTCCAAGCACTTATTCCTTTTTGATCTCTGTTCTCTTTTCTGATACCTGGGATACAAAGGGGGGAGGGGGTGCATTATGATAATCGTGACAAAAGGGGATCATTATTTCCACCAAACATTGGTCGGTGTATATAGCAATTAGCTTTAAATTCCATTTTCAACAGTAGTGTTTTTTATATAGCTGGCAATTTCAGTACTGAACTGGTCAGATCACTTTGTCAACTTAATGATTAATTCTGATATTGGCCACAAATGTACAGGCTACAGTCACATCTGAGTCCTGCGGAATATACAATGCATATCCTGCAAAGTTCTTCCTTGTTGTGACACAGCCTCATGAACCTTAGTCTGTCTGTTCCATTTTCCTGTTCTGGTTCACATAATGCAATTAAGTCCCACAGAACATTGTGTTCATTGCACTTTAATGATTTTCCTTGCCTGCCAAAGATAAACATATTGTCCGGCAACTTGCAGCATGAATTGTAAAATGGATATTATGCGCGCTCACAAGTATTAGTGTAACACTGGCTGAGCCGGTTACTCGAATACTCACACATTAAACACAATGCTCATTTACCAAATGCAAGACACTCAGTGCAGCTGGAATAAAAGATTAAATACAATCATCGCAGAAATAAACATTATAACATCATGATATATTTTTTAAAAAGGGAAAATCCAACAAATGATTGGTTCAGCAGCAACGATAACAGAGGCCAAACTTTGCAATCAGAATAGCAAGGAGGTTAATAGTCATTGTTATTTACATACTAATTGTTCAACAGTTTCAGACAGATACACGAATACCCACTAGCCAAAGTTGCTGGCCATGTTGTGTCTCTCCAATATTTTTGCAAATACTGCATCTCACTATCTGTCTGCTCATTGAAATAAATTCAATGGTGCAAAGTTGCAGAATTTGCTCATTAGATGATTTCCAACTCAATTTTCAAATATTTATTTCACAAGAAGCGTAGCGAGGTGGGAGGCGGGGGGCCCTGGGGGGGCGGGGGGGGGGGGGTGGTGTGTGGAGTGGGAGCCATGCAAAGGTCCATTGACCTCAGGTTGGATTTTTCAGTTTTGGGGTGAGCGCGGCTGGAAAACCCCACCCAGTGTCTCAGTGTTGCTTCAGTCTAATTGGTTAAATAGGCCTCATTGTTTCTTGCCCTCTCAAAAAGGCTGCTGTGTTGGATTGACTCCAGGTAAGATGAAATCTAAGCTAAGAAGCCCGTGGAAACTGTGAAGTAAATGCCATTCATTTTCCACTGACACCGAGATCCAGGCCATTTCTTTTTACTTTACATTTCCATCCTTTTTTTTTCTATTTTTATCAAATACTTTTTCCTGTCTCTTTATTTCTCTTTCTGTGTGTGGTTTGGCATGAATTACCCACTTTAATTTGCATTTTCTTTAAAGTTGTTCCAATGTTCATTTCACAATCCATAAAGCTGACTGGCTAAGGAGGGGCACAGTTGCTTCCCCTGTTCCAGATGCCAGTTTCCCTCAACGCGTTATTATCAATTTGCACTTTCAGCAACTTATAGGCAAGGCATTTACTGAAGGGTGCAAGGACTGCAGCAAATTCTGGCCTAATACGTTGCTTTCCCTCAGGGCAGGATCTCCCATTACCGGAGTGATAATGCAAAGACCCAGGCTAGTGCTCTGGGCACGTCAGCTGGTGGAACTTAAAATTCAATTAATAAATCTGGAATTGAAAACTAGCCTCGGTAATTGTGGCCATGAAACCATCATGAACTGTTCTAAAAACTCATCTGGTTCACGAATGTCCTTTAGGGAAGGAAATTTGCTGCCCTTACCTGGTCTGGCCTACCTGTCTCTTCAGACCCACAACAACATGGTTGATTCTTAACAACTCTCTGAAATGGCTGCTATCAAGCCACTCAGTTCAAGAGCATTGATAGATGTCCAACATATTTGCTGGCCTGACCAGTGATGCGCACATCCCATGAAAGGATAAAGATATTCCTGAACACAACAGTCAAAAGAAGCCCCAACTTGAAGAGAACCTTTCTGCTGAATTGCATGGTCTAGATTTTCCACGTATTTGCAGGAGGGTTACCCCAACCTGCTGCCTTGTAGGGCAGTTTGGAGGCCAGAAATCTCATGTCCATGAAAGACAGTTTGGAGGTTAGAAAACTCATTCATCTTGTAGGGCGGTGTGGAGGTCAAACTGTTGTGCATCATTGGCTTGCCACTTCTGGGAACGAGGCTGATAGGGTAAATTTAGATCTTTGGATGGATGTCTGCAGGAGAATGATACCCAGGCTTAAAGGATTAACTTATGAGGACATGTTGCACAGGTTGTACAGCTGAACTAAACCATGTGGCCCAGTGATTTATAGCAGCTTCCTAAGCAGACCATAAACCCATTGGCGCTGTAGTTATATTTATTATGAACTTATAGTTGATGCTAAAGACTGAATTTTCATAGCCAGCCCAAAGGCAAGACAGAAGCAAGGAGGTGGAGTCCTGAAAATACCAATACCACCAGCATATCAGCTTCAGTGCCAGTAATGTTCACCACAGCACAAGGAGGGGTGGATAGCAATCCATCGCTTCCAAATTAAGGCAAATTAAAGTGGTTTAGGAGCTCATTAATAGTTTGCAAAGGTCAACAGAGGAATTTTTAAAGTGATGCATGATACTTATACTTTCTGATATGGGTCAGGTAAAGAGAGGTGGGTAAAGTGTAGTTGAGCCAGTCATGGCTGCCCCTGGGCATCACCCCCACTCCAACCATATGAAATGGTCAGTGAGGCAAAGGGGGAACTGGACACTGGTAAATAAGCGCCTTTGACACTGCACAGCTAACAGGGAGAATGGGCACTCAGCGCCCAGGCTTGGAATGTCATTGGCACCTTCTTGGCAGACAGAGGAGAAGGGGGACGATTGGATAGCCACTGCCCAGAAAGATGGTGTCAAATGGCCATGGAGCCATGACTGTTGGATCCTGGGCCCCATGGTAACAAGGGGATAAACCTTCCACAGAAATGATGGAATCCCAAATGGCAGGTGAGAATGGGACAGCAAAGAGGGACAGGAAGACAACTTAGCTCATACCCTCAACATGGGCCCAAAAACGGAGCCACCTGAAGATGAATGAGACCCAATGCTGTAGAAGAATTTTTTTTTGTGATGGAAACTAGAAGCAGGAGTAGGCCTTTAGACTCTTATGCCTGCTTGCCATCACTATGACCATGTCTGATCATCAAATTCTATATCCTGATCCTGCCTTCCCCCCATATCCCTTGATCCCTTTAGTCCCAAGAGCTATATCTAATTTTTCCTTGAAATCACACAACATTTTAGCCTCAACTACATTCAGTGGATGTGAATTCCACACATTCACCACCCTCTGGGTGAAGAAACTCCTCCTCACTTCGGTTCTAAAAGGTTTACCCTTTATCCTCAAACTCTGATCCCTAGTTCTCCATTGGGAACATTCTTTCTGAATCTACTCTGTCTAATCCTGTTAGAATTTTATAAGGTTCTATGAGATCCCCTTTCACTCTTTTAAACTCCAGTGAATATAAGTCTAACCAACTTAGTGCCTCCTCATATGACAGACCTGCCATCCCAAGAATCAGCTTGGTAAATATTCATTGCACTCCCTCTATATCAAGGACATCTTTCCTCAGAAAAAACATCAAAACTGCGCACAATACTCCAGGTGTGTTTGCCTTGAGCTGCGAAGTTGGCAGGTCACAAAATGCTTGCCTAACCTATCCCATGTAAATGCCCAATTGATATTAAGAAGAAGTTAATCTCAGTTAAGTTGTGCATGAATAGTTGCAACCATAGGTTCAGAGAAATAGGAAATTGGTTAATATGTTACAATCCATAAACATAATAGGTTTGTCAGTCTTATTTATTCCCTTTGAAGTCTTTGGCTTGAGAAAAACATGGAAAGTGTTAAGATATAATTGTACTGTCTGCCATTTAAAACATTAAAAACCTGCTGAATTTTTGATTAGCAAGTACGAAAGCAATTTTCTACATTTAGTTGGAAGAGAGAGCAAGAAACATTGGCACTGTGTGAATAGTATGTCACATACAACCTTTGTCAACTCAGATTGGCCCCAACAGCTTTTCCTCCTGCTGCTTAATTATTATGCTTTATTATTATACCTTGCTGATTGGGGTTAGACAAATGGGGCTGGATTTTATGGCTCCCATTAAGCATGTTTTCATTAGTGGGGGGATGCGTAAAGCTATGTTGGTTAGCTAGCCCACTCCCAAGCCATGCTTTCTAAAATAGGGGTGGGTATGGAGCCCACTAGGTTGTATGCCCTTAGGCCTATTGTGGCCCTTAACTGCCCAATTAAGTCATAGTCAAGGGCCTCAATCCACAGCCAATAGGATGAAACACTGGGCCAGACTGCAAAGGCCTTTTTAAAAATTGCTTTTTTGAAACGGCAGGAGAAAGTGGGAGTATAATGAGGGAGTGTCCTGCGTGCTTCAGAGGCACTTCCCCAAGGTGTCATCTAGACTTTGCTTCTCTTCAGCTGGCTTCCCAAGCAAAGCCCCCCAAATCTTGCTTGCCTCCCCTCCCCCCTCACTAGGGACTATGCATTTTCAACCTTGATAGTCTGGCACTTATCTCAGTTACCAGGCAGTCAAACCTATTAATAGCTCTTAAAATAGCTGAGAAACGTTATGCACGTCCTCAAGGTTCTCAAAGGTTAGGATCTCAGGATTACTACCTCGAGTCACATGCAAATTGGTTTAGGGTTGAGAGAATTAGAAAAGTTAACATGGCTAAAGGAGTGGTGTGGGAAAGAGAGATTCCATTTCATTAGGCATTGGCATCAGCATTGGAGCACGAGGGCTCTGTACCGTTGTTCACCTGAACTGATCTGGAACCAGTGTTCTAGAGCAGAAAGGATAAACAGAGCGGTCACAAGGACTTTAAACTGGGGGAAGGGAAGGGTAAAACTACAGGAAGTATAACGATTAATGGAAAGCAAAGCAGCAGGTTAGCATGTGGGCAGAAGGTTCCAACTACATCAAAAATCAAGAAAAAAGCTAAAAGGAAGGCGATTATATTAATGGAGGTGTTAGAATTCAAAATGAAGGTACTAAAATTAGCATTAGAACACTTTATTTGAATGCTTGTAGCATTCGAAACAAGGTAAATGAGTTGATGGCACAAATCATCGTGAATGAGTGTGATTTGATGGCCATTGTAGAGACATGCTTGCAGAATGGTCATGACTGGGAGTTAAATATCCAGGGGTATCAAACTGTTCTGAAGGACCAACAGGAAGATAAGGGAGGCGGTGTAGCTCTGATATTTAATGATGATATCAGAGCGGTAGTGAGAGATGATATAGGTTCTATGGAAACAAAGGTTGAATCCATTTGGGTAGAAATTAGAAATAGTAAGGAGAAAAAGTCACTGATAGGCGTAGTTTAAAGGCCACTAAATAAATGCATCATGTTGGGGTGAGAAATAAACAAAGAAATAACTGCTGCATGTAAAACTGGTACAGCAATTATTATGGGGGATTTTAATTTACATGTTGATTGGCCAAACCAAGTCGGTCAAAGCAGCCTTGAGGAGGAGTTCATAGGATTTATCCATGATCGTTTTCTCAAACAGCATGTAATGGAACCTATAAGGGAGCAAGCTATCCTAGATCTGGTACTGTGTAATGAGACAGGAGTAATTAATGATCTTATAGTTAGGGATCCTCTTGGAAGAAGCAATCACAGTATGGTTGAATTTAAAATACAGATGGAGCGTGTGAAGGTAAAGTCCAATACCAGTGTCTTGTTCCTAAGCAAAGGAAGCTACAATGGGATGAGGGAGGTGGACTCCCTCATACAATGGGATGAGGGAAGTGGATTGGGAGCAGAGACTTTTTGGTGGGACCATTGAGGAACAGTGGAGGACTTTCAAAGGATTTTTCACAGTGCTCAGCAAAAATATATACCAGTGATAAGGAAGGACTGTAGAGAAAGAGATAATCAGCCATGGATATCTAAGGAAATAAAAGAGGGTATCAAATTGAAAGAAAATGCACGCAAAGCAGCAAAGATTAATGGGAAACTAGAGGATTGGGAAATCTTTAAAAGTCAACAGAAAGCCACAAAAATACTATAAAGAAAAGTAAGATGGATTATGAAATCAAACTAGCTCAGAATATAAAAACAGATAGCAAAAGTTTCTACAAATACATAAAACAAAAAAAGAGTGGCTAAAGTAAACATTGGTCTTTTAGAGGATGAGAAGGGGAATGTAATAACTGGAAATGAGGAAATTATTGAGGCATTGATCAGATATTTTTTGTCAGTCTTCACAGTGGAAGACACAAATAACATGCCAAAAATTGATGACAGGAGACTATGGCAAGTGAGGACCTGGAAACTATCATTATCATGAAAGAGATAGTGTTGGGCAAGCTAATGGGGCTAAAGGTAGACAAGAGTCTTGGTCCTGATGGAATGCATCCCAGTGTACTAAAAGTGATGGTGGGAGGAATAGCAAATGCTTTGGTGGTAATTTACCAAAATTCATTGGACCCTGGGGTGGTTCCTGCAGATTGGAAAACAGCAAATGTGATCCACTGTTAAAAAAGGAGGTAGACAAAAGGTGGGTAACTATAGGCTGGTTAGCTTAACTTCTGTAGTAGGGAATTTGCTTGAATCTATCATTAAGGAAGAAATAGCGAGACATCTGGATATAAATTGATTTGATTTGATTTATTTGATTTGATTTGATTTATTATTGTCACATATATTAACATAAGGTGAAAAAAGTATTATTTCTTGTGCACTATACCGACAAAACATAGCATTCATAGAGAAGGAAGCGAGAGAGAGTGCAGCATGTAGCGTTACAGTCATAGCTAGGGTTAGAGAAGGATCAACTTAATGCAAGGTAAATCCATTCAAAATTCTGACAGCAGCAGAGAAGAAATTGTTTTTGGTACGTGACATCAGATTTTGTATCTTTTTCCTGAAGGAAGAAGGTGGAAGAGAGAATGTCCAGGGTGCGTGGGGTCCTTAATTATGCTGGCTGCTTTGCCGAGCCAGCAGGAAGTGTAGACAGAGTCAATGGAAGGGAGGCTGGTTTGCATGATGGATTGGGCTACATTCATGATCGTTTGTAGTTTCTTGCAGCTTTGGCAGAGCAGGAGCCATAACCAAGCTGTGATACAACCAGAAAGAATGCTTTCTATGGTGTTTTTGTAAAAGTTGGTGAGAGTCGTAGCTGACATGCCAAATTTCCTTTGTCTTCTGAGGAAGTAAAGGCATTGATGGGCTTTCTTAACTGTAGTGTCGGCATGGGGGGAACCAGGGCAGGTTATTGGTGACCTGGACACCTAAAAACTTGAAGCTCTTGACCCTTTCTACTTCACCCCCATTGATGTAGACAGGGGCATGTTCTCCTCTATGCTTCCTGACATCGATGAGAATCTTCTTCATTTTATTGACATTGAGGGAGAGATTATTGCTGCTGCACCAGTTTATCAGATTCTCTATCTCATTCCTGTACTCTGTCTCGCCATTGTTTGAGATCCGGCCCACTATGACAGTGTTGTCAGCAAACTTGAAAATCGAATTAGAGGAGAATTTAGCCACACAGCCATAGGTGTATAAGGAGTGTAGTAGAGGGCTGAGAACACAGCCTTATGGGGCACCGGTGTTGAGGATGATTGTGGAGGAGGTATAGTTTCCTACCCTTACTGATTGTGCTCTGTGAGTTAGGAAGTTCAGAATCCAGTCGCTGAGGGAGGTGCCGAAACCCAGGCCACGGAGTTAGGAAATGAGTTTTGTGGGAATAATAGTATTGAAGCCTGAACTGTAGTCAATA
The DNA here is from genome assembly GCF_965287045.1 of Carcharhinus amblyrhynchos. Taxonomy (NCBI): domain Eukaryota; kingdom Metazoa; phylum Chordata; class Chondrichthyes; order Carcharhiniformes; family Carcharhinidae; genus Carcharhinus; species Carcharhinus amblyrhynchos. The sequence continues at coordinate 35,101,243 of NC_137334.1, forward strand.
AATAAGAGTCTGACATAGGCGTCCTTGTTATCTAGGTGTTCCAGGGGGTTGAGTACAGGGCCAGGGAGGTGGTGTCTGCTGTGGACCTGTTGCAGCAGTAGGCAAACTGTAGTGGATCCAGGTAGTCCAGGAGACTGGAATTGATTCATGCCGTGACTAATCTTTCGAAGCACTTCATAATGATGGATGTCAGAGTCACTGGCCAATAATCATTAAGACACGCTGCTTCGTTTCTCTTAGGAAGTGGGATGATGGTTGTCTTCTTGAAGCAGATAGGGACCTCAGATTGTTGTAAGGAGAGGTTGAAGATGTCTGTGAATACCTGCTCGGGCAGGACCTGAGTGCATGTCTGGGTATCCCATCCAGGCCAGTCGCTTTCCATGGGTTGACCTTCAAGAAAACTGCCCTGACATCTGCAATGGTGACCTCAAATATAGGTTCATCTAGGGCTTCCAGGGTGGTGGGCATGCTCTTGCTAACCTCTTGCTCAAAACAGGTGTAGAATGCATTGAGCTCATCAGGGAGATGTGTGTCAGAGCCAGCGATTTTACATGCCTTCATCTTGTAGCCTGTAATGTCTTGCAGACCTTGCCATCGTCGGTGGGAGTCGGTGTGGCTAGCCTGGGACTCTAGCTTGGTCCGGTATTGTCTTTTGGCATTTTGGATGGATCTCCTTAGATCATATCTGGCTTTCTTGTATAGATCAGTGTCGCCTGACTTAACGCCTCAGACGTGGACTTCAGCAAGCAATGGACATCCCTGTTCATCCATGGTTTCTGGTTGGGGAACTGCGGATTTGCTTCTTTGGTGCACAGTCTTCTACATATTTACTAATGAAGCCTGTTACTGTAGTGGTGTACTTGTTCGGGCTGGTTGCAGAGTTTTTAAATACCGAAAAGTCCACTGACTCCAAGCAGCCTCACAGGACATCATCTGATTCCTCAGACCAACATTGCACGACTCTCTTTGATGGATTCAGTTTTCGTTTGTAAGCCGGGAGCAGGAGCACAGCCTTGTGGACTGATTTGCTAAAGTGTGGGCAGGCGATAGAGCGGTACACATGTTTGATACTTGTGTAGCAGTGGTCGAGCCTATTTGAGCCTCTGGTGAAGTAGGAGACTTGTTGGTGGTAACTTGGTAGTACGCTCTTGAGCTTGGACTGATTGAAGCCCCCAGCCATGATAAACAAGGCCTCGGGACATTTCATCTCAAGGCTATTTATAATGCTATACATTTCATCCAGCGCAATCTTCATGCCCGCCCGGGGTGGGATGTAAACTGCCACCAGGATAAAGGAGGTGAAATCCCACGGAAGGTAGTAGGAGTGGCTTTTTAGCGTCAGGTATTCTAGGTCTGGGGAGCAGAAAGTTTCCACTGTTGTTACACCTAGGCATCATAATGTGTTGATTAGGAAGAATACCCCACCTCCCCTAGCCTTGCCTAAGGCTGCTATACGACCCATTAGATGGATTGAGAAGCCCTTTAGCTGTAGGGCACTGTCTGGTGAAGCAGGAATGAGCCATGTCTCCATGACACAGAGTACACAGTAGTCTCTCAGTTCTGAGCCCCTCAGTTGTCCCATTGGTAAGACGCAGCATGGGTTCATGAAGGACAGGTCATGTTTGATTAATTTGGTGGAATTCTTTGAGAACATTACACGTACAGTGGGCAAAGGGGAATCTGTGGATGTGGTGTATCTGGATTTCTACAAAGCATTTGACAAGGTGCCGCACCAAAAGCTGCTGCATAAGATAAAGGTGCACAGTGTTATGGGTAATGTATTAGCATGGATAGAAGATTGGTTAACTAACAGAAAGCAAAGAGTAGGGGTAAATGGGTGTCTTTCTGGCTGACGATCAATGACTAGTAGTGTGCCTCAGGGATCAGTTTTCAGACTGTAATCGTTTACGATTTACATAGATGATTTGGAGTTGGGGACCAAGTATAGTGTGTCAAAATTCGCAGGTGACACTAAGGTGAGTGTCAAAGCAAAGAATGCAGAGGACGCTGCAAAGGGATACAGAGAGTCTAAGTGAGTGGGCGAGGGTTTGGCAGATGGAGTACAATGTTGATAAATGTGAGGTCAACTATTTTGGTAGGAATAACAGCAAAATGGACTACTATTCATGTAGTAAAAAATTGCAGCATGCTGCTGTGCAGAAGGACCTGGGTGTCCTTGTGCATAAATCACAAAAAGTGATTTGCAGGTGCAGCAGGTAATTAAGAAGGCAACTGGAATTTTGTCATTCATTGCCAGAGGAATCGAGTTTAAAAAGAACAAGGTTATGTTGCAGCTGTGTAAGATACTGATGAGGCCAAATCGAGAGCACTGTGTAAAGTTTTGGTCTCCTTACTTGAGAAAGGATGTACTGGCACTGGAGGGAGTACAGAGGAGATTCATCAATTGATTCTGGAGTTGATAAGGTTGGCTTATGAGGAGACACTGAGTAGACTGGGGCTACACTCATTGGAATTCAGAAGATTGATGGGATAACTTACAGAAATGTATAAGATTATGAAGGGAATAGATAAGATAGAAGCAAGGAAGTTGTTTCCACTGGCAAGTGAAACCAGAACTAATGGGCATGGCCTTAAAATAAGGCACGGGGGGACAAAATTAGGGCTGAGTTGAGGAGGAACTTCTCCACACAAATGGTTGTAAATCTGTGGTGAAGCAGTTGAGGCTACCTCATTGAATGTTTTTAAGGCAAGGATAGATAAAGTCTTGAACAGTAAAGGAATTAAGAGTTATGGTGAGCGGGTGGGTAAGTGGAGCTGAGTCCATGAAGAGATCAGCCATGATCTTATTGAATGGCAGAGAAGGCTCGAGGGGCCAGAAGGCTTACTCCTGCTCTTAGTTTTTTATGTTATGGAACACAGGGTTCACAAAGCAAATAGCTCAAACTCAAAGAGTATGTGGAAACAATGGGATGTATTTTATATAGTGGGCAGGGAGGGGGCTTCATTGGGGGTTTAATGATGCACCGTTCACTGATAGAAAGATCTATCACCTGAATGGACGGACTTTGAAAAAGCCCAGTATCATGCTGTGAATGGCTGAGTGCCGCAGGGTTGGGAGGGAGGAAAGCAGGTGCCAAGGGAAGAGAACATGCAGGCTGGTATTTCCAGTGTGTTCCCAAATGGGAGCTGTATTAGGGAGTTGCTGACTTGTTAGAAATAAATATCAGTGGCAAATCAAGCAAAGAGTGTCTGGGCATCATGAAGGAGGGTCACCTAGACGTGAAAAGTTGGCTCTACTCTCTCTCCATAGGTTTTCCAGCATTTTTCTGTTTTTGTTTCAGATTCCAGTGTCTGCTTTTTTGAGTTTATCTCAGTCCCCAGATACATTTGTTTGTTTTATTTGAGCCCTGACTTTCAACCCACCCTGAAGCTAAAACGTAAAGTCTGCCTGGCCCATTTGCCTGCACGCTGACCATAAAAGCAGACAGGCAACATAAAAAGTTAATTGCTATGGAATTAATTTAAATTGGCTTCTTAATTGTCGGCAGTTGCACTTCTGACTCAAGCCTTCCGACCAAAAATTCACTCATGCCTGACATTTTCTCACACAATTATACACTTCTGGGTCAGTTGCACACCCACCTGAGCAACATAAAATTCTAGGCTTAGTCACTGAATAAAATAATTTTTAAGTATACTTGTTACTGTCACAAGTAAACTTACATTAACACTGCGGTAAAGGTCCTGTGAAAATCTCCTAATCGTTAAGCTCTGGAGCCTGTTCGGGCACTCTAACGGAGAATTTAGCATGGCCAATGAATCTAACCAGTGTATCTTCCGGACTGTGGGAGGACACTGGAGAACTTGGAGGAAACCCATGCGGACATGGAGAGAATGTGTACAGACAGTGACCCAAGCCAGGATGTATTTTGATCTTGTGTTTCCTGATAAAGAAAGAGAATTTTCTTGGTCTCCATAACCTCTATCTTAACCTTGGTGGAAAGTTGTCAAAGATTCTTTTGAAAAGCACAAACATTAAAAAAAAATAATTGATTCCAGTTTTCTTGGGTTTTGCTGATCTACCAGCAGTAAACCCTGTAGAAACACAATCTGTATTGCCAAAAGATCAATCTGTCCTTAATTATTCTTACCCTGTATCACATGCCTCATTACCAGCTAGTATAACATGGTTACCTACAATACAATGGAATGGTAATTTAGCAGCAGCACTTCAATATAAAACAAAATTGAACAAAAGCCAAAATATAAAGAATTTCACAAGCTATTAAAACCTGGGAATGATTGCATGTGATATTATTTGAATACGCAATGCTTCAACATAAAATTCCATTGTTGCTGTTTAAATGGAAGCATGAGTCCAATTAAAATAATTTCCAGCTTATGGCAGACAAAATGAATGACCTTCATTTTTAATTTGCTTGATCAATGTAGGAAATCCATGTCCTGTAGTTCTCCAATTTTGCTCAGAATTCAGTGGATGAAAGTTTATAGCTAAAGTAATTTTTAACAAGAAAAGCAGTGTTGACTTTTCAGAGAATAAAATGCCAAATAAGGATGGTCAATAAATGCTGTGTGAGCAATGCCAAAGATGAATAGTTTTCTTTAGAAGTTTCCTCATTCTACTGAATGATGCAGAAAGCTTGAGTGACTGAATGGCTCCCCTCCTGCTCTTTGTTCATATGTTTGTATGTTAGACCCATCAACCACATCTCTATTTGGTCTATCCCATCACTCCATAATTCTAAACACCTCTATTCTCTGCAGCGCAATGGCACATTGGTTAGCACGGCAGCCTAACAGCATTAGGGGCCCAGGTTCAATTCTCGACTTGGGTCACTGTCTGTGGGGAGTCTACATGCTCTGCATTCCTCCGGGTGCTATAGTTTCCTCCCACAATCCGAAAGATGTGCTGGTTAGGGACATTGGCCATGCTAATTTCTCCCTCAGTATATCCAAACAGATGCCGGAACATGGTGAATAGAGGATTTTCACAGTAACCTCATTGCAAGAAGCCTACTTGTGACACTAATAAATGAACTCTAAAGCATCCTCTACATTCCAATAACAAACATTCAATGCCCTCGAGCCTTTCCATATATCAGGCATCAACCTGACAGATTTGTGTTGTATCCTCTCTACAGCTGTAATATCATTCCAAAATATGGGGGACAATTCTCTGAGTGGGCTCCTCGCTGGATGCCAGTCTCTGCGAGTTTCCAGTTTCTGGTGTTGTCAGGTCTGCATTGGAAATCAGCATGGAGCTGACACAAATATTTAAATTGGCATTTAATCTCATTAGCCTCTCCTCCACTGTCAGGAGTTGTTCACTCCAGCAGCATTTACAATAGCTCCCCTTGAAACTGGTGGCCCAACACCACTGGAGTGAGGGAAGGCCATGGAGGGTCCCCCCCCCAGGAGGCCAGGGGTAAGAGTAGGTCCCTGGGCATTGCCAGCCTGCCAGTGCCAGCCTGGCCCACTGGCACTGCCCAAGGGGCAAAATGGCAATGTCCACTGGGCATCTGGCAGTGTCACAGAGGTGGAGCCAGAGGGGGCAGGGGCTATTGGGACCTATGGGGGTAGAGGGTCCCGCTGCCACTAGTATTTGGTGTTCATAGCAGCAGAAGATAGGGGCTGATCAGGGGTTGGGGGGGGGTGGCAAGGGGGTAGGGGAAAGAGGTGGGGCAGCAATAGTTTGGGACTGCCAGTGGTGGAGAGGGGGCTCGGGATTGGCCTGGAAATGTCCAGGGGACCAGCGATCGGGTGGTGGGGGAGGCCCCACATCCATCAAAGCAGGGTCCATATGCTGGCCAGTGATTGAGTTGGCCAGTGACCGGAAGGCTGGCAATGTGGGACTGATCACCGCATGGACAACAGCCCGTTCAGCGCTATGCTGCTGGTCTTTCAATGGGAATGGGCCCCACCCCCTGATTTTCATTGTGAATCTCGCAAGAGCCCTCACCAGTGCCTCTGAGTGAGGAAGATTCATTTTGAAAATCCCACTAAAAAAAACCAGTGGGAGTTACTGCAGTTTTTATGTGAATTCGGCGCTTAGAATTTTTTTGGGAGAAGCCTGGCATCCAAAACTGAACACTATACTCCTACTGTCTTTTATTATGGTTCTAAACAAAATCATAGCATCCTTACAGTGCAGAAGAAGTCATTTGGCCCATCGAGTCGCACCAACTCTCTGACAATTTGTCATACCCAGGACCTCCTCCCAGCCCTGTCCCTGTAATTCATTGCATTTACCATGGCTAATCCATGTAACTTACACTTCTTGGGATACTCAGGGGCAATTTTAGCTTGGCCAATTCATCTAACCTGTACATCTTTGGACAGTGGGAGGAAACCCACGCAGACACAGGGAGAATGTGCAGACTCCATAAAGACAACAGTGACCCAAGACCAGAATCGAACCTGGGTCCCTGGCACTGTGAGGCAGCAGTGCTAACTATGGTGCCGCCATTGCCTTGGGGTTTTTTTATATTCTATACTTCTTGCCTTGAAATCCAACATTCCAATAGCCTTTTATAACTTAATCTATCTTAGATGCTGTTTTAATGTCCTCAAGAGATGAAAAATGTGGGCAGAACCCATGATAATACAACATGCATAAGGTAAAGATACTTATTTGAGCGGCTGAATGGTCTATTCACATTCCATGTTTTATGTCAAACATGCTTTAAGAATTTTACAAGCTCAATCCAGCAATCCACTGACAAAAGTGAAATATTCCCCTCGCAGAGATAAAAACCAGCTTTGAAAGGTAAATTTGACTCCAGTTCCACTTGCAAAATTAAGAAGTCATAGGAGTGAAATGAACGTAAACAAATGTACAATATTATGTGGTAATGCTTAATGAGCTGTTAGTAAAATCTTTATCACGATGATTTTTATCCTGAATGCTAGCAGTTCAAAAGAGTTGACTGGGTACATTTGCACAGAGACACTTGCTGCTTTTGTCCATGGGAAGTCAAATTTCCTCATGTGTAATTAAGTTTTGCCACTGTTTTAGCTAACTGATTTCCGAAGAAATGCCAGCATTCTGTATTATATAAACACATGTACTGATGTGTATTATAAATTATGATTCATCTCCTTTCCAGGCCTGCACAATTCTCCAGAGTCGTACCGGAGAAATGCAGCTAACAGAAAATAACTATTTGCAGCCAAATCTGAGTTTCCGTGACAAAAGACTGTTCAAAAAAATCCTTGTGCACTGCGCACGCTTTTTCATATCTCAGTCTGTACAACATGCTCAATACGCATCTAAGTTCAACATCCAGATGGTCACCCATCTCAGAGGTATTCTGTGACTGAGGAATATTGAAAATATTAGGAGGAAAGTTAGAAGATTGTGACGTTTGTGAAGCTGCTGTATAAGAGTGCATGCCAAAAGCCAGATCTAATTTGAGGGGAGGATGGGAAAACATCAGTAACGTAGACAACATTACAGCTGTGGTAAGAACACAGATAGTGGAACTGCTACTGCTCTCTACAGTTCAAAACCTGACTTTAGCAACAGAATAAATGATGGTCATTTGTGAGGAAAGAACGGATGGGAAATGTCGACAAACTGGCTCGAAAGGGAATGGATGGAATAACAAATTGCTCATCTCTTTTACATTATGCCTTATTCTATTCTCCAATAGACTCAATGGACTTGCAGAGTGGCTATCAAGATGGCTTTCACGGGAGAGGCCATTCCCCCCTTTGAATGGCCCATCCCATTCCCTCCCACAGTTCCCTACTTCTCCCTGAATCTCTGCACTCTCTTCTGCAAGTGTGAGAAGTGGATTGTGTGGAGAGGAACATTTTGTGGAGAGTGACCATGAGGGATGGATGCAGAATGTCAATAGGTATGGGTGTTGGTTGTCCAGCTGGGGTGTGAACTGGCATGCAGAGAGAGGAATGAGTGGAGCTGCGAGGCGAGTTGGTCAGAGAAGTGCTGTGCGGTAGAGGGTTGGGAAATCAGATTGTGGGGGACTGGCAGCTCACGTTTCCTAACCTGTTAAGATTCTTGAAAATCTTGAGCAATTTATTCAGCAACCCTTTTGCTCACTTTCTCAGCCTCTTCCATCCAATGCTGCTTGATCTGAGCGGCTGGCATTATCCTCAGGTTCTTTAGAAGTATCACCTCAGATCCCCCAACAAGAACCTCTAGCTAAGAGCAGGAGATCCAGCCTGAACCCTTTCTGGGGTTCCTTTGCATTCTGTATGAAATCCTCATCATTCAATGCACAGATGACCCCTGCAGTCTCCTTTTAACTGGACATTCCTTCCATTGTCAGAAGATGTGTCATTACATCTCTGCCATTAATTGGCAATGGGATTCTAATGTTCATGGAAGTGTTTAAGACCTACAGCAAGCTGGCTTCTCCAACCGGCTGCCTTATGTCCCATTGGTGTTCCCCACTCCCTGTGCGTTTGTGAGGGAGATGAAGGTGAGGTAGAATTGGGTGTCATCAGCATACATGTGGAAACTGTCCTGTGTTTTCAGAAGGATGCCAAAGATAGATCCATCAGGAAGAGGTAATGATGCAGGAACAGGAAGAGAAACCATTACAGGCAATCCTCTGGGTTTGACTGCATTAATAAGAATCCCAATTGGAAGTATTAGAGGAGCATGTTGTCTCCACCATTTCAACGGCTTCAGATAGGCGAAGAAAAACGAGGAGGGACAGCTTATGTTTATCATGGGACATAATCTGTCACTTTGTTAAGAGCTGTTTTGACAATGTGGCAGAAGTGGGAACCTTTTTATTCATTCATGGAACAGGCGTTGTGGCGGACTAGCATTTATTGCCCATCCCTAATTGCCCAAGGACAGCTGAGAGTCAACCACATTGCTGTGGTTCTGGAGTCACATAGAGTCATAGAGTCACTTTCTAACAATTTTCCCACTACAGATGTGAGGCTCACCAGACTGTAATTTCCAGGATTTTCCTGCAGCCCTCCTTAAACAAACACACAACATTTGCCACCCTCCAATCTTCTGGTTTACAGCATGGAAACAGACCCTTCAGCCCAACTTGTCCATGCTGCTCCTTTCTTAACCCCTAAGCGAGTCCAAATTGCCTGCATTTGGCCAATATCCCTCTATACCCATCTTACCCATCCATGTAACTGTCTAAATGCTTTTTAAAAGACCAAATTGCACCTGCCTCTATACTCCTCATTATTTTATAGACATCTAGAAGGTCACCCCTAAGCCTCCTACACTCCAAAGAAAAAAGTCCCAGTCTATCCAGCCTCTCCTTATAACTCAAACCATCAAGTCCTGGTAGCATCCTAATAAATCTCCTCTGCACTCTTTCTAGTTTAATAATACCCTTTCGAGAATAGGGTGACTAGAATTGTACACAGTATTCCAAGTGTGTCCTCACTAATGTCTTGTACATCTTCAACAAGACATCCCTATATTCAATGCTCTGATCAATGAAACCAAGCATGCTGAATGCCTTCTTCATCACTTTGCCCACCTGTGACTCCACTTTCAAGGAGCTATGGATCTGTACCCCTAGTTCTCTGTTCTACAACTCTCCCCAGTGTCCTACCATTAATTGAATAAACCCTGCCCTGGATCAATCTACTAAAATGCATCACCTCGCATTTATCTAAATTAAATTCCATCTGCCATTCGTCAGCCCACTAGCCTAATTGATCGAGATCCCATTGTAATCCTAGATAACCTTCTTCACTGTCCACTATGCCAGCAATCTTGGAGTCATCTGCAAACTTACTAACCATGCCTCCTAAATTCTTATGCAAATCATTAATATAAATGACAAATAACAATGGACCCAGCACTGAGGCACATCACTGGTCACAGGCCTCCAGTTTGCAAAACAACCCTCTACAGCCACCTCTGTCTTTTGTCACCAAGCCAATTTTGTATCAATTTAGCTGTCTCACCCTAGATGCCATGAGATTTAACCGTATGCAACAACCTACCATTTGGTACCTTGTCAAAGGCCTTGCTAAAGTCCATATAGACAATATCAACTGCATTACCGTCGTCTATCTTCTTGGTTACCCCTTCAAAATCTCAATCAAATTTGTGAGACATGATTTTCTGCTCAAAAAGCCATGCTGACTGTCCCTTTCATATCTTAATGTCTGTAGCTTCTGTCTCTTAACGTACTTTCTAACAATTTTCCCACCACAGATGTGAGGCTCACCGGGCTGTAATTCCCAGGCTTTTCCCTGCAGCCCTTCTTAAACAAAGGCACAACATTTGCCACCCTCCAATCTTCAGACACCTCATCTGTGACTATTGATGATTCAAATATCTCTGTTAGGGGACCTGCAATTTCCTCCCTAGCCTCCCACAATGTCTTGGGAGACACTTCATCAGATCACAGGAGTTTATCTACCTTGATGTGCTTTAAGACTTCCAACACCTCCTTCTCTCTTATATGCACACTCCTGAAGACATCACTATTTATTTCCCCAAGTTCCCTAACACCCATGCTTTTCTCAACAGCAAATACTGATGAGAAATATTCATTTAGGATCTCGCCCATCTTTTGTGGATCTGCACGTAGATGACCTTGTTGATCCTTAAGAAGATCTACTCTCTACTGAGTTACTCTTTTGCCCTTTATATATTTGTAGAAACTCTATGGATTCTCCTTTGCCTTGTCTGCCAAAACAATCTTGTGTCCCCTTTTTGCCCTCCCTGATTTCTCACTTAACTCTACTCATATACCCTCAATGCTCTTCAGGAGATCCACTTGATCCTAGCTGCATATGCATGTCATGTGCCTCCTTCTTCTTTACCAGGGCCTCAATATGTATGCCAAACCAGGTATGGGCAGCAGGTTTTCTTTCCTAAAGGGCATTTGTGAACCAGATTGGTTTGTTTTTTGACCATCAACAATGTGTTCATAATCATCAGTAGGTTCTTAATTCTAGATATTTTTATCAAATTCAAATTCCACCATTTGCCATAGCAGGATTCAAACCTGTGTCTCCAGAACATAAGCTGAGTTTATGGATTAATAGTCTAATGATAATACCACTAGGCTATTGCCTCCCCTTCACATTTTACAGCAGTTTTAATAAAGAATATTTTTAACATGACTTACGGAGAGGTAAATCTTCCTGGATATTTTGTTGACGATAAGAAACATATTTTCACATGTTTCCTTTACTTAAATTGTCGCCAGCAACAATTTCTATTGTTAAGCAATCTTGGCTGCTGACAAGGTTTTAGTTTGATTTTGTAAATGTAATTTCAATATCTGAATCATTGCAATCATTAAACTGCAAATCTGCAATATGTGTTCTGTTGATAAAATGTGCTGATATGAATTTTATAAATTTTCCGCACAACAGTCCAGAGTGAAACACATCGGCCAGAATTCTCCAGCTGTTCAAGCTGCTGGGATTCTCTGGTCCAGCCTGCAGTACACCCCCACCCATGGGTTTCCTGGCAATGTGGGGTGATGCCAATGGGAATTCTCATTAACAGCAGTGGGACCAGAGAATCCCGTCTTTAACAAACAATGCACCAGCTGGTGGGAAGCACGGTCAGGAGGTCGAGATTCCGGCCATCATTTTTATCTGTAGATTTTGTGCAACTGATTCATCTTCTTTCCCACTATGGTCCTCATGTCAAGGACTCATCAGTTGCTTTACCCATGTTGGCATACTGCATCTATTCAGTCTTTAAGGAATGCAAATGATAAAGCTGAAATTTTATAGAAAGCAACAGTGACCCCTTTTCTAAGATGACTTAGAACACGTATTACAGTTTATTATTATGTAATGAACTCATGTTCTGGCATAATTGGCAAAATAACAATAACTGTATGCAACCTTTCAATAAAAAAAACCTGTCGCTATAATTTAGCGAGGGATTGTAAAACTGTGTTCCAGTTTTGTTGTGTAGGAGACAAAGGTTTCAGAGCTGCCGCATTCATGAAGCAAAAAGATTGACTTTCAGCACATTGTTGTGATTTTCCTGTACGTGCTGCTCTTCAGTAAGCTTGACAAGGTTCACTAAGAAAAGCAGAGTGATAAAGAGGAGCGTAATGAGACAGGATCATGGTACAATGGATGGGGCATGACCTGTAGCACTCAAAAATGAGACAGAGGAACATAAAAGACGGGAAGGCGCCAACTGCTGTGCTTTCCTATCTGATTCGGCTGTGGCTGATAAAATGAGGAAATAGGTTAAGCAAGGAGGGAGGTGCTTTGATTCTAAAACAATTGGAAAGACTAGAATGAATTGATATTTGTGATGAAGCTCAGGCACAAGGCCAACTAGAAAGCAAAGCAGAAATCAGCTAAAGGGATAACTGAAAAGAAATGCTGACCAGTTTGCCTTTTGATTTTCCTAATAAACCTCAGAACATTTCTTCACATTCATAAGTTTGAAGAAAAAGCTCAAGACCACACATGGAGTACTTATTTCAGGCTTTTTCTGGCAGAGTTTATTTAGTTTGTTGCTACACAGTCTCAAAGGATTTAAGTCTGACGATCTTTTTCATTTTGCTGCATATTTCATTGATTTCCTATCTTTTCTTTATTCATTCATTAAGTTTTGCATGGAAAATTACTTTCTACAGTTGTAAGTGAAGGATTATCATAAATAAATTTGCATTGAGCAGTGGCCAGTAATTCATCACTCATTTTTTTTCCAGAATTTTTTTTTTGATATATTTATATATCCTGTGTTCACAGAAATAGCTTATCTGACTCAAATTGAATAGATCAACATTTTGCACCAGGGTGCTCATTCAAAATGAATTAATTCAGAGCAGTCAATCTCCTGACCATGAAATTGGAACTGGGGAACGAAGGATCATGGCATTGCCATGTGCCCATTACTTTCAATGCAGGCAGCACACAAACTTTGTGCTGCTGGTTATATTTTGATGATGTCAGCATGCAACTGATTCAGGAGCTGCTAAGCATGCCATTGAATCATAGAGTCATAGAGTTTTACAGCATGGAAACAGGATCTTCAGCCCAACTTGTCCATGCCGCTCTTTTCTTTATCACTAAACTAATCCTAATTGCCCGCATTTGATTTGTATCTCTCTATACCCATCTTACCATGTCACTGTGTAAATGCTTTTTAAAAGACAAAATTGTACCCACCTCCCCTATTACCTCTGGCAGCTTGTTCCAGATACTCACTACCCTCAGTGTGAAAAAATTTCCCCTCTGGACCTTTTCATATCTCTCTCGTCTCACCTTAAACTATGCTCTTTAGTTTTGGACTCCTCTATCTTTGGGAAAAGATGTTAACTATCTAACTGATCTTTGCCCCTCGTTATCTTACAAACCTCTGTAAGATTACCTCTAAGCCTCCTGTGCCCCAGGGAAATATATAATGCCTGTATAGGGCATTGGTGGGGCCGCAGCCGGAGTACTGCGTGCAATTTTTGGTCGCCGTACTTACGCAAGGATATTTTGGCCTTGGAGGGAGTGCAGAGGATGTTTACTAGGCTGATACCGGAGTTGAGGGGGTTGAGCTATGAGGAGAGGCTGAATAAACTAGGCTTGTACTCGTTAGAGTTTAGAAGAATGAGGGGAGATCTTATTGAGACGTATAAGATGATGAATGGGATGGATAGGATAGAGGTGGAGAGACTCTTCCCGCTCAGAAAGGACAGTAGGACTAGGGGGCACAGCCTCAAGATAAAGGGGGGGCGGTTTGGAACAGAGTAGCGGAGGAACTTCTTCACTCAAAGGGTGGTGAATCTCTGGAATTCTCTGCCCGTTGAAGTGGTGGAGGCTGCCTCGCTAAATATTTTTAAGATGCGGGTTGATGGGTTTTTGATAAGCGAGGGGATTAAGGGTTATGGGGAGAGGGCGGGAATGTGGAACAGAGACACGACAGATCAGCCATGATCTTATTGAATGGCGGGGCAGGCTCGAAGGGCTGGATGGCCTACTCCTGCTCCTATTTCTTATGTTCTTATTTTCTTATGAAAAAAGTCCCAGCCTATCTAGCCTCTCTAATGGCTGCTGTTGAATGGCTGCACAAATGAAGACATACATTAGGAACAGGCATAGGCCTTTCGGTCCCTTAAGGCCTAACTCCACTTTCCTGTCTACCTCTACACCATTTGGCTCCCTTGTCAATCAAGGATCTATCCAACTTAGCCTTAAAAATAACAAAGTATTGTGACAATTATATAGGGGAAAAATATTCAATGATCCTGCCTCCGCTGAACCCAGGCAAAGATATTTGTATAGATCAATTAGGTTAGGTTGCTTGACCATGCAAAATTGCCCCTTAATGTGAGGGCGCTGAGCAGGATAAATATGTAGGCTTATGGGGATGGGGTGTGATAGGGCCTGAGTGGGATTGTTGTTGGTGCAGGCTCGATGGGCCAAATGGCTTCCTTCTGCACTGTAAGGATTCTATCATTCTATTGGCTCGGTGACAGTAGTATGCACTCACCAAGGCTACTTCAGCTGTACCCATAATCCCTAAGGCCTTGCAAAAATGGGCAGCAGATGCATGGGAACATCATCATCCTCAAGTTATCCATCACAAACCTTTCTAACTTGGAGCCACCTCACTGTTCCTTCATGTTACTGAGTAAAAACCTGGAATTCCCTTTCTAACAGCGCTGTGAGTGTACCTATACTATATAGATTGCAGCAGTTCAAGAAAGCAGTTCATTACCACCTTCTCAAGGACAAGCAACTTTGGGCAATAAATGTTGATGCTCACATCCCAAGAACAATTAATAAAATCCAGTCTCCAGGGTGTCTCCATGTTTTGTTTTCAGATCCCAGGGCATTCTGTTAACTCATGTAGTCATCATCGCAGAAATCATGGAATGATTACAGTGCAGAAGGAGGCCTTTTGGCCCACTGTGTCTGCGACAGTTTTCCAAATTAATATTATAAATTAGTGCCATTCCCCTGCCTTTTCCCCATTCTCCAGAATATTGATCCTATTGAAATTATTATCTAATGCCCTCTTGGATGTCTCGATTTTACTCCACTACACTTCCAGGTAGTGCAGTCCAGACTCAAACTACTGACTGTTTGAAAGTTTTTCCCAAATCACATTGGCTTCTTTTGCAAATCTTTGTTTCCCTTCAATGCATTCATATCATTCCTAAAGTGTGACACCCAGAGCTGTACACACTACTCCAGCTAAATATTGTCTTCTGTAAGTTCAGCATAATCTCCTTGCTCTTTGAAGAATCATAAGATCCCTACAATACAGAAGGAGGCCATTCAGCCCATCGAGTCTGTATTGACCACATCCCACCCAGGCCCCATTTCCCTAATCCCATACTGTTACCCTGCTAGTCCCTCTGACACTAGGTCAATTTAGCATCGCCAATCAACCTAACCCGCACATTGTTGGGCTGTGGGAGGAAACCGGAGCACCCAGAGGAAACCCATGCAGATAAGGGGAGAAAGTGCAAAATCAGATGGTGACCTGAGGCCAAAGTTGAACCTGAGTCTTTGGTGCTGTGAGGCAGCAGTGCTAACCACTGTGCCACTGTGCTGCTCTTGTCCTCTATGCCTCTATTAATAAAGCCTGGAGTACTATATGCTTTATTAACTGCTCGCTCCAGCTGTCCTGCCACTTTCAATGACTTACACACATATACACCCAGATCTCTCTGCTCCTGCACATCCTTTGGACTTGTACCTTTTATTTAATATCATCTCTCCATGTTCTTCCTACCAAAATTAATCACCTCATATTCCTCTGCTTTGAACTTCATCTGCCAACTATCTGATCACTCCACCAGTTTATCTATGCCCTTTCAAAGTTCTGCACTGTCCTCCTCACAAGTTGCTGTGCTTCCAAGTTTAGTATCATCTGCAAACTTTGTAATTGTCCCCTGGACCCCAAGGTTTAGATCATTAATATATATTAGGAAAAGCAAGGATCCCAATATTGACCCCCTGGGCAACACCACTACAAACCTTCCTCTAGCCAGGAAAAATATCCATTAACCATTATTGGCTGTTTCATATTACTCAGACAATTCTGCATCCACATTTCTACTGCCCCTTTTGTTCCATGGAGGCGTCATATAGACAAGAGGAACAACACTTGAAGCATTGGAAATTGGGTAGACTTTTCAAGGGGCTAGAAGGAAGGATGGCATACTAGTTTACCAGGAATTGTTTCCCTCCCTTACAATCAAGGGAGGTAAATAAGCAAACAAAAAATCCAGGCAACTACCTTCATGCTGTGAGCCCAGATACAATGCTAGCCATTCACCCAATCAGAAGAGAATTGGCTCGAATCCACAAAAGGCTGCTTGATGATTGCACCCAAACTACTAATGTCATCCACCTTTCATTAGGAACCTGGCCTGGATTTCACTCCAGTCAAATTTTCTGTTTGTAGGGTTCATTCAGCCATTTGTCTGTATCATAGAACCCCTAGAGTGCAGAAGGAGACCATTGGGCCCATTGAGCCTGGACCAACAACAATCCCACCCAGGCCTTATCCCCATAACCTCACATATTTACCCTACTACCCCCCTGACTAAGGGACAATTTAACATGACAAATCCACCTAACCAACATGTCGTTGGGGTGTGGGACAAAACTGGAGCACCCGAAGGAAACCCACGCAGACACGGAGATAATGTGCAAACTCCATATAGACAGTTACCCGAGGATCAGGTTGGACACTTTAGCAGGAAAATTTGCAACTGTCAGAAAGGCATGGGTTTTCTGTGCAGGCGGCAGGTTAGAACATCTGAAACTGCTGGCGTTTCAGCAAGGCAGCAGGAACCTGTTAACTTCTGCCTTTAACCTGAGTGCATTCTTCAGCACTGGGGCAATCCCTGTGGGATACGTGGATTTGCCAGCTAAATGCTGAATAATGTAGGTTTAAGCCAACATTCCAACAGTAATTCTGAAGGCCTGGGTTTTCTGAAATTTGTCAGGTTCAGGCAGGCACGTTCAGGAAATTGACGAGCTGGGAAACTGACAAGCTAGAAAGCTTCTTAAATGTTGAGATCTTACATGTTTCCTTGTTAAATGAAAGCTTTGAATCACAGGATTAGTTCTGGGAGTGTACCTTTGCTGCTTTGAAGGT
This sequence comes from Carcharhinus amblyrhynchos, assembly GCF_965287045.1. Taxonomy (NCBI): domain Eukaryota; kingdom Metazoa; phylum Chordata; class Chondrichthyes; order Carcharhiniformes; family Carcharhinidae; genus Carcharhinus; species Carcharhinus amblyrhynchos. The sequence goes on from NC_137334.1 coordinate 35,118,272, forward strand.
TCCAGTATGTTGGAGGTCAGTTCTATCACCTTATTTTGCCTCTGATCTGTACTTTTCTGCTGACAGCCTTCACAGCAGGATGGGAACCTTGGACTCTGATGGGGAATGAATGGAGCAGCAGGAGAAGCAGCCTTTTCCTCAAAACAACTACCAGTCCGCAGGAGGGACAAGATGAATAATAAGAAACTGTGGGTAATAATAGTTATTATTTTCGGACTGAAGGAAGATTTGAATGACAAGGTGAGCATAAAACTGCAGCTTGCAGGAGACAATATTCCCAGGCTGAGAATAAGCTGTCAGGACATAACAGAGCCCCAGTGCCTCAGGACGGTCAGATTTAAGTTTATTTACTAGCGGCACAGATAGGTTGATGGGTGGTACGGTAGTGCAGTGATTAGCACTGCTGCTTCACAGCTCCAGGACCTGGGTTCGATTCCCAGCTTGGGTCACTGTCTGTGTGGAGTTTGCACATTCTCCTCGTGTTTGCGTGGGTTTCCTCCGGGTGCTCCGGTTTCCTCCCGCAGTCCAAAGCTATACGGGTTAGGTTGATTGGCCATGCTAAAATTGCCCTTTAGTGTCTTGAGATGTGTAGGTTAGAGGGATTAGTGGGTAAAATATGTAGGGATGTGGGGAGAAGGCCTGGGTGGGATTGTGGTCGGTGAAGACTCGATGGGCCGAATGGCCTCTTTCTATACTGTAGGGTTTCTATGATTACATTAACACTGCAACAAAGTTACTGTGAAAATCCCCGAGTTGCCACATTCTGGCACCTGTTCGGGTACACGGAGGGAGAATTTAGCATGACCAATTCACCTACTCAGCACATCTTTCAGATTGTGGGAGGAAACCGGAGCACCCAGAGGAAACTCATGCAGACACAGGGAGAACATGCAGACTCCACACAGACAGTGACCCAAGCCAGAAATCTAACCCTGGCCCCGGCTCTGTGAAGCAGCAGCATTAACCACTGTGCCACCATGCCACCCCAACAGATGTTGACACCTAAACCTGCACTGGCAGAATATCTCCTTCCGAGTGTGCCACGTGGATACACATTACCAGTGGTCTGGGTTTACAAAGAACAAAGAACAACACAGCACGGGAAACAGGCCCTTCAGCCCAATAAGCCTGCGCCACCATTTTAACATTGTGAGTTCCCTCTTCCACCCATGACCTTTGTCTACGTTTATGGCACTCCACATTGGAAACCAGATTGAGGGGAGACTAATTTAGGGACAATTTGTTACACCTATCAGCCTAAGAGCACATCTTTGGGGTGTGGGAGGAAACCGGAGCACCCGGAGAAAACCCACGCAAGCACGGGGAGAATGCGCAAACTCCCACAGACACTGGCCCAAATCCATGTATCTGCACAACAAACAGTGATAGTCACTGAGCTGTTGTGGCTGGAGGGTTTCTTCACCTCCAGCTCCTTCCATTGAGCTATTGGTGCTATCAACAAGTGCACCTTGAGGTTTCTCTTATGGTTCACTTTGCTATGGATGAGGTCAGTTAGAATGAAAGAGTGCTCGGATTTACTGTTCTTGTTGGATTTCCACAGAAGCTGGCCGTCATGTGGCAATAAAGCTGCTGCCAAATTAGCCAAGAGTGTTCATTTGCTGAAAGGGATTACACTTCAAAAATATTCAACTGCAAACTCCCAAAATCATATACATCAAGCATAATTCCCAGAGAGCTATTTTTTACCTTGTTCTTTCATGGGATGAGGACACTGCTGACATGGTCAGCATTTGATGCCCATCCTGAATTTCCCTTGAACTGAATAGCTCACTAGGCCATTTCAGAGGACAATGAAGAGTCAACCGCTTTATTGTGGATCTGGAGTCACAGCTAGATCAGACCAGGTAAGGATGGCAGATTTCCTTCCCTAAGGGACTTGATGGAATCAGATGGGCGATTGCAACATCTGACAATGCCTTCATGGTCACCATCACTAAGACTTGCTTTATATTCCAGATTTATTAGTTGAATTTAAAATCCACCAGTCCCGTAATGGAATTTGAACCCACATTACCATAGCATTTGCCTGGACTCAGGATTATTAATTCAGTGATGTTACTACTGAACCACCATCTCCCCTGATGTTTTTATCCTTTGCCAGACATGTCTCCCATATGTAATCACACCAGGGGGGGGGGAGGGGGGCCTGCCTCCTGGGGTGGAGGGGGGGGAGGGGGGTGTTGAATCGCGGCGGGGTGTCTGCTGGGGTGGTTAGCAGGGGGTCTGTGAAGGGTGTTCAAGGAGGATGGGCTTTGGAGGTTCCCCTGCAGAATAGGAATTGGCTTCGGATTTTTATTCTGCAGGTTGATAACAGCGCGGATCCAGAATGGATCCAAAGACGGTAAAGTGGGATTTGGCAGTAGAATCGGGTGCGCGGTTCATTAAGTCGATTTAAATGTATGCTAATGCATTTAAATTGTCGGGCTTCCCAATTCGGGCACAGACCGGATCCGCGCCCAAATCAGGGGTGGATAAAGTCGCAATCTGCTCAGATTTGGGTGCAGATTGCGTTAAAGGCCCAACGCCCAAATTTACCACGATTTCGCTTTTTAGTAAAATCAGGCCTTGAAAGATCAGAATGTATCAATGGCAGAACAAAGGGTAACAGAGTGTCAAAGGACAACCGGAGGCATGTAACAGATGGCCCTAGAGGAGTGAGTGAAGGGAAGGGGTAGGCGTTGGAGGGAAGAAGCAAGATGGTAAGCAAGGTTTTTTAAAAGTGGACAAATGAAATGATGGAAAAATAAAAATAAATAAATAAATAAGATTACATGAATAAAGCAAAATAAAGTAACTGGAAATGGGATGAAGGCGGAAGAGAAAGTTGATTGTCGGAAGTTGTTGAATTCAATGTTCAGTCCAGGACGCTGTAAAGTGCCTCGTTCTGTTCCTCCAGCTTGTGTTGGTCTTCACTGGAACATTGCAGCAGGCCAAGGACGAACATGTGGATGGACTCTAATGAGAGCAGGATGGTTGAAATGGCAAGTGACAGGAAGGTTGCTTGCAAACGGACTGGAAGTGTTCTGCAAAGCAGTCGCCCAGTTTGTGTTTGGTCTCTCCAATACGGAATAAACTACACAGGGAGCAGCAAATGTAATAAACCAGATTGAAGGAGGAGCACGTGGAGCACTACTTCGCCAGAAAATGTTTAGGCCCTTGGATGGTGAGCAGAGAAGAGGTAAAGGGGAAGGTGTTGCACCTTCTACGATTGCATGGGAAGATGCTGTGGGCAGGGAGGATGAGGTGTTGGGTATGTTGGAGAAGTGGGCCCATGGTATCCCAGAGGGAATGGACCCTGCGGAATTCTGGCAAGGACAGTGAGGGGAAGATGTTTGGTGATGACATCATGCTAGCGTTGGCAGAAATCATGGAAGATGATCTTTCGAATGTGGAGGTGGTGAAGTGAAAAGTGAGGAGAAGAAGGCCGTTGTTCCAGGGAGGACAGAGGGTGAGTGTAGTGCCGCAGGAGATGGGTTGGATGCAGTTGATGCCCTGTCAACTACAGCCGGTGGGAAACCACAGTTAAGGAAGAAGAAAGACATTTCAGCAGCACCATTTAGGAAAGGATCTCTGTCTCTCACTGCAGCTCTGTACTTTATTCTATTTGAAGAGAAAGGAGAGACATATGATTGACAGAAATGGAATATTTTGAAAGGATGGAAGGACGATATTTGTGGAGTATTATTGCAAGAGGTGTGTGTGATGTTGGAATATGATGAGGGTGAGTGTCAGTGAGAGCTCATCATTGGTAAGGGCAAATGCCTTAAGGGAGCGTGAATCTGCAAGGTTTTGTTAGTCTGTGGAATGATGTGCAGAAGAAGGCCTGGGAAGTATTTTTTCACTTGAGCACTACTCATAGTCATTAAACCTCACGGGACTCTATGCCTAGGATCCAGGCAACACCATTGTGTTGCTGACCTCTTCAGCTAGTACTTCCCATGACTGGTGACTTCTGAGATTTCCCTCTTTCTCTCATCTTTGGGGAATGAGTGATCTGCATCCTCTTACAACCCGCGGCATCACATTCAGGAATGTATCATTGAAACACGGTCCAGAATCATCCCAGAAATCGGCAAAGTCCAATTTTGGATAGGGAAAGTGGTGCTTAATGTGACGATGGTAATTGCAGCTTTTTCTAGCGTGTTGTGTGGCACTTCATTAAAAGGATTTGCAGAGACCTGCTGGTAGGCAGTCACTGTTTCAATGATCCAGGTGCCATATTTAAAGGCCAGCCCTGCACACAGCTAGCACACTTTAGGTGTGAAGGAGACATTGGGAGTTCAAAATTGACAAAGCCAAGCAGCATACTGTCCCCAGATTCACTGACACCTCCCTCGAGCAGCTGCTGGATATAGTGGAGGACCGCCACCATGCATCATACACACATTCTCCATAAAGACCGGTGTAACATGACAGGTAGCAGCAGCATCCTCCCCAAGGTCAGCACAGATAAGACATGGCAGACAGCAGGCCTCCAGCTCTGCTGTGGATGTTGGCGATGTACCAAAACTAGGGGCAGCCAGGGTAAGGAAAGATAAGAAGACATAGTTGCACAACGTGGATGTGGGTGTTAAACACTTGTGCATAATGTTCACTTTCATAAATAAACTCTTATGAATTTCCCGCTTTCTATGGCTCCTCATTATGATGAACTCTGTGGCTCAGTCTGAAGTACACAAGATAAAGCCAAGGTGCTCAGCCCAGGGTTTCTTCCCTGTTCTTTCTAGCACATTAATAATGTTCCTTCACAATGACTGACGATCATTCATGCTTGTTTCTTGAAGGAATTATAGGGTGGGATTTTCTGGCCTGGCTCGCCCCGAAACCAGAAAATCCCACCCGAGGTCAACGGACCTTTCCATGTTCCGCCCCTCGCTTGGTCCGATTCCCATGGTGGGCAGGACTGTAAAATTCCGGCTATAATTTTTACCAGGATGTATTGGGTTGGTGCCACAGATATCACTCATTCTCCTGTGTGCTCCCTGCATCTATAGACCTATAGAACCCCAATGTTACAGACCCATTGAGCCTGCACCAATTTCTGAAAGAACATCTTACTCAGCCCAATCCTCTTTCCCTCTCGCCCTGTCTCTGTAACACAGCACACTTACCACAACTAATCCCCCTAACCTACACATTTTGGGACACTAAGGAGCAATTTAGCATGGCCAGTACAATAAAGTTACTGTGAAAATCCCCTAATTGCCACACTCTGGCGCCTGTTCGGGTACACTGAGGGAGAATTTAGAATGGCCAATGCACCCAACCAGTACATCTTTGGACTGTGAGAAGAAACCTGAGTACTCAGAGGAAGCCCATGCAGACATGGGGAGAACATGCAAACCTTTTATCCTTTCAACATCTACAACGGTCTCTCAAAGCCCGCTGGCTTATTTGCTGTTGCAATATTGATGCCCAGTCCTTCCGTCACATTGTGATTGAACAAGACCCCACACCAGACCTTCCCCCACAGCACATGACCAAATGGTCACAGCTTTGGTCATTCAATTGCATCCTGATCTTTCATGTCAGCCGCAGGTGTCCTAACCTTTACTCCAAGGCCTTGTGCCCAGCTTGGCCCATGGGGGACACTTGTCAATAGGCACTAGCATAAAGTAAAGGGTTAGGAGCACACTCCTCAGGCAATGTGCAACTGTTAACTTTTTAAGGGGATATTGTTTCTGCCCCAGTCCGACAATGGTACACCACACCAAAGCAGTCATTGAATTGGGAAGTCTGTATGCCAAGTATGAAACACTGAGCAGCCAACATTGGCATGCCATACATAGATGCTGCTTGATGGGGCAAAATAGCATGACAAGCTTGACTCCAAGCATGTTAATTGAGCTGAAACTAACCAGTCTCAGTTGCAACAGAGCACTCATCTTTGACATGTTTCCCCACTTGCCTTGCCCTACCCTTCATTCCCACTACCCCACACCACCTCACTCCTCATGATAGTATGGCACCTTTCCCTTCACCTTTGCCATGTATGTGCCAATTCCCTCAATGCCCCTTAACCACACTGCAGCCGTGCCCTAGGCTATCCTTTCCTTCCCTCTTTTCACCTCTGTACTGAATCTTATGCCCTTTCACCCCTGTATGAAACCTGTGCCCCAGCATCACAAGGCAGCCAGGAAGAACTTGCCTGTGACCCCCTCTGCTCCCCCAAAGATAATGTTTTACTCCTCAGGTGCTACGCCAGCTTGAGTGCCCTCACTCCAAGTTTTCCTTGGAGCTCTGCTCACCAGTTACACACTCTGGAAACCAGTTATACATTTCACCATTCTGACATCAGGCCACCATGGAAGTTTAATTTAATGTGGGGGATATGATTCCAGCATATGGGCCCAATAATGATGTGTTCATGTATTACAATGAGGTTTCTGACATTGAACGGCATTAGAAGGGACAGTCATATTCTATATTTAAGCTGCCAGGAAACACGGCAAGGGCATGATATTTTCCACTCCCATCACCAAATCCACTCGCTGGACACCAGCAGAAAATTCCAGCCATGGTGTTAGTTTATCATGTTGAACCTCCATTGCTGACTCTACCATTACACATCTACAAATTTTCAACTCTAACCTTTACAGTGTCTGATTAAATGCTGAAGCTGGAGTAAACTGCTGCATGTAATCAGCCTACCAATTTGCTTTAATTGATTGGAGAACCTGGAAGTCAGCTGTCTGGGTTAAAGAGGCACTAACAAACTATTGAGAGTGAGCCAGAAAGTTAAAATTCAACCCCAAATATCTATTCCATCCACCTACTAATTTGAAGGTTACATTTCAAATAAACTGTGTAAGAGCCTAGATTCTATACAAGATATTCCGATTTCTAACATACGCAAAGCATATTCGCCTGAAGGAACCCTTTCCTGCGCTTGTCCAGGATGAGACTGCTGAAGAAAACTTGTGAGTATGTTCTGCATGATGATTAAGTGAGGCTGAAACTTCATGCTCTGTACAGCAACATAGGCAATAACATTATTCACTTCAAACTGTTAAATATTACAGGACAGGTAAATAAAACTTCCAACTGTCTTCAAGGTCAGGCCGATTGTTGTAAACAGGGTACAAAGTAATAGGTCAGTGACAGCATGAAGAGTATGAATCACAACCCAGGACAGGAAAGAAAATTAGACCTCAGAAAAATTGATTTTTGTGCCATAACGGGACAAAATGTCAGGAACTTTTACACCATTTAAAAAATCCAGGACACAGGATGGGTATAAGGTTATATCAAACAGCCATGCTTTTTATTGCGTGTTTATTTTTTCATTACTTTTCTCTCTCTCTCTTCTATGAAGGTATTAATTCCTTCCTGTGTTTCAGTCCCATGGCTATCATCAATACTGCTTTTTATGGCTAGTTGGACTTTAGTCACACATGAGCTATGATGGTAATTGCTGACAGGTTATTCCATATTGAAGTCAACCGTATGCCCTTACTCCAGACATGAAATGAGCAAGGTTTGCTGGTTAGCAATCAGCAGCAGCTACTCTGGCCCATTGCACAGCGGCCAATTGTAATGCTCCCACCATCGAGGACTGCCAATCTGGCACAAACTAGAGTTCCCACATGGCGCCTACTTGAATCTAAGGCTCAGTACTGATTGGGCAGTCTTAATGAATCTTAACTGAAGATCCAAACAACTTAAGTGCAACATTCTTTTTAATTGCACATTTGTTTCTTTTTAAATCCTTTTTTGGGATGTGAGCCCATTTGTTGCCCATCCTTATTTGCCCTATGCAGCTTGCTAGATCATTCCAGAGAGCTGTTAAGAGTCAATCACATTGCTGTGGGTCTGGAACCACATGTACACCACACGAGACAAGAATAAAAGGCTCCCGTCTCCAAAAGGTGTCAGAGAACTAGATAGGTTTCTATGGCAATCAATAATGGTTTCACGGCCACAATTATTGAGACCATGAGTCAATTCCAGATGTTTACATTGGTTTCAAATTCTACCATGACTCATTTTTCCAGTTTTGTTAGTAAATATGATTAGAAACTATGCTATCCCTTTCCTGTTAGAGCTAACTTGTAAAATAATAATTTATCTCAGGTTTGTGGCCTTAGTGATGGTGGGCAGGATTCTCCGAACTGGTCTATGGCCATCCCACTGCAAGTGAGAATGGAGAATTTGAAGTTCCAGCCAAAACTCCATTCACTTTCAGCAGCACTGGAGAATCCCAATGAGGATGGTGATTTTCAGTGAACATTTATGCCACATCACACTTTTGGTCAAAAGGCTTTCAAGCTTTTCATTGGACAGAACTTGTCAGTTGCTATACTAAATATGTTAAGGGACAAATTTAACATCCTCCCTCCATGGTTAGTTTGGTAACCACGGAGGGAGGATGTTAAATTTAAATTTATTTGATTTATTAGCGTCACAAATTGGCTTACATTAACACTGCAATGAAGTTACTATGAAAATCTCCCAGTTGCCACATTCCGGTGGCTGTTTGGGTGAACTGAGGGAGAATTTAGCATGGCCAATGCACGTAACCAGCAACTCTTTCAGATTGTGGGAGGAAAGTGGAGAACGTGGAGGAAACCCACGCAGACATGGGGAGAATGTGCAAACTCTGCACAGACAGTGACCCAAGCCAGGAATCGAACCTGGGTCCCTGGTGCTGTGAGGCAGCAATGCTAACCACTGTGCTACCGTGCTGTCCATTTAGGTGGGAGCCTGGTGGCTGGTGATCCCACATCCTTCCTGCCCTGCCACCAATTGAGGCTCTTAAGTGGGCGATCAGTAGCCACTTATGTATCTCATCCAACCACTGCTGGAATGAACTCGGTGGCAGGAGGCACTTAGCACAAGATGAAGAAACTTTTTCCTCTCCAGCCGACAGGCGAGATGCCCGTCACCTCCATTAAGTCCCGCCTGAGGAAAATGTAGTAAAAGCAGAAAATTCTGGGAACGCTCAGCAGGTCGGGAAGCACCCATGGAGTGAGAAAATTAATGTTTCATCAAAACCAGGAAATGTTGGAGATATAATAGGTCTTTGAGCAAGGGTAGGTAGGAACAGGACAAAAGGAAAATCTGTGATCTGATGAAATTAAGACAGGAGAGATTGAATGACAGAAAAGTTAGGCGGAGAGTAATGATGCAGCAAGAAAAGAAACAAAGCTGGAAAAATTGTGACTGGCATGCTGCTATCTGAAAGCAAAAATAAAACAAAAGAAAAACCGTAACGAGAGAAGGAAACAAAAAAGGTGATTTGATGTTGAATTCAATGTTGATTCCAGAGGCTGTAAAACACACCTTTTATTCCTTTGCCCTGAAGATATCACAGCTGTCTCTGGAATGGAAGCTCCACGAGACAAGAAATAGTTGAGAAGTTTCCCTTGGATCTTTGGGCACTCTCTATAGCACCTTCACATCCTTTCTGAAGTCCAGATCTGGACTCAATATGTATTTTCTGTATTGTTTCCAGTTCTGGATCTGGTGAACAGGACACCATCTTCAACTGAAGCACAGGTAGAAGGAAGTTAATACATTGACAGGCATGCTTAACCCTTGCCTGCATTGTTGAAATGACTAACCTGTACATGCAGAATAATCATAAAAATCTGGAACCCAGCAGCAGTTGTTGGTGAAACTAAGACTAATGGGCCCAATTTTACTATTTTCATCCTAAGTGCTGAATCTGGACGTAATGTAGACCCGAATTGGAAATCTGCTTTCAGGCGACCCCATACGCACTTAGCCTGAAAAAAAAATTGCAAATCCCATGCACTGAGCGGGGCTTAGTGCAGCTGGAATGATCGGAGCTCTGAACTGCACATGCACATTTAGAAAAAATTTTGAAAAAGCGCTCCTGTGTCACATCGCTCCCAGGCTACAGAAAGTGGCCTGGGAGTGAGAAGTGGGAGCGAAGGCCTCCACACACATCGCTGTCCCCCTTATCCACACACCCCCAGTCCCCAAATCAACTGCGACCCCCTGACTCCTTCCCCCCCCGTCGATCGCCTGAAGAGTGGCAGCAGACCCGCCTGCCCCACCTCCCCCCACCAGAGATCCATCTGCCCCCACTTCTCTCCCCCAACTAGTGAGGGATCCGGCCTCCCCTCCCACCAAAGATACATCTTACCCGCCTCCCTCCTCTCCCCCCTAGACAACAATCTGGCCTCACTCCCACTCCCCCCTCCAGAGAATGGTCTGGGCTCACTCGCCATCCCCCCCCCCAGAGAAACATCTTACCCGCCGCCTCCTCCCTTCCCATCAGACAACGATCAACCCTCCCTCCGCGCACCCCCCCACCACCAGACAATGATCAGCTCTCCCCCCACAAGACAACAATCGGCCCTCTCCCCCAACCAGAGATACATCTGACCCACCTCTTCCTCCTTCTCCCCCTACAACCAGACAAAGATTTGGCCTCAGTCCCCTCCCCATCCCCACCAGAGAATGATCTGATCCACTTCCCTCCTCCCCCCACTATTGACTTGAGTCAGAGAGCCATTGGAAGCTCTGAACCCGTCTCTTCAGCAGCAGGAGTGCCCGATTCAGACTTTCATTCAGCATGTCCATTATACTAGAGAGGTGGTGCTCGACAGACTGGAGGGGCTGATTGTGGACAAGTCCCCAGGACCGGATGGAATGCATCCGAGGGTTCTGAAAGAAATGGCGGAGGTGATAGTGGATGCCTTGGTGGTTATTTTCCAGACGTCGCTGGATTCCGGGGAAGTGCCGGAAGATTGGAAAACGGCTAATGTTACGCCGTTGTTTAAGAAGGGTGCCAGGCAAAAGGCGGGGAATTATAGGCCGGTTAGTTTAACGTCTGTGGTAGGTAAAATGTTAGAATCCGTCATTAAGCAGGAAATTGCGAGGCATCTTGAAGGGAATTGCTTGATAGGGCGGACGCAACACGGTTTCATTAAAGGGAAGTCGTGTCTGACAAATTTACTGGAGTTCTATGAGGATGTGTCTAGGGCAGTGGATAGAGGAGAGCCGGTGGATGTGGTCTTTCTGGATTTTCAGAAGGCGTTTGACAAGGTACCTCACAAGAGGTTATTGCAGAAGGTCAGGGGACAGGGAGTTGGGGGTAGGGTGTTAGCGTGGATAGAGGATTGGTTGTCAAATAGGAGGCAGAGAGTGGGGGTCAATGGGCGCTATTCGGATTGGCGGTTGGTGACTAGTGGGGTGCCCTAGGGGTCGGTGCTGGGGCCTCAGCTATTTACCATTTATATAGATGATCTGGAGGAGGGAACCGAGTGCAGGGTGTCGAAATTTGCTGATGACACCAAGATTGGGGGAAAGGCAAATTGTGCGGAGGGTGTGGAGAGTCTGCAGAAGGATCTAGATAGGCTGGGCGAATGGGCCAGGAAATGACAAATGGAATTTAATGTTGGCAAGTGTGAGGTGGTCCACTTTGGTAGGAAGAATGGTAGGAAGGACTATTACTTACGTGGCGAAAAACTGCAGCAGGTGACGGTGCAGAGGGACCTCGGGGTCCTTGTGCATGAGTCGCAAAAACCCAGCTTGCAGGTGCAGCAGGTGGTCAGGAAGGCGAATGGGATGCTGGCCTTCATAGCGAGGGGGATTGAATATAAAAGTAGGGAGGTCTTGCTGCAGCTGTATAGGGCATTGGTGAGGCCGCAGCTGGAGTACTGTGTGCAGTTTTGGGTGCCGCACCTGCGCAAGGATATTTTGGCCCTGGAGGGAGTGCAGAGGAGGTTTACTAGGCTGATACCGGAGTTGAGGGGATTGAGCTATGAGGAGAGGCTGAATAAACTAGGCTTGTACTCGTTAGAGTTTAGAAGAATGAGGGGAGATCTCATTGAGACGTATAAGATGATGAATGGGATGGATAGGATAAAGGTGGAGAGACTCTTCCCGCTCAAAAAAGACAGTAGGACTAGGGGGCACAGCCTCAAGATAAAGGGGAGGCGGTTTAGAATGGAGTTGAGGAGGAACTTCTTCACTCAAAGGGTGGTGAATCTCTGGAATTCTCTGCCCGTTGAAGTGGTGGAGGCTACCTCGCTAAATATTTTTAAGAAGCGGGTTGATGGGTTCTTGATAAGAGAGGGGATTAAGGGTTATGGGGAGAGGGCGGGAAAGTGGAACTGAGCCACAACAGATCAGCCATGATCTTATTGAATGGCGGGGCAGGCTCGAAGGGCTAGATGGCCTACTCCTGCTCCTATTTCTTATGTTCTTATGTTCTTATGTTCTTATGGCACGGTTCTGGATTGGCAAATGTGGCGATAAAGAGGCAAATGCTGATGAAGTTGGGCAGGCAGTTCATTAATTCAATTTAAATGCCTGCAAATGCAGTTAAATCACCATTGCGCCCGTTTTGGGTGCTTATCGAAACACCACCATTCCCAGGTTTCGGTAAAGTGGTAATCTGAATGGACGTAAGTGCAGATTGCATTAATGGCCTCACACTCGACTTTACCACGTTTTCGCACCAGTTTTTGGGCACAACGCAATGGTAAAATCAATGTCTCATTGAGAGTGAGAGAGGATCAGCAAATGAGAAGGAACAGAATCCACATTCAACTTACATCAGAGCTGGAACAGCAGAAAAGATCATTAATAACATCAAAAACATGATGAGCCAGCGGGACATCAAAAAAGTCACCAACAAGTACTGAAACGTCAAAAGAGTCACCAGCAAACGACACGAAGTATGACTCCGACAGCACCAAGAGCAACATGCTCGCTGCTGCCTGTGCAGCATGCCAACTCACCATTGAGAGTCACTGAGGCCAATGAATGCCAAAATGGGCACCACCACCTAAGCAGCACTGTGAATAATGTTTTGAGAAAAGAAAATGTTATGCAAAGCTATAAAGGTGTTTAGTTTAATTATGAGAATTGATTGTTAATCATTAATTAGATATAAGATATTAAACAGTTAATGATTGGAACAGGTCTACTGATATGAGAGATAAAGAGAGAAGGATCATATTATGTTACATTATTTTTGAAGAGTTAGTTATTACGTGAAAATCTACCCCAGTGGCACATTTACTGCTGACTGCAATCGGGGTCATGCAGTAATGTATCAACCACAGTAGAACTGTAAAGTGCTGGTTAAGTGCTTTGATCTGAACAGACATGAGAGTGTGGCGACTTAGGGAATTTTACAGTAACTTCATTGCAGTGTTAATGTTAGCCTTACTTGTGACTAATAACTACACTTTAACTTTAAAAAAAACTTGATAGAATTCCAACATTTTAAGGCTAGATGTTTGATTATTTTGAAGTTCTGAGAATTAGAAGTTGTAACAGATTGTCTTCTTTTGCCATTATTGTTCTCTTTTTACATCTCAGTAAAAGTAAATCTCCCATTCTATAATCACGCTTGTCTTGCAGCTCACAGACTTGCCTTGTGTCCTAGTCCCATCCACCCTTCGTTCAAAGACTAGCACCTCAACCATTTCCCAGGCTGATGAAAGACCCTTCACCTGTTTCTCTCTCCATAGATGCTGCCTGACTTGCTGAATGTTTTCAGAAATTTTCTTTTCATTTCAGATTTCCAGCATCCACAGTCATAGAAATCATGGAAACCCTACAGTACAGAAAGAGGCCATTCGGCCCATCGAGTCTTCACCGATCACAATCCCAGCCAGGCCCTAGCCCCATATCCCTACATATTTTACCCACTAATCTGACCTACGCATCTCAGCACACTAAGGGGCAATTTTAGCATGGCCAATCAACCTAACTCGCACATCTTTGGACTGTGGGAGGAAACCGAAGCATCCGAAGAAAACCCACACAGACAAGAGGAGAATGTGCAAACTCCACACAGACAGTGACCCAAGCCGGAAATTAAAGCCAGGTCCCTGGAGCTGTGAAGCAGCAGTGCTAATCACTGTGCCCTGTGGCGCCCAAACTCAGTATTGTGTCTTGTTTTATTAAGAAAACAGTCGTGATCTTTTAGCTGTGATGAAGCCAATCTTTTAACTTAGCTTTATTGATATATTATTTGCATGGTCATACCAGTATCAGTTCTTATTGCATATCTTACCTTTGTGAAAAAGAAATTTGACTAACCCTTTTTAGTCACTCTGTGACATTATATTTGAAAAGGTAAATTCATAGAAAAACAGTTTTGTCAAAGACATTAGCTGGAATTCTCTGACCTTGCTTGGAGCTGGGATTCTCCCGATCCTGCTGCAATGAACAGAGTTCTGGCTGAGCTCCACATTCTCCGTTCTCATTGGAAGCAGGGCATGGGAGAATTCTGGCCATGACCTTCTAAGCAATCAATATAAATATACACTAATACATATAAATTGTAATATTTATATATTATATATATCATAAGGTAGTTCACGAATGCTTGCTAGAAGCTACATTTACTCGTAAGTAGGGACCTATCCTCTGCAGGCAAAAGGAACTTGACCAAGCGTTGCACCTTTTCTTAAATGAAAAGGAAGTGTGAGGGACAACAATTCCTTGGTGCATTCTCAATGACACATTCTGACCAACCTGAGATGATTTACCAACCTTTCAACACCCTTTTCTTATCCATTGTAAGTGGTTGCTCCCTTTGATATCTGACATTTTGGGTGGGATCTTCTGGCCGATCTCACCCCAAAGCTGGAAAGTCCTGCCCAAGGTCAATGGATCTTTGCACGGTCCTCCCCCACCCCCGCCCGCTCCCTATGGTTCCTGTAGCAGACAGGAAGGGAACATTCCCCTCTTTGTCTTTACATGTGAAATCATGTCTCTTATCATCAATATTCAAATTCTGAACTCCTAACAACTATATACATATATACATAGAAAACTATAGAAATAGTATTAAAGTAATATATTTCTAAAACAGATCTGAAATAAATAGGAACCACCCTTTCTTTTGTCAATAAATATATTTTAGTAAACCAAAAAATTATTTGTAGTTGTGATATTCCATAAATTCATATTTGCTTACTTCATACCCTCAAGAGTAAAGTGACAGAATGGATACTGTTGTAGTTTTATTTTAACATTTTTGTTAGGTTTACAATGTTGGGCAACTCTTCACAGCAAGTTTGGTAAATTAATTGTTTTACATAGGGATTGAACACAGAATCATCTTCACTTTGTTTCAATTTATGAGTTGAATTACATTCTCACACAAGGGGGTAACTTTGAACTTCAAGGTTATTGAAAAGAACAATTGAGTGGTGGGAGGTAGGTTGGATAATAGGCAGCTGAATCAATATAGCCTGCTTTTTATTTTGCCCATGCAAAAGTTATAAACTACTCAGATATCATTTTTAGCACGTAGGAAGCAGAATAACATAGCAGAATCATAATATCATAGAACACCTACAGTGCATATGGAGACCATTCGTCCCATTGAGTCTATACTGACTCTCCAAATTGAATAAATTAACTGCTCCTTTGGGCATATTGCTGAGACAATAGGGCTAATTGTTGAATCTGTTAAGTTGAAAAGAAATATTTGCTTTCTCTATGTGAAGCTAATTTTAACCACCAAGTTATAATAGAACTAAAACAGTGAAAAAAAACATGCTATATCTAGAAAAAAGGTTTCAGTTCTGTTAGTGTGACATGGCTGTTTAAATTCTTAAAATGCAAACTAGTTACAATTAGAGAAGCTGAGTCATTGATATAGTCATAGCTTTATTTTTTTTGTTAGGGTTAGAAGTCAGTAAGTTTGCTGACTTATCAACAAGTTTGTCTCTCTAGATAAATTAATTGTTTTACATAGCGCTTGCACACAGAATCCTCTTCACTTCTTAGGTATATTTAACTCAGAGCTTTAAGTTTCTAAAAACGTATGGGTAAGTTCACAATTCAGGTGGCATTCTTTGGCCACACTTGCCTGAAAACCGAAAATTTCCACTGAACTTCAATGGGCCTTTACATGGTCTGCTCCCTGCCTGCTAGAATTCCAGTGGCGGGCAGGAAGGGAGAATTCCGGCCATCATGTTAGCTGCATTAATAAAGGTCTCCCAGAATTGGCAGAAAAATGAGTTGTTAGCAACTCCCTTACAATCTCTCATGAGAATTTCCAGTTTGATTTTACACCCTAACGTAGGGGTCAGACAGTTCAAAATGAAAAGCTGACGCCTTTCTCGTTGGGTTGTTCATGCAGTACAGTGTTGCTGGCTGTCATAATAGCAATCTGTTAATGAGTTCACCATTGCAGAGGAAAGAGATGCACCCAGATAACCAGCACTACCCCTGTTTGACATTGTGAACTTCTTTCACAGAACATGGTAACATTTGAAAAAACATTAGTGACATTTTAAATTCTGGGCGGCATGGTAGCATAGTAGTTAGCGCTGTTACTTCACACTCCGGGGACCTGGGTTCGAATCCTGGCTCGGGTCACTGTCTGTGTGGAGTTTGCATATTCTCCCTGTGTCTGCATTGGTTTCTTCCGAGTGCTCCAGTTTCCTCCCACAATCCAAAGATGTGCGGGCCAGGTTGATTGGCCATTCTAAATTGCCCCTTAGTGCCCCAGGATGCATAGGTTAGAGGGATTAGTGGGTAAATATGTTGGGATAGGGTCTGGGTGGGATTGTGGTTGGTGCAGACTCGATGGGCTGAATGGCCTCTTTCTGCGTTGTAGGATTCTATGAACTGTCTATTTTTAACAAGCATATTCTTTACAATAATTGTCTCATGTTTGTTTCGGTCTTGGAACTGATAATCCTGGAAATAGAGGTAAAGCCAAATAGGTAAAGATGCAGTGTTTTGATGAAGGCTCACACACTCGAATGTATCTTTCAGTTTCTAGTTGACATGCTCTGTAGATGCAGCAAGTTTTTTTCCTCCCTCGTAGTTATTATTGCAATAAACGGGTTTTATTCAGCCCTTAACTGTTCTGGCCTGTTTCACCATTTCCACTCCTCTTTCTACTCAGAATCTCTATTTTAATTAGTTCCAGCAACTGTTCCAGCCAACAAACACTTTCTCTTGAAGACATGCAATCTAACTTCAAGGGAGTAGCTTAAAGCAGTGTTAGTCCCACAAAAGCATGGGAACCCAGTTGAGGCATGCAACTATTGAGCAGCATACTTCGTGCTATCATTTCAATTAGCAGGCAGCAGGAAAATTTTATGCTGCCAACTTTTCTACATACAATGTGACAATACTGTGCCTTTAAAAAATGTATTTTAATCATGTTCCTTTGCAGAATGTTTCTAGTAGGCCCTAAATGTTGCTGGCACCGTTTTGTCTATGACCAGTGTCATCTAAATGTTATTGAAGCAAGACAATGGATATCATGTTTAGTTTTAATCTGGATTAATGTAGTGTCCTGGGGTTTTATGATACTTTTGGAATTGCTGTGTGGAGCATGATTGATAGATGAGTGTCATACTGGGGACAGTTTCTTTTCCACAGAAAAGTCCAAGAATTTAATTTTGCTTTTCAGTAGTAGCTTGACTTGGAGACCAGCAACAATGTTTTTCCCCTCTCTCCGGAGTTAGAATCTTTGGTTTTATTTTCTTAGAAGCTGTTTGGACTTGAGATGGAAAGCAGTGCCTGTTGTTTTTCCCCTCTCTTTGGAGTTGGCAATCCTGCTATCTGTGAGCTGCTGTTAGAAGCTGGTGGAGTGTCTCTGTCTCTCTCTCTCTCTCTTCAGTGGCTTTTTGGAAAGTTCCAGGACTGGGAAGCCTTAGAGATTTAATCCAACATTCAAAGAACCAATTCACACCAAGTGTTAAAAAGCTGAAGATCCAGCATCATGTGAGCCTCCTTGCTTTTTGTGCCAAGTCTAGAAAGGGGTGTATGTTTATGTGATGTCTGACTTGGAACATCATAGATAGCTAGCTGTTAAGATTTATACTATATCATGTTTGAGTCTTGTAATTGGTAAAAGTTATGCTAAATCTTTTCTATTATATTTTAACTGTGTTCCTAAATAAACTTTGTCTGATAAAAGCTTCCTAGTGGGTCACTTGAGTCACCTCTGGAGTGAAACATCTTATGTTCACCCATTCCAAAAATCAAATATAAAAACCTAGGGTCTAGGCTGTCTTCATAAAACACCTTGGAGTTTCTAGCCTGGATCCTAACAGGCATAGCTTTATCCCAAGTTGTAATCCTGCTGCACATTTGCCAGCCTCATCCAATTTTTCCCTCTTAGTGTTTTCTTGAGTTGGACTGAGGCTCATCACTAAAGCTTAAGGGACCAATTTTCATCTTCGAAGGGCCTAGATACAAAGCAGTGACAAAAGACCAGTCAAATTTACCCATTTGAAGCATGAATCAAAAGACGCACTGATCAGATTACAACATTGTAGTACAAATTCACCAATCCATGCTACCTTCCAATTGTGGTTGCGCACTGACAGGACAGGATTGCTGAAATTACACTATTTATTATAGAGGCGGAATAGGTAATTCATCAAATCTAGTTAACCTTAAATTGCTTCGTGCAGCAATTCTGACCCATTCAAAAGTCTCTTTCAACCAACTACAGTTAGCAGATAATTAGCTGTCTAGATAGCAATCGCTGCTGTCCATGTCCTATTAAATTGAATTGGTCTTTGCACAATACAAAAAAAAATGTTATTTTTATGATTTTCTTAAGGCAAAGAATAGGATGGAATTATGATTTGGCTCTTCCAATCAATCAGATCATGGCTGTTATGAATGTGTCCTTAAGTTCACTTTCTTGCCTGCATCCCTATTGCCCTTGATTATCTGGTCATCCAAAATACTGTCTAGTTCAGCATTGAATGTATTCAATAAGTCAGCCTCCACTGAGTGCGAGGGAAGGTAGTTCTGAAGACGAATGACCCTCTGAGAGAAGCCTCAGCTCCATCTTCAAATTTTGAAACTCTGCCCCCTAATTCTAGATTACCCCAAAAGGGGAAACGTCCTCTCAGTATCCATCCTGCCAATCTCCTCCTCAGGATCTCATGTTTCAATAAAATCACCTTTCATTCTTCTAGACTATAGTGCGTATAGACCCAACCTACTCCATTTTTTCTCATAAGACAAGCCCCTCAATTATTCTAGTGAACTTTCTCAGAAGGACTCCTAATGCAATGAGGTCCTTCCTTTGGTAAGGTAGCCAAACCTGTACACAGTTTTGAGGTGTGTCTTCAATAATGCCCTGTACATTGTAATAAAGGCTAACTTTCCATTTGCTTTCCTAATTATTTGCTGTATCTGCTTGCTGACATTTTGGGGTTCACACATGAGGATATCCCTTTGTACTGCACCATTCTTTGGCCTCTCTCCATTTAAATAGTGCATAATGTTCAATTTCAGTCAATGCAACTTCTGTTACCTTTACTCAACTTGGCTCCAGATAAAAGTCAGACATGAGTCAATAAGTCAAGTCATGGGTAACTCCAGATGGAAACTTAGCATATTCTGTACAAAATGAGTTCATATATTTCTAGAAGCTGAGTTTTGAAACAAATTAAAATGATGGTTGTGAAACAATTTAAAAAGAAAAATCATGGTTGGTCATGCAATTTGAAGTTTTGATTCCAGTTAATATTTTATCCTACACCAAGATAAGATGATGCATGGATTCAGCCATCAGCAGTTTTAGATAATAATTTTCATATCTGAAATGTGTGACATATAAAAGTTATAATGGCATCTTCAAATCCTCTAAACTGAGGGTGGCACAATGGTTAGCACTGCTGCCTCACAGCACCAGGGACCTGGGTTTGATTCCAGCCTTGGGTGATAGTGTGAAGTTTGCACATTAAGTTTATTTATTTATTAGTCACAAGTAGACTCCCTGTGTCTGTGTGGGTTTCGTCTGGGTGCTCCGGTTTCCTCCCACAGCACGTAGATGTGTAGGTTGGGGGGTTGACTGTGCTAAATTGCCCCTTATTGTCCAACAATGTGCAGGGTAGATGGATTAACTATGGTAAATGCACAGGGTTAGGGGATAGGGAGAGTGGGTGGACAGGCCCTGGATGACCGGGAGGTTTGTTTTGGGCTTCGGTAGGATGCTCTTTCGGAGACTTGGTGTAGACTTGATGGGCTGTATGGCCTCTTTCTGCACTGTAGAAATTCTATGGTTCCCTTCAAATTCTTGCCAGTATCCTTCTCCTTATAACCCCCCAGAAACACTGAAAAAATTAAACAGCAAAATATGTACCCCCTCTTATCTAAGGCATAGACTTTTGAAATGGGGACTGCAAACTCTATGAACCTACGTGATGAGTAGCAAAGTCTACAGATTACCATCTGTCTTTGGATTTCTAAATTTTCTGCAATGTATTCCTGCTGTTTCTGAATATCCTGCAGTCACATCATTGTTTTCCTTGACCTCTGGCTAGCTTCCGGAAGTTAGGACAGAGGTGCCTGAGAGCATGTCCCTACAGAGAAAATATTTTAGAGCACATTTTTAGATTATTGTTATCTCGTACCAATGTTTTACTTCCACCAATAGCATTGGTGACAGACAAGGTGAATTGACATTAAATAATGCGACCTCAGGGAAATAAAGAAAAGCCCTGAATCTACATGGCAAATCAGTCAGCATCTGGGACAAGAAAAGATGGGTTAAAATGCTTTAGGTGTGTACCTTTCATTAGATAACTTCACCGGAGCACTTCTGGTCAAAGGTACAGACTCAAAATGTTGTGTGAACTCTCTTTTAACCTGCAATCACTGATAATCTGTGGCTCACAGAACATGATAATCAAGCATCTTCAATATAATTGGATCTTAATGCAATATGTGTGTATGTTCTATGGAGCTGAGTGGATAATGATAGACTGAAGTTAATTTTCCTACCCTAAAGTTAATTATATCAACAACAAAAATCAGCTGCCAGATAAAATGTTGGTCTGCAGGTGGTCTGTGTGTACTTCCGAGAATTGTCATAAATCTTTCGCTCTTTTCATGAAATTTTTCCACAACTGAAGTGTGACTCAATCTATATTGAAACGTATTCTTGGTTCTTGGTGCAAAATAAAGGTAGATGTTATAACTTTGCAACACCCACAAATGTAATTGCCCACGCATCTTCACACAGCAGGGACAGAGGCCGTGCCTGGTTAGCTGTTCTCTGATATTGTCAGCCATAAAATCAATTAGGTTTTCATCTATCCAGATGCGGTCATGCCAGTGATTGTTGAGTATGTAATAGGTAATGTCAGGTGAGATATAGCATTAGCTGTCCTGTTGTTTTATAGATGGTTTCATTGAATATTGATCAAGGATACAATTAAATGAAATCTCATGTAAGCCAGTATTAAAAATGCGAGCAAATTCCAAGCTGAATGTGCTCTTTAAATTTAGGCAAACATTTAGAGTTTACAGTTATACAGAATTTAGGAAATTGCATAGCGATGGTCATTTGTTACTGCTAAACAGACAATGGGCAGTAAGTGCTGAGCTTATCAGTGTCAAATTGGTGGGTGGGTGGGGGTACCCCAAAGATGTGCTGGAGAACTCCTCTCAGAACTTCACAGATAAAGCTTGCATGACACTTTCCCAGTATGCAAACTTCCTCTGGGCAATTGCCCTGCTCAGTGAACCGTCCGTAAATGCAATGTCAATCGTAAACTTTGAATAGTTCTGGCGGAGTTACACCAATAGTTTCTCAGAAAGAATCACAGGGATTAAAACCCTTTTTAACTTTTGGGTCATTATTATACGGATCCATACTGAATCTCCATGGGACTCCCCCACACCCCAAACCAAGGATCTCCACCAACTACCTCCCTTCACCCCACACCTGCAGGCCCCCCTGGACCTGACCAGACCTTCACCCCACACCTGCAGGCCCCCCTGGAACTGACCAGACCTTCACCCCACACCTGCAGAAGCCCCCAGACCTGACCAGACATCCTGCCCACCTCCACCTCCCACCCTCACTCTGAGGTCTACTGCCTCCCTACAGAAACCTGACTTTCCCCACCACCGCTCCTAATAAAGGTCCAACCTCCCTCCGGTCAAGGTGGGACCATCCCCTGGCCCCTTCCTCCCATAGGATCAAAAGACTCCCCCAAAGCCTGACCATCCCACCCCCAAGGCCTGACACTCATTACATTTGACTTTAAGGGGGTTTATTCATTTACGTAACCACTTCATGCTTCCAGTGAAACTGGACAACATGCTGCAAGCATGTAGGCTGCAGCGCCAGAATTCAACACTCTCCGCAAGAAGGGCAGAGCCTGGGGCATCTGGAGGTATGAATTAAAGAATCATAGAAGCCCAATAGTGCAGAAGGAGGCTATGCGGCCCATCAAGTCTGCACCCACTCTCCAACAGAGCTAACTAAACAGGCCCGAGCCCCACTAATCCACCTAACCTGTACATCTTGGGACATTAAGGGGCAATTTATCATGGCCAATCTACCTAACTAGCACATCCTTGGACTGTGGAAGGAAACCGGAGCACCCAGAGGAAACACATGGAGATGTGGCGAGAATACGCAAACTCCACACAGACAGTCACCCAAGGTTGGAATCAAACCCGGGTCTCTGGCGCTGTGAGGGGGCAGTGCTAACCACTGTGCCACTATGAAGGACAAGTGGTGGGAAATACACAGAAACTATACTGTCTACATAGCTCAATCATCAAAGATGGAGCTATCTGGCCATGATATAGACACAGTGCTTCAGGAGATTTCAGATAGTTGGTTACAGAGATCTGTGTCAACATTGCGGAAGACTTCTCATCTTGTTGCACTGCTCTCCATGTCCAGCCAGTAGCCATTAAAGTCACTGTGGCCCTATACTCACTGTGGGCCTGAACTTCTTTGCTTCTGATTTCATTCAAAGACTTAATTTGAGGCATAAAAAAAATTGGATAGAGAGTTGCACCTTTACAAGTTTGTTTTTTTTTGTTGCTAACACATCCTTCATCTTCAAATAATTACTTTTGGTTATCTCCACCCTTCTCTTGACATTGACATCACATCTATCATCTTCTGTTATCATTTGTCCAAAGGCAAACTTGCTTATTTTTGACACCATCCACTTCAATCTTCACTCTAGTTCCATCTAATGTACTGCTTCTGATTACCATTATTTTTGTCATGTTGAAGTTTGTACCAATCCATATTCTAAGCTTTTAGATTTTACTTTATTTGTGATACATTCTAGGACCTTGACTTCAAGTAGTGTGATGTCATCACGTTTCTTATGTCCTTGCCTTCCATCTTTACCCCTGGAAGCACCTCTGAATATTTGGCCTGGGATTGAATAATTTTGAAGATGGTACTCAACCTTGTTGTATTCTCTCTTCTCTTGGAGCATAGCTGATTTACCTTCTAGCCTTATCCTCACTATTTAGTCCCAAGCTAAGATCTGTATAAATCTCATCTGCCAATGTCACTTTTCAACAGCTTGTTGTCATAGAGTCATCGAGGATTACAGCAGGGAAACAGTCCCTTCGGCCCAACTTGTCCATGCCGCCTTTTTGTTTAAACCCTAAGCTAATCCCAACCGCCCCCATTTGGCCCATATCCCTCCGCATCCATCTTACCCATGTAACTATCTAAATGCTTTTTAAAAGACAAAATTGTATCTGCCACTATTACTACCTCTGACATCTCGTTCCAGACACTCACCACTCTCCGTGTGAAGAAATTGCCCTTTTGGACACTTGCGTATCTCTTCCCTTTCACCTTAAACCTATGCCCTCTAGTTTTAGGCTCCCCTACCTTTGGAAAAAGATATTGACTATCTAGCTGATCTGTGTCCCTCATTATTTTATAGACCTCCATAAGATCATCCCTCAGCCTCCTAGACTTCAGAGAATAAAGTCCCAATCTATCCAGCCTCTCCTTATAATTCAAACCATCAAGTCCCAGTAGCATCCGAGTAAATCTTTTCTGCACTCTTTCTAGTTTAATAATATCCTTTCTATAATAGGGTGACCAGAACTGCACTCAGTATTCCAAGTGTGACCATACTTCAACAAGACGTCCCAACTCCTATGTTCAATGTTCTGACTGATGAAACCAAGCCTGCCGAATGCCTTCTTCACCACTCTGTCCACCAGTGACTCCACTTTCAAGGAGCTATGAACGTGTACCCGTAGATCTCTTTGTTCTGTAACTCTCCCCAATGCATTAACTGACTAAATCCTGCCCTGGTTCAATCTACCAAAATGCATCACCTTGCATTTGTCTAAATTAAACTCCATCTGCCATTTGTCAGCCCACTGGCCCAAATGATCAAGATCCTGTTGCAATTGGAGATAACTTTCTTCACTGTCCACTAATCTTGGTGTCATCTGCAAACTTACTAACCATGCCTCCTATATTCTCATCCAAATCATTAATATAAATGACAAAGATCAGTGGGTCCAGCACTGATTCCTGAGGCACACCGCTGGTCACAGGCCTCCAGCTTGAAAAACAACTCTCTACAACAGAAGTCAATTTTGTACCCATTTAGATATCTCACCCTGGATCCCATGAGATTTAACCTTATGCAACAACCTACCATGCAGTACCTAGTCAAAGGCCTTGCTAAAGTCCATGTAGACTACATCAACTACACTACTCCCATCTACCTTCTTGGTTACCCGTTCAAAAAACTCAATCAAATTTGTGAGACATGATTTTCCACTCACAAAGCCATGCTGACTGTCCCTAATTAGTCCTTGCGCCTCTAAATGACTGTAGATCCCGTCTTTCAAAATACCTTCCAACAATTTACCCACCACAGATGTGAGGCTCACTGGCCTGTAGTTCCCAAGCTTTTCCCTGTAGCCCTTTCTAAACAAAGGCACAACATTTGACGCTCTCCAATCTTCAGGCACCTCACTCATGACAATCGATGATTCAAATATCTTGGCTAGGGGACCCATAATTTCCTCCCTAGCTTCCTACAACGCCCTGGGATACATTCTATCAGGTCCCAGGGATTTATCTACCTTGGGTGTATTAGTGGTGGTGCTAAATACACCCAAACATTTTTTAAAGTCAATGAAGCATATATAAATATCCTTTTTAAATATTTATCAAAGATTGTTCTTAGGTTACTTATTTTCTCTCTCTTATTCCTACTCCAAGTCTAACTCCAAACTGTGTTTCACTAATATCTCTGTTGCCTGTGTGTTATTGTGTTTTTCTATTATGACTTTCAGAATCACTTTAATGAGATGACTCACTAAGCTTATAGTTCTAAAATGATTGTGCTCCATTGCTTTAGGTTTCTTAGGTAACGTAATGAATATTGAATGTCTCAAGTCACTTGGAACTTTTCCTTTGACATATATTTGATATCACATTTCTGTTAAACTTCTATTTCTGCTTCTCCATTTCTGTCGATAATTTCATCCATGCCTAGAGCTTTTCCTGTACTCGTCAATTTCAAAGCATTCTTAAGCTCAGATATTACAATGTTTAATCTATTGTGAGCCTCTATATCTTCAGGGATCCCATTTACTTATATATTCCGCTCATCATTTTGCTACTGCATCCCTTTCAAACAATGTTTTGCCTTTTTTATCTGTTGTTATCCCTTATTTTGTCTATCAAAGATTTCACCTTCCTGTGCATTACTCTGTGAATTGTGATTTTGTGATTTCTTTCCAGCTCCAATGCTTCATCACACTTTTCGTTGTACCATTTCTCTTTAGCCTCAACTTTATACCTCAGCACAAGCAAGCAGGAAATGAGGACCTTTATGATGACACCCTGAAATGTTAGAATCAAATCAAATCAACTGACGTGGTAAATGTAACAGATGACTCAAATGCTAAAATCAGTAAAGGAACACCAGGGATGCATGTCCGTCAATATGATTTTGGATTGAGAAATGAAAGAGGAGAAAGACTGATACAATCCTTCTGACCTCACAACTTAATTTACAATGAAACATTTCCTGAGTGATCTTCAGTAGTTCCTTGAAAAACTACTGGTTAGCCTGCTTAATGCCAATTGTCGGTTTAGCTCAGTTGGCTTGACAGCTAGTTCATGATGCAGAGCAATGCCAACAGTGTGGGTTCAATTCCCATACCGGCTGAGGTTATTCATGAAGGCTCAACCTTATGGCTTGCCTGAGATGTGGTGATCCTCAGGCTAAAATCTCTACTAATCAAAGGGAATAGCAACTTTTGGTCACCTGGGACTACACCGACTTTAACTTTACCAGTGGTCAGGTCCAATTTGTTAGGACTGATGATGTGCCAACTTATTTGTGGCCAGCACCCGGGGCATCCATTTCAAGGCTCCAAGCATAAGTGCCAGAGACCTGGACATTGCTAGGAACAGGGCATTGTGTACTTTGTTGCTATCACAATCACACTACCAGTTGGCATGATGTTGTAAACTAATATTGATGTCAGGTTGAGGAAAATTTTTTTTATTCATTCATGGGATGTGGGCATCAATGGCTGCTTAGCATTTATTGCCCATCCCTAGTTGCCCGAGGGCAGTGGAGAATCAACCACACAGTGTGGCTCTAGAGTCACATATAGCCAAGACTAGGTAAGGGTAGCAGAACTCCTTTCCTAAAGGACATTAGAACATGAATATAGAACATGAGCATAGAGACTGTGTGCAGGATAACTCAGCTGGATGAAACATTGAATGGGCATAGAATACATTAAAGAGCTGACTTTCTAAATGCGCTCCCACTTACACTACACAATTCACTGAATGCCTGTATCATTCTTGATAATATTCCCACTCAATTAGAGACAAAATGTGCAACTTGTGCCAAACAGGTTCAATTTATGATCTTATTCTGTGAGAATGGAGATGCTTCTTTCAATTCCAATTTTTAAAGAGTTCTAAACCCATTTATAAGTAGCCCAACCTGTACATGAATACAGAATATGACTATATTCTTGTGCTATACTGGAAGATGGTAAAACGAAGCAGGTTATATGACATGCGGCTGTAAAAGTCCAGTCACCAGCTGGAACTGTCTAAGCTACACTGTAATATTGGTGCTTGGTCAACCCAGAGAAAGATAGAAATGGGAATGCAAACCTCTCTCTTGTTTGTATACTCAATAGTCTCCTGCACATTACAATGACATTACCGTTCAAGAAATATACTAGGGAAGTCTCAATTTTGAAACCCCCTTGACAACAGTGGGACCACTTGCCAGCCAATGGTGTGCCATCTCCCCACTGCATTGTTAGAAAAATCCCAACTTTTTTATCTCTTTTACAAATAAGCTTTACATTTCAAAATCAAAATACTGTTGGAAATCTGAAACAAAAACAGAAAATGCGAGGAAACCCTCAGCATTGTTGAAGGGGAGTCATGACAACATTTCAGATATGGCCCTTCATTAGGATTCTTCTAAAGCCTTCCAGAGTTTGAGAGAAGATGGAGCATTTGACAGGAGAAGTTGGTTCACATTTTGCTTATATTGTTGGGTGAAAAATAATCTTGGGATGGATACAATTTTGAGGGATAACATCTTGTCCATGACCTGTTCTAAAAGGCGGCAACTGCCAAATTAGTAGTCGACAAACTGCAAGCATCCAGTTTGGGTGTTTATACAAACTAAAAGGAAAAGAAATGCTGTTAATTGGAAGCGTTCATTCATCCCTGAGTTTGTTTCTTGGGGCATATTCATTCTCCTGCAGGTAAATGCTGGTAGTCTCACTCAAGCAATGTTCTGCCTCCAGAACTCCACCTCCTGCAAAGCTTTTCTCTACTGTGACAGTACTCAGCAATTTCAAGCCATGGGAGCTTTCAGTGGAAGTGTATTAATTAGGTTGTAACTGGAAAAGCCAGTCATTTGCATCTCACCATCATTCAAAGTTTCTTGTCAGTCATAAATCATAGAAACTAGTGCCTTAACAAAAAGTTAACTCAGCTCTCTATTAGGGATGATAGCTATTAGATCTTGATCAGTTATTCTCAGAGAGAAGAGATGGTCATAAATAACCTAGGACTGCTGATGGCCTGAATTGAGTGGGAGTTATCATAATGATTGGTGAAAACAGAAATGGCAGCAGATCCCGAACAGCTACATTCTAGAGGAGAGACACACGGCGTTAATGGGGCTCAGATAAAGATGTTTTACAAGTTTAGTGTGAGGATAGCTGGCACTTGTTCGAAGTATGTTGAACAAGACTGATAACTGTTTAGTTCTTTCTGTTGAGTGTAGCAGCATCAACAACAGACAACCCCATGGCGCAATGAAGGAACCATTGATTCTTGGACAACATATTCGATTGTAGATCAATGGCAGGTCTGATTAACTGATGCTGTATGTGTTGAATAATTTCCACGTTGAGGAAGTAACAGTTTCAATGAAAAATAGTTCAATAAGCAAATTTTAGAAATTAACAGTTAACATACCTTGTTTTCTGGTTTCATTATTTTCTAATGAGTGCTTTGTAAGGGGAACAAATTAACTTGAGGCAATAATGATGCAGTTTTAAAAAAATGTGTAAAAGTGAACATATTTCCTCATTGCCTTACACAACGTATCTTGTAATTATTTAAGCAAAAACGTGGATAGTGTGTAGTAAAATATAAGTTGATGTTTAAATGCTGGCCCTCATGTTAAAACAATGACTTATGAAGTGAATTTGTTTTATGGGCTTGATCATTTACTCTGAATTTTGAAGAAATATTCTTGAAATGCTAAGGAGTCATTTCGGTTCACTTTGAACTGGACAGCATTGTTTATTTTAATTTATTTGTTTCAGAATGATGTTGAGTGATTCTGCCACTGCTGTATTTATTGCATACTCGTAGTGCCTTCATTTGAACTGCTAACATTTTGTGGTACCGGTGTTCCCACAACAGCATTAGGAAATTTAGGTCATTGACCCAACAATGACAAAGGAACAGAAATATATTTCCACAGCAAGACATGTGACTTGCAGGGGAACATGAAAGTAGTAGTATTCCCACTTCTGCTTTTGCCCTTCATAGTGGCAGGCGTCACGGACATCCTTGAAGGAGCTTTAGTGAGTTGCTGCACTTCATCTTATAGACAGAATACACTGCAACCACACCAGAGAGTAGTGGTCATGGAGACAGTGTATAATGAGCCTGGTAATGGATACCAACCAGCCATAATGCTCTGAACTGGTATTATATTTCTTGAGTACTTCAGAAGTTGCATTTATACAGGTTACAGTTCCATCACATTCGTGACATCTTTAATTCATTCTTCGGGTGGGGATGTTGCTGCTAAGGTCAGCATTTATTATCCATCTCTATTTGCCCTGACATGGTGGTGATGCATGTTTTCTGGAAGTATTTCTTGTAGCCGAATTGCTGATAACCTATTTTAGAAGATAATTAAGATTCAACTACATCTCCATGACAATGTGACATCTTTTAGGATGCTCCAAACAGAAATGTTTTTTAATTACTTTTACATTCAATACTGTTTGATTCTGTGACTCATGAATTATTAATGCCCCTTGTACCGTTTTATAACCCTCTTTCCCAGAATTGATAACTTGTAGATTATTTCATTTCAATAACAATAGAAAGCCTGGGCCTACCAAGTGATGATGCGAAGATGCCGGCTTTGGACTGAGGTAAACACAGTAAGGAGTCTCACAACACCAGGTTAAACTTTAACCTGGTGTTTTGGGACTCCTTATTGTGTCTACCACGTGATCCAGAGACGTATCATCCATTGTTCAAGTCATCTCCTTTCTAAATCTGACATCATTAAAGGTACATTTTGAACTGGAATTATCTCAGATCGAATGGAGTTATACTTACCTTAAAGTTGCCTCTCAGTTTGTCAGTCAAAGGCACGTCCAACACTTTAACCTAAAGGTTATGTTTCTAAAATTAAATGTTATATCTCTTAAACACAAGCGAGGGGAGGGGGGTGGAATTCTCCCATCCTGTCCGCCCTGGGAATTGACCTTGGGAGGGATTCTTCAGTTTTAGGGTGAGCACGGCCAGAGAATCCCATCCATGAATTCCAAAATCAAATATTCACAGCAATACATCTTCTTCTCTCGATGTCAGGTGACAAAATTGTGAAATGTGAGGATTTAATTGTCAAGTTCAGTTGGCAGATCCTGAGCATACGATTTTCTGGTTGTGTTTGCCCCAAAACTGCAAAACCCCACATGAGATCAATGGACCTTTTCATGGCCCGTGTCCCACCCACTATGATTCCCGTGATGGGAAAATTACACCCTGTGATTTTCTCGTTTTTTTAGTGGAGCACTAAATTACACCATTTCATGAATCTTGTGTGCCATCTTGTACTGGCTATGAATTCTGAAACACCCTATCTCTCCCACTCCCTGAAGGGGCTAGGATCAGATGGTTCCATCGGTGATAATATGACTATTTTACTAATGCTCATTGACACATTTTGTCACTTCTTTCTCCAGTTTAAATTGAGCTGTTTATTCTTACTCAAGGGTATTGAGATACACCATATGGTGTATACTGGTCTTGCCAATTGGCAGAGAAATTGACACTAGAATTAAATTTGTGAACTGTAGTAATTACCATTAAATAAATTAATAATCATAATGCAGTTTGATTCTTGAGAAACTAAGGGAAACTTTTATATGCGATCCATGAAAAATTATGCTTTTTTAGACCAATAGTCATGAGGTTGACTTTTACACAACATCTATTTTTATACAAATAGATATTGTGTTTCACTATCGGTTCCCGAGTAACGCAGTTCATATTTGGCAGCTACGTCCTAAATGACTCAAACAGCTCACTCAGTGGTGGTCCTATGCAGCCATTGAACTCAAATGTTTTCACTCTTAAGCTATGAAAGGAATTTAAATTGTATTGTTTTTGCTCAACCACAGAGGAAATATTGAAGAAGTTGTAAGGTAGAACACTAATGCCTAAGCTGTGTCTAGAATTGAAAATTAATGTTTAAAACAGAGCACACAGCCGAGCTAATGGGCCAAATCCCCTGACCTCGCCCGCAGCTGGGATTCTCTGTTCTCGCTGGCAGCTGCAGCGAGGCGTGAATGGCTGGAGAATTCCGGCCAATGTGCCTCATGTAAAGCAAGTGCAGTAAATGCACACTTGTGCATTCTGTAATATCTGTCGTTTTGTCCTCTTGAGACAATGCTGTTTTGAACAGCTGGTTATTAGACTCCATTGCTAAATAAAAATTATAATTTCATCAAATGGCGGATTCTTCTGTGTAACTGTGCATGAGAGGGAGATCTCTCAATGTTCTGAAAACAGGTGGTGAACAGCTTTGGAAACACTTAAGGAGAAGTGAAAATTACATAGCAACAATTTATCCCACTGCAACAATACCCTCACTATAACATTTCACATTTCACAGTGAGAAGCAAAATTAGAAGCGAGGGAAAAGGTCAATCAATGCTGAATCATACAATTATTCTCCTTTAATGCACAATTAGCATATATTTCAGACACAGAGAGCAAATAAACATCTCTGTGTTTTGATCAGAGAACAATGTGCAGATTTCGCTTCCTATCAATAAAAATGTTTCAGAAACATGGGGCAGAATATTACACCCCATTAGGGCGGGGGCAGGAGGACTGGAAAATCTGGCAAGCCATTCAAATGTCCACTGACTTTGGCAAGACTGATGCTCCTGCCAATGGGAAGGTCTGTAAAACTCTACCCCTAGAGCTGGTCATTGTGATGCTGGCGAGTTTCCTGCACCCCAGTGTAAAAGTTCAGAGTCCACATGGCTGGTTTGTCCCATTGTCAATTTATGGCTGTCGGAACCATTCATTGGCTTGCATTTGGGCTCCTGCACCCATTTGGAGAGCACGTCACACCTCCAAGAGTTGCTGGCTAATCCAATGGCTAAGCAACCCTCTGAATTCAGCAGTGCCATAGGGGGCAGTGACCGACGCTCAGGCTGCAGTCAGTCCCAAAGAAGGCATGCTGCAATGGAGTCTAGCTGTTAATGTAAGTTCAAGGTATCGTCAGGCAGGTAGGACCTGACAATGGGGAGGAGTGGGGTGGGGCTCCCGCGGATAGGGAATGGGGATGATCTTGTCAATGTCATGGGAGATGACACTCTCAACAAACCTCAGGATTGCCCCATTCTCTGCTCACTGAGGAACAGGAGAATCTTCCCTGACAACACTGACAAGCCACTGAAGGTTACCAAGACTTTGAAGTGCCAGTTTTGTTCAAAGACACGAAACACATGCTATATTCTGTGCCTGGAAATTTGACACACTTATCTCAAAAACTGATTTGTGCATGATTGCAGTCACATACATGATTCCCACACACACCAACAACATTCTTCAATTATATGCTGACTGTATTGGAAAACTGAAAGGTGTTACATGCAACTATACGTGGACCCCAATGTGCCACTGAGTTGTACATCATTGGCGATGAATAACACTTCATTCCGGAATGCACAGAATGAAGTAACCGCAGTGCCTTCCCCATCTTGAGTTTCCAGCCTTTGATTCTCAATTTGATTCTCCACCATATTCCTACTCGAAACTTAGTCACCTGCAGTCTTATAATGAAGTTCAATGCAAGCTTAATGAACTGCATCTCATTTTTTGATTGGATTTTACAGGTTTCCAGACTCAGCCAGTGTTAGAGGAAGAACCATCAAGAAACCTCAAATTGAAAGATACTTCTGAGATAAGAAGATTCCAGGTTGACAAAGGCAAGAAAAATAAATCCTCTGGAGCTGAGAATCACCTTAGATATAGAACCTTTTAAGCTGTGCATGTGCATTCCAGTCCATCAAATGCCGCACACTTGTTTATTAATGCTGCCCATATGGTATGTAGGAAGTTATCTATTGCTCTGCCAATTGATGTTTTGTGAAGCTGTTATATCACAAATTACAAGATTTCCACTGATGCCAAATGGGAGTACCTATAATGTGAAAAATAATGAAGTGCCATACTCGTGGGTTTTAGTAAAACACAATGCAGGTTCATTACAGTTCCAGGTCTAAGATGGAAGAACCACAAAAGCCATGAATATCTCTGCTCATTTACAAGCCATGTGATGTTACACCAGCAGAGATGCGACAGGTGGGATTTTCTGGCCAAACTCACCCCAAAACTGGAAAATCCCACTAGAGGTCTACGAACTTTTGTATGGTCCACCTCCTGCCCATTATGATTCCTGTCAACCACTTTCAATACATAACAATGCCTGATCCTGCTCACTGCAGCCTGGTAAGGCCACATGGCAACAGTTGATTGGCTGCAACTCACCCAGTAAGTGAGCAGGAGCAGAGAGAGGGAGCTCTAAAAGTGGGAGATGGTGGGGAGGACTTGAGGAGGTTGTTTGACTTGCTGCCAATCAGTGACTCATTTCTGAGCAAACCTCATTCCTCAGGTGTAAGTATTTATTTTTCAGGTACAATTTTGGGTTTGACGGATGCCATTCCATCAGACGTGCAACTTCTCACATTAGCTGGTAAGTATCCAAAGTAAATTCTGGGGAACATGAGGATTTACAGAATTAGTTATGCTCAGGGTGTGGAAGGGAAGGCAGGAACGGTGGTGAATGGGAGAGTTCAGAAACAGAAAAAGCAAGTGGGAGAGGTGGTGGGAAGGAAGCAGCAAGCAGAAGGGTCGCAGTGAGGTAAAAGAGGGAGTGACCAGGCAGTGTCATGAGGGAAGTGATGAGCGTAGTGTCAAAGAGTGGGGAGAGGTGATGTGAGGGCGGTGGGAAGCAGGAGGTAAATTAGAGAGTTGCTAAATTAATAAGATCTGGTCATTTTAAGTAAAAATAAAATGTAAAAAAGCTGTATTTCATGTATCAATGTGAAGAAAATAGTTTATTTCTTAAGACGAGAAAATGGATAATTTTGTTTTTTGTTTCAAAGGAACGGATATATGTAAGATTCTAAAAACTTACTGAAAATCTTACTAAAATTCTACTGAAATTTTTGCAGTGTTAATTTTCTTTATATTCAATTTCATTTTAAAGTAACACCTTAAGCAATGCTTTTGCTAATTATCCTTTGTTTTAATATTCGTTCTACCGTACCCTTGGTAACTCGAAGACTAAATATGAAAAACATATATACCCAATAGATTTTTTTTTCTATGATGGTGTACATCTGCACATTACATTGATATACTGCTCATAAAAAATTTATTATACACATGGTTGGAAAAAATAATAGAGGGACCATCTCTTTGGACTTGCTCTGAGAGAATTGAACGCCAAAGTAAAGATAAATCTAAAGTATATCTTTGAAGTGTGTTTATTATCATGCTAAAAGGGAAAGGGGAATGTTCTGTTCTGTGATTTCAAATGTAAGTTGTCCATAAATATAAGGGGGAGGTGGGGGGGGGGGCTATCCAGCCCCATCAGGTGGCCCACGGGAATTGTAATGCTCTGTGACTGGGAGAAGGATGGAAATTTATAGCCTTATTTGACCCGAGACTGGAAAATCCTGCCCGAGGTCAACGGACCTTCCAGTTGTCTGTCCCTCGCCCACTCCGATTTTCATGGCAGACAGACTGGTAGAATTCTAGCAGAGATATCATCTGAACTAAAGGGGGGTTTCATTCTCCATACTTGTTTATTGAGCCCCATTCTATTCTCACAACTTATGTTTGAATTTTCTGAGCCTTCCGAGAAAGCACAGTCTTTGAAATAATTTTCAACCCTTCGGAAGTGTTTTTTTTGATTCAGTTTCCATCAAGCCTAATTATTTCAACATCCATTTGATTGAAAGCTCTACTCAGCCTCCAGTCCGTTGTGTTTATTTACCTTTCCCTTCATGCTTGAATGCATCTCAAGTACCCCAATTCCTCCTAACTACAATGCTTATGCAGTGGTCATG
Source organism: Carcharhinus amblyrhynchos (assembly GCF_965287045.1). Lineage (NCBI taxonomy): Eukaryota > Metazoa > Chordata > Chondrichthyes > Carcharhiniformes > Carcharhinidae > Carcharhinus > Carcharhinus amblyrhynchos. The sequence continues at coordinate 35,152,919 of NC_137334.1, forward strand.
GCTGTAGGCAACTTCAAGAAAACTAAGTGCTTTTCAGTTCCTCTTTTGTATTACTTAGGGCCTAATTTTACCTCAAGTTGCACTCGTTTTTGGGCATGAAAACTTGGTAAAGTCAGGCATGAGGTGAGTAGAGCAATTTGTGCCCACCATCATGCCTGTTAACCAATGTGCAAAAATTGGGCCATCAGGAACACGCCTGAAATGGGTGCAATTTCAATTTAAATGCATTTACATTGACTTAATGGGCTCTATGCCCAAACTTACCGACACTCCCCCCTTTACCACCACATTGCCCATCCAGATTTGGCGTGAAACAGACATGGTCCACGAAGATCTGGTTCAGATGCTCCAGCTTCTGAGGAGGTAAGTTTAGAGCTTCTGGCGCGTCTCTGACTCAGGATAGTGGTGGGGGGGGGGGGGTGGTCAGATGGCTCTGTGGTGGAAGAGAAGGAGGCAGGTCAGATGGCTCTCAAGGGAGGAGGGAGGAAGGTCAGATGGCTCTCAAGGGAGGAGGGAGGAAGGTCAGATGGCTCTCTAGTTGGGGGGAGGCTGGTCGGTCCGATGGCTTTTCGGTGGGGGAAGGGAGGTGGGTCAGATGGCTCTCTGGTGGGAGGAGGAAGGAGGTCAAATGCCTCCCTGGTGGGGGGGAGGGAGGTGGGGGGACAGGGGGTTCTGCTGCCGTTCTGCATGTGATCAGTGTAGGGGGAGGGATCAGGAAGCCGCGATCGGTCTGGGTAGTGGGGGAGTGGGGGGATAAGGGGGACAGTAATGTTGTGGGGGTGGGGCAACGTCTGTGGGAGTCGGGGGAGGCATTATCCAGCCCGGGAATGATATGGCAGGGGAACGTTTGTCTATTTTTTTTGCTGTGCTGGTCAGAGCTGTAGGATTTCGTAAGAACATAAGAAATAGGAGCAGGAATAGGCCATCTAGCCCTTCAAGCCTGCATCACCATTCAATAAGATCATGGCTGATCTGAAGTGAATCAGTTCCACTTTCCCGCCTGCTCCCCATAACCCTTAATTCCCTTATCTATCAAAAATCTATCTACCCGTGACTTAAATATATTCAACAAGGTCGCCTCCACCACTTCAACGGGCAGAGAATTCCAGAGATTCACCACCCTTTGAGTGAAGAAGTTCCTCCTCAGCTCTGTTCTAAACTGCCCCCCTCTTATTTTGAGGCTGTGCCCTCTAGTTCTGGTTTCCTTTCTAAGTGGAAAGAATCTCTCTACCTCTATCCTATCGAGCCCCTTCATTATTTTGTAAGTCTTTCGGGCATGTTAAGCCCCAGCCAAAGGCTTCAGCAGTGTGATTCAGAATCGCTGCTATTTTTTCAGGCAGATTGGGTGGGGTGCCTGAGAACGGATCTAAAAGTTGGATCTGAAACACTCCCAGTTTCAAGTCTGCCCAGCACTTAGAATTAAAATGGTAAAATAGGGTGCTTCAGTAGAACTGCGCCCAATGTTTAATCAGTAGCACTCTTGGTCTTTTGATACAGCTAAAGTCTTAAAAAGTGAAATCTTATCCTGTCATCCTTTCAATTACTAATTAGAAGTTTTAGTTTTTTTTAAAATGTAATGATCTCTGCAGAGATCATATCGTATTGCATTTTTAATAAGCAATGAGTTCTCACCTTAATTTTAAAACCTGTTATGTTTGAATGGCAAAAAAAACTAATTTATGTCGTTGTATGGCTATTGAAGCAGATTTACGGAGGTTGCTAAATGACTGTGATGGAGGGTAGGAAGCATGCAACCCTACATCATGCGGGTATATAGGAAACACAATTCCTGCCTCAGACCGACTGTGGAATACTACGCAAGCTATCTTGTCCTAACCAATAAAAGTTGCCACTGACCCATGTCAGAACAAGTTCAATATGGAGATGTATGAAAACATTAACAAATCCACCAATAGGTATAAAAAAAACGAAGTTTCTTTTTTAATGTTGACTTCATTTCTTTTTCGCTGGTCATTTTAACAACATGAAAAATTACCTGTCAGTTGCTGCCTCAGAGATATGACGGAAACACTGTTCTTCAAGAGGAATCTGACAATCATGGTGTGCATCTCTTTTCGATTAACAAGAACAATTCCTTCTTGCATCTCACCAAGGTCCTTATGACCACCACATGACTGCCTTCAAATTGTACATTTTCTTAAAAGAGGAACACTAGTCTTCCAATGCATTTCCCATTCAGAGATGGACCAAATCAATTTTATTTCCTAATTCTCTTGATGTTTAGCATAAAAGTCTCTGGAGCCTAATTGCCATTAAAAAATAGCTGCACTATCCTGGGAGGCAATAATGTAGTGGTATTGTCATTGAACTAGTAATCCAGAAACCAAGGGGACCTGGGTTCAAAGCCATCACAGAAGATGCTGAAATTTGAATTAATTAAAAATCTTGAATCAAAAGCCTAAGAAATACCATGAAACCATTGTCATAAAAACACATCTGGTCATTAATGTTTTATAAGGAGGGAAGTCTGCTGTCCTTACCTGGTCTGGCCTACATGTGACTCCTGATCCACAGCAATGTGATTGACTCTTACATGCCCTCCGAAATGGCCTAGTAAACCATTCAGTTCTGGATAATTAGGGACAGACAATAAATAAAAAATAAAGAATAAAAAATAATGGACTGTAACCAATTTGGCTCCTAATGGGCAAAAACTTGACAGAAATAATTGTTTCAGATAAAAACCGTAGAAGACTTTTCCTGTCACATACAATCATTTTGCTGAGGTTTCAGTAACTGTATCAGATAGCTTGGTAATATTCTTAGAACAGGACACTAATCGGTAGGCTTCCTTTATTCTCGTCATTATATTGGTATATTTTTCTTCCTGTGCAGAAATCATTCCAGGTAATGGTTATTTTACAACAAAGAACAATAATCTACTTTCAACATTTCCTGTTTTGAATCTTGAAAAAATGGCACAAGAATGAAAACAATTTTGAACCTATCTTTTAAATCCTAAATGACCTCACATTCTACATTACTGTTAAACCTCTGAAATTGGATCCAGTGTGCAGTTCCGCAATGACTAATGCAGAGAGAAAAAACAATTGCGGTTTTGGATCAACCAAATATAAGAAAAGTTCCAGCTAATTAACTAGTATTAGAGTTAAACGTTTAAATGTATTTGCCCCTTTCTGCACATGACAAATTCAACTGATACACAGAGCAATGTTGCTCTAACAATCTTCCCAATTGAACATACCTGACTGACAAGAGATCTCTAATGTTATTAGGATAGTTTTTTTACCAAATAGTGGAGATATCAATGCAGAATTTCATGCATCATGTGATCAGAAACTAAGAAACTTGGGAGAATGCAATACTGTCCCTCCCATGAAGTGGAGATGCTGGCATTGGACTGGGTAAACACAGTAAGAAGTCTCACAACACCAGGTTAAAGTCCAACAGGTTTATTTGGTAGCAAAAGCCACTAGCTTTCGGAGCACTGCTCCTTCATCAGGTGATGGGATTTCAGTTCACAATCAGGACATATAAAGATATAAATTAATTATAAAATAATGGCTGGAATGCGAGTCTTTACAGGTAATTAAGTCTTAAAGGTACAGACATTGTCAGTGGAGAGAGGGTTAAGCACAGGCTAAAGAGATGTGTATTGTCTCCAGCCAGGACAGTTAGTGAGATTTTGCAAGCCCAGGCAAGTTGTGGGGGTTACAGATAGTGTGACACGAACCCAGGACGTCCATGAACTCAGGACCTCACGGAACACATTACAGCCAAGTGTTGTTGAAGTGTTGACAATGGCCCTCATTTTGTTACATGTATTATCAGCAAATTTAAGTGTTCACTGTCACTACAACTGTGAAATTGGCAGTAACTTCTGACACCTGAACACGTCATTACATGTAAAAATTCAAACTTTGCCGTTAGTGATTCCCTGCCTCTTCACAAGACAGTGAAAAGTCTGACAACACCAGTTGTCAGACTTTTCACTGTGTTTACGCCAGTCCAACGCCGGCATACCCACATCATCTCCACAAGACATGCAGTTGAGTTCCCACATACAAAATTGTTTTTTTTGCTTCATATTTTCTCTCATTCATCATCCTGAGAACTCTGGCTCCGGTAACTCTGGTTTCTCCAACTTTTTCCCTCAATGGAATATATCTTAACTGAACTTGAACTAATTCACCTTTGATGACAGCCTATTGTTGTATTACGGCTTTGCTTGTCAATCTTTGATTCCTGTTTACCTGGGATAGTTATGTTCTCACACCACTGAATTTCAGCCTCCCTCAATTCAGTGCTGATTTTCCGGTTTGTGTTTTGTCCTTTTCCATAGCTCATCTAAACCTTACAATAATGTGATCACTGTTTGCAAAATGCTCCCCAAATAACATTTGTTTCACCTTTGTGAGCTTGCCAAGAAGCAAATTTGGCCTCCTTCTGTATTGGACCAGAAGCATACTGGTCAAGAAAATTTCCTGAACTTGCTTCAGAAACTCTTCCCCCTCACTGTCCTTCACATTATCGCTATCCCAATTGACATTAAAATCATTAAAGCCCCTCATTACTGCTGCTTTGTAGGATTTTGCACCTTTCTATAATTACCTTGCAAATTTGCACTTAGGTACATTGCCAACTAATTGCTGGTCCTACAGAATATATCCAGTAACGTATCATTATTATTATAATTCTGACCAAATCAGTTCAGTTCTTTGCTCCTCCAGAATATTCCCTCTGCAGTACTACATTATTCCTGTTAATTACAGCTACCCTACTTCATCTTTTCCTGAATCTGCTGTATGCAGGAATGTTTAGCATCAAGTTCTGCCTTACCTGACCCTGCCTCCACTTTCACCAAATAATCATATTCCTGCAGTTATTTGTACCTTCTTTACTGCACTTTGCATATTCACATAAAATCCAATCTCAACCAAATTGCATTCTCTGGCCACAATTGATGTCTTAGGCCAGAATCTTACCACTGTTCACGCCAGCAGGATTTTCCCATCCTACCGCAGTATATGGAGATTTCGCTGGCTGCCAAATCCTCCAACTTCACTGCAGCGGGACTGTGGTGTGAATGGCAGATAAGATCACATTGTTATTGTTTCTTATTCTAGTGCTATCTGTCTCTCTCAATCCTTTTGTGTGCCTTGTTTATCATCTGTAATGTTACTGCCTGGTTTCCACGCTGCTGCAATATAGGTTAAACTACCCCCACCCCCCACCCCTCCGCCCCGCCTACACCATCCGCAAACTGTGTCATGAGGAGATAGATTCCTACTCTGTGAAGCTGCAACCCATCTGGTCTGGGGCGGGAGTGGCGGGGGAGGGGTAGAACTGCTGAATTGGAAAAGGTGGACACAGCAGAAATCTGGTAGAGATAGATTTCTGTCTGATCTTGAAATAGCACTCGGGATGGATATCAATATCAGAGGGAAATTGGGACTGTCAGGAGGTGGGGGAAGTGATCGAGGCAGGCCGGAGGTGCGGGGGTGGGGTTGGAGTCGAAACTGGCTCGGACACTCTGGAGGGTCAACGATTGGGTGGTTGAGGGGGAATTCATATGGCCGGCCAGCAATTAAGCTGGGAGGCCAGCAGTGTGGGACCACTATCCATGCACCAATCGGCACGTACGCAGTGGCCCGCTCAGCATTATGCTGCCGGCTCCTTCAGCAGGGATAGGCCCCGTCCTAGCTTTTTAATGGCATTCACACAGAGGCACTCTGCAATGCTCCGAGTGTGGGAGATTCGTTTCGAAAATCCTGCTGAAAAAAAACAGCAGGACTTACTCCAGTTTTTCTGCGAATTCGACACTTAGAAAGTTTTGGGGAGAATCCCACCGGACGTGCCCAATCACAATTTTAAAACAAATTAAATAATTATATTCTGTACAACACAGCAAGGTCAATCTGTTATCTTTTCTCACACATTTTTAGAGTGTACATTATCCTACAAGGAATGATTATCTACATTTTACTCAATGAACATATGAACTTCAGCCTGTACAGTATCCCCAGAGATTTGCCAGCCAAAGTATTTTTAACAACCTTTTTTTTGTTGCTTTGTTCAATGAAGGTCGAAGGAAATAATGATTTCACAAGGAAGTTTTTCAAGGCAGCACAATTTGATCCAACATCTTCTCCTACTCGGAAAAGAGAACACCAGTTAAACCCAATTGCCTGTCCATATGAGGCAGCTTCAATATTCCAGCAGTTTGAATGCTATTAGCAATCCAGGGATCTCAAAATTGAATTCATAGATAAGTTCAGGATGTGTTGTCCATGGAAAGATCATCTGTTTTCCAAAATCTTTCAAATTCTGACCATGCCCCTTAACAGATTATCTTTCTCGTAGGGTTTCATCCAAAATCTCTAATAGTTTCCAAGTCTTCATCGTTATCCAACTAATAGGCATTTGGGTGGCACAGTGGCAGCGGGTGGCACAGTGGTTCGCACTATTGCCTTATAGCGCCAGGGACCCGGGCTCAATTCCTGGCTTGGGAGTTTGTATGTTCTTCCCATGTCTGCATGGGCTTCCTCCGGGTGCTCCAGTTTACTTCCATTGTCCAAAGATGTGCGGGTTAGGTGCATTGGCCATGCGAAATTGCCCCTTAATGTCAGGGAGACTAGCTAGGGTAAATGATGGGGCTATGGGGGTAAGGCCTGGGTGGGATTATGGTCAGTGCAAACTCGATGGGCCGAATGGCCTCCTTCTGCACTATAGGACACTATGATCTATGACTTCATCTCACTAAATACTGTTTGGGGGCAATCTTGAGCCTGCATTCGCCATCCTCAGGAATGGTAGTGGGGGTTCAAGGTCTGGCAAAAGGTAGTAGTCATGAATCTTACCCACAATGGACGTTAACATGATTTCAATACATTTGCATATAATTAAACACCCCCTTCGCCGTATATTGAGCCTAAGGTGTGTTTCCAAACCTTGCCACATTGACAACATTTACAACAGGTTCACTCAGATGTGAATGCGCCATGGGGATCCCTTCTGGGATATAGCGATGAGTATAGCCCCAGTGGAGGGGGATATGGCCGGGCAACAGCCTGGCAAAGGTTGGCACCACCAAGTTGCCACCATGCCAACCAAACAGTGCCAATCTGTGCCAAGGGGCAGTGCAAGGGGAAGAACCCAGTAGTGGCCTTCTAGGAATTGGAAGGGGAACTCATTTATTTGTGGTGATGGGCGGAAGCGGGCATGGGAGCTGGGAATGCTGGCAATGGCTGTTCAGATGGGAGGTACATAGAATCCCAGAATCCCTACAATGTAGAAGGAGGCCATTCGGCCCATCAAGTCTGCACCAACCACAATCCCACCCAAGCCCCATTCCCACAACCCCCTGCATTTACCCTAGCTAGTCCACTAACACTCAGGGCAATTTAACATGGCCAATTCACCTAATCTGCACACCTTTGGATTGTAGGAGGAAATCAGAGCACCCGGAGGAAACTCATGCAGACACGGAGAGAATGTGCTAATTCCACACAGACAGTGACCCAAGCCGGGAATTGAACCCGGGTCCCTGGCACTATGAGGCAGCTGAGCTAATCACTGTGCCGCCCTACTGAGGGGAAGGGATCCACAATTTGGGGGGAATGGGGTGGGCGCTGGCACTAACTGTTGGGTGGGGTGGGAAGAGGTTTGATGTTTGGGGAGAAGGCAAGGGTGGGGTTTATTGGCACTTACTGTTGGGGGAGGTGGGGGCAGGAGAAAGGTGTTGGCTCCCATTGCCAGGGGTGAATGCCTGTTCTGATTGGGAAGGGGGGGTGCCATTGATGTGCGGAGGGGGCCCCTAAGACATCTATAATGGGGTGGACATCTTTTCTCTTTGGTAGAGACATGGCCCATTTTCATATATCCATTCTTCCGCTGGTTATATGGTTCAAACTCTGGGAACATTGGAAGGAGTGGAAAATCATATTGATAATTTACACTTGCTTTTTGCTGTTTTCCACAAAAACAACACGGATTTTATTTTAGTCTGAAAATTCTTTTTCCTTAGTGTGGGATTTTCTGGTTCTGCCCATAATAGGGTTCGCCCAGTCCTGTCAAATCTCAATAAATGTATGGCTAACTTGCCTCATCCCTCTCAGTGGAAAACCCCGACCTTACTTTCTGATCTTTAGCAGCCCACAACCACCTTTTGTTACCATGGCCTGAATTTTCAGGTTGGCAAGAGTATTATTCTGAGCGTCATGGGGGACCCTACCCCACCAACTCTGACAGACCCGCTGCCATTTTGCGCTCTGCTGAGCTCTGATTGGTCGTCCGGACTAGGACGGAAGTCCCATCTTGGAGAGCTGTCGGCTAATCCGATTGCGAGAACGGTTCCAGGGAAAACGATCTTCAGTAACGTGGGCAGCTGGGGAAGCTGTGGATTTTCTCCTTGAAGAAGAGACGGTTGAGGGGGGATTTGATAGAGGTGTTCAAAGTCCTGAGGTGTCAGGACAGAGTAGATAAGGATGAATCGTAACCGGTTGGTGGAAGAATCAAAAACTGGAGGGCACTCCTTGAATATGATTGGAAAATGAAGCATTTACATCATGAGGAAAAATCTTATTGGATGGTAAGTGGTTGGGATTTGAAATGAACTGCCTTAGAGTGTGTTTCCGGCAGATTCAATTGAGGCTTTCGAAAGGGAATCGGGTAACTAACTGAGGAGAAAAAAATCGACAGGATTATGGGGAAGGGTGGGGGAGTGGGGCAAATGAGTTGCTCTGGATGCTACAGGCTGAGTGGCCTCCCCTTGTCTGGTAATGATTCTATAAATGCTGCCAAGCGTTTGGGAAGTTTAGACAAAGGGCAGAATTTTCCCATCCCTCCCACCACGGGAATCGTAGCGAGCACAATAGGACCACACAAAGGTCCATCGAGCTTGGGTGGGATTTTCCGGTCTTGGTGTGAGCGAGGTCGGAAAATCCTGTCCAAAATGTACCAGAATGCCTCCTGAATTGCTTCATAGCTGCTCTTCAGCGCAATAAACATGAAATATTGAAAACTGCTTTGAAAGCACTTAATAGCGCAAAAATCAACATTTACACTGTGTTTCCTTTCAAATATCTGGTTGCAGTTGGGAGAGGGTGAAGCTGGAGCACCTGGCACTAAAATGTTAGACGGTCTTGAGTGCAAACAGGGAACCTGTGTGGCAAATGGTGGTTTAATGATCCTCTGGCTGACTTTATATCGAGCCGACTTCAGCAAGCTGGCATTGCCAACCAAGGCCCAACCTTGGTGGCTTTGGAGGCTGTTTAGCATCAAGAGAATTTGGTGAAAATCACCTCAGTTTTGTTTCATAACAAACACAATGTAGAAATGTTTGCAATTGTTGATGATGCTCCATTGGTATTTGTGACAAAAGATTGAAATTCACAGCTCCTTTCTGCCCCAGGCTGAACATCGTGGAAATCTTGGCCGCGATTCTCCCATCCCAACCCTCAACTTTTCTGGCGGGTCGGGGTGGGAGACGCGCATAGCCGGCCTTGTTCCAGGATTTGCACAGGCGCTGGGAATGCATGAGTATCTCCCAGAACCAGAGGACAGTTGCAAGACAGACCATGCTGGAAAGCAGTGGGAAGGCAGAGAAGTCATTTAAATCTGTTTTTAATATGTTTTAAATATATTTTAAATGTAATTATTGGGATCTTACCAGTCCCAACTGTATCCCCCACCCCGCCAGGAGTACTTCATTTTGACGGAGTTTAGATAGCTCTCCATATTCGGGGAATTAGTGGGAGACCAAGCAGAATGGAGGGGGGAGCAGTCAGAGGGATCGGGCATTGAAGGGCGGTGCCCCTTGGGCTTGGGCACACTGGCAGTGCTAGCCTGTGCCCCCGGCACTGTCCAAGGGGCAAAGTGCCCATGCCCAGCGGGCACCTTGGCACTGTCCACCAGGCATTGGGCAGTGCCAAGAGGGTAGGGTGGACTGTGGGCAGGGCTCAAAGGCGATCAGTGAGGGTGGAAGGTCCCGCTGCCACCCTGCTTGGCGGTCAGCCTGGGATGGAGGGAGGGCAGCGATTGGAGTGGGCCGGGGGCGGTGGTCTGCCGGGGAGGGGGGGAGGGGGGGAGCCTGCCTCCCAGGAGGGTCTAACCCTGAGGGGCCAGCGGGGAGTGGGTCTGCTGGGGGTACAGGGATCGGCACTGCTGGGAGGGTGGGCTGCACATCGGGGTGCTTGTGGGCGGGGAGGGGTCAGGGCTGACCTGGGAATTGTTGTGGGGGCCACAGTCGGGCCATGGGAGGGTGCTGGAGGGGCAGCACTGCGATTGATCTGGCCAACAAATGGAGAGACTGACAGATCAGGGCCACTGCGCATGTGCAGAGTTCCAGAACTGTCAGATTCCAGCAATAATAGGCCCTGCTCCCCCCAGAGTTTTAATAATATTCTGCAGTGCACAGAGTGCAGAGATTCAGGCGAGAAGTTGAACTGATCCAGAACAGTTTTCCCACTAATTCAGCACTTTTAGAAGAATCACCTCCCCACCACTCCCCCCCACTCTTATTACAGGATCTCATTTACAACAGCTTCACGTTTATGCCGTTAATTTTCTATTTATACTTCAAACATCATTAATGCTTACTCTTATGCTTTGCCTCTTCAAAATTGTTTGAACTAAAATGAATTCTAAAAATTAAATTAAGAGTTTGGAAATAATGTAATGCAATTTACTTGTTAGTAATGACATTAAAATAAGAAATTCCAGCTATTAAATCAAGGCAGAATAATTGTATTTGTATCATTCATATGGGACATAATTGATAAAGGGTTGTGCATGGGAAAACACTAATTATTATTGATCCATTAATATTAGTTATTTAACAAGATTAAGAAAATAGCTCTATTTACTTAGTCAGCCATCATTCGCATCCCAAATTAGCTTCCAATTTTGTGCATTAGTTTTTAAGAATTCAATTGCTTGTACTCCTTGCTATAAAAATAAATTGCCTTTTGACGGATCCAGTACTGTTTAAACATAAATAAACTGGGGCAGAAGTTGGTATGCTTAGCACTCCATTTTTCAAACCGGCTCAAAGCATATACAAGTTTTTGCTGCAGGACAAAAGAATCCAGTCTGACTGGCTTTGGTTAATTGCTTCCAGAAGCTGTTCTTTTGGTCCAATCAGATGGATGCCTAAAGTAGGACATTTTTCCACTTAAGTATATAAATTCAGATCTTAAAATCCTGATGAAAGACTCCATTAAGGAGTTTGTTGCCAAGGTGGGGAGGTCAAACGTTAGGTCTACCCTGCTCATGATTCCTTGACAATTTGAACTACGTTAAACATTTCCTCAGAGTGTGGGAGATTCATTTAGAAAATCCCGCTAAAAAAAAACAGCGAAAGTTACTTCTGTTTCTAAGTGAAGGGCACTTAGATTTTTTTGGGAGAATCCCAGCCTTAATTTACTTAAATTCCAACCATAATTTAACTTATAGATTCATTTTTGTAAAATTGTAAGAAAGGAAAACCCCGTTACCCTGACTTTCTGGGGGATCCTTAATGGCCCAGAGGGTTCAGCTGCCTGTGCCCCGTAGGTGGGGAGCAGCAGTAAACCCCACTGGTGTGAACCAGTCCTGGTGGTGGTGGGGGGAGATGCTAGCAGGCCCAGAGACTTCAGTCCTGGGCCTGCTAATGGGATGAAAATGGGAATTTAAGTATTAAAAATCTGCTCTGCGCTCATTTCCAGCATGGAACTGATTACTCTGAGAAAAACTTGGAGCCGAAAATGCCCACGGGCTGTGGTGCCTAGCGGGAAGCAAAATGGCCTCCACTGATGTCTTTGGACCCATTGCTAGAGCAGTGGAGCAGGCTGGGAGATTCACCCTCAAAGATATTCCCACATCAGATTGGCTTAGTTATGGGGAATGTTGTGGTTGTGGGGATTGGCAGTTTTTATAGGCCAACATATGAAATCATTCACCCACTTCAGGTCTGAGTGAGATTTTGAGGTGTCACATCCAAGCTCAGACTATGACCATAGATGAGGAAGGAATTAGTGACAAGAGTGGGGGCCAAAGGCCATAATTTCAATCTTCCTGATGTACAATTGGAGCAAATTGCAGCCTATCCCAGAATTGGATATCAGTCAAGCAGTCTGGAACACCGGGATGAAAGGGACAGCAGAGAGGTATCCGCTAACATGTGGAAGCTGATTCCATGACTGGCACTCTACCACCTTGCTTGCCATAGAATCAGCAAGGGTAAGGATCTGACAACAGAAATTTCTGTTGACCTCTGGCAGGAATTTCCAGTCCCACCTGAGCGAGGCCATAAAATCCGTCCATGTCTTTGGATGATTTTGCCAGATTTTGCCAACTGATAATCAATATGGACGAGGAATTTGATCATTATCCCGTAAAATGTTAGGCTACAAATAACTTCTCACACCAGACAAAATTGTTCACATACAACAAATTATTGTGAATAAATGTCTTCTGACACGATAAACCAAGTGTGAAAATAACTTACTTTTATTTCAGCAAAATGGGTCAAATGATATTCTAATACATTGATTTTCCCAGTTGTCGGCACCTTTGTTTTCTTAAATAAAGCTAAATGCAAATTTCTGAACATTACTTTTTATTTTACCACATTAGCCATGTTTCCAGCATTGCAGTAATTCAACAGCAGAGGCTCTTGTTTTTTTCTAAATGGCATTCCATTTTCTAAAGTAACTATTAACAAAATAAACCAAAAAAGAAATAAAAAATCAACATCAAATTGGCATGAGCCCAGGAAGTGATCATTATCAAAAGCTAAGGATTAAACATAGTCCAAACATAAAGCAGGAATTATGTCCTCAGGCATCACATTGCCTTTTGGACTCATGCTGAGAGGTGTCAACACTGGGAATTAAGACACTCATTCTAATTTCCTAAAATCCACATCCTAATGAAGCTCATTTTACTTTGACCTAACAGTTGAGTGGATATTCCTTGCTGTTAGGCTACGGTTCTCCTATCCTGACCCACAACTTTTCTGGTGGGTCGGGGTGGGGGATTTGCATTGCTGGCCTTGTTCCAGGATTTGTGCATGTGCCAGGAATGCATGCGCTTCTCCCAGAGCTGGTAACAGTTGCAGGCTAGACCAGGCTAGAAACCGATGGGAAGGCAGGTAAGCCATTTAATATGTTTTTAATATGTTTTAAATGTCATTTAAATGTAATTATCGGGAACTTACCGGTCCCAATTGAATCTCTCACCCTGTCAGGAGTGTTTCATTCTGGCGGGGTTTAGAATAGCTCCCCATGTTCGGGGAAGTAATGGGAGATCCTGCCGGAATGAAGGGGAGCAATTTGGGGCCCCCCAGGGGGTCGGACGGTGAGGAACTGGTGGCCCCTGGGCATGGGATTCCTGGCAGTGCCAGCCTGTGCCTCTGGCACTGTCCAAGGGGCAAAATGCCCATGCCCAGGGGCACCTTGGCACTGCTCATTGGGCATCAGACAGTGCCAAGGGACGCAGCCTATTGTGGGCAGGGCCTAGGGGTGATCAGTGGGGGTTGGGGTTTCCCGCTGCCACTCTGCATGCCAATCAGTCTGGGATGGAGGGAGGTGGGGTTGGTCCGCTGGGTGGGGGCCTGCCTCCCGGGGGGGCTCTGACCCCCGGAGGAGTCAGTAGGGGGAGGGTTCTGTCAGGGTGAGGGGAGTGGGGGGATCATCACTGCTTGGGGGGGGGGTGGTGTGCTGGACATCAGGGTGCTCTGGGATTTGGGGGGGGTAATTCGGGCTGGTCCAGGAATTGTTGTGGGGGCCACAATCAGGCCCTGGAGGGGGCTGGGATGGCATCAGGGGCAATGGGGGTCCTGGGCAGGCCAGTGATTGAGCTGGCCAGCAAACGGGGAGTCTGACAGATCGGAGCCTCTGCTCAGAGTTCCAGAGCTGTCAGACTCCGGCGCGAATAGACCCTGCATCCCCCCTCTGAGTTTTTAATGATATTCCCGACTGGGACCTCTCCAGTGCACAGAGTGGGGAGATTCAAGTGAGAAGCTGAACTAACAAAAAATCGGTATCTAGAGTAGTTTTCCTGCCAATTCAGTGCTTTTGGGAGAATAGCAGCTTTCATTTCTCAAGCATCTATATGGCCATTCTGAATAAGATTTTAAACCTTTTGCTGGGTTTATGGAATTATGGACAACTTTGTTTCTAAGAACTGTTTTCATTAAGAATTGAGTAGAGACTATGTAGCATTGGAACCCAATAACCAACATGGCACTTTTTCCAACTCTGGAACTGACTAAATGGATCATAATGGCCTTTTCTGGTTATGAACATTGTCATGCTTCCAACAAAGTTCGTTCCTGCTCAAATATAAAAATGTCACAAAGCATTTAACAAGGAAGGAAAAAAGTTGTCACCAACAGAAAAACTGAGGAAAATTAGGGATGGAAGTACAGAAAACAGAAAATAGGCAGGGAGATTTTTTTAGCAGATACTGGGGACAGCTTTCTGTCTTTGAGGTGGGAATCAGGAGTGGAGAATTTTCCCAACCCCTGCTCACTGTAGTATTTATTGCCAATGTAAAAACAAGCACTTGGTCTTGTCTGAGCGGTGAACATGTTCAACTGACAAATCAAGGTTCACCATTGCCTCCCATTGGGTATGTTATGGCGATTGGAACTCAACATTGAGTTCAACACCTTTCTCCTTCATCTTGACTCCTTTTTATATCCCAGATATTTTTTCTCCCAACATCAACCCCACTTCTCCCTCTGCCAATGGACCATCTGTCATTTGTTAGAAAGTTTTGCTTTCATCAAGCACCATCCTTTGTTCTCCTATTAACTAATTCTGCTACTTAACTTTATGCCTCTATCAGCTCATTCACACTGCCACTAACACTTCCTCTGACTTGTGTCCTACACATCTCCATTGGAATCTACTATCACTGATCTACTTTGCTCCAGATCCACTCAGCCCACCCCACTTCAATCAGTATATAATCCATCATTTGCCTCCCTCTCATTAACTCTGAAGAGGATGCGTATGGATTCAAATGTTAACTCTGTTTCTCTTTCCACAAATGCTGCCAGGACTATTGTTTTTATTTCACCATTATCTTATTTGTTATTTAGATATAACATTATTATCCTGTGAAGAACTTGCACAAGGATTAACACTTGATTGCTAATTTAAAGTTATTCCAGACTTATGCTAATATAAAGCTTGACTTTAAAATCTATTCAACTCTTATCAAAAATGCATTTTTCAAATTCCACAGGGCCACCCTGAAAGAAACCATCAACATACATCAAGAAGATGGATTAGACCTTTTCCTTCAGGATGTCAAGAGCACATTGCTGAAGCTGTTTATGGTTGAAGTATCCAATTTTCAGCAAAACAGGTTTCACTCTTTGAACAGGGAATTTCAGAGAAACTTTCTCTGAAATAAAGCACCCTGCAGAAACACATTTTATAGATTGATAGATCGTCACCTCCATAAAATGTTGTCAACAAAGCGAGAAAGATATTCAAGATTACTCTTCAAGCTGTGGGAGAGTCCACTGTAATCTGTGGATCATAAAGCCCTCTTCAAAACTCTTAGGAAGTATCCTTGCTTTAACCTTATAATTCCAATCTGAAAGGGCAATTTCACTGCACTCATACCACAGCTTGTTAGCCCTCATCTGGTACTTCACAATCAACTTCAAACAACTCTCTGCAAATCCTTGCTTTTCCTCTCTTATTAGTTTATTCTCATGTTTATTAGCAGCCACCAAAACTTTACTATCATGAGCATTTCTGTTCTATTTCTAACCTGGACTTCCTCTGTAACCTATACTTCATACATAATCTATTCAGATTAATTCTTTAACCAATGTATCGGAATTTTTTGAAGGAGTCACACATGCTATGGATAAAGGGGAACCGGTGGATGTGTTGTACTTAGATGTCCAGAAAACATTTGATAAAGTGACACATCAAGGTTACTGTGGAAAATAAAAGTTCATGGTTTAGGGAGTCACATAATGTCATGGATTGAAAATTGGCCTGGTAACTGGAAACAGAGAGTTGGCATAAAGGAGACACAAAGGGTGAAATCTTATCAAAAATGGACAATGTTGGTTCCAGCAAGAGAAACGGAGTGTTTCTTTCCAGATCTTAACACGCTTTGTCATGAAAAATAGTTGGGTGTATTTCAAGCCATCAAGGAGTTGGGGGGGTGGGGGCAAGGCCTCAACACACTGGCAAAACCAAGCTGCACTGAGATTAGGGTGCCATGCTTGAAGGGTACCCTGGTCAGAAGAACAATTACCTCCTCCGCAGCTCACCATGGAAGCAGGGGTCTCAGGGCCCCCCTGCCACAACAAACACCCCCCAAAGTGGCCCACAGTCGAGGCTGGTAATTACCCTTACCCCCAACACCCCATCCTTCCCGGTCAGAGTTGGCATTTACCCACCACCCCCTAATGGGAGCCAGCATACATTGTCCCCTCCCTGTTTAGAGCCAGCATTCATCCCCACCTTCATTTAACATAAGAACATAAGAACATAAGAAATAGGAGCAGGAGTAGGCCATCTAGCCCTTCGAGCCTGCCCCGCCATTCAATAAGATCATGGCTGATCTGTCGTGGCTCAGTTCCACATTCCCGCCCTCTCCCCATAACCCTTAATCCCCTCTCTTATCAAAAACCCATCAACCCACGTCTTAAAAATATTTAGCATGGCAGCCTCCACCACTTCAACGGGCAGAGAATTCCAGAGATTCACCACCCTTTGAGTGAAGAAGTTCCTCCTCAACTCCATTCTAAACCGCCCCCCCTTTATCTTGAGGCTATGTCCCCTAGTCCTACTGTCCTTTCTGAGCGGGAAGAGTCTCTCCACCTCTATCCTATCCATCCCATTCATCATCTTATACGTCTCAATGAGATCTCCCCTCATTCTTCTAAACTCTAACGAGTACAAGCCTAGTTTATTCAGCCTCTCCTCATAGCTCAACCCCCTCAACTCCGGCATCAGCCTGGTAAACCTCCTCTGCACTCCCTCCAAGGCCAAAATATCCTTGCGTAAGTACGGCGCCCAAAACTGCACACAGTACTCCAGCTGCGGCCTCACCAGTGCCCTATACAGCCGCAGCAAGACCACCCTACTTTTATATTCAATCCCCCTCGCGATGAAGGCCAGCATCCCATTCGCCTTCCTGACCACCTGCTGCACCTGCAAGCTGGGTTTTTGTGAGCCAGGATTCACCCACTTCCTCATTCAGAACTGGTACTCCCCCCTCCCCCCCACCCCCCAAACAGCAGACCACTTCCCCTAACTTCTCCACCCACACAGTCAATGATAGCACAACGCCCACTCCCACTCCCACTCCCACTCCCACTCCCACTCCCCAACAGCCATCTCCAGCAACCCCAGCTCCCACATCTGCCCCTCCCGCACCATCACAAATAAATGGATCCCCTCCCCTCCCAATAGGCTCAGACTGAGTTCCCCCGGCACTGCCCCCAGTTCAGGCTGGCATTGTCAGGGTGGCTTTGCCAGAGTGGCATGTTGTCAGCCTGACAGTGCCAACCTGTGCAAAGAGCAGTACAATTGTATGTTAATTCTATGTTTAATTGTATGTTAATATATTAAAATGTGTCTAAACCAGGTTCACCCCCATTATGGGCATGAACTTGTTTACGTCACGTTTACGATGGGCAGTAAAAATCGGGAATCACAATCCTGATGCTGAATACCCGAATTGTAGGGTTTCTCCGAACCTTAGGCTCCTGCTGCTCCTCCCGTGTACAGGTGTCAACTCAAAATTGACCCCAAAGATAAGTAGGAAAGCCAATTGTGAAGAGGAAGTAAGGAGGCTATAAAGGGACATAGACAGGATAAGTGAATGGTCAAATTGAGTATAATGTGGGCAAACGTGAAATTGTCCACTTTGGCAGGAAGAATAAAGAAGAAGGCTACTATCTAAATGGTGAGGGATTGTGGAGCTCTGAGACACAGAACAATCTGGGTGTCCTGGTGCATGAATCACCACAGGCTATATACAGGCACAGCAAGTAATTAGAAAACCTGATAGAATGATATCCTTTATTGTAAGGGGAACATAGAAGTAGCAAGGTTATGTTTCAGTTGTACAGGGCTTTGCTGAGACCACATCTGGAGCATTGTATACATTATCGGCCTCCAAATTTAGGAAAAGATGGAAATGCATTAGAAGTAGTTCAGTAACGGTTTGCAAGAATATTACTGTTCTCTTATGAGGAAAAGTTGGAGTGGTTAGGTTCCTATCCATCAGAGATAAGAAAAGTAAGAGGTGATTTAATCAAAACATATAAAATCCTGAAGGATGTTGATAAGGTGGAATGTAAAGAGAATGTTTTACATTGTCGGAGAATCTAGAATTAAGGATCATTGATTTAATCATTTAATACAGAGGTGAGGAGAATTTTCTTTCTCAGCTAGTTATAAATCTTTGGAACTCTAATAGAGTTAGATAGATTACAGGGAAACATACATAGAAACTAGAAGTAGGAGCAGACCATTCAACACTTCAAGCCTGTTCCGCCAGTCATTATGATCATGGCTGATCATCAAATTAAATATTCTGATCCTGCTTTCCCTCATATCCCTTGATCACTTCAGGCCCAAGAGCTACATTTAATTAATTCTTGAAATCACATCATATTTTAGTCTTAACTATTTTCTGTGGCAGTGAATTCCACAGACCACCACTCTCTGGATATTTCTCCTCACCACTGTCCTAAAATGTTTACCTCTTACTCTCAAACTATGACCCCTCGTTCTGGTCTCCCCCACCATTGGGAACATTCTTTCTGAATCTACTCTGTCTAATCATTTTAGAATTTTTTAAAGTTTCTATGAGATCCCTCTCACTTTTATAAATTCCAATGAATATAATCCTAACGAATTTAGTCTCTCCTCATATGATAGTCCTGCAATCACAGAAATCAACCCGGTAAATCTTTGCTGTTCTCCCTCTTATAGCAAGAACATCCTTCCTCAGATAAGGACATCAAACTTACTCACAATACTCCAGGTGTGACCTCACCATTGCCCTATATAATTGCAATAAAAGCTCCCAATTTCTCTATTCAAATCCTTTCACTCACTATGATGTCCAACTTTACCTTTTGCCCTATTTACTGCCTGCTCCATCTATGTGCTTAATTTCAACAACAGATATATGAAGAGACCAAGATTTCACTGCGTATCCACCTCTCTCAATTTACACCCATTCAAATAATTATCTGCCTTCCTATTTTTGCAACCGAATTGGATAACCTCACAGGTATCTACATTATACTGCATCTTTCGTGCATATACGCGTGGGTTTCCGCTGGGTATTCCAGTTTCCTCCCACAATCCAAAGGTGTGCGGGTTAGGTTGATTGGCCATGCTAAGAAATTGCCCCTTAGTGTCCAGGGATGCGTAGGTTAGAGGGATTAGCGGGTATAATATGTAGGGATAAGGGGGTAGGGCCTTGGGTGGGATTGTGTTCGGTGCAGACTCGATGGGCCAAAGGGCCTCTTTCTGCACTGTAGGGCTCTACGATCTCCATGATCTATGATCTCATATCCACTCACTCAGCCTATCCAAGTTCTTGATGAACAAGGGGTTGAAAGGTTAGAATCATAGAATAGAATAGAATCCCTACAGTGTAGAAGAAGGCCATTCAGCCCATTGAGCCTGCACTGACAACAATTCCACCCGGGCCCCATCCCTGTATTCCCATGCATTTATCCTGCTAATCCCCCTGTCATTTGATTTAGCATGGCCAATCAACCAAACCTGTACATCTTTGGACTGTGAGAGGAAACCGGGGCACCCAAAAGAAACCCACACAGACATGGGGAGAACATGCAAACTCCACACAGACAGCGATCTGCGTCCTGGGTGCTGTGAGGCAGTGCTAATCACTGTGTCACTGAGCTGGGGGGAAAACAGAAATGCGGAGTTGAGGTTATACTCAAATAAGCCATGATTGTATTGAATCTGAGTGGCCTACTTCTGCTCTTAATTCCTGTGTACGTATGTATGAATCCCAGCCTCTACTTGCCTGTCAGTGCAAATACTGTGAGATCTCCCTCTTGCAATGACAAAAGTTCTTTCTCCAGTACATGATTATTTTCTGACGCAATAATCACCTCCAGATCACCAGCGGTGTTTGCAATCTCTATTCTTTATCCACTTTTGACAGTCCATTGACTTTACTTTTTGGCCATCATCCTCAACAGTCAACCAAATATCGAAACTTCCAATGTTTTTTTTCCCATATGTCCTACAATTGCTATATTCTTGCATTCACTGGACCCCACTGGAATATAGGGTCGGGATTTTCCAGCCATGCTCACCCCAAGGCCAGGGTCAAAGGATCTTTGCATGGTCTGCCCCACCTGCTACAACTGCCACGGCAGGCGGGATGGGAAAATTCCATCTTCAACATGCAGTCTGGGCAATTGGCTTTTGGGTATGAAAGCTCCGTTCTGTGTGTTATAATTATTCACATTCACACTATTCAACATTTGGCCTGTCACATTCTGTTCTTCAGGACCTTCATCAGTAAACACATGAGCACATGCTGTCCCATTTACTTCTTTTAGCTCCTTACAGAACAAAGTGTTTTAATTAATTCTAATTAATTGTGAGTAATACACCTTAACAGCCTGATTGCAATGCTTGATAAGTGTTAACTTATCACCATAACCTGTTACCTTACCAGGACTTTTCCCTTCTCTTTATAACACACCAAACCTTCTGAAAATTAGATCTCCAATGGCCGTATACAATATCTCAGTCCTCTCTGAATCTTCTGCAAGCCTCCAACTTCTAAGTAAAGCATTCAAATGTGCAGAAAAATAGAAATGAATTGCAATTCCTTCTGTAGCAGGATGGTACAGCAAAGATGGTAATCATAGAATCCCCCCAGTTGCTTCATCCAAGTTTTGCAAACAATGCAGGGTAATTCCCTTTTACAATGTACATGGGGAGATGTGCACACTGGTCCCTCAGCTGTGCCATGGTGGATAAATAACCCTTCAAAAGCACCACCTGATCCGCATATGTTCTCAGAACAATATTTGCGGGTTTCAAGGGAAGGTTATTCAATTTCTCTTTATAAATTGACTCCAGAATCAACAACACCGCCGTCCCTGTGCCCACTTCCATCCTCACCATCTTCCCTTCCAGTTTGCGTGTCACCCAAAACCGCATTGCATCATTACAGACAGGTCGCACATTCAGTTTAAATTTCATTCGCTCCGTCAGTTCCTTTTTGTCCGTGGATCCTGCCGATTCCTTGTCTCCTTCAACTCCCCACTTTCTCCCAGTTGTGGGGCTTTGTTGCTTCTGTTTCACCCTTTCATGGGGACTGTGATACTCTACACCTGGGGGAAAGGTGATCCATTCTCCCACAGTTCCAAAATTGAGCTCCTCTCATGCATATCCATATGGCCCTTTTTACCACACTGACAACCCTCCTCGGGCTTTGATTGATCTTTTACACTGTGGTTCTTGTGCCTAAGTGTAAGGCTTCTGTGGTAGCCCATTGCATAGATACTGCAATCTCAAAAGCCTTTTTGAAATCTAATTGCTCCTCCGTAAACAACCTTTGCCTAATTTCTTCCTCTAGTAACCGATACACAAGACGTTCCTGCAGCACTTCCTGAAGGAAAGCTCTAAAATTACAAAATTCTGCCAAGCTTTTGACAGCCATGACAAATTTAATGATGTTTGTGCCCTCCAGTTGGTCCTGCTTGTAAAACCTGCAATTTGCAATGATTATGACACAAAAAGCTCCTCCAATAGCTTACACAATTCCATGAATGTTTATCAGATGGCTTCTCTTACTGCAGTTTGTTCCTTAGGACTCCAAATGTTTTACTGCCCACTGTGCTTAAGAATATCGGAACAACAAAGTCAACTTCAATCTTGTTCACTGTAATAAAAATGCTGAAATTCTCCATATAAGCCGACCATGCCTCCGCCTCCTTGTGGAATTCTCCAATGGCCCTGAACTTTCCTGCTATTTCGCCTTGGCGACAGCATGTTTGCTGCCTCAGCATGACTAGGCCCAAAGTCTGATCCCCCCGTGTTGACTCTGGGCTGCCGCTCATAGTCCCTCAATGACCACAGGACTCCTCACCCGCCTGGCTGTCTCCAATGATCAGCAGTGGCTGTAATGAGTAGTTCCAGCATTGCACCCGAGTCCAAGTGCTCATTCCCTTCCCCCACTAGTCTGTCTGACAGTTACTGAGGCTATAATGCAGTCCTGAAAGTCCCCACTCTCCAAAGCGCTGTACTTGTCGTGGGTTCTTCACTGGTTTGTGGTGCAGAAAAACTAAAATCCTTGTTCCCCCCTCACGGTTGTGGAACCAAGGTACCAACTCGCATTGCCGATGTTAAATCTGAGACTACTGGGGAGCTTGCTCCAAAGAAGTCAGACTGAAAGGCAACTCACGGGGACAAAAGTGTTTATTTAAGAACTGCACTCCTCACAGTCCAGCCCGCGAATGCCCCAGGTCACCTGACCTGTCCTCTTTATGGCGCTAAGCCCCACATACATAACATGATCCAACGGGGGCTCCATCTCTGAGAACCTACCATCAGTTAGAATCCAGCAATTTACATGCTAGTACTGATGCAACAACTTCCAGATGGAATTTCATCAACCTTTTATATGATTGATTAAAGTCCAGATGTAATTTTCCATGGAGTAATAGACTGTTTTCCAATATCTATCAACCATGCCTTGGAGGCATTTGACATATCTTCCTTCTTGCAAATTTCATTCAAAACCTGTAATAGATGGTCCAAACCTTTATCAGTATTCAACTGACAAGAATCTAGTCCGCAAAATGCTTCTGATTGTATTTTAGTAGGAAATGACAACATCAAATCCATATCTTTTTCCATCTTTAATATGTACTAACCTATATCCAAATAAAACACTTCATTCATTCACTGATCATATCATTTAGACTCCAAGAACATTGGAGGGCAATCATTCCCCGATAATTTGCCCTTTCTTTCTGCTATTTACGAGGGATAACGGGACTGTAGTTTTCCATCTGATTTTGTTTCCGTAGCTTCCAAATTTCACCTATATGCATTCACTGTAAAGACAGAATTTTCCAGAAAATCTGTTCGAGAGGGTTGAGCCTGAGCCAATATTTACACGTATTTACATTTATTTACAGGAGTTAGGCATTACAAGCGTACATCTCCTAACCCGACAGCCACCGTTTCGTCTGCATCAAAAAACCAAAATATTGCAGATGCTGGAAATCTGAAATAGAAACAAAAAATCCGAAGAAAAATACTGAGCAGGCATGGCAGCATCGGTGGAGAGAGAAAGAGAGTAAATGCTTTATATCTGCATGACTCTTCTTCACAGTTAAAGTGAGGGAGAAATGCGATGGTTTTTATACTGCTTAAGAAGGAGTGGAGAAGGTGGAGCAAAACAAGAGGTCAATAGTCGCACTCATTGCTCCCAAACTCCCACATATCCCTGGCCTTCTATATTTTCCATCACCGGCTCCATGCCACCTTCAACAGTATAAACCTACTCCACCCCCTATTATATAGGATAACTTCCACCTCATTTCTCCTTGTCTTTAGGTCTGAAGAAGTCATATGGACTCAAAACACTAACTCTGTTTTTCTTTCCACAGATGCTGCCAGACCTGTTGGATTTTCCAGCACTTTCTGTTTTTATTACTGCTCCATCCATTTTTCTTATAGGGATTCAAGTGAATTATCAGCCAAGTACCCAATAACTGCGTACAATTAATGCAACTGGTATACAATTAACAAAAAGTCAGTATAGGACTGGGTTGCAGCCCACTATCATAATTAGCAGGGAGCACAATGCATGGGTGCTGCCTACATTGCTTTGAATAGTCTATACTTACTCACAATACAATCTCCAAGCCCAGTTTTGGGAACAATGAAATTTTCATCTTTAATGGTTTTGACATGTCTGTGTGGAGTTTGCACTTTTCCCTGTGTCTGCATGGGTTTCCTTCATGTGCTTCAGTTTCCTCCCACAGTCCAAAGATGTGCGGGTTGGTTTGACCATGCTAAATTGACCCTAGTGTCAGGGCATTAGCAGGGTAAGTAAGTGGGGTTGTGGGAATAGGGCCTGGGTGGGATTCTGGTCAGTGCAGACTTGATGGGCCGAATGGCCTTCTTCCGCCCTTTAGGGATTCTAGGGCATGGTGAAGAGGTAGGATTGGATGTCGTTGACATACATGTGGAAGCTGCCCGCAAACATTGTCGCTTTGGAAAAGGCAAAGTTGGCAGGGATTATATTGAAAAACAGGGTCTATTTACGTGGAGTTTTTGTGGAAGATGGAGATTAGGAGATTCAAGAAAACAGGATGGAGCAGAATAAGGCAAGTGGTTACAACTACCTAGTGAAGGAATCACTGCAATAACTGAATGAGGATAAGAAACAATTTGAGTATTGGAATGCCTCAATGCATCTGAGAATGAAATGGTGGTAAATTCGTAAATCGTTGAGCTATTCATGCTGATAGCACAAAATTTTATTTTGTAGAGTTATAAAATTTTAAGAAAATGCATAAAAATTTCATTGTCAACCCTTGACTCACCAGATGTAAACTGATATACTTCTCCTGATTTCCTTTCAAGCAGCCAAACAATAAAACAGTTCCCTGTCGTGCCCGCTCCAAGAATGAAAATTCCCACCCAAACTCAACGGACCTTCATATGATTTATTAAGTTGTCAACATTGGAGAGCTAAATTTTCCAGTCCTGCCTGAGATGATTCCTGCAGTGGTTGAGACTGGAAAATTTAGCTCTTTAATGTTGACAATAATGGAGAAAGATGAGACCGTGGCCGGAATTCTCCAACCTTGTCCACATCTGGAATTCTCCTTTCCTGCTGCAGCGAATGGAGTTTTGTCTGAGTGCCAAATTCTCTGTTCCCCCAGAGTGGGCGAGACTGGAGAACTCCAGCCAGTGTCTTGTGCCCTTCAAAGTTTTTAATTTGTCTTGTTTACGAGTTTTGCCTTGATACACCAGTCCTGTACATTACCAGAAGTGTGCTGCAGGGAAAATAAATAAGT
The DNA here is from genome assembly GCF_965287045.1 of Carcharhinus amblyrhynchos. Taxonomy (NCBI): domain Eukaryota; kingdom Metazoa; phylum Chordata; class Chondrichthyes; order Carcharhiniformes; family Carcharhinidae; genus Carcharhinus; species Carcharhinus amblyrhynchos. The sequence continues at coordinate 35,177,967 of NC_137334.1, forward strand.
CTAATTTCTGTACAGATTACATTTCTTGCAGGAAGAGCAATTTATTCCAGATTTATATCTGCAACAAAAAGAGAACAGCTAAATGATTTTCCCTGTGTGATATTAAGTCTGAAATAATAAATATATCAGGTTCATAACTGGATATCTACACAAACTATAAAAAAATGCAAATTCAGTGTGCTTATTTCATTCATCTGTGCTTGTAGTACCTTAGTTCCAAAAATGCTATTCCTTAAATGCTCATCAAGATTGCTGGCGAAGGCCTTTTCTTTAAATTATAGCTCACACAGGATCTTTTCAAGATGGCCAAAATAAATATCATTCTGAAACAACATCTGCATTGTACTTCAGATCAATCTGTGCCCCATAAACAAACAGAACATCCTGAAATGAATTCCACATTGCAATTCACTCACTTTGATCATTCCCAAACAAATTTAGAGTTGTAACAATAAATATCATTTGAAACCTATTTATTTTTGGAGATTCTTAACTACACAGGACATGATGTTAACCAAGCTGGACCCTGCTACATTAAGCGCTCATCTAATTTCATTCCAATTCTTACGTTTGTCAAACTTTATCCATTCTGCCCCTTCTCCCTTCAAACCCTCTATCATCTTCTCCTCAACAAACCCGCTCTCCGTCACTCTTGTCCTTGCAACACCCCTCTCCAACCTTCCTCTCCAACCTCCCTCTCCTTTGTAACGTCCTTGAACTTGCCCTCACCTCTCAAATTCACGTGTATCTTTCCCGCAATTTCATGTTTGAACCCCACCAATCTGCCCATGCCATAGCAATGTAACCACTGCGATCAAAATCACAAATGATATCCAATGTGACTGTGACTGAGATAAACTATCCCTCCAGATTGTTCTCAAAATGTCAATAGCTTTTAACCTTGTTGGCCAACACCATTCTTGTCCAATTCTTCTGTTCTAGCATTCATCTGGGAGGAACTGCCCTTGGCTTGTTTCATTTTTATCTATTGTGTTTTAGCAGAGAATCACCTCCAGTGACTCCCTGTCGTGTTACATCTGGAGCCCCCCAAAGATGTGCCCTTGATCCCTTTCTTTCTCTCATCCATGCACTGTCCCTTGTGACATAATCTGAAAACATATTCAGCTTCATATGTACGCTAATTGCATCAATCTCTCCCTCAACAACACCTCTCTCAGTAAAATCAAAATACCCCTCAGCAAAAGCAAAATGTCTACACTAGAAATTTGAAATAAGAAACAGAAAAGTGCCAGAAAAGCTCTGCAGGTCTGACAGCAGCTGTGGAGAGAGAAACAGAGTTAACATTATGGGTGGAATTTTTCGGCCCCACTCGCCCCAAGATTGGAAAATCCCGCCCAAGGCCAATGGACGATTACATGCTCCATGTCCTGCCCACTGTGATTCTCATGGCCGGTGGGACAGGAAAATTCCCCCCTGTGGGTCTGTACGATTCTTCTTCACAGCCTGTGTAAAACTCGGCACTGCTTCTAGTATGTCAACATGTTGGTCTGACATCCAATATCGGATGAACAAAAATTTCCTCGAGCTAAACGTTGGTTTTGGTTACCACACAAAACCCTCCTCCCTAACAACCGACTGTATTCCTTTCCTGGCCACTCTATCGCAGATGATCTTTGACCTCATATCCACTCCATCACCAAGATCACCTCTTCCCACTTCCATAATGTTGCCTGTTGCTGTCCCTGCCTCAGTTCATTTGCTGTTGAAACTTTCATCTGTGCCCTTGTTTCCTCTAGACTTGGCTGTTTCAATGCTCTCCTGATCAGTATCCACTCTTGCAATTTCTATGTACCTGAATTCACTTAAAACTCAACTGTCCATATTCCATTTTGCAGCAAGCTCCATCAGTTCACCATCCTTATGTCCATTGATCTGCACTTGCACTGACCTGACTCAGTTTGGCCATGTCTTGATTTTAAAATTCCCATCCTTGTTTCTCAGTCTTGCCCCTCCCTATCCCTGTAATTGCCTCCAGTCCTCCAACATCTCTGCTCTCCACCAGTTCTGGTCTCTTGCACATCCTGCTTATAACCGTTCTGCCATTGGTGCTCAGCAAGGCAAGGGTTAATGTGGGGCTGGTGTAATGTATGCAGTCACATGGTAAGAGACTTGCAGAGAGTAGCCCAGTAAGTAGCTAGCCTGAATGGTTTTTAGGTGTCCAGATCACCAACGACCTGTCCTGGTCCCTCCATGGTGACATTATAGTTAAGAAGGCTACCCATGCTTTTACTTTCTCAGAAGACTAAGGACATTTGGTATGTTCACTATGACTTTCACCAATATTTACACATGCATCGTGGAAAGCATTCTTTCTAGTTGTATCAGCTTGGTATGGCTCCTGCTCTATCCAAGAGTCATAGTGGACATACCAAATTTCCTTAGGCTTCTGATAAAGTAGAATCATAAATGGGCTTCCTTAGCTGTAGTGTTAGCATGGACAGACCAGGACATGTTGTTGGTGATCGGGACACCTCTCTGTCTCATAAGCCCAGTGAACAAGACCCAGTTCATTACTCAAACCAGCCTCCCACCCATTGACACTGTCAGCACTTCCTGCTACCTTGAAAAAGCAGCCAGCATAATTAAAGACCCAAGTACCCCGGACATACTCTCTTCCGCTTTCTTTCGTTGGGAAAAAGATACAAAAATCTGAGGACACGTACTAACCAACTCAAGAACAGCTTCTATCCTGCTGCCATCACACTTTTGAAAGGATCAACCTCACATTAAGTTGATCTTTCTCTACAGCCTAGCTATAACAGTAACACTACATTCTGCACTCTCTCCTTTCTTTATCCATGTATGTTTGTTGTTCGTCCATCGTCATTGATGAAGACCTCAACATCATTAGTCATTTTGAGGCTGATTGCAGTCTGTCCAAAGATGACTGATCAGGCCAATTTGGGCACAGAATGTCCTGGCACATATTGGGCTGACTTGTGTAGGCACTAGTTGTTGCACTGGTGGCTCTGGACTTGCGCAGCTTGCGCTTAAGTTGTGCTTCAACAATGCACCTTGCTTCGTAAGCGTGACAGCCTTTGCGGATGAGGCAGTGGCAGGTAGGACAGTTTTGTACCAGCATTTCCCAGGTGGTCGTGTCTATGTCAAGCGACTTTAGGGAGGCCTTGAGTGTGTCTTTGTAATGTTTCTTCTGCCCTCCATGCGAGCGTCTTCCAGCAGAGAGTTCCCCAAAAAGGAGCTGCTTGGGTATGCACTCGTCTGGCATATGGATGACATGACCTGCCCACTAGGTCTGCACTCTCAACAGCAGTGTGTGGACTGATGGTAGACTTGCTCTAGAGAGAACTTCAGTGTCTGGTACTTTGTCTTGTCATCGGATGTGTAATATTCTGCGAAGACAAGTCATGTGGAAACGATTGAACTGTCTTGCATGCCTTCGATACACCGTTCACATTTCACAGGCATACAGGAGGGTAGTGAGTACCGCAGCACTGTAGACCTTCAGTTGTGTTGCTGGGCTGATTCCTCAACATTCCCATACAGTGGAGCGCAGTCTACCGAAAGAAGAACTTGCCTTTGCTATTCTGCAGTTAACTTCTGTATCAGTAGTCACTGCTTGGGAGTCACTGCCAAGATAAGTGAACTGGTCCACTGCCTGCAGTTTCTGCCCTTTGATTGTGATTATGGGTTCTGTGTACAGTGCATGAGGAGCAGGCTGGTGCATGACTTTGGTCTTTTAATGTTGATGGTGAGTCCAAAGTTGTCACAAGCTGTGGAAAATTTGTCCATACTGACTTGCATCTCTGGCTCTGAGCCAGCATACAGGGCGCAGTCATCAGCAAAGAGGAAATCTCTCAGAACAGTCTCCTTCACTTTGGTAATAGTTTGAAGTCTCCTCAGGTTGAAGAGCTTCCCATCCACTCTGTACTTGAGGCTGATTCCAGCAACACTGTCCTGGAAGGCATCATTCAGCATGGCAGTAAACATCACGCTGAACAGTGTGGGTGCGAGCACACAGCCCTGTTTGACGTCATTGGTGACTGGGAATGCCTCAGAGGATTCTCCACCATCCAGTACTCTGGCCATCATGGAACTGGCATACCATCTGAATGAATTTGGGGGGGGCAGCTGAATTTTGACATGATCCTCCTCAGGCCTTGTCAGCTTACAGTGTCAAAGGCTTTCATGAGGTCAACAAAGGTTGTGTCGAGCTCGTGATTCTTCTCTTGACACTTCTCCTGAAGTTGGTGCGCAGCAAAAATCATGTCAATAGTCCCACGGCCTTTGCGGAAGCCACGCTGTGACTCTGAAAGCAGGCCCAGCTCCAGATGAGTGACCAGACAAGTTAGCAGGACTCTTGTGAGGGTTTTTCCTGTGATGGAGAGCAGCAAGATTCCTCGGTGCTTGTTGCATACTTGCTGATTGCCCTTCCTCTTGTAGAGGTGTACAATGGGAGTATCTTTAAGTTCCTAAGGAATGGATCCTTGCTTCCAAAAGAACTGGAACAACTCGGTGAGCTTCTTAATAGGTGCAGGACCAGCAGCTTTATAGATCTCTGTGGGTATGGCATTTGCGCCTGGGGCTTTGCCACTGGATCGCTGGCTGACAGCTTTCATGACTTCAGCTACTACCGATGGGTCACCCAAGGCCCTGTTGATATCAGCCTGGGGAATCCTGTCTATTGCCTCATCGTTAATAGATGACGGTCGGTTCAGGACAGCTTCAAAGCCCATCTCTGCAGGATCTGAGCCCTCTCTATAATGAGAGTTGTACCATCTGTACTCAGGAGGGGGGAGCTCCTGAGAGATTGAGGTCCTTAGTGAGTATTGAGGGCTTCGGAGAACCGTTTCAAGTCATTTCTGTCAGCATATCCCTGTATTTCACCTGCCTTGGCGCTCAGCCAGGCATCCTGCATTTTATGCAGTTTATTCTGGACTGTCCTGCGAGCACTGGTAAAAACGTTTTTCTTGGCAGCTGATGATGGGTCATTCTGACAGGCCCGATGAAGACAGTGCTTTTCAACAAATAAAGTCTGTATCTCCTCATCATTCTCATCAAACCAGTCATGCTGCTTGCAGGTAGAGGGCCCGAGCATCTTCAGCGCAGATGAATGGACAGCATCCCTGAAGTGTTCCCAGTCGTCCTCAGCGCTGCCTGCGAGGTGTAGGTCGGCAAGCTTAATTTCTAAGTCTTCAGCCAGTGCTGAAGCTATGCTGGGGCTCTTTAGCTTGGCCGCATTGATTCTTTTCACAACCTTGTTTCCTTGTGGTCGCCTCTTGGGTCTGATGCAGAGCCTCATTTTGGAGACAATGAGCCTGTGATCTGTCCAGCAGTCAGCACCACACATGGCCTTGGTTACTCTGATATCCTGCCTGTCTTTTCTCCTGACAATGACATAGTTGATAAGATGCCAATGCGTAGAGCGGGGGTGCAGCCAAAACGTCTTGTTATGGGTAGGCAGATGGAAGGTTGTGTTGGTGACGAGGAGGTCGTGTGCTGCACAAGTCTTCATTAAGAGTAGGCCGTTACTGTTACACTTGCCCACTCCATGCCTCCCAATGACTCCCTGCCAGATTGCAGAGTCACACCCTACTCTTGTGTTGAAATCGCCAAGCAAGATCAGCTTGTCGGTACTGCTCACTGCTGATAGTAGGGCCTCTAGTTCTTCGTAGAGCTTGTCTTTCATCTCACCTGAGTTGTTCATTGTGGGACATAGGCGCTGATCAGGGTGGCTTGACTTCTGTTCTGTAGCGGAAGCTGTAATGTTATAAGCTGGTGGTCCACACCCTTGGGTAGGCTATCAAGTTTCTGAACAAGGTGACTCCTGATGGCGAATCCAACTCCAGCATCACGACGCTTATCGCTGCTGTGACTGCTCCAGAAAAAAGTGTATCCACCTCCAGTTTCAGTCAACTGACCTATGTTGGCAAGACAAGTTTCACTCAGGGCTACAATGTCATTGTTGTATCTTGCAAGCTCTCTGGCAACTAAGGTTGTTCTTCTCTCTGGTCTGTCTGCTGTAGGGTTGTCCAAAAGTGTGCGCACATTCCAAGTGCCAATGGTGAGCGGCGTCACCTTGTATTTTATTTTGTGTGTTCGACTGCAAGACGGAATCCCTGCCAGCGCGGTAAACTGGCCAGGGTGGAGTGAAGTAGGCAATGTTTAGGGCACTTTTTCTCACCCCTTCCTCATTCTACGTTCCTGAAGAGGACTGCTCAGTCTCCCAGGCAGACGCCAAATTTCACTGCTGCTTCGGTCAGCGGAAAGCGACCATTAGACCTGAGCCGCCTGTGTGCAGGTCTTTGACTACAGCTCCCAGTGTATCCACACCTGCTGCTTCCCCGCTCACCTATTGCCACAGGACTTCAAGGGTTGAACAGGGCACTGATGATGATGATGATGATAATGGTGTCGAGATTAGCACTTGATTTGGATTAAAGTGAGGGAGAGTTGCGCGATGTCAGCCTTACTCTCTCTTTCCAATTCCCATCTAGATCCAGTGGCAAGACAAGAGTCAAGACGGCTGGAGATGGGACAAGGCGCAGTGGATGAGCAGGATGTCATCTGTGTCTTGTCCTGCTCTTCGCATTCCACAATGCTTGCAAAGACTGCCTTCTTGACCGTTGGACCTTCCATTGGTCTCATCCGCTCAATCCACCGGACTCTGTCTTCACATGCTGGGATAGACATCTCCCTATCTCACCGAGGGTTGAGACCCGTCGGCTACCCTCACCTGATTTAGCCGGCTTGTTGAGGCTGTTGCCCAGGCTGTGGCCGCTATCGCGTGCAAACAGCTACGGGAAGCCACAGATGAGAGCTGAGTGCCAGGTGGGGACAAAGGATGGACAAACCACCCTGAAAGGACGTGACATGTTCCCCCACCAAAGGTACTACCTCTCCGTGACACCCTATACATGCCAGTGTATGGTATACTTTGTCTGTTTAGCAAGCAAGAAACAATACTTTTCACTACATACCTATATATGACAATAATAAATCAAATCAAATCGTGGAGCAGCACCATGCATGACCATAGCTTATTAAAGTGTGTCAATAAAGAGCTTCAGCACACAAGTCTCAATATTTCATCAATGAAGCAGAAGGAATCCATATTATATACATATTACAACAGTAGATGTGCTTTTATCTGTTCCAAGCTTTTGAAATGCCCTGCATTAATCTTTCTGTCTCTAGATCTCCCTCTCACTCCTCCTAGCAGGCACATTAGCAACAATTAAGAGGCATCTGGATGGGTAGATGAATAAGGAGTGAATGGAGGGATAAGGTCTAAGTAAGTGCAGAAGGGTTTTTTTTAGTATAGTTAAGGTCTCATGATCGGCCCAAACTTGGAGGGCCGAAGGGCCTGTTCCTGTGCTGTACTTTTCTTTGTTCTTTGATCTCTAAATTACCCCTTCAGACTTTCCCCTTCAACAAACATTTTGATCATCTGTCCTAATCTGGGATGTGCAGTGCTTATTGTTAAAATCATCAAACACTCCAAAATGCGGTCTGAGACGCAAGCACGTGAACAAGCGACGGACTGTGGCAACTCGGGGAATTTCACAGTAACTTCATTGCAGTATTAATGTAAGCCTTATTTGTGACTAATAAATAAATCTAATTTTACCTTTACACTCCTGGCAGGAAGTGCATAGGATGTCATTAATGAAAAGGTTTGAATGCACACTTAGTAACAGTTGGGGATATGCAGATCAGCAAGACAAGGATGGAAATCAGTATGGCATAGTGAATTGGGATGAGCACTGTGGTTTTCAGATTACATACTTCAGCCAATGTCCTGTTGTAAATTTGCATGGTTGATGACACATTAAAAGGTGTGAAGAACCCCACACATCCCAACAGCATTTATTTTGGGAGTCAGGTTTATTTGCTAGGTTATTTGCATTGGTTGCTGATGCAGTTCTAAGTGTTTCTGTAACTTTTGTACACTTGAGTAAAGTTTCAATAATCCACAGGGAGTGGTCCGGCTGGTGCTGAAGTACTTTCTTGCTCATTCATAAGATTGTGCTAAAATAAGTACTTTTCAGATGTGGGTGGCCTGGTAAGGTCTCCTCTGAAAATTGAGCATGAATGTGGGAGATGGAAGAGAGGGCACACAAAGTAGGACAAATCTCTAAAAGTGTGAGAAAGAATAGAGAGAAAAGTACCCTCAGTGGGAGGCAATATCTGTAAAGATATAAATTTATGCTGAAGGAATAATACAGTAGCTTGTCTTTTATCCTCAGAAAGTTCATTCTTCATGCAACACAGTAAAGTTACAAACTCCTTATGGCTCCCCTAACTCCAAATGCATCCATTTATACTTGTGTGGAGCTTGAACCAAAGATCATTACCAGGCCTTAACAATACAATTAGCTTAACAATGTAATTTCCAAAATATGCAATTGCTGAAACATTGACAATATTCCCTGCAGGTCTTGAGAGAGCAGTGCTCTTACCTTAACTTTAGTGAGCACCAATACATGTGGTGCATTCACTTCACAAATGAGCTTGTCACTGAAATCTGCCAACTGCTGCAATTGCAATGCAATCTCAAAGCAAGTCAAGAACAGCATTGCCAGTGGCATCAATGTGACTGCAGCTCTTAACTTTAATGGTCTGGTTCTTTCCAGGCTGTTAGCAGAGATATGAGCAACATTTTACAATTTACAGTAAAGGACTGCATGAGATGTGGCCACGATTCCTCTCTGTGCACAGAAAGACTTGTTTCCTCTTGACAGAGACAAATAGATGGGCAATCATAATTGTGTACACTGCTTGTAGGCTTCCCTGTGGTGAAGGAGGCCACTGATGGCATGGACATTGCCCACTGTGTATGTAGACACAACCACTTTCCTGAACTGAAATGGGTTCCATTATCTCAATGTGTAGCAGAAATACATCCACAGACTATGCTTGCTCATTATTCTGCCAGCAGTCACGATGCTGTGTTCATTCTGTAGCAGCTCTCTGTTCCAGCTATCTTTGCTCCATCATGGCAAATGAAAGGATGGATATTGGATGGCAAAGGTTATCCATTCAAGATATGACTCATGCCTCCAGCCTGGGACTCAGATTCATGTGCTTAGTAGGCCGATAACGATAATTGTGCTGCCATATGGAGCTCAGCACTGCCTTCCTCAAACAATGCTTGCACTGCCTTGATCATGATGGAAACATCCCACTGTTCTACCTGATACGTTGCAAGAAAGGACGTCCCGAAGCATGGTACACTGGGGAGACCATGCAGACGCTACGACAACGGATGAATGAACATCGCTCGACAATCACCAGGCAAGACTGTTCCCTTCCTGTTGGCGAACACTTCAGTGGTCACGGGCATTCAGCCTCTGACCTTCGGGTAAGCATTCTCCAAGGTGGCCTTCACGACACACGACAGCGCAGAGTCGCTGAGCAGAGACTGATAGCCAAGTTCCGCACACATGAGGACGGTCTCAACAGGGATCTTGGGTTCATGTCGCACTATCTGTAACCCCCGTGACTTGCCTGGGTTTGCAAAACCTCACTTACTGTACTGTCTGGAGACAATACACATCTCTTTAACCTGTGATCAGTGCTCCTTCCACTCACGTTGTCGGCCACTTTAGGACTTGAACAGCAGGTTAGGTGTAAGGATTCACATTCTAATCAGTAATCTCTAAACTGTCTGTGCTTTATATGCTCTGTCTGAGGCCAGAACTCTCCATTCACCTGACGAAGAGGGAAACCTCGAAAGCTTGTGAGTCTATTATCAAATAAATCGGTTGGACTAAAACCTGGTGTTGTCAGACTTTTTACTGTATGAAGGTTTGTAGCAGCATACTGCATGCCCCACAAAATCGCCTCTATGAAAGAACGGTTTTTGCAACCACCTAACAGACAGTAATGTGAGGAAGTGCAGGAAGTGGAGAGACAGGAAGAGGAGAGGAGGACTTAACATAGATAGCTCTTTCTATTCAGGCTCTGTATGATCAGATTATTCATGGACAATACCAATATCCTCAATCAGACTTCCCCAAGCACAAATAGCCCCATACTCCATTTCTTTTCCTTATCGTTGATCATCACATTATTCCCTTTCTGACAATGCAAACGAGTAAACAATCAAGAAACACATATTTCAATCCAATTTTATATATCTAATCATTGTATAATGTATGCTAAAATAAACTCATGACTCTTGTGTATTCCCTTAGTCAGTGCTGCCCACGTGCCTTCGCCTAGAGTGATGCCACTGCACTTCTCCTAGAGTGATGCCTTAACTAACTGACTGTGTGGGATTGTCCATGTCGAGTCTGCACATTCTCCCAATATCTGTGTGGGTTTCCTCTGGGTGCTCCAGCTTCCTCCCACATTACTAAGATGCGGAGGTCAGGTTGATTGCCCATGCAAAATTTACCCTAGTGTTAGGGGGTTTAGCAAGGTAAATGTTGTAGGGTTACAGGAATATGGCCTGGGTGGGATGTGGTTGGTACAGACTCAATGAGCTGAATGACCTCTTTCTGTATTGTAAGGATTCTATGATTCTATGACTGATCTATTGAAGAACAGACTAATGGATTACTGTGATATCTTGGAAGCCTCTTCAAGGGTATTACAGCAATACAGATCTGTGATGTTAGCAATCTGAGCTCTCACTACAGCAGTCAGGCATTAATGGAAGCTATTTGTATTGCAATGGAATCTTTTCACCAACCATCAGACGCTGCACGTGTGCTGATAGATATGAACACCTCTTCCATGTTGGAAAGTACAAACCCCAAGCTGTGCATTGAGCCATATTTCAATTTAACACCTTGACATTGTGCTGTAGAATATTACACACCAGATCACCAGATATTTAATTGTATATATCTCTCATCTTCTCCTGTAACAAGACCCATGATCAAATTGAAATGTTAATCCATTTAGTCGCCACAGACATTTTCTGACCTGCTGAGTATTTCCAGTGTTTTTTGTTTCAGTTTCATGTTTCCAGAATTTGCAGTAATTCGCTTTTATATCCTTCTTCTGTAGCCTGCCCTCTCAAAGTCCTCATCTCACTCCTATCCCGTAGAACTTATGTGCAACCTTATCCTCTGATTAACTAGTTTCTGCATTATCGTTTGCCCTCCCCACTAGCCCCATCACTTTCCTGACTCTTGCGCATTTGTGCCTAGTGCCTCACCATGTGGAGATTCCTGCTCTAGTTTAGCCTCCAAAACAAAAGCATTATCAATACTTTTCTTACTCATCTATGGGATGTGAATACTAGACCAGCATTTATTGTCCATTCCTAGTGTCTCTTCGGAAGATGGTGGTGAGCTGCCTTCTTAAACCACTGCAGTCCTTGAGGTTCAGATATACCCCACAGTGCTCTTAGGGAGGGAACTCCGGGATTTTGACCCAATGATAGTGAAGGACCAGCGATGTATTTCCAAGTCAGAATGGTGAGTGACTTGGAGGGTCATCTCAGGTGGTGATGTTCCCAGATATCCGCTGCTCTTGTTCTTCTAGATGGTAGTGATCATGGGTTTGGAAAGTGCTGCAAAAGGAACTTTACTGAGTTCCAGCAGTGCATCTTGTAGATGGTACACACAGCAGAGGTCAGTGATGGAGGAATTGAATGTTTCTGAAAGAGTAGGAATCAATTGGGCTGCTTTGTCCTGAATGGGTGTCAAGTTTCTTGAGCATTGTTGGAGCTGCCCTCATTCAGGCAAGAGGAGAATCCTTCTGGCTTGTACCTTATAGATAGTGAACAGGGCTTTGGGGTGTCAGGAGGTGAGTTACTGGCCTCAGGGTTCCTAGACTTTGACCTGCCCTGTAGCCACAGAATTTATCTGGCTAATCCTGTTCAGTTTCTGCTCAATGAAACCCCCAGGATGTTGATAGTGGGGGATTTAGTGATGGTAATGCCATTGAATGTCAAAGGGCGATGGTGAGATGCTCTCTTGTTGGAGATGGTCATTGCCTGGCACTGGTGTGTCACAAATGTTACTTGCCACTTGTCAGCCCAAGGCTGGATATTGCTCCAGTCTTGTTTCACTTAGACAGGGACTGCTTCAATACCTGAAGGGTCGTGAATGATATTGAATATTGTGCAGTCATCAGCAAGGTTTCCCACTTCTGACTTTATGATGGAAAGAAGGTCATTGATGAAGCAGCTAAAGACGATTAAGCCTATGACACAGGAAATTCTGCAGTCATATCCTAAAGCTGAGATGATTGCCTCCAACGACCACAACCATCTTCCTTTGTCCCAGGTATGACTCCAACCAGCAGAGGTTTGTCTCCCTGATTCCCATTAACTCCAGTTTTCTCGGACCCCTTGATGCCACACTTGATCAAATTCTGTCTTTATATCAAGGGCAGTCACTTTCACCTCATCTCTGGCATTCAGCTTTTATGCCCACGTTTGAACTAAGGCTGTAATGAGATCAGCAGCTGAGTGACTCTGGTGGAAACCAAACTGAGCGTCACTGAGCAGGCTATTGCTGATTAAGTGCAGCTTGATAGCACTGTTGAAACCCCCTTCTATCTCTTTACTAATGATTGAGAATAAGGTGGAACTTGCTACAACAGGGAGTGGTTGAAACAGATAATATAGATGTATTTAAAGGGAGGTTAGCCAAGCGTGTCAGGAAGGAAGGAATAGAAGGTGATGATGGTTGATTTAAATGAAGAAAGGTGCAAGTGCAATGGGGGGATTTAGTAGTAAGAACAAATAATAAAAATGTATTGGCAATGAGGATCAGTGTAGGATATTGTGAAAGAAAGGTGAGAGGCAAGTGGAACCTAGCCCAAGAAAGGAAGAGTGCAGCACAGTTTGGACAAGCTGGATTTAATGGAGACGGGGATGGGGGTCTAAGAAAATGTTTTGTGTCAAAAGCAATATAATGGTTGTTGACACTGGCATGAGAGCTGGGCATTGTTTTGTGATTGGCAGTGAGTGACCTTGGTGAAGGAAAGGATGTGGGGTTTAAAGTTCATCTCAGGACTGAACAGCACAGGCTGCAAATAATCTGTTTAAACCTAAGACAATGACTAAAGATGGAGACAGAATCAGTAGCAAAGGAATTTGTGAAGTTTTGATGGTGGTGTGGTGAGGAATACATTAAATAGCCTCCAGCTCCCCAGTGTTGACATTGAGGAAGTTATGATCCATCCAACATAGCTCCATGTTGGGACGGGAAGTGGCTTGCCTTTGTGTTCCTATGCACCTGCTTGCCCTTCCGAGTCCTGGATAACACAGGTTTGGGACGTACCGTCAAAAAAGTCTTGGTGAGTTTCTACAGTGCATCTTCCGACAGTGCACATTTCAACCACAATGTGCTAGTAGCAGAGAGAATGGATGCTAAAGATGGTGGATGGCTGCTAATCAAGACATAAGAAGTGACCTTCCGGCCCTTTCCACTGCCAGAACTGTCCATTGCCGTCCATTGCTGTCTATGGACTTTAGACTGGGTGGCAGACTTTCCCATGGTGAGTTCTACCATGACAGGGCTGAAATATCCCAGCCCTTGATTGTTGTGGGAACTGTACCCATCCATTTTTTATTAACCTATGCTAAAGTTTTAAGTAGATTGTTGACTGGACAGCCAAATCCTTTGATCTCCTAGTCCCTCATCTCACATCATTAAGAAAATATTCTGATTTGTCTTTTGTGAAGCCGAAGTGGTTTCACAATTTCCTCCACTGATTTTCATATGCCAGTTTAGTATGCTCCCTTCATTTGTTTCCTGCTTCTGTTTACACAAGTTAGTCTGTTCCTTGTACAAAAATGAAACACAGCAGATTCTGGAAATCTGAAATAAAAACAGAAAATGTTGGAAAAACTCTAGGGCCCAAAAAGAAAAAGCAATTTCAATGAGCCATTTGAAGCAATTGTCAACCGTGGTTTGATCTAATTAAAAAGAGTGGATCCCGATCACCAGGCTATTTATCTTGCAGTATCTGTGGAGAGAGAAACAGTAACTCGAAACATTCATTCCGTTTCCCTTGTCATTTTGGACTCAAAACATTCAATCTGTTTCTCTTACCAAAGATGTTTCCAGATCAGCTGAGTTTTCTTATCATGCTTGGTTTTCAACTCAGCCTGTTCTTTGATAACTACAATCAAAAATAAAGTACTGTAAGGTTGTATGAAAGGTTGGCTTGGGCCAGTAGTAGATAATGATATAGGTTGCAGGGAGCAATTTTGGGACAGGATGTGTGGGCCACCAGCCTAGTGAAAGGTATCACCATTTGATCATATTGTAGCACTTCCTTGAAGTGTGCCATCATCTTCCCCAATGGTTTCAATGGTTCGTAAGTGTGCACAGTATTGAGCCAGACTGCCATCTCCTGCCAGGCATGTTAAACTACTCTCTTTAAAATTGTGGAAGCTCAGAGGTTTACAGCAGAGAATAAGACCATTCAACCCATGTAAAATTGACTTTAAACATAGTCTTCCCTATTCATCATAATTTTTTTATTAGCTCGCCATTAGCCTTAACCCACTGATTTCTGTTCATCCATCAACTTTCTATTCATGCTATTAGGTTTCTGTGAATACAATTGCAACTGTTTTCCTGTGAGAAACTTGCCCTTGAAAATATATTAATGACCAAACTACTGCATTCCTTTTATCAATGCAGTCAGTAACCTCTTAAAAAGATGTATTTAAATTTGTCAAATACCAACTAACTCTTGAACTCCACAGAAACAATACAATTTCTTATTCTCCCTGGTGGATTGCCAATGAGAGGCTTAAGATGGGTTGAGAATTTGCCTTCAAAACATTAAATGCATTGATCGTAAGAAATCCACAATCTGGTCTTTTAACTTGGTAATCATCCTCATGACTTTTAGATTTTCTATGACAATGTGTTTTTACTCATTAATAATTGAAGTATCCTTAAAATGGGTATCAGCAAAATTGATAAGAAATTAAGATTTTCATTGAATGATGCTTATGAATTAGGTATGTACTCTAATGATGGGTTTGAAATCAATTTTTGTTTTTGAGTGACTGGATGTACTGCAGGTTTGACTGTGTATAAGCCTTCTCACACAATCCTCCAGAGATTATTCAACTGAACAGTCTCCTAAAGCCACCACGTAAAATATTTCAAAGTATTAAACTTAGCCTTGTGCTGTTGCTATCAATTTTGAAATGTGGGTTGTGTGAACAACATCAATGTCTTTTAATTGGCAATACCTGCGAAATGCTTTAGGCCACTTTCTGGAGTTATGAAAGATGCTTGTGAAAGATGCAGATGTTTTTTGTTTTGGGCGGAGTTGTGGTACTTCTGTACTCTAAGCATCTATTGAAAAAAAAGCAGGTCATGACAGATACAGGTCATTGAATCAGTCTGGATGCTCTGTCTTGAATCACAATGTTTGACAGGAAGAAGAACCTGGAGGAAAAATAGACATTTGGCTGACATGATTTCAAGCAATGATTTTTTTTTTCTTCCTTTCTTCCTGATGATTTTGGAAAAGCAGAATTATAAAAACAAAAATTGCTGTGAAAAACTCAGCAAGTCTGGTAGCATCAGTGGAAAGAGAGACAGAGTTAAGGGCTGAGATTTTGCTCCCGCATTTTCCGCAGGCACATATGGCAATGTGGACACAAAAATCCTGCAAGAGGCCTTCTGCAAGATTCTCATCAGCAAGATCACATTGCCCAATGGTTCCCAAACCCCAGTGATCAAGGAAATTCCCTCAGGAAGGTTGGGAATCTCATTTAAATACAATATCATCTCATTTGCCGACTTCGCTGTTGTATTATCCTTGCCTATATTTCCTTATCACATTGGCTCGGTTTATAACTGGTCTGGACCAAAGTGAACTAGATGAAAAGTAAGAATAATCCCCAGGGAGAGAGGGACAACCAAGCCGTACCCTGGCATTGCTAAGCAGCACTGCCCGAGGTAATGTCAAGGGAGATTCCTCTGCAGAGCTCCATGAGGGAGAGAGGGTAATTCCCACATAAGTAGGGGAAGGTTCCCTATGTGCGTGGAGGAGGGTTCCCCATGTGAATGGGGATGAATCCCCATGGAGCCTAGGCTCCACGTTTCGTATCACTGAATTATAGTTAAGTTATACAGTCCCCTATAATTTACAACAATGAACACCTTTAATCAGTCCACCAAAAATTCAGACTTTCTGGTGGTTTCTGCTCCCTCGTAGAATGGCCCAACTCCATCTACAGGGGTGCTTCTATCGGGGTACTTTCCATAGAAACTGTCACACTGGTATTGATGCTTCAACTTCCTCTGTTCCAGTCAGAAAACTACTCTCACCTGTCACAGACTGATGGACATTTCAATTCTCATGCAGGCAATAACACTTCCAGCGACCACCAATGAATCAGGTTTTAACACTGGCTCTCGGGACGACTCATCCATGACCACGTGTTTCCTCAAAATCCTATTTTGCACACTCACTTCGTAAGACATTGGTCCCTGTCTTGGCCACAACAATTCCCGGAACCCAACTTGGACAACTTCCGAAATTTTCCGTATAGACTGGATCATCTATTTTGAATGATCTTGCATCTTTAGTTGAATCATGGTTCCTCTTTTGGTTGCACTGTTCTAGTTAGGGAATAACAGGCTTAGCTTGGTGCTCAGGTAAAGGCCCATCAATAGTTCAGCTGAAGATATACCAACCGGTGGTTGAGTGTGGAGTGGTCTTGAAAGCTAATGGAAACCAAGCTAATTTTGTTTCTAAAGATGCAGCTGACTGTTTAAGTGGGCTTTGAAAGGCTGAACTGCCCACACAGCCAGTCCATTGGATGAGGGATGATAAGGTGCAGACCTTTTGTGATTTATTCCATTGAAAGCCATGAAACTTTAAGATCCAGCGCTTATGAAAAGTTCCATTATCTGATCCAAGTACTTCAGGTACACCATGGGCCATGAAGCACTGGCAATGCTGCTCAACTGCAGCGGTTGTGGACTTCATCTCAAATACCTCCATCCATTTGGAGTAGGCATCTACCAATAGTGCTCAAAAATGGTCCTAAATAACCTATGTGGATTCACACCCATGGCCAACCCAAGAGTGCAAACGGGCTGCAGCAGGTAAATTCTGCCGCGACTGGCACTGATCGCAGGGCATCACCAGTTTTTCAATATTGTCTTTGATGCCTGACCACCAAGCTTATCTTCTGGCAAACATCTTCATTTTTGGCATGCCCAGATGGGCACTATGCAACTCCGCAAGGACCAGCTCCCTCTCTGGCAAAGGCACGACTAATCTCGCTCCCACTCGGAGAATATCTTCCTCACACGGTGGATGCAGCTTACAAATATGAGTCTGGGATCAAACTGTCAGAACAAGCCCAGACAAGTTGGATTTGAGCCCCAACTCAGTTCCATATTGGTCAGCCGAGGTCATGTGAGCCTTAAAGGGACCAGGCACCACCGACGGGATTTTCTGTCTGCGCTCGCTCCAAAACCAGGAGATTCGGCCCGAGGTCAGAAGACCTTTGCATGATCCACCCTCACGCGTTACGATTCCCATGGCGTGTGCAACAGGACAACTCACCCCACAGCATGGGGTGGCATGGTAACACAGTGGTTAGCACTGCTGCTTCACAGCACCAGGGGCCCGGGCTCGATTCCCAGCTTCGGTGACTGTCTGTGTGGAGTTTGCACATTCTCCCCGTGTCTGCGTAGGTTTCTGCTGGGTGCTGTGGTTTCCTCCCACAGTCTGAAAGATATGCTAGTTGGGTGCATTGGCCTGAACAGGTGCCAGACTGTAGCGACAAGGGGAAATTTCACAGTAACTTCATTGCAGTGTTAATGTAAGCCTTACTTGTGACTAATAAATAAACTTTACGTCTGCCCAATGTTTTGAGTCTGTATGGCTCTTCTTCAGAGCTGATATGGACTCGATAGTTTCTCTCTCCGCGGATGTTGCCAGGCCTGCTCAATTTTTCCAGTATTTTCCGTTTATATTTCTGCAGTATTTTGCATTTAGTTTAGTGTTATCTTTTGCTGTCTTCATTCCTATTTGTGAACTCTGTGGGGTTCCGAGAATGGAACAATTTGTTAATTAGGAAAAGGCAAACTCAAACGTGACAGCTAATAGAATGCATGGTTCAGCAGATCAATATCTGCAGTGTGAACCGCAGTCTATTCAGAGAGCCAAGCCTCATTGATATCTGATAAGCTGCACACCCAAAATAACTCCAGGTTATCAGATTGGCAGAAAGGTACGTCCAGCACAGGGGCAAGCATACAATGGAGGCAGGAACTTGAGAAAGGGCAGCTCACTTTATGTGTATGGAGCTGGAGGATTGATCCTGCACACCCTGGCTCAGTAAAACTATTTTTAACACTCAGATTTTGGTCACCTTTCCCATGTGTCAACTGGGGCCTGCTGATTATGGTGGATCTTTTTTTTAATTCATTTGTGGAACATGGGCTTCACTGGCTGGCCAGCGTTCATTGCCCATCTCTCGTTGCCCAAGGACAGTTGAGAATCAGCCACATTGCTATGGCTCTGGAGTCACACATAGGCCAGACCAGATAAGGGTGGCAGATTTTCCTCCCTAAAGAGGACACTAGTGAACTGGATTTTTTTTTCCCAATAACCGACATTGGTTTCATGTTCACCAGTAGATTCGAAATTCCAGATTATCTTTTATTGAATTCAAATTCCACCACCTGCCGTGAGCAGGATTCGAACCCAAGTCCCCAGAACATTAGCTGAGTTTCTGGATTAATAGTCTAGTGATAATATTACTAGGCCATCACCTCCCCAAACCAGAAGGGGACATAATTAGATGAGGTCCTCTGTACCACAGCAGATTCCCCTTCATGATGTTCTCTCCTGATTTAGGTGGCCATGTTGGCAGGTGGGATGAGAGCAAAAATGGATTCTAAGTCCAGCACTGTGACTTTGTCAACTTTCTCATCAGGGTGCAAGACGGAGGGAGTTAATATTGTCCCTTCAGTTTATTACTATAGTCAAAAACAGCTTAAACAAAATAGGGAAATAATAGTTCATTGGATATAAGATCTGATTTAGCTGATTCACCAACATGTGCTACAGTTGGATGAAAATTTAATAGCTTGATTTTGTAAAATAATATAAACTATATATATAATGTATAAATATATATATATATTTTATATATATAATTATATATATAATAATAGTATATAAATTATAATATATAATATATAAATATATAATATATAAATTATATATATATAATTTATAAATCATATAAATAAATTAATATAAAAGCACTTAATCAAAGCTCAAACACGGGTGGTGATTCTCCCAAAAGTGCGGAACTGGTGAGAAAACTGTTCTAGATCAAGACTGTTTTTTCAGCGCAGATTCAAACCCGAATCTCCTCACTCTGTGCACTGCAGGGGTCACAATCGGGAATCTTATTAAATACCTGTGGGGGAAGGGTGGGGGAGGTGGGGGGTGGTGCAGGGCCTATTCACGTCAGAGTCTGACAGCTCCAAAGCTCCACGCATGCACAGTGATCCCGATCTGTCAGTCTCCCCGTTTGCTGGTCAGCTCGGGACACCCACAGTGCTACCCCTTGAGCCCCCTCTCCCCCAAGGCCTGATCGCAGCCCCCCACAATTCCCAGGCCAACCTTGACCCCCCTTCCAGTCCCAGAGCAGCCCGACGTCTAGCCCACCCTCCCAGCAGTGGTGATCCCCCCACCTCCCTCACCCTGTAGACCCCACTCAGGCTGAACCCCACCCCGGGGTCAGATCCCCAGCCCCCCCCAGGTGACAGGCCCCCCCCAGCAGACAACTACCCACCCCAGCCTGCCCCATCACTTGCCTCCCTCCAGCCCAGACCAATCCCAATGCAGAGTAGCAGTGGGGACCCCCCCCACAACCCCACCAATCGCCCCAGCCCCCACCCACAGCAGGCCCCACCCTCCTAGCACTGCCTGATGTCAGATGGGCAATGCCAAAGTGCCGCCTGGGCATGAGCCCCTTGGGCAGTGCAAGAGGGCACAGGCTGGCATTGCCATGGTGCCCATGCCCCGGGACCACCAATCCCAACACTGCCCAAACCCAAGGGATTGGTGCCCCGGGCATGGGCACCCTGGGGGGTGCGATTGCCCCCCTTCACTCCAGCGGGGTCTCCTACTAGTTCCCCGAATGTGGGGAGCTATTCTAAAGCCCGCCAGAATGAAGTACTCCTGGTGCGATGGAGATCCTATTGGGCCCAGCAAGTTTCGCGCTGGGCCCAATAATCACATTTAAAATATATGTAAAACATATTCAAATGACTTACCTCACGTCCCACCGGTTTTTTGCAGTTGGGAAATGCGCACAAGTTGTAAACACTCATCAAAATGTCGGACACACGCATCACCTGATCCAACCCACCAGTAAAGTTGTGGGCTGCATTGGGAGAATTGGACCCCACATTATGAATAAAGAAGATACACATACACTTTCATAGGAGTGTGTTGGTATGTGAAAGATTAGATTTCAAACATAAATAAAGTCAGACAATGGCCTGGAAAAATTAGTTGAGTTGATCGTTAAAAGATGATTATATATTTTATATATTTTTTATATTTTATATATTTTGAATGCTAAGCCAGTTAATCAGTCTGAATGGATGAATCTGGAACTTTCTGCTTTTATTATGCAGCTGCAGTGTCTGCACTCCCTTAGTGAATGAAACTTCCTAAATTGAAATTCTACGCAAAGGTACAAAATTGTCAACCTCTTCCCTCATCTATCTCAGGGGTGATCATTACCGAGGATTGTTAAACGTGTAATAAAGTGATACTTGTATCCAGAGACAATTAGCCCACATTTTAGACGCGTTTATGGCTTTGTTTTATATCTTTTTATGGATTAGGACTCAGTTGCTTTGTACAGATCAGCACATAATTGAAGTCAGTCATCGCATTTTGAGCCATTTGCAGTAGAAATTGTGACACTAAAGGAATGACATTTTCAGAACGTTTAAGATACTTCAAGTATTAGTAAAATTAACAGAAGCTTGTATTATAAATAAGCATCAACTTCGACCGAGTCTTCCAAAATAGTGAATGTCTAAATTTGCAATGCCCAGTCTTATCAACTCTTCCTGAAATTGTACTGTTGCCAACCAGTTTCCACTGACCTTTGATAGCTGCACTATCAACTAAGCCTTTATGGCAACATAAAACAAGCTATATTTAATTGGTAACAACCTCACTTTAATGTCTCAAAAATGAAAATATATGCATATATGGTGAATGTGGATTTGACATTGAGAAGGAAAGCTGGGATGGCAGGATTTACCTTCAGTTCAAAAGCTTATTTCAGTTTTACAAGTCCATAGATTTAATGGCCCTGCTCCATAGCTCACTAAACAGAAGTCTCTTGTAAAATTCCACTATTTATTAGAATGACCCAATTTCTGCTTTCAACTCCTCCTTTTGGCAGTGAATCTGATGACTGACAGGAAACAGCGAGTTCCAGTGTCCCTCCTTTTCCAAGCCTGAGACATAGCTTTTTCAGCTTTAGCTGGAACAATGGCAGGAAATTGAGAAAGGTGGAAATTGGTTCCTCGAAGGGTTTCGAAAGATAGCGCGGGCACACCTAACTAAACGGTGGCTGCTTACATGACCGTGAATGAGAGGAAACCATCCACATTGAGTGTTTTGTTTTAATTGACTGGGTTGACAGCAGCTCAGAGTGTCATTTCCTTAAATTGGCGGACAAGCACACTCCCAGGATGCACCTTCCGCCTGACAGTTCCTTTACATTTGATGATTATTTACACATCTCAGGAATCATTAGGAGTGGCATTAGACTCCTTTGTATCTTTACCACTATATGACAGCAGGAAATGGAGGAAAAAGTGTCTCCTTACATTAAGGACACCATGCGTTGGCTGTTTTTGTTTAACATTCAAAATAGCATTAGTGAGAAAGTAAAATCCACCACAAAGGAGATTGAATGCAAGTTTTGTGTCTCAGCTGTACTCAGTTTGAGCACTCTCACCTCTGAGTCAGAAGGTTGTGAATTCATGAGCCCAAAAATTAGTTTAAAAAAAAGCTGAAACTGCAGTGCAGTGCTGAGGGAGTGTTGTGGCGTTGGTGGTACTGATTTGATGAGATGTAAAACCAAGTCTCTGCCTGCCATAGAACCCTCATAGAATCCCTATAGTGCAGAAGAAGGTCATTTGGCCCATCAAGTCTGCACCAATTCTCTGACAAAGCCCCACATGTGAGCGACCTCACATATTTACCCTGCTAATTCCGCTAACCAATACATCTTGGGACATTAAGGGAAAATTTAGCATGGCCAATCCACCTAACTTATACATCTTTGGACTGTGGAAGGAAACTGGAGCGCGCGTAGGGAATCCACGTAAACAGGGGGAGAACATGCAAACTCTATATAGTCAGTCAGCCAAGGCTGAGAATTGAACCTTGGTCCCTGGCGCTGTGAGGCAGCAGTGCTAACCACTGTGCCACAGCCCATCTCGGGTGGACAATCGATCCCGTGGCACTTTATTGAAGAAAAGCGGAGGAACTACCCACGATAGCTGGACCTCACCTGCCACCTAAATTTTCAGGCCCTGCCGAAGGTCAGTAGACATTTGGTTGTCCCATCACATCTCCTGTGGAGGGTCCCCAGAGCAGAAAATCTCAGCCAATGTCTTGGCTGGCACCACAAGGACAGATATTGATCATTATTATATTGCTGTTTGTGGGAGTTTGCTGTACAACAGTGACTAACATTAAATGGGCTTGACTATAAAGTGCTCTGGCACATCTATTGGCATGAGAAGCATAATATAAATTCAAGTCTTTCCTTTATTACTAGAACCTGGGAGAGAAATTACTCTCTGTGGCACCCCTGTTTCACGTCAAGAACAGAGATATAAATCCTAACTTGGATTAGATGCTGTTTTCATTGCTTTTGGCAGCCATCTGTAATAAGTGTTGTTCCCTTAGACGTAAAATTGGAGAGCCTAAATAGGATGGTGCTGTGTTCACCTGGAGCCAGGTATTTCCATTCAGCTTTTTAAAGATGTGAAACTGTGGGGAGGCAGCGGTGCTGAGGTATTGTCGTTGAAACAGCAATCCAGAGACCCAGGGCAAGATCTGGGAACTTGGATTCAAATTCCACCAAGGCAGAAAATGAAATAGAAATTAACTAAAAAATCTGGAATTGAGAGTCTAATGATGACCTTGAAACAATTGCCATAAAATCCCCAATATAGTTCACAACTGCCCTTCAGGGAAGGAAATCGGCCGTCCTTACTGGGTCAGTGCTGTGACAGTTCTTCCTGAGCCCTTCATTCTCAGAGCCACAGCAATGTGGTTGACTCTCATGTGTCCTCTGAAATAGAGGGCATTTAGGGATTGGCAATAAATGCCGGCAACAGTGAATGAATTTTAAAGAACCAGGAGGTGGATTGCAGCTGTCAGTCCCTCTCACAGTGGCCTTCCCACGTTGGGACTCCCCTGAGGGTTGATGCCAATTCATTTGAAATGGGTGGGCTGCTTCTGATCAAGTATTGATCAGTGAATCCCTAACTGAGGCATTGTATGAGCCCTCCCATTTAGGGTGCATGGAGTATATGTGCTGTTGGTTATGTACTCAAAGTTACACTATAATTTCTAGACCACTTTTTCCATCTGACCCACAAACTGTGCAATTAAAACGTAGCTTTTTCAACATAGCACTAAGACTGAAGATAAGCCAATCATTGCCATATGTATAATATGTGTTCAGTCCCTTTTCCCACAATTGTTATCAGCTGAGAGTCATGAGGACAACTTTAAATATTTACTCATTCTTCCATTTTATATGTCTGTTTTTTAGTAAAATTCTTGATGTGCTTCTTAGGGTGAGTTGGGTTCTTTACTTCTGTCCGTGTTTCTAACTTCTCAGCAGAGGGATTAATGGGAGAGATTTTAACTTTAACTATTGGGTGATAAAGCCAATGCTGTGGATTGTCTGCTTGCTTTACATGCTGTAGTTGGTGACTCCAAGGGTGGAATTTTAACCGTGAGAACCATTTCCACTCTCTTCTGCTTTTTGCTGGTTCCAATGCCATTACAATTAAAAATTAAAGTACAGTTGGTGCACACAGGGGCAACTTTTCAGTGAAGGAACAATGTGGAAAGGATGGGTGGGCTATAAAAAAAGTATCCTGGTCAAATCGGAGGCTCTGTCTCATAGACACAACTTGGCCAATATAACTGGCCATCTCCATTGACATGAACACAAAACTTATTGAGAGTACATAGCACAAGGTGATTTTCAAAGTTTCACTTGTAAAATAATTCAAATTACTTTTGTTTCACTTTATTCATGTGTACATCATTAGTATGTGTTAAGATTGCCGCAGTTAGAAAGCTAAATGTACTGGGCATGCCTCACTGTTGGCATGCATTAATGGTTATAGGGGAGTTGGGGACTTTTTTTTATTGTAGAAGAAACAACATTGTATTTTTGCATTCACTCTTTATAAATGTTCATCTTAACACTCTGTGTTGTATTCGCTAATCAGTGGGACATGATTTTTTTAAATTCATTCATGGGACGTGGGCATCATTGGCTGGCCAACATTTATTGCCCATCCCTAGTTGCCTGAGGGCAGTTGAGAGTTAACCACATTGCTATGGCTCAGGAATCACATGTAGGCCAGACCAGATAAGGGTGCCTGATTTCCTTCCCTAAAGGACATTAACCAGATGTGCATTTCTGACAATCCACAATGGTTTCATGATCATCCGTAGATTCTTAATTCCAGATATTTTTTATTGAATTCAAATTCCATCATCTGCTGTGGCGAGATTCGAACCTGGCTCCCCAGAACATTAGTGGAATTTCTGGATTAATAGTCTAGCAATAATACCATTAGGCCATCACCTCCTTGAAGCATCAGCTGGCCATTCTTGTGTACATAGTTTTCTTTAATTCATGGACCAGTATTTATTGCCCGTCCCTGGAGAGATGGCAGAAATCATCGCCCTCAGCAAGTTTGAGGAGACTGTTGCAAAACCCACTGCTGAGGACAGGGATCACTCCTCTAGGGATGGAGAGCTTAGTCTCCCACAATAACCTAGTACAGATCTCAGCACCACCACTTCTTCGTATCTGCAATTCACTCTGAGTGCAATGTGCTCTGAATTAGCTTCAGCTCATCCACTCAAACTGTCCTTTTGTGAATTGTAGCCACCAGTAGACTAGCCAGCTAACCAGCCCAGCAGCACTCTGAGACCCTGAAGCACATCTGAGAATGAGGGGACTCAGGAAGAACCATCACAGTGCTGACCCACACCAGCGCAGAGACACACACATCTCAATGAGGCATAATTCAAAGTTAGACTCTTGGATCACTTTCGGAGGAATATCTCACAGACACATCCCTGCCCAGTCTTTGGCACTCAAAGGCTTGCTGGAGACCAGCTTAGTCCCAGTCGGATGATGAGCCTCTGCAAGTGACTGTCAGCTCACTGATGGAGATGCCAAGGGAGACAGTGGAACAGTGGGCAGATATTCTATAGTAACTCAGCAGATTAGAGTACATGATAGACCAATCCATCCGCATTCTGCCTCATGTCATGGCAGTTCACTGATTTTCTTCAAGGGAAAGAGCTGAATGTGTTTCCAGTTGTGGCACATATCAGCTCTTATGCAAGGTGAGTGCTATTGAGTGTCATCAGGTCATTTTTAACTAGTTAGGATTACATTCAGGATCAAATAACAATCTCCTAGATTTTATTTTCATCTCTGTGTAGAAGATTATGGGGGACCAGGACAGAATGGATTGGGAGCAGCTCTTCCCCTTAGTTGGAGGGTCAGTCATGAGGGGACGTAGGTTAAAGGTGAGGTGCGGAATGTTTAGGGAGCAGGAAGTTTAGGGGGGATATGAGGAAAAACTTTTCTACCCAGAGTGTGGTAACCATGTGGAATACGCTGCCTGGGAGAGGCGGGTTGCCTCACAGCCTTTAAAATGTACCAGGATGAACACTTGGTACATCACAACATTCGAGGCTATGGGCCAACTGCTGGTAAATGGGATTAGATGGGAGTTCAGGTGTTTCTCGCATGTTGGTGCAGATGTGATGGCCAAAAAGCCACTTCTGCACTGTATGATTCTATAATTCTATGATTCTATGAAATGACATGAGTTTTCAATTCGGCTACTCACTCTCCCCAAGGATTGCATAGCTTTGGATACAGCGGAGACTCTATTTTATGGTACAAGAGGCACGTTCATTGGATTGGACTGGCTGAATGGCCCAGAGGATCTTTATCTGTCTATTATTGTTCATGTGTTTGGAAAAATTAAATTATGTCA
Organism: Carcharhinus amblyrhynchos; assembly: GCF_965287045.1. NCBI lineage: Eukaryota > Metazoa > Chordata > Chondrichthyes > Carcharhiniformes > Carcharhinidae > Carcharhinus > Carcharhinus amblyrhynchos. The sequence goes on from NC_137334.1 coordinate 35,204,228, forward strand.
ATGTGGTGATTGTCTCTTTAAGGGCAACGCAGCAGAATAAGGGTCACCTGGTCTGGGTGACCAATAGGGATTCGGGAATGAGGAGTCCTCCTCGCAAAGAGGCATTTTGGAATTAGCTGCAAACATGCAGCTCCTGTCGATATCTTGGAAATTAATCTCTTTTTGTTCTACTAATGAAGTCTCTGGAAGTGCATCGGTACGACCAAAAATCACAATTAGGATCTTAAGAAATACCAACATGCTCAATATTAAATGTTGCTGCCCATCAGTCATATCTACTTTTCCTATTGATAAAAATGGTTAAACTGTACAGAACTTCACCAGATCTCTCTACCTCTCATGTTTGTAACTTTAATATATTTTTAAAAGTATTATAGTAACTGGTACATTTTAAAGAGGCATCTCTATCTCAACAGAGGGGCTTGTTTTATAATATTTTGTACGATGTGTTCTGCATAATCTGTTCTAGATACATTTTACCCCTTGCCAGAAATGGGCATGTTTTCTTCTCCAAACCAATTTCTATTCATATTCCTGTTATGGAAAATAACAGTGCGCAGAGAAGGATACACAAAACCACCGAAGATTTCAACCTACAATATCACAGTAAAATGTAGATTTTGCTGCTGAAATGCTACCAATGTCCTCAAAGCGATATTTTTAATGGAGCAATCTTTGCAACTCAGAGGGCTAAAAAATTAGTGTGTGACGATTTTCGTGCACAAAGGTGTCATGATTCATGCCAAAAATTGGTGCTGCCACTTTGCCCATTGGGCCAAGCATATGTTGTGCTGCTGGCTGTTTCTGTGCTCAGCACTGTTGAGCACTGTTTGATCATCCCACATGGTGCAGTCAGCCTCTGTACTTAAAGGCAGTCTGTCTCTCTTAAAGGGAAGCTGCTCTGAATTACAGCAGGCAGCCCTTGAATCGTTGTTGCAATTTTAAACAGGACAATAGAACACCAGCACAAAGAGGTTTCTATTGACAGATATGGCACTGGTGGCCTCCATTTTGGAGGTTGACAAGAGAAGAGAAATTCTATCATTTTATAGAATCATAAAATCCCTACAGTGCAGAAGGAGGCCATTCAGCCCATCAATTCTGCTCTGACCACAGTCCCACACAGGCCCTATTCCCATAACCCCACATATCCCTCTGACACTTGGGTCAATTTAGCATGGCCAATCGACCTAACACGCACACCTTTGGAGTGTGGAAAGAAAACAGAGTACCCAGAGGAAACCCACGCAGACATGGGTAGAATGTACAAACTCCACACAGATAATGACCCGAGGCTGGAATTGAACCCAGATCCCTGGTGCTGTGAGGCAGCATTGCTAACTACTGTGCTACCGTGCTGTCCATTTCAGGGAGGGGGGTGGGGGTGGAGGGCAACTTCCAAAAGGATTAGGAGAAGCCGAGCAAAGCAGCTAAGTCCTGGAGTCTGACGACAAAGAGCTGGCAGCAGTGCTACAAGAAATCGATAACCTCTTGCAGGTTGACAACATCAGTGCATTCATCTTCACATGACATTTTTTTCTTAAATTTAAATATAAATTGTACTAAAATGTTTAGCGTAAAATGCATTACTTAAATATAATAGTCTCAGAAAGGCACAGATAACCCTAGGTGAAAATGAGAAATTCAATTTACTTCTCAGGAACAAATAATAATTCAAGCTCCACTTTTACTCCATAAATCTCTGCGGACACCATGAATCGCTTCCCTGTTCAAACCAAAAGATATGAGAAACCAATTGGGATATGAATACTGCTAGTTTATTTGGGCAATGATGATTCATTTTCATTGCTGTTAATTTATTGCGCCAATTATAACAGTTTCAATACTTTAAAACAAGTTTCATCTTTGTTCTAGTCCCTTAGTTTAAACATGGTGAATGAGTAGACAGTGGTATTATAGTAATAAGAAGATAGATTTCAGCTCTGCTTAGTGTTCTACTCTGCTAGTTGATATATTTTGTTGTTTTTTTCAGTTCTTCGGTGGAGCTTTGAGTGGAACAGGCCCTAGCTTGGTGAGAAAGAACCAACAGTTCCTCTTTCACAAATGTGTCCTCTATTGCATGATCACGGAACATCATACATCATAACAACATCCCTTTCAAACCTCAGTCACGTGTGGCTGTGCAGAGCTAAAATAAGTAGACATGGAGATGACAAATTAGCATTAATATCAAGATGTTTTCCATGTGTGTCTCTAAGATTTAAGACCCATGGGAGGATCATCTCACCCTGCTGGCCAATGGGCAAGGCAAGCCGGTAAGATCATGAGAGAGCTGAGAAATTGGGTATGTCTCATCTCTTGTGATCTTTATGGTACAAGGCTGATCTCAATATATAAATTCAATTCAAATTAGAATGTAAATATTACAACTGAGGTTGGGACGCAATCATCCAGGTTTACTTGCCTCTGCAGCCTCACCAGTGAAGGTCCACAGCCACAAGTATCACATATGACCCCCATCAATGGGGACCAGACGTGATTGTCTGGCCAGTGGAACTGGAGGTCAAGGATGTCCCCACAGAGAGGTTGGAGCAGAGGAGCTGACACTCTGGCAGTGCCAATCTGGCCCCCTGCAACTGCCCACTGGGCACCAGGAGGAGCCAGGGAGGTGGACCTGAGGGGCAGGGCTAACTCGGAAGGATAGTGCCTGAAGGGGGTGGACTGCTCAGGGGTGGGATGCTGCTCACTCTGCCATCGGGGTCAGGGGGTGGGGAGAATGCTGTGTGCTCTGCAATCATGATCAGGAAATGGAGAGGGGAGATACATCTAACCAGGATTGACGGGGGATGCTGCGTAATCTGCAACCCGCGATTGCCCAGTCTGTGCAAGGGGAGAGGGGGTAGGCCACGGAGCTTTGTGATAGCAGGAGGGCAGATGTGCAGGGGTGAGGGCAGCAGACAACCCGTGCAGGGAGGCTAGATCAACTGCAAAGGGCAACAATACTAGGGGGGGGGGGTGCGATTAGCCATGGAGACCAGTGATAGCTGTGGGAGATAGTGATTGACAGATCTCTGGAATCTGCATGTTCGATTGCACCCTCTGCTGCAACCTGCCAGCTTTTGGTGAGCTTAGGCCCTGCCCCCTTCCCTGCTGGTGTGGAACAGATCTTGCTTTTGTTTCATAGAGAGAAGTAAGATTTGACTTTTTACTCGCCCTAAAAAAAAGCACAAATTTCTCCTGCTTTCCCACTTGTTCAACACTTTTTTCGGTGAGATTGTCTCCAGTGTATTTTTCAAATCCATAATTAAAGCAGTTGAATCTTCCACAAAATGATCATTGTAACATATTGCAAGATCTGAACATTTTGTTATAGTTTCCACTCTGCTGCCCTCTTGGTTGGAGAGGTGCAAATCGAATTAGTTCAGCTGCTGAGCATGTAGTCGTTTTTATGCAATAAGCAACAGAAACGCAGCAATGAGGCTGTGGTGGAGTTTTCTTTCACATTTCATCTGAAAAATGAAGGATTGAATTATATCGTGGCACATTATTAGAGCCCCTAAAGTTGATTTTGAGGAAGGCTGAGCAATTTGGAAGAATGCTCTATGTGTGGATAACATTTTCATTTACTCAATAAATCAGCAAGGTATGTCACTGTGAAATGACACTGAAAACATATTTGGGGACAACTGGGAATTTCAACCTAACAAGAGCAACTGGTGTAATTAAGGTTACATATTTTCTTGAAGCTGCATGCTAGAAAATGAGGATAAAGTAAATATTTTCCTTACATGAAGCCAAATGCTTCTGAAGTAATATCTAACCAATATTTTTTAAATTTGATTTGATTTATTATTGCCGCATGTATTAGCAAACAATGAAATTATTTCTCGCGTGCTATACAGACAAAGCATACCGTTCGTAGAGAAGGAAAGGAGACAGCGCAGAATGTAGTATTACAGTCTCAGCTAGGGGGTAGAGAAAGATCAACTTAATGTGAGGTAGGTCCATTCAAAAATCTGATGGCAGCAGGGAAGAAGCTATTCTTGAGTCATCAAACATAGTGCAATGAACAGTTCCAGGGTCAGTAAGATTAAAGAGGTAAAAGTGTGGCTCAAAGATTGGTGTGGGAGAAATAGGTTTGAATTCATGGGACATTGGCACCAGTATTCGGGAAGAGGGGACTCTGTTCTGATGGGACGGTCTTCCCCTGAATCATGCTGGGACCAGAATCCTGGCGAATTGTATAACTAGAGCTGTAGATAGGGCTTTAAACTAAACAGTGGGGGGGGAAAGGTTCAGCTATACAGAGAATTAGAAAATCAAAGTTAAAGGAGAGGTTAGAAGTGAAGGTTAATGGAGCTGAGGGCTTAGGCGAGTTAGAGTCATAGATGTTTACGGCATGGAAACAGGCCCTTCGGCCCAACTTGTCCATGCCGCCCTTTTTTTTAAAACTAATCCCAATTACCCACATTTGGTGCATATCCCTATATACCCATCTTACCCATTTAACTGTCTAAATGCTTTTTAAAAGACGAGTGCAGGGTGTCGAAATTTGCTGATGACACCAAGATTGGGGGAAAGGCAAATTGTGCGGAGGGTGTGGAGAGTCTGCAGAAGGATCTAGATAGGCTGGGCGAATGGGCCAGGAAATGGCAAATGGAATTTAATGTTGGCAAGTGTGAGGTGGTCCACTTTGGTAGGAAGAATGGTAGGAAGGACTATTACTTACGTGGCGAAAAACTGCAGCAGGCGACGGTGCAGAGGGACCTCGGGGTCCTTGTGCATGAGTCGCAAAAACCCAGCTTGCAGGTGCAGCAGGTGGTCAGGAAGGCGAATGGGATGCTGGCCTTCATAGCGAGGGGGATTGAATATAAAAGTAGGGAGGTCTTGCTGCAGCTGTATAGGGCATTGGTGAGGCCGCAGCTGGAGTACTGTGTGCAGTTTTGGGCGCCGCACCTGCGCAAGGATATTTTGGCCCTGGAGGGAGTGCAGAGGAGGTTTACTAGGCTGATACCGGAGTTGAGGGGATTGAGCTATGAGGAGAGGCTGAATAAACTAGGCTTGTACTCGTTAGAGTTTAGAAGAATGAGGGGAGATCTCATTGAGACGTATAAGATGATGAATGGGATGGATAGGATAGAGGTGGAGAGACTCTTCCCGCTCAAAAAAGACAGTAGGACTAGGGGGCACAGCCTCAAGATAAAGGGGAGGCGGTTTAGAACGGAGTTGAGGAGGAACTTCTTCACTCAAAGGGTGGTGAATCTCTGGAATTCTCTGCCCATTGAAGTGGTGGAGGCTGCCTCGCTAAATATTTTTAAGAAGCGGGTTGATGGGTTCTTGATAAGAGAGGGGATTAAGGGTTATGGGGAGAGGGCGGGAATGTGGAACTGAGCCACGACAGATCAGCCATGATCTTATTGAATGGCGGGGCAGGCTCGAAGGGCTAGATGGCCTACTCCTGCTCCTATTTCTTATGTTATGTTCTTATGTTATGTTATGTTAAAATTGTACCCGCCTCTACTACTACCTCTGGCAGCTTGTTCCAGATACTCACCACCCTCTGTGAAACAATTGCCCCTCTAGACACTTTTGTATTCCTCCCCTCTCATCTTAAACCTATGTCCTCCCTATGCTCCCTTAACTTTGGGAAAAGATATTGACTACCTAGCTGACCTGTGCCCCACGTTATTTTACAGACCTCTAAAAGATCATCCCTCAGCTCTTACCATCCAGAGAAAAAAGTTCCAGTCTATCAAGCTTCTCATTATAGCATCTTAGTATATCTTTTCAGCACTCTTTCTAGTTTAATAATATCCTTTCTCTAATAGAGTTACCAGAACTGTACAGAGTATTCCGAGTGTGGCCTTACCAATGTCTTGTACAACTTCAACAAGACGTCCGAACTCCTGCATTCAATGTTCTGACCAATGAAACCAAGCATGCCGAATGCTTTCTTCACCACTCTGTCCACCTGTGACTCCACTTGGAACATGTACCCCTAGATCTCTTTGTTCTGTAACTCTCCCCAACACTCTACCATTAACTGAATAAGTCCTGCCCTGGTTTAATCTACTAAAATGCATCACCTCACATTTGTCTAAATTAAACTCCATCGGCCATTTGTCAGCCCACTGGCCCAATTCATGAAGATCCCATTGCAATCAGAGATTGTCAAGAAGCCAATTTTGTATCCATTTAAATACCCTACCCTGGATCCCATGAGATTTAACCTTATGCAACAACCTACCAAGCAGTACCTTGTCAAAGGCCTTACTAAAGTCCATGTAGACTATATCAACTGCACTGCCCTCATCTACCTTCTTGGCTGCCCCTTCAAAAAACTCAATCAAATTTGTGAGACACAATTTTCCATTCACAAAGTCACGCAAGACTGTCCCTAATCAGTCCTTGCCTCTCTAAATACCTGTAGATCCTGTCTCTCAAAATACCTTCCAACAATTTACCCACCACAGATGTGAGGCTCACTGGCTTGTAGTTCCCAGGCTTTTCCCTGCAGCCATTTTTAAACAAAGGCACAACATTTGAGAGGTTAGTAATGTTTCCAGACCAAGTAATAATACAGAGAGTGCAGAAGGTGGCAGGAATCTAATCTCAGGCAGAGCAAGAAAGGTGACAAGAATGAGACAGGAGGTGGACAATGCAGGACTGAGGATGTTGTACTTTAATGCGTACAGTATACGGAACAAAGTAAATGAGCTTGTTGCCACATTGAAATTGGCCACTACGATGTTGTGGGCATTACAGAGAAGTGGCTGCAAGGGAATCAGGACTGGGGCCTAAATATCGAAGGATATGTGTCCTATTGGAAGGACAGGCAGATGGACAAAGGGGCAGGGTTGCATTGTTAGTAAGGAATGAAGTTAAATCGATAGCAAGAAGTGACATAGGATCAGAAGGCATAGAATCTCTGTGAGTAGAGTTGAGGAATCTCAAATACAATAAGATCCTAATGGGAGTTATGTACAAGCCCCCTAGCAGTAGTCAGGATGTGGGACAGAAAATAAATCAGGAGATAGAAAAGGCATATAAAAAAGGCAAAAATTATGGGGGACTTCAATATGCAGGTGGACTGGGAAAATCAGGTAGGGAGTGGATCCCAAGAAAAGGAATTTGTAGAATGTCTAAGAGATGGTTTTTTGCAGCAGCTTGTGACAGCGCCTGCCAGGGAATAGGCAATTCTGGATTTGGTGATGTGAAATGAAGCAGATTTGATTAGGGAACTTAAGGTGAAGGAACCCTTAGCGAGCAGTGACCCCAATATGATAGAATTTACTCTGCCGTTTGAGAGGCTGGAATCAGATGTAACGCTAATTAAATAAAGGTAATAACAAAGGCATGAAGGAGGAGCTGACCAGAGTTGATGGGAGATGGAGCCTAGCAGGGAAGACAGTGGAACAGCAATGGCAGGAATTTTTGAGAGTTATTCGAGAGGCACAATCGAAATTCATCCCAAGGAAGAGGAAACATGCTCAGGGAAGGACGAGGCATCCATGGCTGACGAGGGAAGTCAAGGACAGCATGAAAGCAAAAGAAAAAGCATACAAAGTGGCAAGGATTAGTGGGAAGCCAGAGGATTGGGAAGCTTTTAAAAGCAAGCAGAGGACAACTAAAAAAGCTATAAGGGGGGAGAAGATGAAATATGAGCGTAAACTAGTTAGTAATATAAAAGAAGATAGGAAGAGGTTTTTTTCAATATACAGCAGGTAAGAAAGAGGCAAAAATAACCATTGGACCACTGAACAATGAGGCTGGAGAAGTAATAATCAAAAACAAAGAAATGGCAGAGGAACTGAATAGTTATTTTGCATCAGTCTTCATGATGGAAGGCACCAGTGGGATGCCAGAGCTCCAGGAGAGTAAGGGGACAGAGGTGAATGCAATGGCCATCACTAAGGAGAAAGTTCTGGGAAACTGAAAGGTCTGAAGATGAATGTATCAACTGCACTGGATGGATTACACCCCAGGGTCCTAAAAGAGATAGTTGAGGAAATTGTGGAGACATTGGTGGTGATCTTTCAGGAATCACTGGAAGCAGGGAGGGTCCCAGAGGACTGGAATGCAGCTAATGTAACGCTGCTGTTTAAGAAGGGAGGGAGGCAGCAGATGGGAAATTATAGGCCTGTTAGCCTGACTTCAGTCATCGGCAAGATTTTAGAGTCCATTATTAAAGATGAGATCACGGAGTACTTGGAAGTGCACGGTAAATAGAATTAAGTCAGCACGGCTTTGTTAAGGGGGGGTCACGTCTGACAAATTTGTTAGAGTTCTTTGAGGGGATAGCAAGGAAGTTAGATAAAGGAGAGCCAGTGGACATGAGCCATGATCTTATTGAATGGCGGGGCAGGCTCGAAGGGCTAGATGGCCTACTCCTGCTCCTATTTCTTATGTTCTTATGTTATGTTCTTATTTATTTCGATTTCCAGAAGGTCTTTGACAAGATGCCGCATAGGACACTGTTAAATAAGTTAAGAGCCCATGGCGTTAAGGGTAAGATCCTGGCAAGGATGGAGGATTGGTTGACTGGCAGAAGGCAGTGAGTGAGGATAAAGGGGTCTTTTTCAGGATGGTAGTCAATGACTAGTGGTGTGCCTCAGAGGTCGGTACTGTGACCACAACTTTTCACAATATACATTAACGCTTTGGAGGAAGGATCTGAAGGCACTGTTGCTAAGTTTGTAGATGATACGAAAATATGTAGAGGAACAGGTAGTATTGAGGAAGCCAGGGGGTGGGGGTGAGGGGGCTGCAGAAGGACTTGGACAGGTTAGGAGAGTAGGCAAAGAAATGGCAGATGGAATGCAATGTGGAAAAGTGAGAGGTTATGCGCTTTGGAAGGAGGAATGGAGGCATAGACTATTTTTGTAAATGGGAAAATGCTTAGGAAATCAGAAACACAAAGGATTTGGGAGTCATTGTTCAAGATTCTCTTAAGGTTAACGTGCAGGTTCAGTGGAATTAGAAAGGCAAATGCAATGTTAGCATTCATGTCAAGAAGGCTAGAATACAAGAGGAGGGATATACTTCTGGTCAGACCCCCTTTGGAGTATTGTGAGCAGCTTTGGGCCCCATGTCTAAGGAAAGATGTGCTGGCCTTGGAAAGGGTCCAGAAGATGTTTACAAGAATGATCCCTGGAATGAAGAGCTTGTCATATGAGGAAAGGTTGAGGACTCTGGGTCTGTACTCGTTGGAGTTTAGGATGAGGGGGGATCTTATTGAAACTTACAGGATACTGCGAGGCCTGGATAGAGTGGGCTCGGGGAGGATGTTTGCACTAATGGGAAAAACTAGAACCAGGGCACAATCTCAGGCTAAAGGGATGATCCTTTAAAAAAGAGATGAGGAATTTCTTCAGCCAGAGAGTGGTGAATCCGTGGAACTCTTTGCCGCAGAAGGCTATGGAGGCCGGGTCATTGGGTGTCTTTAAGACAGAGATAGGTAGGTTCTTGATTAATAAGGGGATGAGGGATTATGGAGAAAAGGCAGGAGAATGGGATTAAAAAACATCAGCCATGATTAAATGGCTGAGCAGACTCAATGGACCAAGTGGCCTAATTCTGCTCATATGTCTTATGGTTCCAAAATTAATGAGACGCTGGCTGGCACCATTAAGAATAAGATTGTACTGAGAGTTACATTCCATGAAAGGATGCAGTTGCCAAGTGAAACTGTTGCAAATTATATCCTTGAAGGTATTCCATAAACTTAGGAATCAACCTTAGAGACATAGATATAGGATGCCGGTAGAGTAATAAAATTCAGGTCAAGCTTTCCAGTACAGTCAATTAGTTGATGAGAGGAAGCCACTTCCATTGAAATGGCAAAAAGAGATAATTGCAATTACAAGTGTCTTCCATTCCTGAAATGGCAAGGTATGTCCACAAATTTCACTGAGGTCCAGGCTACGACAGCTAAGCTCACAGACTCAAAAGTCAGAAAATTAGAATGTACCATTGCAGTGATAGCCAGTGACCAATTAATTCCCCTCCTTTCCAGCTGAAGACTCATGTCTGGGGCGACACGGTGGTTAGCACTGCTGTCTTAGAGCACCAGGGATCTGGGATCGATTCCCGGCTTGGGTTACTGTCTATATGGAGTTTGCACATTCTCCCCATGTCTGCGTGGGTTTCCTCCAGGTACTCCAGTTTACTTTCACAGTACAAAGATGTGCGGGTTAGGTGGATTGTCCAAGCTAAATTGCCTCTTAGTCAGGGGGAACTAGCTAGGGTAAATATGTGGGGTTATGGCTGATAGAGCCCGGGTGGGATTGTGGTCAGTGCAGACTTGATGGGCCGAATGGTGTTCTTCTGCACTATTGGATTCTGTGGGAGAGTCAAAAAGGGAACATTTTTAGATAGCATCAGGATTAGAGGCAACATTAATGCTCCAAATGGCAGTAAAGTTTCAGATCACAATGATGCATCAAGTCTAGGTTGTGATATATCTAAAGCTGGTTCAGGAACCTGAAAATCCTTAAATACACATTTGAACAATATGAAAAGAGTAGTTGATGTTATTGAGCAAGAAAGTCCAGGGTTGTACTCAGTCAGAGAGCAAGAAAAACAAAGCACATTACAATGAAAATTGGAGTTAAATTGGTTGAAGTGAAAATTTCAGCAAATATGAAAGCCAAAGTTTCACAGCTTACTTTCATTGTTGTTACAGCTGCAGCAGGGTCTGTTATCTCAGAAGAAGAGAACTAAAAGTCCCTAAGTCCCAGTCCCTTATGCAAAAACTGATGTTAAACTGATTAGTATTCCAATAACAGTATTAAATGAAGTTGATTCACAGTGGAATATGACGATGCATCGTATTACTTACCATTGCTAATAGCAGAGTGAAGTCTCTCCTCTGGAAATAAATTGGCCTAAGAAAATGCGGTTAAACTGGGCTGACTTATTTACAGTAGGGATCAGTAAGGGCGCATCAGTGATTAAGGGAGTGTTAGGGGAGCACAAGATCATTGATGAAAGAGGAACTAAATTATTAAATTAGTCATGAGTACAATATCAAATATGGTAAATCAGCAGATTATGCAAATGCATATGTTCTTTTGAGATTTCCATGAATACTGATTAATTTCTAGACAATGTGTTAACTGGGAATTACTTGACATATTCAAATGACATGCACTGGTCTACCAGAGAAATGAATGAAGTAATTTGCAACAATACAGTTCTTAGTAAATTGCTTAGTGATGTAATGAATGGCTCACTTAAAGACTGTGATGATGAGAAATTATTATTCCTATGTTTCCAAAATCCAGAAGTGTTTCACACGTGGTAACTGAGTACAACTTTTTTTTGCGTTTGACCATGTCCCGCATAAGAGATTATCGTGCACGGGATTGGGGGAAGTATATTGAGATGGACAGAAAACTGGTTATCAGAGAGGACACAAAAAGTAGGAACTAATGGATCTTTTTCAAATTGGCAGGCAGTAACTAGTGAGGTGCCACAGGGATCGGTGCTGAGACCCCAGCGATTCATAATATATATTAATGATTTGGTGATTTGGATGGGGGGAACAAAATGTAACATCTCAAAGTTTGCAGATGATACCAAGTTGAGTGGGAGGGTGAACAGTGACAAGGATACAGAGATCCTTCAGCATGACCTGGACAGTGTGGGTGAGCGGCAAATCAATGGCAGGTGCAGTATAATTTGGATAAATGTGAGATTATTCACTTTGGAAGCAAAAACAAGAAGGCAGGTTACTACCTGAATGGCTGTAAATTGGGAGAGGGGAGTGTGCAGTGGGACCTGGCTGTCCTTGTGTACCAGCCACTGAAGGAAAGCATGATGCAGCAGGCCATTAAGAAGGCAAATGGTATGTTGGCCTTCGTTGTGAGAGTTTCGAGTACTGGAGCAGAGGTGTGTTGTTGCAATTATTCAAGGCCTTGGTGAGGTCACACTTAGAATATTTTTTTGAGGAAGGATGTTCTTGCTCTCGAGTGAGCACAGCAAAGGTTTACCAGGTTGATTCCGAGGATAGCGAAACTGATGTATGAGGAGAGATTGACCAGGTTGGGATTGTTTTCACTGGAGTTCATACAAATGAGGGGTATCTCATAGAGACTTATAAAATTCTAACAAGACGAGACAAGGTTGACGCAGGAAGAGTTTTTCTGATGGTGGGTGTGTCCAAAACCAGAGGTCACAGTCTAAGGATACAGGGTAGGCCATTTAGGACAGAGATGAGGAGACATTTCTTCACCCAAAGAGTGGTGAGCCTGTGGAATTTATTAACATAGAAAGTAGTTGATGTCAAAACATTGATTGTATTCAAGAGGCAGCTAGATATAGCACTTGGGGTGAATGGGATCAAATGTTATGGGGAGAAAGCAGGATTTGGCTATTGAGTTGGGCGACCAGCCATGATCGTAATGGGTGGCGGAGCAGGTGTCAAAGGCCAAATGACCTCTTCCTGCCCCTATCTTCTATGTTTCTAAATCTAAGTATTTCCTTTGGTGTTTAAGAGTCATTATTCCACCAAGATTTAGTGAAAAATGGGTTGAAAATCTTCAAGTGCACACATACATAATTCGTATGAGAACAGTAGCAAGTCATTATATTTCATATCCAGAGGTAAGTGGAGGTATTGAAGAGTCTCTGAAAAGTTGTAGAATGTGTCCTAGACTGAAAAATGATCCACCAAAGTTCCCTTTCATTTCATGATCCAACACAAAAAGATGGAGGGAACAAGAACAAGCTGATTTCTTTGAAGTAGAAGAGAAAGAGTATCTTATTTTTGTCAATAGTTATAGCAGATGGATAAAGATTAGTCTATTCCCAAATCACGAGTGCCAAAAGTACTGAGGTTTTGAGAAGTTGGTTTGTTTTTTATGGGTTTCCAGAGATGTTGGAGTTACACAATGATTTACAGTTTATGGCAGGAGAGTGAAATAATTCTAAGAGTAATGTTAAGCACGCACTCTAATATTGTGGTGACATAATGATAATGCTGCTGGAACAGTAATCCAGAAGCCCAGTTAAATGTTTTGCAGCACCGGTTCAAATCCCTCCACAACCAGCAGGATTTAAATCCCATTAATAAATCTAGAATATGAAAAATACCATTAATTGTTGTAAAACCCTATCTGATTTCCCGATGTTCTTTAGGGGAGGAAACCTGCCATCTTTACCCAGTCTGGCCTAAATGCATCTGCAAATCCATGACAATGTTGTTGACTCTTAACTGCCCTTGAAATGGCCTAATGAGCCGGTTAGTCAAGGTAATTAGGGAAGGACAAAAAACCTGACCTTGTCAGTGATGTCCCCATCCCTGAAAGAATGTATTTAAAAAGTAATCCAGCTTTGAATAGTGCTGTGGAAAGAAGTGAAGCGGCCTTTAAAGAAGTATTTGTTGGGTGATAAGCTAGGCAGTAATTTCCATGTTTCTCTTTGACAAAGGCTAGACAATTATATCTTCTGTTATAGAAAGACCCCACAGAGTACAACAGGTTTCTCACTTTATGGGTTAGTATTTAGACATGCTTCTAGGTCAAGGTTTAATTTGCTTAGTCCTGATGTCAACAGCAAAGGGAAAAGCAAGACAAAGTGAGTCATGATACATGAGGCATGAAACTTAGATCATTCTCTGGTGGGGGGAGAGGGGAGAAGGAAGGCCAGATTGCTCTGTGGTGTGGGTGAGGGGGTGTGGGGGAGAAGGAAGGCCAGATTGCTCTGTGGTGTGGGTGAGGGGGTGTGGGGGAGAAGGAAGGCCAGGTCGCTCTGTGGTGTGGGTGAGGGAGATGAGGGAGACCAGATGATACTCTGGTGGAGGGGAAAGGAGGGAAGAGATGGACCAGATGGATCTCTGGTGGGTGGGCGCAGGGGGGCAGGGGCCACTCCGCGCCCGCCCGCTGCCACTCTGCGGGCGATCGATGAGGGGGAAGTGGGGCAGGGGGCTGTGATCGATCTGGGTGGTGGGTGGGTAGGTGGATAAGGGGGTCAGTTATGTTGTGAGGGGTAGGGCTATGTCCATGAGGGCATTGCTCCTGGGGCACTCCATCCACTTTTTGTGGCCATGGAGCAATGTGACAGGTGAGTGTTTTTAAAAAATTTTTTCACTGCACGTGCGCAGCTGAAGGCTCTGGTCAGAGCAGCAGTGTTTTGGGTGCGATAAGTCCTGCCCACAGCGTGATTCAGACTGGCGATTTTTTTCCTGGCTGTGTATGGCAGCGCCTGAGAGCAGGTTTCCAAGTCGGATCTGAACTGTGCCCAGATTCAGCTCTTAGAATCAAAATGGTAAAATAGCCCCCAAAGAGTGGATGCTTGCTCTTGTGGGACAACTGAGAGCAAGAGGTCTTAGTTCTAGGACAAGGGTACCGATTTAAAACAGAGATGAGGAGACACTATGGACCTGATTTTACGATTATCATTCTAGGTGCTGAACCTGGGCACAATTCAGATCCAACTTGGAAACCTGCTTTCAGGTGCCCCCATATGCACTTAGCCTGGAAAAAAAATTATGGGTCTGAATTGCGCTGTGGGTGGGGCTTAGCGCGGCCGAAACGATTGGAGCTCTGAACTGTGTGTGCGCAGTTAGAAAAAAATTTGAAAAAGCACGCCTGTCACACTGCTCCTGGGCCACAGAGAGCAGAGAAAGCGGCCTAGGAGTGAAAAGTGGGAGTGATGCCCCCACAGGCATCACTGTCTCCCTTATCCACCCGCCCCCCCCGCTACCCAAACTGACCGTGACCCCCTGCCCCCTCCCAGCCCCACCAATCATCTGCAGGGTGGCAGTGGATCCTACATCTCCGCCCACCAGAGGTTCATCGTACCCACCTCCCTCCTTCCCCCACGCCCCCCCCCCAAGAATGATGTGGCCTCACTCCCCCCCCGCTTCCCCCAGAGAATAATCTGGCCTTACTCCTCGCTCCACCACCCCGCCCCCCCCCGCCACCCCAGGAATGATCTGGCCTCATTTCCCCCACCCTCCTTGTCCTCCGCACCAGAGGTACATCTGACTGCATCCTCCTTCCTTCCCACCCCCTCATCAGAGAATGATCCGGCACGCCTCCCTCCCCTCACCCGACCAGACAACAATCTGCCTTCCTCTCCTCTCCCAACCAGACAATGATCGGGCCTCCTTCCTCCCTCCCATCCCTCCCCCCCCGCCAGAGAATGATCTGACCCACCTCCCCTCCCCTCCCCTCCCCCCCCCACCACTTACCTGAGTCAGAGAGCCTTTGGAAGCTCTGAACTCACCCCTTCAGGAGCTGGAATGCCTAAAACAGACTTTTATTCAGCATGTCCATTACGGCGCGATTCTGGGTTGGTGAACACGGTGGCAAAGGGAGAAGTGCTGACAAAGTTGGGCGGGCAGCTCATTAATTCAATTGAAATGCACGCAGATGCATTTAAATCACTGTTGCGGCCATTTTGGGTGCGAATCGGATCGCAGCCATTCCCAGGCCTCGGTAAAGTGGCCATCTCTGTAGACGCAGGCACAGATCGGGTTAATGGCCTCACACCCGATTTTACCACACTTTTATTTTCGGGCGCGACGCAATGGTAAAATCAGGCCCTACTTCTCTCAAAGGATCATGAATCTATGGAATTAACTACGCCAGAGTGTGGTGGATGCTGGGATATTGAATAAGTTTGAAGAGGAGATAGACAGTGCGTCCCCCACCCCACCCCCCAAACGAGGTCCATGGGGAATCACTGATTGACCTCCCTGTGGAACTCGTTGACTATGAATTCCCCTATTAACAGGCAGTGGCCTACCCAGCTGGAATTCATTACCTGAGCCTTCTATAAGACAGGCCCGAGACTGGGCCTGCTGAACTGTATTCCCAGTAAGAAGCCTGACAACACCAGGTTTAAGTCCAACTGATTTATTTGATAGTAAACTCACAAGCTTTCGAGGTTCCCCTCGAGGTTCTTTCGAGGGGAACCTCAAAAGCTTGGGAGTTTACTATCAAATAAATTGGTTGGACTGAAACCTGGTGTTGTCAGACTTCTTACTGTGTTTACCCCAGTCCAACGCCAGCATCTCCACATCAGAACTGTATTCCCAGGCAGGGACTAGTGTGTGTTCACTATAGAAACTTAGAAAACTTATAAAATGTTAACAGGATTGGACAGGGTAGATTTAAAAAGAATGAATCCAATGATGGGGGAGTCCAGGAAGAACTAAGGGTCATAGTTTGAGGATAAGGGGTAGAGCTTTCAGAACTGAGATGAGGAGAAATTTCTTCACCCAGAGAGTGATGAACGTGTAGAATTCATGACCATAGAAAGTAGTTGTGGCCAGAAAGTTGTCCGACTTCAAGAATAAATTAGATATCCCTCTTGGGGCTAAAGGGTTCAAGGAATATGGAGGAAGGAGGGGATCGTATTATTGAATTTGATGATCAGCCATGATCAAAATGAATGGCGGAGCAGGCTCGAAGGGCCAAATGGCCTACTTCTGCTTCAAGTTTCTATGTTTCTAGATCTGGTTTTATTTTGCATTCTGGAATGGATTATGTCCCTTTCCAATCTGGCTTCCTGTCTTATTACAGACAGATTTTTAATTAGCAATAGGCTGAAGGCTTACGAAGATGGATCGGAAAGTGGATTTGCGGCAGAGGCAAGATCAGCCATGATTGGAATGAATAGCAGAGCAGGTCTGAGGGGCTAAATTGCCTGCTCCTGCTCGCAGTTCTTATGTTCCCATGAGACTCCATCAGTGTCACATAGATAATTTGCTTGAAAGAGCAAATCTAACAAAAGAAGAACACGGTAAATCCTCTTATTAACCAAATTCCTCCCACAGTCCAAAGTGGAAGTCACAATACAATTAAAAGTTTGCTGGTATCACAGAATTGACCAGCAGTTGAACAAAGTGGGTGCGGGTTCCTGGTGAGCATTGCCAAGGTGACAGGCTGGCACTGCCAGGCTGGCACAGCCCAAGGGGCACCCCTCCCCTTAGCCTTGGCCTCCCCGGAGGGGGCTCTGATAGCCTCTGGTTCTACCGGCGAGGGCAATACCCGTACCCCGTTCATGGATCACACCCGATTTCTCAGCTCTCGCGATCTTACCGGATCCTGACCCCGAGCGAGGTCAGCGTCTCACCCACTTCCGGCAAGAGGCTGAATATATTATGTAAATTTATTCTAATGTTCATCATCATGTGTTTAGAGAGCCTGGCAAGTGAAGAAAGTGAGCCTGGATAATTGAGCGCCAGGCTCGCTAAGCTTTTATCTAGTATTGAAGAGAATGTTATGCTTGGATCAAGCTTTCCAATTTTGCTGTTGGAAGCAGTGAGCAAAATCATTCTAGTACATGCCACCTATTTGTTCATTCATTAAATTCAATTTGATCAGAAGTGTTTAATGAAAACATACAGCATATTTTACACAAGAATAACAAAACGGTCAAATATTCCATCAGCTTGTTAATTGAGCCTTGGCACTTAATTATTGTAATTGGAGCATTAAAAACTAAAATTAGATCATTAGAGAAAATTTAAATGTTGGTGAATGGAATACTTTCCATAACCTAGTATTAAATACACATGTGTCAGAAAAAATATGCAAAGCACAGTTTCCTTTCCTTTTGAGATTCTCAGAAAAGTCAAGTACTCAATATTCATCCATCAAGAAAATCCCCCTTTGTTCTGCCTCAGTCTTATTTTTGCAGTGGTGTGAATTTCCCACTTGACAAACCAAGTATTCTTGTAACCTCTCTGAATGAGATTGTTCATCATCAGATGGCGTTAAATTGTGGCCCAGCGTTGCATTAAAGACTCACCACACTAATAACTGGATCAGGACTGCAGTTTCACTTCAGCCGATAGAAAGATTTGGTTTGATTTATTATTGTCAAGTGTATTAGTATACAGCGAAAAGTATTGATTCTTCTACACTATATAGAGAAGGAAAGAAGAGAATGTATTATGTAGTGTTACATTCATAGCCAGGGTGCAGAGAAAGATCAACTTACTATGAGATCAGTCCATTCAGTAGTCTGATGGCAGCAGGGAAGAAGTTGTTCTAGAGTCAGTTGGTATGTGACCTCAGACTTTTAGATCATTTTCTCGATGGAAGAAGGTGGAAGAGAGTATGTCCGGGGTGCATGGGGTCCTTGATTATGCTGGCTGTTTTTCTAAGGCAGCAAGAAATGTTGACAGAGTCAATGGATGGGAGGTTGGTTTACATGATAGACTGGGCTTTGTTCATGGTCTTTTGTAGTTTGTTGCGGTCTTGGATAGAATAAGAGCCACAACAAGCTATGATACAATTATAAAGAATGCTTTCCATGATACATCTGTAAAAGTTGGTGAGAATCATAACAGACATGTCAAATTTCCTTAGCCTCCTGACAAAATAAAGGTGTTATTGGGCTTTCTTTACTGTAGCATTGGCATGGAGGGACCAGGACAGGTTCTTGGTGATCTGGACACCTTGGGAGCTTGAAGCTCTCAACAATTCCCACTTTGCCGCATTGATGTATACAGGGGCATGTCCTCCACTATGCTTCCTGAAGCCAATGACAATCTCCTTCGTTTTATTAACATTGAGGAAGACATTATTGATGTTGCACCAGCTTACCAGAGAAAATTTGCATCGCAGAATCTTAGTTGGATTAAGTATTGAATCAGTTATGCAGCACAAGTTAGCTTTCAAAATAAGTAAGAAGTTTTACAACATCAGGTTAAAGTCCAACAGGTTCATTTGGAATCATGAGCTTTCGGAGTGCTGCTCCTTCATCGGATGAGTCAAAATTAGAAATAAGTGCACAAATCCATCAGAACTCTATGCTTCAATGAGCAGTTGTATGAACTGGCATTCACTTTATTGAAAATACAGAAGAATTCTAAATAGATTCGTTTCGGAGCTATGTTATACTTTAATTGCACACTGGATAAAAACGCTTACACCACAAAGATTGAATATTTGGCACATGCTTAAAATCGAATGCTTTACACAGGAATTATCTGAGCTCAGCATTTCTCATGGCAGCTTACCCAAAACAATGCTTGACTTTGTTTTTGTTCAAATTATTAATCTAATTTTGGTCACCCATTTTGTAATAGGTTATTGGACTTTTATCTTATGCATTCATTACAACCTGTTACTTTGAAGGTACCTGTTACAGATAGGGACCAACCTGATGAGTAGAAAACCAGCTTTTCCGAAACTTAATTGTTAAATACACCTTCAGCATTAATTATTTCCTGATGGAATGGAACTCTTCATTTGTTAAATTATTTTATCAAGGCCACAGGGATTGGATAACAGTGATGATCATTTATTATACCATTAAAAACTTTGCAACTGATCACTTCCACACTTGTGTGACATTTCAGCATGTACACAGAAGGGATGCTGTGAATTGCATTGTGAACATGAGTTTGTGGTTTTTTTCAGGCACTTGGTGTGAATAGAAATGTTGGTACATCCTGGCCAGCATGGCCTAGGATTCCCTCTCACTCCCATCAAGTATTAGTGAACCAATACAGTGGGTAGCACGTGTTTTCTTTCCACACAGGCATGCACCATCATAAAGAATCCAGGATACAACCCAAAGCAGACTTTCATTCCTTTAGATATGTTCCTACAGACTAATTTGAGGCCCCCCTAGCAAAATTCAATTGCGCATGATGACATTATATAGCATTGTTGTATGAGTCACCTTGGGTATGTGGTCCTTGAAGCATAATAATTCCTTTTCATTTCAAGTTTTTTTAACTCTTCAGAAGAGGTTATTATGAATATGTGAGATTGGAAAACCTAACTGCTTCAAAGAGTGTAATAATTCTGTTTAATATATCACCTTGAGTGCAATTTCAAAGGCAATTTTCTTGACTTAATTTCTCAATTGAGACGGAATATCTTTTCTAGTTAACAGTTAAATTAGTAAAATCTTTTCCAGGTAAGTTTTTAGTGCTGGTCTGTTTGAGGTACGGCCTGTGGCCAGATACAGCCTGTGAAGCCCCCCCTATGCAGTCCTCCGATAGAGCTCCAATGCAAGGTTTGGCTCGCAGCAGCTCCTCCAATCAGATGTTGTAATGGGGAGGTCGGAGCCCATGGAATCAAGTAATGCCACAGCTAAAGTCAGAACCAGCAAAGCAGGTAATGGCAGACTCGGAGTTAAGTCATGAATGCAGCCAGGGCATGGGCACTTCGGGGTGGGGGCTGGTGAATGAGGATGGGTGATTGGGGTGCATTGGTTTCCTATGGGTGCTCCGGTTTCCTCCCACAGTCCAAAGATGCGTGGGTTAGGTTGGTTGGCCATGCTAAATTGACATTAGTATCAGGGGATTAGTTGGCTATATATGTGTGCTTACGGGAAGAGGGCCTGGGTGGGATTGTGGTTGGTACAGACTTGATGGGCCGAATGGCCCCCTTCTGCACTGTGGGGATTCTATGAAGTCTTGGTGGGTCAGGGAGGGTAAGATCACTTTGGGCCCAGCAAGGTTGAAGTTTTGTCATTTGGGTAGGACAGGGAAAAGAATATGACTGAGTGTGTGTGTGTGTGTGTGTGTGTGTGTGTGTGTGTGTGTGTGTGTGTGTGTGTGTGTGTGTGTGTGTGTGTGTGTGTGTGTGTGTGACTGATGAGTGATTGAGTGAGTGTTAAGTGCAAGGGAGTGAGTGAGTGAGGGAATGACTGAGTGAATGCATGTGTGGGATTGAATGGGCAATTGAGTGAGTGTGTGCATGTGGGAATTAGTGAGTGACTGAGTATGTGGAAATTACTGAGTGAGTGGGAGTGAGTGAGTGAGTGATGGGATGTGTGGGGTGATGGTGGGGGTGAGTGCGAGTCTGCCTCATGCCCAGTCTCAGTTTTCTCACTCATGCTCACCATCACACACCAACACTTACACATGCACGCATCTGCACACTCCTACCCACATACTCTGACCGTCCAACAGTTCGGTAACTTTATTGCTTATTCTTTTATAACTCAACAGTTTATTGCTATGACATTGCTTTCCATTTGTTCAGCAATTGTGTCTTTTCTTAATATCTTAACTTTTTTTCTGAAATGCAGTTTATTGTGTTACCAGCCTTATTTTCTGAAATTTGCTCATCTATCCCGAGTTAGAACAATGTGTAAATGTGGCCTCTGGAGTGATGAGGTTGGACAAGCCTGGTTTAATGCATCTTTTCAGCTGACAGCTCTTTACAAGTGGAAGAACATGTAAATTAGAGGAAATTTTGTCTCATCAAATCTCTACCTCACCCTTCAATTATCACATTTAACTGCATTTTTAATGTACCATTACATTGCCTGACACATTTTGATAAACATTCCCCACACTTTTGTGTTCAGAGTGCTTTTAAGATGCTTTAAGTTCATTTTCACTAATCTCAAATCTTCTTCCATCGGAAAAAAAGATACAATAGTCTCCGAAAACGTACTAACTGACTCAACAACAACTTCTTCCCTGCTTTTGAATGGACCTATCATATATTAAGCTGATCTTTCTCTATTCCCAACCTATAACTGCAACACTGTATTCTGCACCCTACCATTTTATTCTTCCTTACGTACTCTATGAACGGTATGCTTTGTCTATACAGCACACAAGAAACAATACTTTTCACTGTATACAAATACATGACAATAATTAATCAAATTTTGTGCCCAGGAGTCCAGACTAAACATTTAGTTTAGGTCATTTAGCCTATGGTGTCATTCAATTAGTTCATGGCTTCACTTCACTCACCCAGCTTGGCACCGTAACCCTGAATATTACTGCCAAACAAAAATCCATCAATATTAGTTTTCAAATGTTCAAATTCTCCAGCATGTAACCCAAATTGGGACCACAATTGTATCTTGACAATAGGGGTCTCAGAACCCACCCCTGTCGCCAAGGGTGACATAGGTGTTCTCTGTCACCTTCGTTGGGAATGGTCCAATGGAATTAAATGGCCCTTGATAGTCCTGGGCCTTCCCCAGGATTGGTTAGCCCAGGCATGGAGTCCCATCTACTGAAAGCTGCTGGCCAATCAGAAAGCAGAAGCTCTTCATTGCAGGCTATAGCAGGGGGAGTGGCTGCTGATGGTAAAGCAACCAGGGAAAAGGCCTAGGCTCACCAAGGGAATCAGGCCATAGATAGGTGAGTGAGGACAGGCTGAGGATTGTGGGGAAGGGTTCGTTGACTGGTGGTGAGGGAGGGAGGGAGCAGGACAAAGGGCAGAGGGCTGGCTCTCGGTGGGCATCCCCCTTTCGTGACATCAGTTCCCTCCTTTAGGCAGGCCTCTAAACTCGTTTTGAGAGCTGGCATCAAACTCCACCCTGTCGATCGCACTCAAAGGGCAGAATTTTACCAGCATGTCCACCCAAGGTCTGCATGATTCCGCCTGAGACCAATGGAGAATGCTGTTCCCCGGCCCTCGACTGCCCCCGGAATCAAGGCGGATGTGCCGGTAAAATTCCAACCAAAGTGTACCAACCAGACAACAATGCACTGCTGTAGCAAAGATTGCTTTTATGAAACTAGGGATACGTCCAAATGCAATGTCAATGCAGTTTTTAAGTAGAGGCAGTTGATTCAGAGAACAAGAAATGAGAAATGCTCAGTTCTTGTGACCTTCACTTTGACATCAAATTGGAGCTGGTTTCAGGATTCACTTCCTCCATGAGTCCTGAGCACAATTAAGATGACTATTAGCAGGTTGTTGGCAGCTGATGGATTGCTGAGTATTTGTTCACTGATGTGAGCCTCTCTTTGCAATATCTGTACATCACTTTGATATTTGTTTCTCAAATATATGTGTTACACTCATACATTTTCCTGATATTGTCCATTAAAGCAATAAACCCCCTTTGGTATGTTTGGGGAGTCTACGTCTGGAATAAATACTTACTTTTCAAACAATAGGCGGGATTTTACGACATAGCTCGGGCTATGAAGAGGACCTTTGGATCGGACCATCCAGCGGGTTGAGAATAGAGGAGAGAGGGACACGAAATTAGGGCTAAAAACATGCAGATCAATCTATAGGTTGGGGAGAGCAACATAAACCTGAACACATTAATGTGAGATGGACACATAGATCAGTCATGGAATAGTGAGAGTGACTTTTTCTCCCGAAGTGTATTTTATTTTCTGACAAATCTTGTGTTTACATTGTCTGATAGTACAAATCTTATGTTTATTAAGTGCAATGCAGATCAATTTCTTTCAATAAAGCACACGAGGTGCCTCAATACATTGAAGGTTATATTTTGTAAAGTATATTTAAATTTCATGTCAATAATTTTCAGGTACATACAGCCTGAAAGATTTTATGATTTCCGGCCCTCCTGTGTACTACGTCCCTCAGTAAGTAGTCCTGAATTCTGGAATGCGTCTGTCTGCAACACTGGTTGTCGTCAGTTCTTTTCACTCGAAAACCAGTAGGTTCCAGGCAGCACAAAGAGCACCTTTCACTGAGTGGTTGACTCCCAGCAGTATTGATACTTATCTCAGCAGCTTTCCTGGGAACAGCTCACACATCACTAAGTCCTGTGTTGCGGCGCTGCTCATGATGAATCCCGACAAGACCGCTGCATCTCGTTGCTAACCTGTTTTGCAATAGCATGTTTCAGAAGGAGGTGTGTCCTGGTCTCTTCTTCACTGCAGCCATCCTGGGGCCAGAGTGCATAGGCATTGAAACTCTAAGCATGGAACAAGGATGTGATGGGCAGGGCTCTTCTTACCAACAACCAAGCGACACCTTTGTGCCTGCTTGAAAGATCTGATGATGAGGCATTGTACCAAAGCATTTAACAGCCTGCTTCCAGAATCATCCAACAATATCCACCATCCCCCTTTTTCCCATGGGGCCTCAGGAATGTTACAGATGGACCATTGCCTGATGGCCCTGTGATATTTTTCTGAATATTTTTCCACGTGTGACAAGTGATACAACATGGTGCAATCAAATGGACTGTGCCATGGTAGCATGGTCAGATCCATCCTTCTTAACTCCTGGGATAGGTTGAACCTCAGCATTTAATGACATTTATGTATACGCATCCATGCACAGCTTGACGCAGCCACACACAAATATGGCCATTAGGACAAGACTGATGTTTGTTTTTTGTCCCCAACCCACCCTGCCTTTTGTCTAGAAATTTTTACATCATTTCATTAGTGCAGCCAAGTGACACAGTTGCTGCCTCACTGCACCAGGGACCCGGGTTCAATGGCAGCCTTCAGTGACCACCTGTCAAGAGTTTACACATGCCCCCGTGTCTGCGTGCTTTTCTTCTAGGTGTTCCAGTTTCCTCCTACGATCCAAAGATGTGTAAGTTAGGTGGATTTGCCATGCTATATTGCCCCACTGTGTCCCAAGATGTATGGGTTAGGGGTTTAGCAGGGGAAATGCACGCGGTAACAGGGATAGGGGGATGGGCCTGGGAAAGATGTTCTGTTGGAGAATTCACTGGGCTGAATGGCATCAGGATTCTATGATTTCCCTGTGGGCATGTTCCATTTTCAATTCACAGATAAAGCAGAAGATGGCTGAGATGACCCAAGACACAGTAATGAACCAGATCAGCTCCATGCAGAGAAACACTGAGAATCTCTCACACTAATGGTCAGCTTCTTTCCGGTAATGGAGGGCCAACGCAGTTCTCACATGTTCACTTTCTGATTCACTTTGGCTCTTTCTAGTTTTTAGCACACACCAAGGCCCATCTAAACCATAGTCGCAGCATGATTGGATGCTCTGATCTCATGGGCAAGGGGAAAAAAGCATCAGTCAGTCCAGTTCCTAAATAAAATAGAAGTGATTTTTCTTTGAAAATATATTTTATTGATGGCATTTGTAGAGGTACATAGTTTTTGTAGAGGCATAGTTCAAATCAAATATCACATAAGGTGCAAGTTTCTTCCAATAAAGTGCGTGATAAATTTAGGTGCTTCACTACATTTACAATGGCAGGTTATATTTACCGTGGACATTTACACTTCACACTGGATATTGTCTGGTGCATACAGCCTGTGGGTTTTTAACAAAGGTTGTAACTCCTTGGTATACTTAGGGCCTTTGACAGTTCCTTTTCCCCATTGAGCCTCTGGTTACACCAAGTTTTAATGCATCGCTCAGCACATAGTCCTGGACCATGGAATGTGTCAGCCTACAAGAGTCAATCATTGGCAGCTTTCTTCACTGGAACGTCAGTAGGTTTTAAGTAGATCAAAGACTGTTTTTCACTGAGTTTTTCACTTCCAGCAGCAGGGGATGATTATCTCAGCATGCGTCCCTAGGAACAGCCCACACTGACCCTGCTGTTACAGAGCTGCTCAGGATGAAGCTTGACAAAAACCATTGCATCTTTTTATACACCACGGATGGTCGATGGTCTCTTCCTCGCCACAGCCAACTTGAGGGCGATGCTGGAGGCACTGAGGTTCGAGTGTACAAGAAGGATCTGATGGTGAAAGCCCTTCTCACCAGCAGCCTAGCTATACGTTGCGCTTGTTTGCAAGTTTTCAAGTGACTTTGACAGTCTGCTCAGTGAATCTTTGGACCAGGATTCCCATGTCCTTTTCCCACAGGGTCTCAAAAATATTCTGTGCATACTGCTGCCTGATGGACTTGTGGTCAAAGATGTTTTTCTGCACAAATTCTTCTATGCGAGACAGGTATGCAGCCTCCTGTCTCACACATAGGCAATTGTATTCTTGAGTAGCACAAGGTGGGGTCTGGGTCCATAGGACTCTTAAATCAGCCTCGCAGGTGGAGGATGTGGTCAAGAAGGCGTATGGTGTACTGGCCTTCATTAATCGAGGGATTGAGTTTAGGAGTCGGGAGGTAATGCTGTAACTTTATAAGACCCTTGTCAGACCCCACTTGGAGAACTGTGCGCAGTTCTGGTCGCCTCACTACAGGAAGGATGTGGAAGCTATAGAGAGGGCGCAGAGGAGATTTACAAGGATGTTGCCTGGATTGGGAGGCATGCCTTATGAAGATAGGTTGAGGGAGTTAGGTCTCCTCCCTGAAGAGACGAAGGTTGAGAGGCGACCTGATAGAGGTTTATAAAATGTTGAGAGGAATAGATAGGGTGGATTCGCGGAGGCTATTTCGCCAGGCTGAAATGGTGGCTACGAGAGGACACAGGTTTAAGGTGCTGGGGAGCAAGTACAGAGGAAATGTTAGGGGTAAGTTTTTCACTCAGAGGGTGGTGAGTGAGTGGAATCGGCTGCCATCAGTGGTGATAGAGGTGAACTTGCTGGGGTCTTTTAAAACACTTCTGGATGAGTACATGGAATTTAATGGGATTGGGAGATACAGATAGTTATATGGCCTGGTAGGTATGGATATGATCGGTGCAACTTGTGGGCCGGAGGGCCTGTTTATGCTGTAGCGTTCTATATTCTATTAAGGTTATTAGAAATCTTCTTGCTGGTATTATACAGGTTTGAGAACATGGACATACAGGCCCACCCATATTACAGTGAGGGAATGTCACAGTGAAGGTGCCCCACAGCGTCAGGGACCCAGATTCAGTCCTGGGCTCGGATGACTATCTGTGTGGAGTTTGCACATTCTCCCCATGTCTGTGTAGGTTTCCCTCAAGTGCTCCGATTTTCTCCCACCTTCAAAGATGTGCAAGTTTGGTTGATCGGCCATGATAAATTGCCCCTTGGTGTCAGGGGGATTAGCAGGGTAAATATGTGGGGTTGCGGAGATAGGGCCAGGATGGGATTGTTGTGAGTGCAGGCTCGATGGGCTGAATGGTCTCCATCTGCACTGTAGGGATTCTATGACACACAGGCTGTCAGCATTTCAGACACATTTGTGGCCTGAAATCAGTGAACAGCACAAATGCTGTCTCCACCCAATACCCCCCAGTTCTTTCCATTTCTTCAGGTTTCATGGCTAATCCCCCAAACAGGTCCCATATCTCCCTGCATCCAACAAACTTCCCTAAATTCCTCTTCCTGTGTACAGTATTTCCATTATCAATATGCTGGGGTACGATTCAAAAGAATTCAGTAGTTTTGGTGGAAGTGTGGAAACAGGTGGATGTTGTATGAATTATACATGCCTTTTGCCCCTGACTGCCATTCTATTCCCCAATCATTGTTTTCTGCCCTTTCACCTTCTGAATCTCCACCCCAATCAAATCTCTGTCCGTGCTCGCTGCTTCCACCATTCCCTTCCATCTGGTCACCACATACCTCACCTTCAGTCAACACACCGGGATTTTATCATCAGGTTGCACCCGTTTTCAGGTGTGGAAACTTGCTAAAGTCGAGCGTGAGCTGAGTAGCGCCCAAAATGGCTGCGATCGGGACCTCGCCCAAAACGGGCACGATGATAATTTAGAAGCATGCATTTAAATTGAATTAATGGGCTGCACGCCCAGCACTTCCCCCTTTACCACCACGTCCGCCAGTCAGGAATCAGCGCAAATCAGACATGCTCAATAAAAGTCCGATTGGGGTGCTTCATCAGTGAGGGTTTGTGAGGAGGTAAGTGCACAGCGGCTCTCTGCTACTCACTGGTGTCCTTTTATTGAGGCCATTTTCTGTCTCGGGTCAGTGGCGGCCCTGCGAGTGTGTGTGGGTTGGGGGGGTGGGGGGCTGTTGCTCTGCAGGATCTCCGATGTCCAATTTGCAGCACGGACCCAGGTCTCAGCACTGATCTTGGGTCTTGAGGTGCTGCTGGGTCCTAGCGCACTCAGCACACTTCCAACTGAAGGATGTACACAAAGTCCTTGCAAATTGCACTGCTACAGCCTCTCTACTTTGCAAGAAGCTGTGATTGTGGGGAGCATGTGGCTGGGGGAATTGGGGGGGCTGTGATTGTGGGGAGCATGTGGCTGGGGGAATTGGGGGGGTATGGACAGTGACTGGGGCAAGCAGCGTTCCATAACCTCTACATGTGTCCCTCTCCTTCTCTCCTCTCCCCTCTTCAGAGTGATGAGATGGCTTTTTCTACGCAACTAACAGATCTAGCTGTCCTTTTAGTTACTGCTGGAGCTAAGGAAGAGGAGGAACTTGATGAAGAATTGCAGGCACAGGAGGCCCAGGCCTTATCACTTGCAGGACCAGAGGGAGACGACCACCAGAGGCAGGAGATGGCTGCCATCCACCCAGAGGGAGCGTAGGAGAAGGAGGTTGCAGAGACTCCGGCAATTCCATGATATCGGACACCGTGTGCCGCTGACATCTCCGACTCTGAAAGGAGACCGTGCAATACCTGTGCAACCTGTTACAGGATCTGGCACCTTCAGATGGGGCGGGGGAGCAGGGGGGACCCACTATCGGTGGCTGTCAAATTGACAGCTGCTCTAATGATTGGTTCTTTCCAGGCTCTGAGCGGAGATGTCTGTGGCAGCTCCTGATCTGCCGTGCACATCTGTGTGAGGCAGGGTCACTGATGCCCTGTGTGCTCAGGCTGGACAGTTCATCAACTTCAACCTGGACCAGGCACAGCAGGAAGCCCAGGGTTCATAGCCATTGCGAGGATGCCAAACATGCAGGGGTTGATTGACTGGACCCACTTCCCATTCAAGGCCCCTGTACAGAACCCATGAAGATTTGTTAATAGGAAGGGGTTTCACTCTGTGAATGTTCAGCTAGTGTCATAATATGACCATCGTGCACGTCTGCATCAGACATCCAGGCAGTGTGCATGACAGCTTCATCACCAGGAGGTCGGACATCCCAGAGGCATTCGAGGAGGATCCCAGGCTGCAGGATGGCTTCTGGGTAATAGGGGTTACCTGCTTTGGACATGGCTGATGATGCCTGTGTAGCAGCCTGTGTCTGGGGTGGAGACCCACTGTAATGAAGCTCATGTAGCCATCTGCACGATAGTGGAGAGATGCATTGGGCGATTCCGATGCCTAGACTGATTGAGACCCTCCAATATAACCCAGCGATCTCTTCCCGCATTGTGGTGGTGTGCTGTGCCTCGCACAATCTGGCTCTGCAGCGAGGTGATCTCTTGGAGGAGGAGGATGTGGAGGCTAACCAGCCGGCCGTCACTGGGGAGAATGACCAACAGGAAGAGGAGGAAAAGGAAGATGAGGAAGAGCATGCCCGGGAGCAACCAGCTGCTAGAGGGCTAGCAGCCCAAATGAGGCGCGTGAGGCCTGCAAGGGAGGCCCTGATCACCTGGCTGTTCACTCGCTCGGGATTTGTGTTTATGGGTTCCATTCCCCCCTCCCCCAAATTTCTTCTAAATCCTGAACATTGTCACACCAGAGTAGTGGGCCTGGGTACTCTGTGTTGGGGAGTTTTTTGGCAGGCAGGAGGATGATGACGACTCACTAAGCACCATTGTGATGATGTCCTGGTGCAAACTAGTCTGACTCCTACCTGAGATCCACATGCACGTTGGCACCTGGGTTTACGTTTGTGTAGTGGGTAAGGGATCTGAAACCCCCATACTGGGCCCTGGGACGGGTGGGAATCGCTTGTGTGGTCTGAGGAACCAATGGCTTCCTTTTCTCAGTGACACAGCATTGAGGGGCTTCCCCAACTGACATCAACGTGAAGCATCCCTCCAGCGATCATCAGGATTTATAAACGAGACAAATTAGTCACAGATGGGTGGTGAGGAAACATTTATTTATAATAAAGCTGTTTAAATAAGCTGTTGTAACATAAAAACTTGTGAAGAGAAAACATTAAGGCGCTTAAATACCTTTCTAACTGGTGAAGTCCTTCACCCGGGCCATCTCAATGCAACTACAACTCCCTATCCTTACATGGCCTACCACTACGTTTCAGTGACTCCCCAGAATGTACATCAGAGGTAGA
This sequence comes from Carcharhinus amblyrhynchos, assembly GCF_965287045.1. Taxonomy (NCBI): domain Eukaryota; kingdom Metazoa; phylum Chordata; class Chondrichthyes; order Carcharhiniformes; family Carcharhinidae; genus Carcharhinus; species Carcharhinus amblyrhynchos. The sequence goes on from NC_137334.1 coordinate 35,233,923, forward strand.
GGGGACCAGCAGCATGCCTTGCCCTGTGACGTGCGTGTTGGGCATCCTCTGGAGGCCCTAGGCCTTGAGGGCCCTGGTCGGCTTCCATGTGTCTGGGATGTTTCCATGACACCCTCTTTATCCCGCTGCCCCTGAAATGCCCTGGTGTCGGGAAGAGGGGGGGAGTCAGAAAGCGTAGCCACAGCCACAGTCTTCTGGTTGAAAGGCCCTGGCATGGGTTTGAGCCCTTCCTCCTCCCTTGGGGTTCCTCTGGGCCCCTGGGTCACTCCATGGGATGGTGCTTCTGCAGTGAGCGCCAGGAGCTCCGGCGTCACCTGCCACTGCCAGTCCTGGAGGACAGCCTGCACCCTACCCATGATAGTCGAGCCTTCTGTGATGGCCGTTTTAGTCGGGGGTCACCTCTCAATGGCTGCAGCAAGTGCCCTCTGGGACAGGACCACACTCTGCAACTCCTCAGTCATGGCCCCCTGAGATTGGGCCAAGCTCTGCAACTTCTCAGCTGTGGTCCTCTGTCGGGCCACATTCTCAATAGCTGTTGCCATAGCCCGCTGTGTCTCAGCGCTGTCCCGCTGGGTCTCCTACAAGCTCTCGAGCCTCTCAACCAGGGGCCACAGAATCTCGGAAAGCTGTTCTTAGCCTGTGCCCCAATGACTGGGGACGGGGAATGAGAGAGAGATGTCACACAGCCATCGGATTCCGTAGGAGATGGGGGCCTTGTGCGAGAGGGTCCGGGGTGGGGGTGAGGGGGAATCACCCTGCCTAATATCTGTTAGGGTGGAGGGGGGGAAGGATGGATCACTCTGCCTGAGATCGGTGTGGGGGGAGGGGGGGGCAGGGGGCTGTGATCGGTCTGGATGGTGAGGGGAGTCAGCACTATGGCGGGGGTAGGGGCAATGTATGTGGGGCCGTGGGGAAGGCATTTTACAGCCCGGACACGATGTGGTGGGGGAGCAGCAGTCTATCAATTTTATTTGGTGAGCATATGCAGTTGGGGGCACCGATCGGAACGGTAGGATTTCTGGCACAATAAGCCCTGCCCACACGCTTGTGGAGCGCAATTCAGAATCGCTGATTTTTTTTTCAGGCAGAGTGCGTATGGGGACGCCGGAGAACATGTTTAAAAGTTGGATCTGAAACATTCCCAGATTCAAGTCTGCCCAGCACTGAGAATCAAAATGGTAAAATTGGGCCCACCGTCTCTCCCTGTATAGAGCCAAGGGGACAAGAATCATAGGGCGACAATTTATAGCCTCACTTGAGTGAGGCCAGAATTTCCTGCCCAAGATCAACATAGATTTTCATTCTCGGACCCTTGCCCGCTCTGATTCCATGATGGGCAAGGTGGTAGAATTCTAGCCATATTGTCATACAGTGCAGAAAAGATCCTTTGGCCCGTTGAGAATAAATACCACCAAAGGCGCGCTAATCCCATTTTTATGCACTTGTCTCATATCCCTGAATGTTACAACATTTCAAGTGCTCATCTAAATATTTTTTTAAAGGTTGTAAGGTTTCTGGCATCCAATACCTTCCCAGGCAGTGCTTTCCAGATTCCCACCAGCCTCTCAGTGATCTTGCTTTCTCCGATTCCCCCTGATTCTCCTGCCTCTCACTCTAAAACTAAGCCCCCTCGTGACTGACTCCTCAACCAAGAGAATAGCTACTCACCCTGTCCATACCCCTCATAATCTTAAACACCTCAATAATATCCCCCCCGCCCTCAGCCTTCTCTGCTCGGAAGAAGACAATCCAATTTTGTGTTGATCACGAGCAATGGGAAATTTGAAATGGGAAAATTTCCTGTCATGCAAGTATGGACAAACCTTTACAATCTGGAACACAATTATAAACGGAATTTATTCTTGGCAAGTGTTCTCTAATATTGAACTGCAGGATTTAAATGTGTTGACAACATTTTTTGTTGATGAAAAAGAGTGTTTCCTCCACGTCTCCCAAGTCCGTCCCCAGAATCCAATCTGTCCCCCTACAAATGTCCTCCAAACTGAGATCAGATCCCTATCCCCAGCCTTGGGGATTGGACAGATCTGCCTCCTCCGGAGTGCTTTCCACCCAACTGAAGCCAAGTCTGTCAATCAGGCTAACTCTTGGGTTGGGAAACCCGTCTAGGCCAAAACTCCAGACGTGTTGAGTTAAATCTAGCAGGGAATCTCAGATCTCCAGGTTTCCAGCACATTACTGAACCCTTTACAGTTCCCAGAGCTTCGATAAGTAAAGATTTGCCCCAGAGTCTTAATTTTGTTCATTTATTTGTGAAAACTGCAAACTGATAGCTTTGCCAAACACCCATAGATTGATGGGAGCAGTAATTTAGTTGCTTGGATGGTTTCCATTTGCATACAAATTGTTTATTTTTGTTCAAAAATTTGCATTTCAATTTCCTGTAACAAAACCTGATTGCAATCGTTAATCTTAGCAGGAGCAGAAATACAGTTGGGAAGGCAGAAATAGTTCAACTCTGCCAAGGGCACAACAGAGTTCCACATTGCTGTATAATGGATACCCTGCTCTTACAGAAACTGTAGTCCAATAATGTGCAAGGCTATATTTCATTCAGCACTTTTACTGCTTGTTCTTAAAGAGAATACATAAATCTTCCCCATGGGATAAGCTTTACATTTTCTGCACATAGTTCAGCAGCAGAGATGTCTGTTCATATAATCTGATCCTGCTGTGGGAATGGGTTTCAGCAATGTCAAGAAAATCTGGATGTGATAAAGATTACTACCAGCTTTACTGGTTAATAACAATTTAGCAACCTGTCGCTTCTACATACCCAGGTCCTATTGAATTCCTGGACTGGATTTTAAGTTAAAAAGCAGTATTCAACAATATTTTTAGCAAATTACTGTGTTTTTATTGTAATAAAGGTGAAAACCAAGATTTCAATTTTCACTGTGAGGGAGGTGATGTGTTGGAAGGGTGGGAGAGCAGGTGTGGAAGATCAGGTAGTAAGGAATAAACCCAGCAGACAGTCACAGGGAGTAACCCAAAATTTCCATGTCTGTCCTAGACTTGTCTGCTGGGCCTCTTCTGGTCCATTGGGCAGAACAGTGGCAAAGTGCCTCACAGATTCAGGGAGTCAGTTTCGATTCCAGCCTTGGGTCACTGTCTGTTTGCACATTCTCCCTGTGTCTGTGTGGGTTTTCTCCAGATGCTCTGGTTTGCCCATAACCTCACATATTTACCCTAGCTAGTCCCCCTGACACGAAGGGGCAATTTTGCGTGGCCAATTAAACTAATTCACACATCTTTGGACTGTGGGAGGAAACCGGAGCACCCAGAGGAATCCCATGCAAACACGGTGAGAATGTACAAACTCCACACAGACAGTGACCTGAGGCCAGAATTGAACTCAGATCCCTGGCGCTGTGAGGTAGCAGCACTAGCTACTGTGCCGCCATGCTGTGTTGCTACAAAGCATCAAAACTAAATGATGGTGCAATAGATATATCTAGATCCAATTGATTTTGTTAATCATCTGATTACCTGTCTGAACTGTGATGGCATGAAACATGGTCTGTGCTTATTAAGTATGTAAGATTGCCATGTTTTAATGTTGAGCAACAAACAAAGAGAAACTGGCCTATAGGTCATTGAATATATTCCCAAAATGCAGAAAAGGAAATGCCAATACTATTGAGCTAGCAATGTATGAGAATGGAAAGACAACCTAACCGCCATGCCAACAATGAGTGCTTCGTCATTACCACAGGTGAGATTGCCCTTAGCACTGTTCTATTGGATTGAGGATCAATCCTCCTTGGGGTAAAATCCTTCCCAAAGAAAGCAAAAAAAACAGAATAATTCTGTTTCATCATGATTTTTCTTGTAACTGTAATTTGTACTGGATGGAACTGTAAATTAAATGAAATTCATGTTATAAGATGACTGGATACATGTTAGCATCTAACGATAAATTTTGGATGTATTACATTTAAAGAAAGTGGAAAATACAAAATTACTTGCCTGAATAGGTCTTGTTTGGAAAGGACAGCTCCTTTTGTGTAAGGTGGAACAGAGCAAAAGGAGCTCTGCCAATTTTTTCTTTGTGAAAATTTACACGGAGAGGGATATTACAGCCTTGCTTGGGCGAGACCGGAAATTCCTGCTCAAGATTAACGGAGATTTCTGTTGTCTGACCCTCGCCCGCTCCGATTCTGTGGTGGGCGAGATGGTACTGTTCTGTCCTGGTCTGAATTACTATTGTAGTAGTTATAAAATCATTTACATTAGAAGTGTCAAAAATGCAAAACTGAACCATAAAGGTTGCCTCAAGGTCATTCTTATGCATATGCATGGAACTACTTCAATGCAACACTTGCAAAGCCCAAAATGAAATCTACTTGCAACTACTTTGGCTGGTTTTAGCAATGTCTTTGAAATCATCATAATTCAGCAACAACAATTTATTATCATCTCAACATAAAGGTTGGGTTTTTTAAAGGAGGAGGGGGAGACCATGGGACTAGGGAGCAAATTACAGAGCATAGGGCACAGAGGGATGAAGGTACATTTTCCTACCACTTGGATAACCTCACACTTCAGCACCTCATCATATCTGTTATGCTTTTTTCCACTCGCTAGTGCTGGAGTTACAAGGCTGAAGCCGGGAAAATAGGTTTGCTGACTTGTAAAAACATGCCTGTGAATAATTGCTTTGTTGAAATCCAAATCTTTGCACGCAAGTTGTTAAATATTGCAAGTCCGGTACTGCCAGCACAGGTGATGCATTGCAAAGACAAAAAGTCAAGAAATTATATTCTAGGTGCTGAGAACCAAGAGGCTTACATTCCAGGTTTAGGTGGCCTGGACAATTTAAAGTCATAAGTCCAGCTGGTCTTAAAGAGACACTATTCCCACTATTGACTTACCCCAGAACATGTCCAACTTCTTTACAAATATAACCAATGCCCATTTTCCTCGTAGTACAACCAAGCCTTCAATTTTGCCAACTGCGTTACAATAGCATCATAAAATACATGGCTGTGTCATAATATTGGTAAAATTTTCCCAAGCCCCTGGTGTTTGATAACTGGCACAGTGGGATGGCCAGTATTTGGTTTCATATCAGCATGAATTTACAGTGGGATCTTCTGCTGGTGCCAGACACGATGGGTCAGAAATCCCTCCAGATTTTAACATGAACCTTGTTTGCATCCTGTTAATGGGATTCAGGTGAAGTCCCAACAACCCCATGCTAGATTTTCTGCGATGCAGGTGGGAAAACACATTTGGAATAACATAATGAGTAGGTATCGGGACTCCCCTGAAAAATGTCTGCACCGGCTTCCGGAGTTCAGGATGGAGGCCACCTGCAACCCTAGACTCTGGAAGACCACAGCAGTGGGTCGGGGAGCATCCACACTTTTCAGATTCAGTGTCCTAAAGAGGGTCCATCTTCCGGTCTCAGAACATTCCCGGTGATCTATCTTCATTCTCAGGAGGTCCATGTTTTTTCTTCAATAATGGGTCAGTGATGTTGGACATCTTTTCAATGTAGCGCCTGGACATGACAGTGGAGTACACACCATCCAGGCCTGCACTGCCTCCAAATACAGCATGAAACATTCAGGCGCATAATTAACAAGGTCAGGGCCACATGCTTTGATGTCTTTTCCTGGCGACCACTGCAGCAGGAAACACTTCATGTTCCTGCCCCTCTACGGTACTTAGTCCCAGAATGGGAGAATTCCAACCATAATTTAACAATGTTATTCTCTATCACTCACAAACTTATACAAGAACATATTGTGACATTTGAATGTAATTTTGCAAAGTAGATCTAATCAGCATGTAAACCATTTGTTCATTTTCACAAGTACCAAAGTAACAAAAAGCCCGCAATCGACTAAGCAACAATCAAAAACCATTTTTAAAGATCGAAATTCTTTTAAAATGAAAGAGATATCAAGGCCAGAAGTCAACATGAAAGGAACATTTTAATGTTCATAAATGCAATTTCTATTGCTGAGGAGAAAATAGGTATGATGTGGAGATGCCAGCATTGTACTGGAGTAAACACAGCAAGAAGTCTCACAACCCCAGGTTAAAGTCCAACAGGTTTATTTAGTAGCAAAATCCACTAGCTCTCGGCGCTCCAAAAGCTAGTGGATTTTGCTACCAAATAAACCTATTAGATTTTAACCTGGTGTTGTGAGACTTCTTACTGAGAAAGTAGGCACCAAGGTCTGAATGGTCATGCCATTCAATGCCATATAACTGGTGATTTAACAAGCTCAGTGTGTATTTGAAGTTTTCAACCAGCATATTTTAGAATCATAGAACTATGGAATCCTGACAGTTCAGAAAAGGCCATTCAGCCCATCAAATCTGCACCAACTCTCTGACAGAGCATCCTAGCTAGGCCCTCTCCCTGACCCTATCCCTGTAACTCCACACATTTACCATGACTAATCCGAGTAATCTTTTGCCTTATTAGTTTGCAAGTGAGAAAATTGACCGTCTGGAGGCTATTTTTAGAGATATTATTGAAGCTGGCATGTGTTTCACAGCTCAGTGAAAAGGAAAAACTCCATTCAAATGGAGAGTAAAATTAGCAACGATAGCGGGGAGGAAAATGGAACAAAGTGCACAGAAAGTGGCAGCAAATCAGTGCTCATTGAATGTAACTTTTTTTAAAGTTGATATAATCTGCATGTAAAACATTTGCTCACTTTCACAAGTATAAAAGTAATGAATTCATAATTCTACTTCTTAAAATTTGTTGTTTAACCTTCCCGTTGTGTGTTTCCACCTATCTCGATTAATGTTTCTGCCATGTTATTATTGATTCCAAAAAAATGCATGTTGCAGAGTAGTTCATTACTATAATGATGTTGTGGACTGCATGACCTGCTTGGCTAAAACAGTTGAATGCAGCTTCCTCTGTCTACCAATGTCTGTAGAGAAAGGGTAGCCCTCAGGTACAGATCCAGAATCCTCAGGCAAAAAATAAAACACGATCCCTAATAGGACTGGTATCCCCCAGGCAATAGACATTCACACTCAACTCCATCCCTGGTGATTCCACAGAGCTGGGGCTGGGGGCGAGGAGCAGCTAATTGCCTGGGGGGGTGGGTGGTTGGGGGTAGGCTGTGATGGAACTCCTCTAAGTGCCATCGGGCAGCTCAGGGCTTTTATTTTAATTTTATTTTGTTCTATGTTTCATTCCCGCCCCCCCACTTCTGCTTTAGCATTGCCCTCAAATTGTGTGTTTAGTTTATTAAACTTGATTTCAAGTGTAAAGGATATTCTGCATTTTGGGCCCCCCCATTCCTGGTCCCCAGTCCCCCATCACCCCTATCATTTGGGGCCCCTGTGCCATGGCTTGATGTGTTTCATTGTAAACTTGCCACTGCTACTCACCCAACCTGTCTGTGTCATTCTACAGACTCGTTGCATCCTTCTGCACACTTACTTTCCCAAACAACTTTGTATTATCAGTAAATCCGAATACATAACATTCAGTTCCTAAATAGCTGAGGACAAAATACTGATCTTTGCAGTACCCTGCTAGTTACAACCTGCCAATCTCAAAATGTTTAATTTACTTCTACTCTTTGTTATCTGTCCTATAACCAATTCTCAATCCATGGAAATATATTACCCATCCCATGAGTCCTCCTGTTGTGCCGCAACCTCTTGTGTAGCGCCTTACCGAATGTTTTTTGAAAGTCCAAAACCACTACATCCATGAGTTTCACCATTATCCATCCTATTGGTTACACCCTCAAAATGCCTATGCCAGCCTCAGCAAGCACAGACAGAATGGGTAAACTGGAAAAGTCTGAAATCACGTACCAATCGATTCAAGAACAGCTACTTCCCTGCTGCCATCTGACTTTGGAGTGGACCTTAAATCAAGTTGAACTTTTTCTACACCGTAGCTATGACTGTAACACTACATTGGGCACCCTCAACTTTCTTTCTCCCCAGTGTAGTCAATGAATGGTATGCTTTGTCTATACAGTGCGCAAGAAACAATATTTTTCACTGTATTCCCATATGTATGATAATAAAGTATTGAATCAAATCAAAAGGAGAGTTTTGGATGATTTTGAGTTTATGATAGATGGAATGTGGGAAGCCAGCATTAGGAGTGCATTGGAATAATCCAGTCTAGAGTTAACAAAAGCGAAGGGTTTCAGCAGCGGATGTGCTGAAGCAGAATGTTGGTGGGGTTTTCAATGAGGCTAGGTAACATCAGAAATTTCAGACAATACAAGACGCACAAAGCCAATGTCTCAGTTTCAAGACGTAACCTTTATTTTGACCAGTGGCTGCTAGGAGAAATCATCAAAGGGCTGTGGCAACTCCCATGATAGAACAGCTAGATAAAAGCAAATTACTGCAGATGCTGGAATCTGAAACCAAAAGGGAAAATGCTGGAAAATCTCAGTAGGTCTGGCAGCATCTGTAAGTCATGGTGTGGAGATGCCGGCGTTGGACTAGGGTAAACACAGTAAAAAGTCTGACAACACCAGGTTTTAGTCCAACCGATTTATTTGATAGTAAACTCACTAGCTTTTGAGGGGCTTCCCTCTTCTTCAGGCCATTAACCAATAGGATGGATAATGGTGAAACTCATGGATGTAGTGGTTTTGGACTTTCAAAAAACATTCGGTAAGGCGCTACACAAGAGGTTGCGGCACAACAGGAGGACTCATGGGATGGGTAATATATTTCCATGGATTGAATAATAATATGATAATCCGATAATCGGTGAAGGGTTTTGATCTTTTCATTGTTGATTTGAGGACATCCCTAAAGCATTTCTGCTGTCCTCATGGAAGTTTCCTGCCATGACCAAGTTGTGAGAAGATCAGCCCCTTTCAGATTTGATGTTAGGTATCCAAACGAATGTCTTGCCCAGCGGATTTAGTTTTCAGTAATCGGTGCCTCACTGTTAAGCATGTTGTTTGGGGGAGGTTGCTACAGTGGGACCAGATTAGAAGAATCTTGCAAAGGCACTGCTTGGTGGTGCTTTGAACTGGCTGCTGTAGGTTATCAAAGTCTCTGAAGCATTTTGGAGCACTGGAATTACTGCTGTCCGGGAAAACCATAACTCTTATCTCGGGTTTGAGACCTTGGTCCTCACATACCCTTGTCCTCAGTTGGCTGATGCCATGCTGGAATATTGAAGGCAATGAATTTTGTTTATACCTCCTTCCAGATACAGAAAATGATCCACATTTTGCAGAATCTCATCATTGACGTTAACTGACAGACTGAGTTGTGCCATGGGCCTTGTTGAAAGAGGACCGTAGTTTTCCAGGGATTTACTAAAACCATATGCTTTGAGGAAGAAGTCAACGATGACCTGGAGCTCAGTCTCTGAATGAGCACACACACATTACTTGCACAATAAAGCTCAATGACTGAGGTTGGAACAGTTTTGGATTGAAGTCAGAGTAGGTTGAATTTTTGATTTGATTTGGAGTGGGCGAGAAGAGGATTGGGAAAGGTTTAAATGTCAACAAAGATTGACAAAAAAGTTGATAAAGGAGGGTAGAAGAAGCTATGAAGCTGGGCTAGCGCTTAATATAAAAAAGGATAGCAAGAGTTTTTATAAATATATAAAAAGGAAGAGGCTGGCTAGGGTGAACGTTGGTCCCTTAGAGGATGAGAAAGGGGACCTAGTGGTAGGGGATGGGGATATGGCTAAGGTCTTGAATAACTTTTTTGTTTCTGTCTTCACGGAGGAGGACGTGAATAATTTGCCGGGTGTCAGCGATGGAAAGGTGGTAGGACTGGAGGGTCTTAATGACATTACTGTTACTAGAGAGGTGGTGCGCGACAGACTGGAGGGGCTGATTGTGGACAAGTCCCCAGGACCGGATGGAATGCATCCGAGGGTTCTGAAAGAAATGGCGGAGGTTATAGTGGATGCCTTGGTGGTTATTTTCCAGACGTCGCTGGATTCCGGGGAAGTGCCGGAAGATTGGAAAACGGCTAATGTTACGCCGTTGTTTAAGAAGGGTGCCAGGCAAAAGGCGGGGAATTATAGGCCGGTTAGTTTAACGTCTGTGGTAGGTAAAATGTTAGAATCCGTCATTAAGGAGGAAATTGCGAGGCATCTTGAAGGGAATTGCTTGATAGGGCAGACGCAACACGGTTTCATTAAAGGGAAGTCGTGTCTGACAAATTTACTGGAGTTCTATGAGGATGTGTCTAGGGCGGTGGATAGAGAAGAGCCGGTGGATGTGGTCTTTCTGGATTTTCAGAAGGCGTTTGATAAGGTACCTCACAAGAGGTTACTGCAGAAGGTCAGAGGACATGGAGTTGGGGGTAGGGTGTTAGCGTGGATAGAGGATTGGTTGTCAAATAGGAGGCAGAGAGTGGGGGTCAATGGGTGCTATTCGGATTGGCGGTTGGTGACTAGTGGGGTGCCCCAGGGGTCGGTGCTGGGGCCTCAGCTATTTACCATTTATATAGATGATCTGGAGGAGGGAACCGAGTGTAGGGTGTCGAAATTTGCTGATGACACCAAGATTGGGGGTAAGGCAAATTGTGCGGAGGGTGTGGAGAGTCTGCAGAAGGATCTGGATAGGCTGGGCGAATGGGCCAGGAAATGGCAAATGGAATTTAATGTTGGCAAGTGTGAGGTGGTCCACTTTGGTAGGAAGAATGGTAGGAAGGACTATTACTTACATGGCGAAAAACTGCAGCAGGCGACGGTGCAGAGGGACCTCGGGGTCCTTGTGCATGAGTCGCAAAAACCCAGCCTGCAGGTGCAGCAGGTGGTCAGGAAGGCGAATGGGATGCTGGCCTACATAGCGAGGGGGATTGAATATAAAAGTAGGGAGGTCTTGCTGCAGCTGTATAGGGCATTGGTGAGGCCGCAGCTGGAGTACTGTGTGCAGTTTTGGGCGCTGCACCTGCGCAAGGATATTTTGGCCTTGGAGGGAGTGCAGAGGAGGTTTACTAGGCTGATACCGGAGTTGAGGGGGTTGAGCTATGAGGAGAGGCTGAATAAACTAGGCTTGTACTCGTTAGAGTTTAGAAGAATGAGGGGAGATCTCATTGAGACGTATAAGATGATGAATGGGATGGATAGGATAGAGGTGGAGAGACTCTTCCCGCTCAAAAAAGACAGTAGGACTAGGGGGCACAGCCTCAAGATAAAGGGGGGGAGGTTCAGAACGGAGTTGAGGAGGAACTTCTTCACTCAAAGGGTGGTGAATCTCTGGAATTCTCTGCCCGTTGAAGTGGTGGAGGCTGCCTCGCTAAATATTTTTAAGAAGCGGGTTGATGGGTTTTTGATAAGAGAGGGGATTAAGGGTTATGGGGAGAGGGCGGGAAAGTGGAACTGAGCCACGACAGATCAGCCATGATCTTATTGAATGGCGGGGCAGGCTCGAAGGGCCAGATGGCCTACTCCTGCTCCTATTTCTTATGTTCTTATGTTCTTATGTTCTTATATAGAGGAGACCACACTGGGAGCAGCGAATGCAATACACCAAATTGAAAGAGGTGCAAGTGAAATACTGCTTAACCAGGAATGAATGTTTTGGACCTTGGATGGTGAGCATTGGAGAGGTAAAAGGACAGGTGTTACACCTTCTGTGATTGCATGGGAATGTGCCATGAGTGACGGGAGAGGTATTGGGTATAGCGAAGGAGTCAACTAGGTTATCCCGGAGGGAACAGTCTCTGCAGAATGCTGACAGAGGGAGTGAAGGGAAGGTGTGTTTGGTGGTGGTATCATGTTGGGGTTGGCAAAAATGGTACAGGATTATGCTTTGCATGCAGAGGCTGGTGGGGTGAAATGTGAGAACAAGGGGGACTCTATCCTTATTCTGGGAGGGGGGCAGGGGCGCAGGAGATGGACTACATGCTATTGAAGGCCCTGTCGACAACTGTAGTTGGAAATCCATGGTTGAGGAAAAAGAGGCACATTTAGGAAGCACCACTTTGGAAAGTGGCATCATCGGAATAAATAGAGCAGTTACACCTCTCTAATGAATTCTGATGTACATAATTCAAAACTGATCAATTATAGGTTTTCTTATCAATTACTCCTGCCTTTCATTAGCTTTAAATAAATCATCTTCAATATACATATCTCAGCAATAACACCTGTCATATATTTTAGCCAATCGCATCTCACCTTCTGGCATAATGGCATTTCATTAATCTGTAGAATCTGGAAGCCAACTCCTGTCTTGGCTAACCCCACTTTCTCTGTTGCCTAGTAACTGAAATGTTAGCCGCAAAGTTCAGATGAACATTCCCATAAGATCCCTTCTAGGTTAACACATGACTCCATATCTGGGCATGCATCCATTTTATCTTGACAAATTTGATCGTGTTCTGAATATTCTTTTCTTTAGAAACTCTGCTAATAAATCTTGCATATTCCCAAGGTTTCAATATTCCCTTAGAATATGGCTTTGCCCTAATGCCCTTTACCATGATGCTTTGCGGCAATCTGCCTTTGGCTAAAATGAACAATATTCTTTAAAAGACATTAATACATTCAAAATATCAGCAAATATGTTTTTAAATCATAATTACTTGTTTAAATCTCTTACTGCATTTCACATGTGTATAAACTGCTTTCTTGTTAGCTTATAAGTCTGTTTAAAGTCATTTAACTCAATGTTGGTAGTTCCGTCAGTGTCTTAATGTCTAATGGTTTGAAAATCTTTCCTAACCTATTAGGATTTCTGTACTTGCAAAGATAATGGGTGATGTCATGGAGATAGAAATAGGTAGTTATAAAGATTACACTGTTGGTAGCAGAGGCTGAAAATAATAGCTTTGACCCTCCCAGTGTTTATTTGGAGGAAATTTCTGTTCATCCAGTCCTGGATATTGGACAAGAAATCCAATATTTTAGCAACACTGGAGGAATTAAGAGAGGTGGTGCTGAGATAGAGCTGGCTGACATCAGCATTCATATGAGAGCTTTGTTTTCAGATGATACCACCAACTGATAGCATTTGAAAAAGTTGTGTGATACACCAAGGATAGATCCTTGGGGGACACCAGAAGTAATGGGGAATATATTTTTCATGGGTGAATACAGCAGGAGGTGGGGTTGAGATTTGCCTGGGAAATGTCGGTGATAACTGATAGAATGAAGTGATTAGGGACGGTCATGCCTGTGATTGGAATGGCCAAGTGAAACGGCAAGGTCAATAGAGTAAACAGAAATTTAGCTGCACTAGCATATAAATCATGTGGCTCCTGGAGAGGGTCACAGGCTGACAATTCTGCAGTGAGTTAAGAACATAAGAACATAAGAACATAAGAACATAAGAAATAGGAGCAGGAGTAGGCCATCTGGCCCTTCGAGCCTGCCCCGCCATTCAATAAGATCATGGCTGATCTGTCGTGGCTCAGTTCCACTTTCCCGCCCTCTCCCCATAACCCTTAATCCCCTCTCTTATCAAAAACCCATCAACCCGCTTCTTAAAAATATTAAGCTCCTGATTCCCCAAAGCCTGCCCATCGTCTCGAGGGTGCAAGCTGGAGTGTAACGTAATACTGCGCACTCGCTTTGGATGAGCCCAAGACCATACATTAATAACATATAGGAGCAGAATTAGGCCATCCAGATCACTGAGTCTGGTCTGCCATTTAGTCATGACTGATATGATTCTCAACCCCATTCTCCTGCCTTCTCTCCATAGATCCTCTTGTTGATCAAGAATCTATCTACCTCTGTCTTAAAGGCACTCAATGATCTGGCCTCCACAGTCCTCTGTTGCAATGAGCTCCACAGATTCACCACCTTCTGGCTGAAGAAATTTCTCCAAACTCAACGCCATCTAGAAAAAAGCAACTGCCACCACCATAAGCATTCATTCCTTCCACCAAGTTTCAGCAGTAGGCATCATCGACAAGATGCACTGCAGCAACTCACTAAGGCTTCACTGGCAGCATCTTGCAAACCCATGACCTCTATTATCTAGAAGAAAACGGCCAGCAAATGCATGGAAACACTGGGACTTACAAGTATCATCTAAGCCACATACATCCTAATATGCATTGTTCCATCATTGTCTTTAAATAAAACACCTAAAATTCTATTCCTAACAGCACTGCGGGTGTATTCCAAATACACTGCAGCTCAGGGAGGTGGTTAACCAGCACCTTCTCAAGCTCATTTAGGGACGGACAATAAATGCTGACCTTGCCAGTGACTAGCACAGAAAATGAGAAAAAAGAACTGCAGAGCATATTATTATAACGTTGTAGTGTTAATCTTTGCTGGAACTAAAATCAAATGCAGTAGCGATATTGTTCCTGGGTTAAGTTAATCAGCACATCTGTGCGCAATAGTAGTCAGGGCAAAAGGGAAGTCAGGAACTGGCTTCTTGCTCTCTGACTCTTCACAAGAAGCTTTTTACACTTTGTTCACATCTCTGTGTCAAAGTAAATGTTTTAACTTTATATCATTGCTGAATGGGCTACAGTTAAGTTTCTGTGGACTGAGCCTGCAACTTTGACCATAAATGAGTTAATCATTAATGTAATTTGTTCCATCACCACAAACCAAAGAAAATCCAATTGTCATATATTTATTGAATTTGGAGAAAATGCTACTTCAACACTTGTTTGTTCAAAGTCAGAATTTTTACAATAATTTCCAAGAAAAGCCAATTGAAGCTATTAATGAGGCTGGAATGTTCTGCTGTCTCAGCACAATGCGACTAGAATTTTTTTTATTGTGTGTTTGCTGTTTTCAGCACCTTTTGATAAATTTGATTTCCACTTTGTTACTCTTTTTCTGCTTATCTATTTTCTATATGTTCAGGGACCTACTCGCGTATGGCATTGTAAGGATGAGGAAAGTTGCTGTGATTTTTTTTTCTCTCTTACCTTGGCCTGTACGTGGTTAATGGTGAAAGGAAGTTACAAAGTGATACTGCTTGAGGAGACCAGTACTCCAGTCTCTAACCAAAACCTGGCGAATTAAGTTAACCTTTTCTGTAACTTGCTTTAGGCATTTACATTGTGTTCTATTTTCAAAGCTTAATAAATTCTGTCCAAGTAGCTAGGGGGTAAAATAATAATTGCATGAATGAGAACGTTTGAGAGCTTCCATGCCATTCCAATCAAAATATAAAAGATGCCAGGAGAAATGTCTGCCTCAGGAATGAGGGCAGATCTGCTCATCATATCATTAATGTAGATTGTTAGATTTGCTGCCTTATGCCAAAGGCTTTTCTTGACCAATACTCCCCTCTGAAAAATATTGGCTTTTGATTTGGATTGTGTTTGACTTGTGAGAGTCATTCATTAGTAATTTGCTCATATGACCATTAATCATATGCAAACATTTGCAGCCAAGTTTTGTCCTGCAGAATAATGACTTGGGCAAGCAATCTCAGCTGATTTGCCCCGATTAGTACTCAGGCACTAAAGCCAATTGGAATATCACTAACTGCTGTCAATAGTGAGGTCAGGCATTCAACACAGATCAGAAATGGGCACTTTTCTGGTCTGAACGGATCCGATGTTTACTGGCTAACTTACATGAATTATTGGAGAATCATTCTATGAAAAGGTCACATATAATTTTACTTAAAAATTCCAAACCTGGTCTCACATTTCATTCTTGAGCAACAAGGTTAAATTGGCAAACATTTGATAAAGTCCTCTCTTTGTGTTATATGAATGACAAAGATAAATACATTACCAAGAATTACATGGGTACCAAGTCAAGCTGTCATTGTACTCCAATGGTAATGAATGGTTTCATGATGGAGTTAGAAAAGAGAAAGCGAATGAACACTGGCAGAGAGAGATAAGTAGTTTGTTGATTCATTCTTTATTGTATTAGATTCTACTCATATTCATTACAGTTTGTGCTAAGCATAATGCCATGAGTATCTCTGAACAATGGTGAAGAATTATGGTCAGTGGTTTTACTTTTATTTCTCCGCTGCAGTAAAATTGAAAATATTTGAACTAACTTTCAGTGCTGTATAGAAAATAATACAACAAACTTTTACCATAGTTACTAAATTAAAATTTAGGTAAAGGTAAAATGCTGGAACAAGTAAATTCAAATTTACTTGTTTCTGCAGAAAATTATATATTTGAGCAACAGACTTGGTATCGAATGACCAGAATGTACCCAGAGAGGCCCAATATCAATGAAAATTGTTTGCCAGCCATTATCACCTGACAAACAATTGTCAGAAAGAACCTTCGTAAAACCTGGAATCTTGGAATTCATGCCTCCAGACAAAATTATTCTATGTGCCTCCTTCTGTCCTGGACGTCTTGCTCTGAAAAGACGGAGCATTCTACTATCAGTCAATCTCTCCTCAGAAGGAATATTTCAGTTGACTTCTGATTCTGGATTTTGGACACATGTAAAACCCATATTTATATTTTATTGCGCTCATGCCCTGAACCTACTTCCTTTTTCCTTATCCTCCCATTTATTGTGTTAGTATAAAAAGGGATGGACATTGCATAATCCTTCGTGTGTGTGTGTGTGTGTGTGTGTGTGTGTTAACCAACCTTTTTATTTTCATCTTATTTCAAGATGCAGCAAGCTATTAATAGAGGACTGGAACATTTACGAATTTAAGGGTTGGGAAAAATATGCCACCACTTATGAAGGAGGATTGCTGAATTTAAAAAAAAACTTTCTGTCTACGGATAGTTAGAAATTGGGGAAATTAGGGCAGTTTAAATGACCTCCACCCCCTCCTGTCCATACCACATTACTCTTTCTGTAATACTAACGCAGGCATTACTCTCAACATAATACCAGCACAGACATTACTCTGTCCGCAATACCAGCACAGATATTACTCTCCCTTTCATTCCACCACAGAAATTACTATACCTCTCACCTACTCTCCAGGAAATTCAACTTTACAATATGGGGGTACATTATAATTTTGTGCAAAATTATAAAACAGGTGATAGCGAGTCAGGTAGAAGTGATTTCAATGGAAGCAAAAATCTGGATAGATTTAAAACACTGCATTGTGCTGGAGTCTCATTTGTTAATCTAACATTATCCCTGGCACACTTTCAGGCTGTCATGGTTATTGCCCTAAAGAAGTAGACCTAGACCAAAGCTCGAATGTAGCATCATGGATTAAAGTTGCGAAATTTCACATTACTAATAAGAACATAAGAACATAAGTTCTTATGTTCTTATTAAATTATGAATTAAAGTTGCTAAATTTCACATTACTAATAACCGAAGTATCATCCTAAATATATTTTTAATATAATGTTTAGATGCATGTATCAGCAGTTCTCTCTGTAGTCAAGGATGACTATATAGAATAAAGCCAGTGATAATGAATCGAAAGCCCATTCTACTTTGCAACTCATTCTATTTTCCATTAACTTCAATAGAAAGAAAATTGGATAAGGTATAAAACAGGCAATTATCAAATGTTTCCTAGCCAATGATAAACATTTAAAATAAACCATTCTGTTTTGCTTAGTTTATAAGATTAAGGGTCATTCAAATTGCCAACAGCTATTAAATGATGAACAGTGCAAAATAAAGTCAGATTATACAAATTTGAAACCCAGAGCTTCACTAGTATGACCTTTACATAAAGTCATTGGCTTTCACTGTTCATTAGAGATAACTTTTGCCATTTTAATATTCAGCAATTCCCAGAATGTAACTGCTATTTATCTTTGAGAAACAATCTTGGCACTAAAACTATTCTTTTTTAAGAAGTAACAGAATCCCTCAAGAAAATAATAAATCTCTTACCAATTAATTGGAAACAAATCTGTCAGTTGTACTAAATTTGAATGAAAGCACAGATTATTTAATAACTGCAAGCAATTCTCTTATTGCATTCCTGCTTAATTTGTCACGCTGTTTTATAATGAAAGAAGCATTACACAATATAACATACAAACTATTTTACTTCTGAGACACATCTCTTAAAGTAGTTTATATACTTGGGCTGGAATCTTACCACCGTTCACGTCAGTGGGATTTTCCCATCCCGCTGCAGTATACAGAGATTTGGCTGGCCACCAAATTCTCCTACTGCGCTGCAGCGGGGGGAAACTGGCATGAACGGCAGGTAAGATCTCCACCCCAAGAGTCTCAGGACCTACTCACAGAGGTCAGAGTCTTCAGGAGGTGACGGGGGTCTTGGTCTTCAGCTGGAAAGCTAACAAGATTACTGTGTCACCAGATCCAGGCATAGGCGAGTGATGGTGGGAATGGAGTCACAGGGTAGCAATCATGCAGGAGGGGGAGTGGTGTAGAAGGGTCAGCAGCAAAGGCAAAGGATGGTTCTCAGAACCAAATGTCTTGGAGTGAAGAATTCCCTGAGACCCTGCAAGCAAACATGCCAGGGTTTGAATGTTGTGCGAATGACAATCATTAATTGTCAAACTGGATCCAAAACAGGTTCATTTACCTGTCTTGGAACCTGAATTAGAAAGTGCAGTTATTCCTGGATCAGCTGAGACTGACAGCGATGAAGAGCTTGTGAACCTGAAAATGTGGATAGTTTTCAATAGTGATTTCTGCAGCTTAATATATTTTTGGAGTGACGTTTTTTGTTTGTGACATTCTGCCAGTGCAGAGCTGGACTTGCCTCCACCTGTTTTTTAATACGTAAGACCGCTGAGAGATATTTAAACCCCCTACGCCCTCAGCTTACTGAGGACTAGTCAGGAAAAGGCATGCCATTAACATGGAGAAGCGGCAAAGAAGAGTAAGTGAGAATGGCCCCCCTCCAGATATTACCCACCTTCCACAGAGTGCACAGGCAATGCAAGTCGTGGAGAGACCTTCGGACAAGGAGATGAGTGTATAAGAAGAGTGCATTTCAACAATCAGGCTTTAAAGCAGCTCTGTTAACTACTGCATGAGAACCTACAATTAAGGTCATCCACTCACTGCTCTCTTTGTGTCTATGCAGCTAATGACTGCATCCATCTTCTATCACACGGGTTTCCCAGGCACTTTGTAAGATGCCTGGGAAATTCATTACCTTTGACGTCACAGTGAGGCAACAAGAAGCTAAGGCCACCAGTCATGTGAATGTTCCACCATTTCAAGGTGCAAGAACCATCTCCACCCCCTGCCAGAGACCCACCCCTCCCCCAGGAAAGGTGCCAGAGGTCTGGAAAGCTGCAAATGTTAGACACTTGTTCAAAAAGGATGTTAAAATAAACCCGGCAACTGTAGGCCAGTGAGCTTAACCTCAGAATTGAGAAAGCTTTTAGAAATAATAACTCACAACAAAATTAATAGTCACTCGGCAAATCTGGGTTAATTAAGAATAACCAAGGATTTATTATGGGCAAATCATTCAACTAACTTGCCTGTATTTTTGATGAGGTAACTCATCATATCACCAAAAACATCATTTGGGGCGGCACAGTGGCATAGTGGTTAGCACTGCTGCCTCACAGTACCAGGGACCCGAGTTCAATTCCTGGCTTGGGTTACTGTGTGTATGGAGTTTGCACCTTTTCCCTGTGTCTGTGTGGATTTCCTCTGGGTGCTCTGATTTCCTCCCACAGTCCAAACATGTGCGGGTTAGGTTGATTGGCCATGCTAAATTGACCCTTAATGTCAGGGGCATTAGGACTGTAAATATGAAGGGTTACAAGGATGGGACCTGGGCAGGATTGTTGTCAATGCAGGCTCGATGGGCCAAAATGGCTTCCTTTTGCACTGTTGATTCTATGAACAGAGGGGGCTGATGAGGGTAACACTGTTAATAAGGTGTACATGGACTTCCAAAAGGTGTTTGATAGACCGCTGCACAATAGACTTCTTAGCAAATTTCAAACTCATGGTATAAAGGAATAGTATCAACACGAATACAGAATTGGTAGAATGGGAAACAAAGAGAAGTGGTGAACAGTTGTTTTTCAAACCAGAGAAATGTTTAAGGTGGAATTCCCCGGTGATCAATTTAGTATCTCAGTTTATGATGCATTTACCATAGAAAAAAATCCCGAAATTGCAGAAGGAGGCCATTTGTCCCATCGAGACTACACTAACTCTCCAAAAGAGCATCTTGCCCAGGAATATAAATCTTGTTGACAAAATTATACTGTTACTGTTCATGCCATGCGTATGGGAGACGGGCAGGTTATGTGATGTCATGCGCCTAGCAGCAACAAAGACCCAAGGCCTGCCCTCTCATGTGGCCCTTGAATATGGTGTTAAACATCAGTGACTTGCATTTTGGACCAGCCTGCAAACCATCTGGACAATCCATTGTAGACGACCAGTGGTCCACACACCACACTTTGAGAGCCACTGCACTAGGAGAGCAAAGTATTTGAAAGTCGTTTTGCCAAGGTATTGCTGTTATTTGAGTAATCAGGATTAATTGAGCATCATTTTAAAGTTTCTGGGAGAATTTACTGCTGCTCATTAATCCTTAATATTGCTTTTTTAACTGGAGGAGTAAATGTAGAACAGCTGCACATATATTTAACCAATGGGATATTATCCATCACTAGACACAGCAGCTGCTAAATAGTTTATTGAAACAATTAGACTGGTCCAGGGCCTGCTAAGCAATATAACTGGTAAGTACAGATGTCAAAGTTTTACATTATCTGTTTTATTGACCAACAACTCGAACCAATCTCTGGTGAAATGAGGAATAGAATGCTGTACTGTGTAATATAAAAGGAGGCTTTCCCCCAGGAGCAGCCATTATAACATCTCTGAGAACAAATTGCAGGCAAAAAAAAAACTCCTTCACCACAATCAAAGAGTTCTTAGACCCAGGTGGCTACAAAGAAAGCCTCAAGGCTAATCCTAACAGATTTCAACATCAAGCATCGATCCCATGCAGGCCTGTCAGCAGTGTATTATCACAGAACTTGTGAATCCTGTGTTCGCACAATTCTAAAACACATTCATCTGTACAGTTCGACATGAGAGGAAAGCACTACTGAATGTAGTCCACGCACGGCCACTCTGTAACGTGGAGAAGTATAAGTAGAGAGCTGTAACTCAAACTGTAGCTATCCTGAAACCTTAGGGGCTTGAAACTGGAAATTCGTGTCAGCCAACCTAGCAAGAAGATAATTCAAGAGTGCACTCAGTGATTTCACTGTGACCTGGCTTTATTGCCAATACGTGTTGTCTTGGAGTTCAACTCTCTACTGATGGGTGTGTGATTTCTGAATTTGGTGTCAGTCAGAATAAGCAACTTTCAGTACTATCTGAGAATTACTTACTCGATGGGAGTACAAGACGGACATAGAACATGGTCCCCAGGTACTTTTGGCCTCTGAGTCCATGGGTAGGTTTTTATATAGATGATGACAGTCCTGCAGATCAACTAGAAAGCTTGCATTGCCTCCGTTCAGGGAGCCCACCATGTTACTACAAATTAGGTACTTGATGGGGCCTTCCCCAGAATCCAGGTCTGTGGGATTGAAAATCCCATCTTCCGAAAGCTACGGACGAATTAGTAGCTGACAATATAGCTCAACTGGGAAGGAACAGTGGCAGCCAGTAATGCAGCCAGGATGCAGGGTCACCAGGAGACCCAGGTGAGTGATAGCAGAAAAGGGGTCATAGGGTTGGGAATCTCAGGGGAAAGGAGAAGGAGTGTTGGCAGCAAGAATCGATGGGGTGGGAGTGGCTTTCGGTGGTCTCCCATTATCCTGGTTCCAGGTCTCTTAATCAGGCACTGCACGCCTGACAAAAAGGGACCCCACACACCCAACCCCCAGGAAGGCATTAGGTTCTGGTCCAGTGGCACAACACTGGGCTCGTAAGATCTGTCTTAATTAAAGTATGGACGGTTGAAGCATAGGGTCCATACTTTGATGCTCTTGTCACATGTTCCCCCCTGCTTAGTCACTAACTGTGCAAATGTTCACTCAAAAGATCTCTCACACGTGGATGCACGCACACACAGATAGACGCACACACACTTACACACTCATTCACACACACACATAGATGTGCATATACACAAACTGTTGCACTACACGGATTGATTGAAGATGCTTCTTTGAAATGCTTCTTAGAATATGTCCCTTTTCTGTCTTCTTTAGGCCAGGATGAGCAAATCAATAGCAGCCTGATCCCCCAAACTGGCATCTCAATGGAACATTTATCACGCTCACAACCTTTACCAGCAGCAGCAGAGCTGCACACGCTCTGGACATTTTGGATAGTGACCCTGAGAAGGTGGGATAGGGTAATTGAGGGACCATAGAGGAATTAGTGGTAGAGGCAGATAAAGAATAGGGGCCTTTTGGTGCCTTTTGCCAGCATGGTTCCTGCTTGGCTATAAGGCTAAGGATTCTGACTTCACTGGGCAAGTAAGAGACAGCCTACACGAACCATTGACATTCATCCCAGATATCCTGTAGTATCCATTGAAGAGCATGGAGAGGTCCTCTGACTAAATTTATTCAATCATGAATCACAAGCGATCTGCACTACAATGTACACGGAGAACATTAAGTCTATTTATTAGTGTCACAGATAGGCTTACATTAACCCTGCAATGAAGTTACTGTGAAAATCCCCTAGTCTCCATGCTCCTGTGCCTGCTTGGATGCATTGAGGGAGAATTTAGCATGGCCAATGCATCTAACCAGTACATCTTCCAGACTGTGGGAGGAAACCCGTGCAGACATGGGGAGAATGTGCAGACCCCGCACAGACAGTAACCCAAGCTAGGAATTGAACCCAGGTCTCTGGCGCTGTGAAGCAGCAGTGTTAACCACTGTGCTACCATGCTGAACACGGTGCCTTCAGTGATATTAGTCCATTTCTGTCCTAGGTTTTGAAGAATAGAAAAAAGAGTTTTGAATACCAAATTTTATTTTGTTGAATCTGAAGTTTGGCATTCAACATCCATTTTATCCAATGGTAGTGGCTTGTAAATGAAGGGAACCTTGTATTTATATGAAACTTTTCAAGATAACCTCATATCCCAACACTCCGTGGCATGTAATGAAGAAAATTTCTATCTTCAGTGCTCAGATGCTAATGAAAGATAAAAAGAAATTAAGTTCTATAATGAGAGCGCAGTGGGGTGTGGTGGTGAGGGGAAATCCATTTAGCCACATTGCTGCCCAGGTGTCAGTTGTGAAGATTATTTCCATGCTGTTTTTGACTTGAGAACTGCAGTATTAAAGGTTCCCAAATACTTGTTTGACAGCACCTCAAAGTGACCCAGCTGGACTGAATGACAGAACTCCTGGCTTGTGTGGGTTGAAACATCTTAATGAATAGATATAGGGCACATTCAGAAGCAAGTGAATACCTCAGAATGGACACTGAGTTGAAATCCTAGTAATATATATCTAGATTGTTAAAGTATTCTTCTCCTTCATATGTCCTGTTGTGCTGTTGCAGTACTTCATGTTGTGTTTCCTCTCACATTAACACTATACTTAGTCAGAAACAACTTCAGGTTCAGCTTGTTCTATCCGCATGTGAAAATGTATGGGCGTTCTTAAGACTGAAACTAACTTTCGTATAGAAAACTTTGGCAAAAGTAAGACTTAAGAAATTGCAAAGAGTTTTGTAATTCTGTCCAGCTGGGTCACTTTGAGGTGCTATCAAACAAGTATTTGGGAAGCTTTTATGCTGCAGCTCTCGAGTCAAAAACAGCATGGAAATAATGTTCACAACTGACATTTAAGCGGAAATGTGGCTGAATGGATTTCCCCTCACCACTCCACCGCACCACGCTCTCATTATAGAATTTAATTGCTTTTTATTCTGCATTAGCATCTGAGCACTGAAGATAGAAATTCTCTTCATTATAGGCCGTGGAGTGCTGGGGTACGAGGCTGACTGTGGAATAATTTTCTCCTAAAGATTCACACATGACTGAAATAATAAAATAACAGAGTAATTGGTTAGATCAAGAGGTCCCTTGATGAATACATAAGAGAAACATTTTCAATAAATAGTGGGAGAGAGAAGCCATCGTCAGCGTAGCATGCAGGAAGCGACTGGCCCATGGAGTCAGGTGGGTGGACTACAACATATTGAACTACTGATAGCTTAGGAGGAAAGGTTTATCAAGCTTCTAGTGTGAGTTGCACACAAAATTCTGTAAATACATAATAATTGTTCCTTTGGTGAATTCATCATGACGCTCTGCATTTAATTCCCGACATAAACATTCATATATATCTTCCGTGCCAAATGTCATCAAACAATCTAAAGAAGGTATTAATTTACTGATCAAGCGCAAGGAAATTGATTCTGGGAAATCTAAAAGAAATGTCTTTTATTTGCTTTTCAAACAAAACTTAGAACATTAAAACAAGACCAGTGATTGCTATCTTGCTTCTTGCTGTTAATGTTCAGTGGTTCAATGGTGAAATCTTCCACATAGCTGCCGTCAGTTTAATGCTGCAGATATAAATGGGCTTGTCAATGGTTTTCCCAGATCTGAAGGAGGATAAAACAACCCTGTTAGAGTGAGGAGAGGAGATTTATTGGTACTTCAGGTACTTGGCACCCACCTACTCATAGCTAAGGAATCACATCATATGACCCACATTCACTACTTGCACATGTTAGAAGAGATCTAAGCAGTTTGATTAAATCCATCATTGCATAAACCCTGCCAACTGCTGTCAAAATCATCTGCGAATTGGTCTTTTATGCTTTTGGCTCATTTCAAACCATTATTTCTGGCTTAACTAAGCCATTCAATCATTCATACAACATTGCATCAAAAAGCTCATTGCAGCCTTGTCTGACAGCAATAATATATTTCCAAACAGAAATAACTCACAGAACAAAACCTCTCATAAATGTGAATTGCAAAGAAATTCATTAAAGCAACTTGGAGGGAGCCCTGTGCCATTGGGATATGCAAACCCTCGACTGTATTTCTCTACATAACAGCACTGACACCATTTCAATCGTGGGGTTTTACAGTTCTGCTGCAGCGGGGTTGTGCCTGTAAAATGCAAACAGCTCAAAGCTCCATTGACCTCAATGAAAACGGAAAACCTGTCCAGTGGGTGGGTGAGAGGGGGCTGTAAAGTTCCAAAATACCCCATTCATTGTGGATGCCTTGGCTATGCCTGAATACATAATAAGATACTATAATTACACGCTATAATAAGTTCTTTCTTGCCTTCCCAGATTTCTTGCCTAGTTGTAAATTATTGCATTTAGATACTGAATTTGTAAATAATTCGTATCCTGTGGTTTTCCACTAACGTTGACTTAATCAACGTGATTTAATTAATGTGTAGAACAATTGAAGAACCAAATTAGCCATGAAGATACTTATGGTACGTACAAATAGAAGTATTGACACATCTTCTCATAAACCATGATCCTCACAGAGAACAGTAACATAACATAGAACATAGAACATAGAACATAGAACACTACAGCACAAACAGGCCCTTCGGCCCACAAGTTGCGCCGACCACATCACCTACCAACCTACAGACCTATCTATAACCCTCAATCTCATTAAACCCCATATACTCATCCAGAAGTCTTTTAAAAGACCCCAGCGAGTTCGCCTCCACCACCACTGACGGCAGCCGATTCCATTCACTCACCACCCTCTGAGTGAAAAACTTACCCCTAACATCACTTCTGAACCTCCCTCCCCGCACCTTAAATCTGTGTCCTCTCGTAGCGACCATTTCAAACCGGGGAAATAGCCTCTGAGAGTCCACCCTATCTATTCCTCTCAACATTTTGTAAACTTCTATCAGGTCGCCTCTCAACCTTCGTCTCTCCAGGGAAAAGAGTCCCAGCTCCCTCAACCTAACTTCATAAGGCATGCCTCCCAGTCCAGGCAACATCCTTGTAAATCTCCTCTGCACCCTTTCAATAGCTTCTACATCTTTCCTATAGTGAGGCGACCAGAACTGCGCACAATACTCCAAATGAGGCCTGACAAGGGTCTTATAAAGTTCCAGCATTACCTCCCAACTCCTAAACTCAATCCCTCGATTAATGAAGGCCAGTACACCATACGCCTTCTTGACCACCTCCTCCACCTGCGAGGCCGATTTAAGAGTCCTGTGGACCCGGACCCCAAGATCCTTCTGCTCCTCAACACTACTCAGACTTCTGCCCTTAATAGTGTACTCGTTCATCCCGTTGGTTCTGCCAAAATGGACGACAACACATTTATCCGCGTTGAAGTCCATCTGCCACTTCTCCGCCCAGTCCTGCATCCTATCTATGTCCTGCTGCAACTTTTGCCATCCTTCCAGATCATCCACAACACCACCGACCTTCGTGTCATCAGCGAACTTACTTACCCATCCCTCCACTTCCTCATCCAGGTCATTTATGAAAATGACAAACAACAAGGGTCCCAGAACAGATCCTTGAGGCACTCCGCTGGTGACTGACCTCCATTCAGAAAAAGCCCCATCCACAACCACTCTCTGCCTTCTGCAGGCAAGCCAGTTCTGGATCCACAAGGCCAAAGGCCCTTGGATCCCATGCCCTCTCACCTTCTCAAGAAGTCTTGCATGGGGGACCTTATCAAACGCCTTGCTGAAGTCCATGTACACTACGTCCACGGCACTTCCTTCGTCAATGTGTTCAGTCACATTATCGAAGAACTCAACTAGGCTTGTAAGGCACGACCTGCCCTTGACAAATCCATGCTGACTATTCCTGATCATGTCAAACCTCTCCAAATGTTCGTAAATCTTGTCCCTCAGAAGCCTCTCCATCAGCTTACCAACCACTGAGGTCAGACTCACCGGTCGGTAATTTCCCGGGCTATCTCTGTTCCCTGTCTTAAAAATAGGAACTACATCCGCAATCCTCCAATCCTCTGGAACCTCTCCCGTCTCCATTGACGACGCAAAGATCATCGCCAGGGGCTCTGCAATCTCTTCCCTCGCCTCCCACAGTATCCTGGGGTACATCCCATCTGGTCCCGGCGACTTATCTACCTTGATAGAATTCAAAAGTTCCAACACATCCTCCTCCTTAATATTCACGTACTCAATCCTTTCCATCTGCTGCAAATCCATAACAAAACCAAATGTCCCAAATGTCCCAAATGATCCCAATGCAAGAAACTGATTGACATGATTTTACTTTTAATTTTTTCCTTTAACAAAATCAACATGAATTACACATGAATTAACAGGCCAATTGTATTCAGTAGAGACTATAAATTACACTTTAATTTGCTGGTACCATAAAAGTAGATTTCACAGATTTATTGGCAGCGCCTGTGGCATATATGGGATTAATTGCAGCCAGAATCCCTCAAAACTCAAATCTCTTGTAGCTAAGAGTTTCAGCTCCTTTATTCATGTAGGAGTCAGTCCTAGTTGATAGCAGCTTGACAACATGCGGGTTCCAAGGACACAATGTCCATCAATAGGTACATCTTTCCAGATCCTTCTCACCTCTGCTCACCAGCATTTCTGGATGTCTTTTCCAGCAGTGCCACCACTTTTTACCTCAGCTGCCTTACACACACAGCTTCCCTTCAGATCCAGTACTGTTCCCCTCCCACTGAAAAACTGAACACCAAGTTACCTGTGTCTGTTCTGACCACTCGATGAAATTTGACCCCTCAATCTAATGTTTTTTTTTCTTCCCAATAAGCTTCTATTTCCCCAGACACCTAAAACAGAGAGGTATGTTTTTAGAAGCCTGATGTCACAGCCATGAATTTCAATTTACAATCCCTCTCACAAAAACCTTGGAGTTTTGACTTCTTTTTCAGTTGGGGACTATCTGAAAGAAATGGGGGTTTGTCAACTCAGTCAGTGTGGGTGACCAGCTGCAAAATACAGACGTCAACGTTATAACTGGAGCAACCACATTTTCTACATACTGAGTGTCATGCAGCTGGGGTTTGAATTTATAATTCTACTTTTTACATGTAATATTTGCCTTCAACAGTGTCTTCAATAGCAGAGTTTTATTAACTGCAGGAGTTGACTAAGTTGACCTATTTGCTATTCACTCAACAGGGTCATGCATTTTTGATCATAGTAAAAAAATTGAAAAAAAAGATAAATTGCCAAGAATAATTGCTTACTTCCTGCCACTTTGTAGATTGCAGTCATCAGTGAATTGCAGGACAAATATTGCTCGTGGAGGATTAATGGCAAACAAATGATGATACAATGTAATGGCTCAAAATCAGGCCAAAATCTTGACTAGCTAATAAGTCATACCGAAAAGATTTATAAAAACTATATCAAGAAGTCAGTAAACAGAGGCACAAAAATATTTACATCTGGGTAACATTATAGAATCGGTGATTGCAAAATTCTTGGAAAGAAATACAACTTACTCATCATAAATGTACATACAGCCAACAGACATGACTATAGGTTCTCTGTCAATGTCACATACTTGTTGTCTGAGATTGACATATGAAACAATGTATTGATCTGAAATGCTGATCTGAATGTAATCAGAACTTTGGGTGAGCAGTATGGGACAATAATTACTGTACACTATCTTTGATATTTACCAGTCTTCAATGAACAAAAAGAAGCTATGTGCATATGTATGCAAATGGAATTCCAAAGTTGTGCTTCTTTGTGCTATGGGACCACATGGAGACAAACTTGCACAGCTCTTAGCATCTTTCCTCTAACCAGGCAAGGTCTCTTCTGAAATGATCGTAGCCTGAGAGCAAACTAACAATGTGTTAATAATGAAAAAAAATAGTCAGTGCTGTTAATTTAGTCCCAAATCCCACCATTGAGGTTACAATGACTGGCATGTAGTTGATGTGCTCATCCTTACATCCTTTCTTAAAAAAGAGTATAACATTTGTAATTCTCCAGGCCCCAGGCACCACTTGTGTATCTAATGAGGATTGGAAAATTATGGCCAGTGTCTACACAATTCCTATCTTATTTCCCTCAGTATTCTCAGACACATCTCATCCTGTCTTGGTGACATCCATTTTAAGAACAGCTAACTTATTTGTCAATTTCTAGCCTATTCAGTTTCTCAATGACCTTGACTTTCACCATGCCTTGGATAGCATATTCTTTCTCAGTAAAGACTATTGCAAAATACGCACATAGTGTGAGGAATTTTCCCATCCGGCCCACCATGGGAATTGTAGCAGGCGGGGCATGTATCATGCAAAGGTCCATTGATCTTGGATGGGACTTTCTGGTCTTGGGGAGAGTACGACCATGCCTCCATATGCAAATCTCCTTTTATGTTCCTAATCCGTCCCACTCCTCCCTTTATTACACTTTTGCTATTTACTTGCCCATAGAAGACTTTTGGATTCCCCTTTATACCAGTTGCCTGCCTCCTCTCATACTCTCTCTTTGTTTCTCTTATTTGTTTGTTCATTTCCCTCCAAACCTTTTATATTCAGCCTGCTTCGCTCTTGTATTACCAACCTGACACCTGTCATATGTATCCTTTCTTTTTATCTTACTGCCTATTAGTTTCCTCATTCAGGGAGCTCTCAATGTATTTGATGGACATTTGTCTCTTGAGAGAATATACCCAGACTGTACCTGAACTACCTCCTCTTTAAAGGCATCCTGTGCTCTTTAAAAGTTTTGTCTGATGACCTTTGATGCCAATTTTATCTGTGCCTGATCTGTTCTCACCTCATTGAAGTTACCATTCCTCATCCTCTTCCCCTACCTCACACACAATTAATTGCTCTGTGTTGCTCCTTGTCCTTTTCCATAGACAATCAAATCTTTATGATATGGTGATTATTTTACCTTTGATGTTCCCCAGAGCTTCTTCCTTGCTGGAAGGGAAACATGTGTCACAGTGGCACAGTGGTTCACACTGCTGCATTCCAGGGCCAGGGACCCAGGTTCAATTCTGGCCTCGGTTATTTCTGTGCGGAGTCTGCACGTTCACCCCATGTCTGCTGGGGTTTCCTCCCACACTCAAAAGATGTGCACGTTAAGTGGATTTGTCATTGCTAAACTGCCCCTTAGTGTCCCAGATGTCCAGGTTAAGGGGATTCATGGGGTAAGTACATGAAGTCACAGGGGTAGGGTAAGGGAGGGTGGGCCTGGGTAAGCCACTTGATGGGCCTCCTCTGCACCGTAGGGATCCTATGATTCTATTCTATGATTCTGTGCTGATGTAGAAACTTCTGAAGACACGCCAGAAACTGAGTCCTCAGTCTTCGGATTGCAGGTAATGGATCTATCACTGTTTGGAATGCTGTGAATGAGCAAGCTAATCATTTTAAAATCATATGTGTTAGGGATCATTTCTCAGCCGTAATTTTGTCCTGGTCATCTCCCAAGGGTGTAAAATATCTGAGAGAGTTTGGAATGTGGCCTCACTTCTTATGAAGAGATGTGTAAAGGTGTGCTCAC
This sequence comes from Carcharhinus amblyrhynchos, assembly GCF_965287045.1. Taxonomy (NCBI): domain Eukaryota; kingdom Metazoa; phylum Chordata; class Chondrichthyes; order Carcharhiniformes; family Carcharhinidae; genus Carcharhinus; species Carcharhinus amblyrhynchos. Next base: position 35,264,199 of record NC_137334.1, read on the forward strand.
TAACAGTTTTAGTTGTTCTGGCCTACACTGTCTGCACTTATGCTTTGACACTCTTGATTGGCTGTTAGTGTTGGGCTATCATCACTCCATCTATATATTCTGTGCCTGCGTACCTCATTTCACTTCACCTGATGAAGGAGCAGTGCTCTGAAAGCTTGTGATTTCAAATAAACCTGTTGGACTATACCCTGGTGTAACCTCTCATCTTGTCCACCCCAGTCCAACATCGGTGGCTCCACATCATGGCCAGATTTCAGTTTGTGTTTGGTTTTTTGGAAATATAATCAACCAATGTCATTTACAAAAATAGTTAGAAACAAAATTATTGGATTAAAGTCTTTCTATATTTTTAGTACAGTAGAACCACTGAGTCATTCACATGTTTCATTTTCTTTCAACCTGGATCAGGGTATAAGATATCATTGACTTATTTCAGATTGATAGATCTTAAAAAGGACTAAAGATAAGCTTGTGTATACGCGAAATCAAATGAAAATATAGTGTATCGCTGCTTTTCAAAGTAATGAAAATTCATCTTTGCCTTATGACTGATAACATTTAATTACAAAAAACCTTTAATGTGCACTCTGCTTTGCTTATGGTGAGAAGAATTAGATGTTGCTTACAGATAAGTTACTCAGTTAATCCTTCCAATACTACAATGACGCAGAATGCAATTTTTTAAAAAGTTCAAATCATGAAATAATGGCATTTTCACACTTGAATGAAATAAATGTCTTATCAAGGACAAATACCCACTCATATTTTTTGATAAATGCAAAAGAATTCAAGGATAGTAATGATTTATTTATGTGGTTTTAAAAAGGTAACCAGACCTGGAATTCTCCAGTTCTGCTCACATTGCTGCTGCTGCCAAAGAATAAGAAGTCTCACAACACCAGGTTAAAGTCCAACAGGTTTATTTGGCAGCACAAGCCACTAGCTTTCAGAGCACTGCCCCTTCATCAGGTGAGTGGGAGTTCTGTTCACAAACAGGACATATAAAGACACAAATTCAATTTACAAAATAATGTTTGGAATGCAAGTCTTTACAGGTAATCAACTCTTAAAGGTACAAACAATGTGAGTGGAGAAAGGGTTAAGCCCAGTTTAAAGAGGTGTGTATTGTCTCCAGCCAGGACAGTTAGTGAAATTTTGTAAGCCCAGGCAAGTCGTGGGAGTTACAGATAGTGTGACATGAACTCAAGATCCTGGTTGAGGCAGTTTGCATGTGTGCAGAACTTGGCTATCAGTCTCTGCTCAGCGACTCTGCGTTGTTGTGTGTCGTGAAGGACACCTTGGAGAACCCTTACCCGAAGATCAGAGGCCGAATGCCCATGACTGCTGACATGTCCCAAGGCATGGTACTCTGGGGGGACCATGCGGATACTACGACAACAGATGAATGAACATCGCTCAACAATCACCAGGTAGGAATGTTCTCTTCTTGTTGGGGAACACTTCAGCGGTCACCGGCATTTGGCCTCTGATCTTTGGGTAAGCATTCTCCAAGGCGGCCTTCACAACACTTGACAGTGCAGAGTCACTGAGTAGAGACTGATAGCCAAGTTCCACACACATGAGGAAGGCCTCAGCCAGGATCTTGGGTTCATGTCACTGTATCTGTAACCCTGACAACTTTCCTGGACTTGCAAAATCTCACTAACTGTCCTGGCTGGAGACAATACACATCTCTTTAACTTGTGCTTAACCCTCTCTCCACTCACATTGTCTGTATCTTTAAGACTTGATTACCTATAAAGACTCACATTCCAATCATTATTTTGTAAATTGGGTTTGTGTTTTACATGCCCTGTTTGTGAACAGAACTCCCACTCGCCTGATGAAGGGGCAGCGCTCTGAAAGCTTGTGGCTTGTGCTACCAAATAAACCTGTTGGATTTTAACCAGGTGTTGTGAGACTTCTAACTGTGTTTACCCCAGTCCATCTCCACATCGCTGCCAAAGAGAACAGAGCATTTGGCTCTTAGCCAAATCTCTGTTCACAGCAGCAGGACTGGAGAATTTCTGCTGCAGGCAAGACAATTATCTTCCACGATTATCCTCAACACCGGTGCCCACAAGGCTGTGTCCTCATCCCTTATTATACTTATATACCTCTGACTGTGTGGCCAAATTCCGCTTTGACTCGATTTTCAAGTTTGCGGATGACACGACCGTAATGAATCGGACCTCAAATAATGATGAAATGGAGCAAAGGAAAGAGATAGAGAATGCTGCAATGACAATAATCTCTCCCTCAAGGTCAGTAAAACAAAGGAGATCGTCATCGACTACAGAAAGCGTAGTGAAGGACACGTCCCTGTCTACATCAACGGGGATGGAGTGGAAATGATTGAGAGCTTCAAGTTTCTAGGTGTCCAGATCACCAACAACCTGCCCTGGTCCCTCCACGCTGACACTATAGTTAAGAAAGCTAATGGCTTGTACTACCAAATAAACCTGTTGGATTTTAACCTGGTGTTGTGAGACCTCTTACTCTTTGGCAGCAGCAGCAGTGTGAGCAGAACTGGAGAATTCCGGTCCTGATTGCCTTTTTCAAACCACATAATCCTTTTTCAGGAAGCTATGGAAATTTGGCGCGTCCACTACGACTCTCAACAATTTTTACAGATGCACCACAGAAAGCATCTTTTCCAGATGTATCACAGCTTGCCACAGCTCCTGCTCCCACCAAGACTACTAGTAACTACAAAGGGTTGTGAATGTAATCCAATCCATCATGCTAACTAGCTTCCCAACCATTAACTCCCACTGCCTCTGAAAAGCAGCCAGCATAATCAAGGACATCACATACCTCGGACATATTCTCTCCCACCTTCTTCCATTGGGAAAAGAAGTACAGAAGTCTGAGTTCTTGTACCAACTGACTCAAGAACAGTTTCTACCATCAGACTTTTGAGTGGATCTACCTTATATTAAGTTGATCTTTCTTTACACCCTAGCTTTGACTGTAACACTACATTCTGCCCCCTCTCCTTTCCTTCTCTATGTACAGTAAGCTTTGTCTGTACAACGCTCAAGAAACAATACCTTTCAATGTATACCAGCATAGGTGACAATAATAAAGCAAATCAAAGAGAATTCCAAGCCAAATCTTGAAGTTTATTTAGATCTTAAAAATTGATCCTGCCTATTTGAATAATATTTCACCGCCTATATCAGATGTTAAGATTTTATACAAACAAAATATGGCACATTTGCCAACGTAGTAGCTCAGAGCTTGGATTTAGATAATAGCTTGAAGTATAGAATTAATTAGGCTTAGTGTAATTTTACAGTTACAATTTTCCTTTTCTCATTCTCATCCTGCCAAGGAAAAATACACACATTAAATCCTGTTTGAGCCCGTTATATGAAGATAAAAAGTTTTCAGCCCTTTGGAATCAGCACTTAACAACTGTAAAATCTATCTGACAGCTTCTAAGTGTTTAATTAACAGCATTTATGAGCATCCATCCAACTCATGCCACCAATTTCTTCAAATATTTTCACTGACTAGGCTCAAGCACAAAGGGGCAACTAAACTAAAATTATATAACTCATGGAAAATATTAACATACTACTATTATTTTTTGTGTTCTATTAAATAAGCTTAAATCAGAAAGTGCACTTTAGAAGCAGAACTCAGTTACTGTTTGATTTGTAGGTGATGGATCAGGAACTTCAGTTGTCAATATTCCATGCTGAGTATTAATCTAAATGTTAGAGATTTGTTACACATTTACATATCTCCTTTGAGGGATTCTCAGAAGAATTATCTTCTTTCAACTTTCAGACCATGCACCATAATACGTGCTATTGGCTGTTAGAGTGTTAGAAGGAATGGCCTACCTACCACTTGCCTTCCAATTTTAGAACCCTCAATCCAAATAACTCCCTGACTGTTGGAACATTCCTAACATTTGTTGCCTCAAGGGCATAGTGGTACAGTGGTTAGCGCTGTTGTCTCACAGCGCCAGTGACCCAGGTTCAATTCTTGCCTCGGATGACTGTCTGTGTGGATTTTGCATGCTCTCCCCGTGTCTGCATGGGTTTCTTTGGGTGCTCTAATTTCTTCCCACACTCCAAAGATGTGTAGGTTAGGTGGATTGGCCATGCTAGATTGCCCCTTGGTGTCCAGGGATTAGCAGGTTAAATACGTGGGGTTATGGGGATAGGGCCTGGGTGGGACTGTTGTTGTTGCAGGCTCAATGGGCTGAATGGCCTCCTTTTGCACTGTAGAGATTCTATGATTCAAAAGCAAGAAAACCATGAAGTGGAGAAATAAACTTCCATCCATCACTTGGTTTGCTTTGTGCTGTTGCTTCAGTGAAATTTGCCATGTTTCCTCAATATGAAAGGCTCCTGAGTAACAAAATTGTGAAAGCTTTACACTTTAGTAGCTACGTGCTAAACCACATTGAGCAAGAACAGCCCAACAGCTAGAAAGACAGAGAACTAACTTGATCTCCCTTCCTTCTCCACCTATGTGAGAGAGGAGAAAAATCAGTCAATGCTCCTGCTGGTTAGGTGCATTGGCCATGCTGAATTCTCCCTCAGTGTACCCGAACAGGCGCCGGAGTGTGGCGACTATGGGATTTTCACAGTAACTTCATTGCCGTGTTAATGTAAGCCTACTTGTGACACTAATAAATAAACTATACTAAACTACTGATTTGTAAGGCCTATTGAAAAGTTGTTGGAGGTCAATCATTGTCAGAGTAGTGTCCTGGGACCAATCATCTTCAACTGTTTCATCAATGGCCTTCCCTCCATTATAAGGTCAGAAGTTGGGATGTTCCTGATGACTGCACAATGTTCAGCACCATTTGCCAGTCCTCAGACACTGAAGCAGTCTATGCTCATATCCAGCATATCCTGGACAACATTCAGGCTTAGGCTGATAAGTGGCAAGTATCACTGGTGCCATACAAGTGTGAGGCTATGACCATCTCCAACAAAAGAGAAGTTAACCATTTCCTCTAGGGAGGAACATTGACCAGCAATTGAACAGGATCAGCCACATAAATATTGTGGCTGCACGAACATGTCAGGGGCTGGAAATTCTGCGTTGATTAGCTCACCTCCTGATTTCCTCAAAACCTGTCCACTATCCGCAAGTCAGAAGCCAGGAGTGTGATGGAATACCCTCCACTTGCCTGGATGAGTACAGTTCCACTCAAAAAACTGGACATTATACAGGACAAAGTAACTTTATATTTGCACCCCATTCACCACTTTAAACATTCATTCCCTCCACCACTGACACACAGTGGCAGCAGTGTGTACCATCCACAAGATGCACTGCAGTGCCCATAAAGGCTCCTTCAACAGCACCTTGCAAACCTGCAACTTCTAGCACCTATAAAGACAAGGACAGCAGATGTATGGGAACACCACCATTTGCAAGTTTCACTTCAAGCCTTTCACTATCCTGGCTTGGAATGATATTGCCTTTCCTTCACCATTGCTGGGTCAAAATCCGAGTACTCTCTTCCTAGTAGCATTGTGGGTGTATCTATATGACATGGACTGCAGCAGGTCAACAAGGAAGCTCACCACCACCTTCTCAAGGGCATTTAGCATGAGCACTAAATGCTGACCTTGCCTTCCCATGAATGAATATAAAAAAGTACACATATGGCTGTCAGTTGAGGACTGTTGCTGGCTATGATATTTCCAACCCCTGAATATCTTGAGGAAATGGAACTTTACAAAGGTATACAAATAATACTGGGGCACCGTATTCAATTTATTCCACTCAAGAATCAGTAGAACTCATTCCAAACTTTACAGCTTGTGAATGATGATGTTACTTTCATTCATGGACTGTAATATCCTCTAGATGTATATCTGACAAAAGGTCTGTCTTTACAACCTATAATAATGAACCCCCAGCTGTTATCTGACACAGCATATTAAAAATGCTAAATTTTTTGACTGAATGCACTTTAAGCCTTTGAAAAATTGCTACCAGTCTAGAAAGTCATTTCTGATTGCCACTGTTCAGTTAGCAGCTGTTTATGCTGATAAGAGACTGACATAAAATATGTGTTGGTTGCACATTACGTTTTCCAATTTAGGCAGCAAATTCTATTTATTTTACACGTTCTGAATAGAGGTTGTAAGCGTTCCTTGTAATGTATGGAAATGGATGTCTACTGACAATTGTAATTTGCAATTCAAACCAGTGAAGGATAAACAGAATAGCTTGTGATTATGATGAGAACATTGAATTCTATGATTTGCAGTTCCATAATTGGCCTTATTCAGACAGAATGTAAATTGTATGGTAAGAAGAGAGAAATATTTTGTTGTATACTAAGGGTAATGACATTGTAAGTGCAGTCCTTAGAAACCAGTCTATGATTTTGTAACGTGCAATCTTTTTAGTCATTGATGGAATGTGAGAATCATTGGGAAAGCCAGCATTTATACCCCATCCCTTATTGCCTTTGAGAAAGTGTCGTAAGCTGTCTTCTTGGATAATTGCAGTCCATGTGGTGCATCCATAGTGCCTTTAGAGAGGGAGTTTCAGGATTTTGATCCAGCAACAAGTGAAGGAATGGCAATGTATTTCCAAATTTGGATGAAGAGGAACTTGCAGGTGATTGTATTCCCAGTGACTTGCTGCTTTATTTTTGTGGCAGAGGTCATGGGGATTTGGAGGGTACTGTGGAAGGAGCCTTGACGAATTGCAGCAACACATCTTGCATATGGTACACACTGCTGCCACTGTGCACCCTTGAGGAAGGAGTGAGTGTTTAAGGTGGTAGATGAAAGGTTTTGAACGAGCAGGTGCAAAGAGATGGGAAAAGGCAAAAATAGAGGACTAGCAATAAAATAGCCACCAAAAAATCAAGTAGGAACTGAGAGGAAACTTCTTCACGCAGTGAGTGTGAGAAGGTTGAACTTGCCTCCACAGTCAGTGGTTGAGGGGAATATGTTATAAAGAAATGGCAAAGCAAAAAAACAAATAACCAAATAACCTTGAGGGTCCAGGCATACTTTTGGACAATGCAGATGTTTGACTTTCTCCTCCTCAGTGTCAGCATCTAGAGGTGTGCCGCTTACAGAGAGTGGGGTGCCAGATGAGCTGTTGACATCGGCTCCCCTGGTTGGAGGGGACCAGGCTGTCCTCTTCTTTTCAGGTTCCTTAGGGGCCATGCGATGGAGGGGCTGCTGGAATGTGATCCAGAGCCCTGCCATCCTCTTGCACTGATGCTCATGGATTCCGTGCACCATGCAGTCGAAGCCCTGCACTATGGTGCAGACATCTCCTGCCATGGGAGTGCTTGTCCTGCACCAAGTTCTCCACTGCGAATACCATCCTTGCAGCATTGGCCCTGGTGCACTGCAGGGAAGGCACCATCTCCTTGAATAGAAGGTGATGGGAGTCTTTCAATCAACATTACACTCTCCAAGGAGGGATGCTGTTAGCCCTTTCTAGTACTCTAGTACTTCTGCTGCTGTGGAACAACTGGACTCAGGCACATCATTGCCAAGGGACTCAGCAAACTCTTGGGCTCTGGCATCATTCCGAGTGCCAGTTTTCTGGAACATCCCTACCTCTGCCTGCTGTGATCTTTAGCTGTGAAATGTCCACCAATGAGTGAACCAGATACCTGCCTACTTATTGAACCGACGAAAGAGTGAGTATCTGGTCTGATGTCGGATGCAGGTGACAGCTGTGATGCTTCTTCAATAGTGGAGTTGGAGAAGTCCCTCTCTGAGCTGCTGGAGTTCATGGAGTGCAAGGATTGCTCCACTGGCTGGCCTGCAAGACAAGGGACATGGCATCAGTGCATTACTGTGCTGTGCCCACTGACAGCTGTTGAGGTTCAATTTGTCCTGCAATGACACAGAATGGGAGAGCATAGTGGCACGTTTAAGATAGTAATGAGGTGTGGCAGGCGTGGGGTTTGAGTGGGAGCTAGAATGTGAGGAGCATGGCAGCTACTGGGGGAACATGATAATTGGGGGAGGGAGGGGGAAATTGGTACCTGGTATTGGTAAAGGTCAAATGTCTGAGTGAGAGAAAGAATTGGGGGTATGAGGGGTGTCTGAAGGAGTCCAGTGAGAGATTGGGGATGATTCACTTATCCTGGCTGAGTGAAGAAGATCTTTCATCTTCTTCCAATACTGCTGCCCCATCACCCACCCCCCACCCCCGCACTAACCAGGGCTGCCACCGCATCCCAGGCTGGAGTGGTGATACTGCGGGAAGACCATTTCCTTGGAGTAGAGTGTGTCCCACTTCTGCTCCACTCCATCCAGCATCCTGGTGAGGGCCCCTCTGTGAAGCATGGTGCTGACTTCTTGGCTGCCATCTCCTGCAGTCTTTGTGGAACAAGTGCTGGAAGCAGTTTATATGGAGTCCCCCAGTGTTTGCAGTCATTAGATCCATTGTGGGGTGAGAGAATCAGAGGGAACAAGCTACAGAATTGTCCGAAACTTGCGAGCATAGAAATTACGGTTATGGAGGCATGTCATTCAGCCTGAAATAACACTAGTGCCGTCAGCAGGAAATGCTCCAATTTTCACGCGAGAACCAACATTTTTTGGGTTGCTTTCACCCCATTTGCCCGAGATTAAGCCTGAGTGTCATAACCTTTTGCACTCTCAAGCATTGCCCTAAGCTTACTCCACAAAACTTTATCTTAAATTCCTCTGCCCACCACCTCCTCCAAACCTCCACTGATACTCTTCAAGGATAAGCTAAATAATTTGCAGTGTTCGATGATCCTTATTATATTATAATGATTCAACATTGTTGGTACAGAATCATGGGAATTTAAGACACAGAATGACGTGCATTCAGCCATCGTATCTGTACCGGCTGCAGACATGGATCATCTGACGTTCAAGAGCGAGAAGGGGATACAATACTTTAAATTAATACATTTGACAGATAAAGTGTACATCTGCACAGTGACAGCTAGAGACACAAAGCAGAAAAAAGTAGACAGAGAGGGGAGACTCACAAAATACACAGACAGCACAAAGAAAAAATTTATCATGGACATAGAAAAATGTGGAAAGATAAATAAAAACAACTTTTTGCATTTATATAGCATCTGTAATGTCAAAAATATTTGCAAGACAGCAGAAGCAAAAAGGAATAAAATGTGCAAAGGAAAAAAGGCCAAATTAGGTGAGAGAATTAAATGCTTAGTTGAAGAGATGGATTTTTTAAGTCAGGAGGGAAATTGAGAAACGTGTGTATTAGTAAAAGGTTTTAGTTCTGGTGAATAAACTGGCGTGAAACTTTCCAGCTTCACTCCTCTGTTTTCTTTTTGATTTGATTTATGATTGTCACATGTATCAGTATACAATGAAAAGTATTGTTTCTTGCGCACTATACTGACAAAGCACACCATTCATGAGGAAGGAAAGGAGATGGTGCAGAATGCAGTGTTAAAGTCATAGCTACGGTGTAGAGAAAGATTAGGTAGGCCATTCAAAAGTCTGATGGCAGCAGGGAAGAAGCTATTCTTGTGTCGCTTAACTTCAGACTTTTGCATCCTTTTCCTGATGGAAGAAGGTGTAACAGAGTATGTCTGGAATGTGTGGATCCTTAATTATGCTGGCTGCTTTTCCAAGGCAGTGGGAAGTGTAGACAGAGTCAATGGATGGGAGGCTAGTTTGCGTGATGGACTGGGTTTCATTCGTGACCTTTTGTTGTTTCTTTGTAGTCTCCCCAGTTCTTGACACATTAACATCTAAAATAAAGGAGTGACCGGGGTTTGTGCCATTACACTGGCGGGTTAGAGAGCTAGGAACCGGCTACAGGGAGATCGGGGTGCCCTTTTAAAAGGGTGCCCCAGTGACAAATTAAAAATAAACCTTGGAGTTATCTGTGCTATTCCCCACCATCACCACAGAGGTAACTACCCACTACATACCACCCCTCTCCACCCCACCAACCACAGAGATATCTGGGGCTTCCACACCCCCCCCAACACTTCCACAAAATGCCCTCCCAACATGGAAGTATTTGGAGCCTCTTGCCAGCTCCTTCCCTGATCATTCCCAGCATTCTCATCCCCTCGTCTCCCTTTCCTGCGCATCCCCCCACTTTCTTAATCATCTCCAGTATGTCTGCATTCCCCCAACCCCCACAAACAGATGAATCCTTATATATGAGGATCCCCCTTGGGGTCATCCCTGGCACTGTCCCAGCACAGGTTAGTACTGTCAGGTTGGCACTGCCAATCTGTACCAGGGGACAATGCCTGGCCATGTCTCTATCACCGGGGCTGTAATGACCTTTTTGCCTCTGGGGGTCCCTTCAACAAGTTTACATTTGGGTGAGCCCATTGAAAATTTAGTGAGGGGGGATAAATTGGCCAGTATGGGCGTGAACCCCATTACATCGCTGATGAGGGTGGGCGAAAATCAGAGATCGCGATCTAGCTGGCGAGATTTGTGATTTCCAGCTTTCGTCCGATTTTAAACCCTCTCCAGCAATCTCACACAAGGAAGGCGCGGGTTCAAAGCTTTGACTTACAGCTGGGTTAAAACATATCGTGGGGATAATAATATGGTCCCCAGCTAGTACCAGAATTGCTGTGGAATCACATCATTTGCCAAAGCCCTAATGTGATCTTCTTGACCAATAATGTAAAGCCTTTGAGTATTTCTGTGCATCACTGATAAGAACCAAGCGGCCCGAGAATGGGGCACAGCTACCAAAATGTTAGAGTGGCAGAGGGAGAACCTAGTGAAGGGATACTGCTGAAGGGCAGGAGGGAACAAAGAAAAGGGGAAAGAAAGGAACAGGAGGATGAATGTTTGGTATTGCTGCTGCAGAGTCGAATGTATCTGTCTTTATTAATCAGTATATCTATGAATCTCTGTAAGGAATGCTGTGAAAGATCTGTCAGTGAGTTATGTAAGGAAGGAAACATATTTCAACAGATTGCAAACCCCATTTCCCTAATCTCACATCATAGCTCTCAATACATTCACTTTCCAGAAACCACTTTAAAATAATGAGTATGCCAAAGCTAACTGACATTCATCTGATACCTAATTAAATTGAGATGCACAGATCTGTCAAAGTTTCCCTTTATATTAAAAAATCACATAGTTGTGACCACAGATATGGGCATTATCAAATGTAGTTCTCCCTAAATGTTGGACGGCTTTGAGATGTTAATTAAGACATGATAAATTGCAGCTTTTCGAACTACAGGAGGGAAAATGAGTCTCCACTTTGGTTTCCCTTGTTATTCAGTTATCCTACTCCTGGGCATTAAATTAATGACAATTTCTTGAATCTACTTCTTCATGATTGTAAGTCAGCAAAGACAAAGTATCAGGTTTTGCCATTCGTGATTTCATATGAAGTTGGGATGAGGGAAGGGGAGACGAATGGAAAGCAAAAGAGACAAGATCGTACCATCCGATGTTTAGTAGCCAGTCGGGTGAGTGGGAACTAAGAGTTGAGAAGAAGCTGTAGTCTGCAACACACCACTGTCCTCAATAGCCTCAGCCAGATAGAAGAGAGTCTATTGCACCCAACTGAAGGCTGTAGAGAGCTATCCCCTCTGTAAGGCTCAGTTGATGCTGGTGTGTCTGTCCCCTATCATTTCTGCTCTGCTCCCTTATATGGGGTGACATGATGTCATAGTGGTTAGCACTGCTGCCTCACAGTCCCAGGGACCTGGGTTCGATTCCCATCTTTTGTCACTGTCTGTGCAGGGAGTGTTTCACAGTAACTTCATTGCAGTATTAATGTAAGCCTTACTTGTGATTAACGAATAATAAATACATAAGCTGTACATTCTCCCTATGTTGGCATGGGTTTCCTCCGCGTGTTCTGGTTTTCTCCCAGGTGTGCTGGTTAGGTGCATTGACCATGCTAAATTCTCCCTCAGTGTACCCAAACAGGCACCAGAGAGCAGGCGATTTTCACAGTGGCTTCATTGCAATGTTAATGAAAGCCTACTTGTGACACTAACAAATAAACTTAAACTATTTCATGCCCCATGTCCTGCAGGAAAGAGGGCAGAATATAAGTGCTTCTCTTGTGCTGTGTTTTGGCCTGCACCTACGAATTATAGGTCTTATCATTGGAAGGGTAAGGTACAGTATCTGAATGTAATGGCTGAGGGCTTAGCATCTGGGCTTCCTGATGATTGGGTGTGTAGTGCTTGCATGATATTTGAGATTGGTGATGTAGCAGATAAGAGATGCCATGTGTCCACAAAATCTTTTTCTGAAGCAGGTCCTCAGTGCCAGACTCCTTTCATATGCCACCCTGACCAACATTTCTTATTTCCTCCAGCAGGCATTCCCTGAAGGCCCCCTGGTTTCTTTCCCCCCTCCTGTTAACTTCCACCGTGAAGGCCTCCAGTATTGCATCTCTGAGCCGAGAAGCCTTCCCTCTGCTCTGGTGTTCATTTGCTTTGTTGAATTGCAGTCAATTGCGATACAGCACCCACATTCAGCGATAGCTCCCATTCATTCAGTACAGCTCCCCTTTAAAAGGAATAGACTGTCTTTAGTAGATGGAGGCGAGACGGAGACTGTTCTTGCCTCACATGCTATTCACCTCCTATTGAACAAGCTGCCAACTAGCAGCATGGGTCATGCACACTACAATCAAACAAAATGTGAATCACTACGCCAAATCCAAAAATGGATACTGACTAATTGGTAGACTGGTATCTCTTCCTTCAATGCATCACACTTCAAAGATAAATGATAACTGCTGGCAGCTAGAATAAGAAGAAGACAGAGGCAAAAACAGTGAGATAAGATATTACCAGACTATTGCTACAGTGATGTTTTAAAAAAAATCATTGAGACAGACAATGGCAATGAAACTTTCAACTACTTTTCCAACTTCTCTGTTCGTGCTAAAGATCCTCAACTTTAGCACTGATTTGTCCAACTGTTTTATGTGGGGCAGGATTGGGGGGGATGGTGGGGGGTGTGGTGGTGGGTGGAGGCAGGCAGGGGTGGGGGTGAAGTGAGAGAATTTGTCCTGGCTCACAGCTGCTGCGAGCAACCTCAAAGCAGCTACATATTCTCAGTTGCTCTTTTGCATAAATGTTGCCGTTAGGAACAACATGAGTGGGGTGGGTTGGGGTGATTCAGGTGTATTCAACCGCGAAGGGGAAGTTAAACACTGTGCGCTGTGCAAAAACCATTGGGCTGTCAATCAAAGGCTCGTGAGGGTGCACTATGAAACTGAATGAAATCAAAGGTTTTGCAAAGGAAAGCAAATTACTTCAAAGGATTTCCAAACATTTAGGCTTTCTAGGCTGGCTTAGAGAATAGGAATAAAGACAGTGTTAAAAATGGAGTTGAGTGAGCAACTGTGGAGAAGAGAATTCCCCCCCTGCTCTGCTCCCCAAGTGAAATTGACTTCTCCTGTCATTCAGAGGATTTGGAAGGAGTTGTTTCACACCTGCAGTTTCTGAGAGAGGGAAAGAGGAATCCAGCAGAATGGAGTGCTGCTGGAATTTGAAAGCCTGTCAGGTATCCAGGGGGCAGGGAGATTAAAGTGACCAGGCCACTCCAAAGTTTTCACAGTCTACAGACCAGAATGAACGCTTTGATCAGAGGGGGTGCCTGACATCACAAAGCCAGGAGTGATGTTCAAGTTTCCCAGGGCTAGAAAGGGCAATCTATCCATAAGTCCTAGGGAATAGTAGCGAGATCAGCCCTTTGTCTCCAGTCCGCCCATCAAGCCCACCCAATTCCCAGGACCCTTGGGAGATCCTCCCACTGCAGGCTGGCAGTGGCAGAGGGCACATGGATACTGCACCTATCTCCTTAACCCCCCCCCCCAACTACTCAGGCTCATAACAGCAGGTCCCCAATCTCCCCCATCACCAGCCTCTGGTACCCTCTTCAGGGCCCCAATCTTCCCCTTCACTAGGCCTTACTCAGGCTTCCAATCTCTCCCTGCCACCAGTAGTCCTCTGACCCCTACCCAGAGACTTCTGATCCCACCTTCGCAGACTCCACCACCACCACAAGGTCTCTGATTCCCTCAACCCTGCCCTCGATTATTTCCCCCATGCCAATGTTTCTGATTTCATAAAGCCTCAGCATCTCTCAGAGGCCTTCAACTTCACAGTTTCCAGTATCGACAGCTCTCATGATTGACTCCTGGCCCTCCATTTTCCTGTACGTCTTGAATTTGATCACCTTCTGCACTTAACAGTGTATTAATTTTTTCATGCTTATCTAAAATTAACTTTTAAATGAACCACAAATGTTAGTGATTAATATTTATTTTTACAGAATGTTGGAGTTTCTTACTTCTCATATTATTTGGGTGGCACGGTGACACACTGGTTAGCTCTGCTACCTTACAGCACCCAGGTTCAATTCCAGCCTTGGGTGACTGTCTGAGTAGAGTTTGCATGTTCTCCCTGTGTCTGCGTGGGATTCCTCCAGGTGCTCCTGTTTCCTCCCACAGTCCAAAGATGTGCGGGTTAGGTAGATTGGCCATGCTAAATTGTCCCTTAGTCTCCTAAGGTGTGTAGGTGAGGGTGATTAGCAGGGTAAATACATGGGGTTATGGGGACAGGGACTGAGTGAGGTTGTTGGTGCAGGCTCAATGGGCCAATGGCCTCCTTCTACACTGTAGGGATTCTACACAATATTATTCCTGTAGGTGAGAAAACAAGTAACTGAACCTTAGCTGTTCCAGTACACTTTGGCAAATTCCATCAGGATAAAGCTATTGTAACGTTTATTAGAATTTATTTATTTTAACCTCCATTTCTTGTTCTCATTTTATAAATTTAATAAAATGTTATTGACAGTTTTATAAAAAAATTCAGTCTCAGTGAAACATAGTTCTACTCACTTCTATATTATTGGTCTATTTTATTGAGAAGTATTATGAATTAGGTAAACGCATTCCTGAATATATAGTGAGCATAGGCTGATAATTCAACCTCAAATATTCACATCATGGCTTATATTTCACTTGTGTATGAAGAGGCAAAAACTTTCTGTAAACACTTAGGCCAGGGCAACACTTGCGAGCATGATAATCCATGTGGATAATGAAAAAGTCAGGATATCTGTCCTGATACAGCATTATTGTAAATGATGCATATCTTAAGCACAAACAATGTTCATGTGCCAAGTCAAACATTCTGCTCCATACATTAGCCTTTATAGTTCAAAAATAGTTCATTTCTAACTAAATCAAGGGCACCTTCTAGCTTTGGGAAACCTTTCTCAACCTAACGTGACCTTAGCTGCACCTGCGACCTGTACCCACTGGTCCCTCTCCAAATTGAAAATCCAGCCTGTTCATTGGACACCACGTGTACTTTGTAGAGTTCAAACTCTGTAGTTAGGGGTGCTGGCCCTTCAGGGTTGGCCAGGAGTCTGAGTCTCCTGTAATTCCAGATCGATCTCCAAGACACTGCTCTGTGCAACCCTGGGGAAAAAAAAGCATAAGGACGTTAAAAAATAATGTTTCTTTTGTCATTTTCTTTGAATATTTCTTTTCATCAGATGTAAAAATTTTGAATATGGGACCTGGAACAATGACATCCTGTAACAGACATGTCAACTGATGTTGATTCTTCCAGGATCACCACTGCCTCTATTCCCGACAGGGGTGGGTGTCGGGGGTGAGAATTAACCCTGATTTTGACAATGTGAATGCTTTTATGCAAATGCTGGATCTAAGTAAATGGACAATTGGGAATTTCCCAAATACTAAATGAAGGATTAAGGAATGTAAGATGCTGGGACATACGTGATTTAACTTCTGTAGTAAAAGAACATTTAAGAAAGCAGACTTCTAAAATCAGCCCAGTCAGTCAGTTTTTAATCTATTTCATTCCATCACAAGATCAATCATAAATGGGATTTAGTTTATCTTTAGTTTATCTTTTCAATCCTTCCTTACACCAAATAAATCCAAGTACAAGGATGTTTGATTCATCCTTTGAAAGCTGTGAACGAGTTTGAAGTTTGAAAAGTTTTAAAAATAGATGTGTCATTGAATGATTCCTGGAGTTTAGTCCCTATTGTGTAACTGTGCTAAGGAGATTTATTCTTTTAGTGGAATACAGCTTGTATCATGGGATTACTTTTTTAAGAATGAAGAAAGTAGATAAAATCCAGACTAGTAAATCTCTTGAGCTATGTTAGAATTGAATGATAAGAGCAGAGATTTTGAAAACTTGAAGCTATGTAAGATTTTGCAAGAAGCCTCTGTTTACATGTGAAACAAACTGCCACCTATCAAGAGATTCTTTCACACAGAAACTGGACAGACTTCAGTTGCATTAAATCAGTTGAAATGATGGATGATGCCAGCTTAAATAAAGGATTATAGTTGTATTTGTTGGATAACAGAATCTGATGGGGGTTCACTGTAGCAAAAATCCAGGTGGAATGACCTTTACAATTTTCAGGATTTAAAAAGTATATTTCAGAGTATGATGCCAGATAAGGTTGCGTGCAACAGCAACTTGATCCAAATCAACACAAGATTTCACTTGTGACATTTAAACAAAAATCTGGGAGCAGGGAGGATTGCAAGCCTGTTTTTAATCCATGGAATGATGTGGAGATGCCGGCATTGGACTGGGGTAAACACAGTAAGACATCTCACAACACCAGGTTAAAGTCCAACCAGTTTATTTGATAGTAAACCCACAAGCTTTCGGAAATGCTTTCCTTCGTCAGGTGTATGGAAAGTTTTGATCAGAGAAAGGCATGTAAAGGCACAGAATACTGATTGGAATGTGAATCTTTACAGCTAACCTGCTATTCGAGTCTTAAAGGTACGGACAATGTGAGTGGAGATAGCATTAAGCTTAGGTTAAAGAGATGTGTATTGTCTCCAGACAGGACAGTAAGTGAGTAAGTGATCTCTGATCCAGGTGTGATGTCCCTTCTTAACTGCTAATCTATCTCTATTAGTTCCAATTCAAGCAATATTCTTCTTATAGACTTAAAATCCTCTTTTGAATCAGTTAGCAACACACAGATGTATGTGCTGGTACTTGGGCTACTTGAGTCTCCCAAACACCTCTGGAGAGAGACAGAGACAGAGAGTGAGAGACCTATTTCTCCTAGCAGGTCCCAAATAGCAGCCTTCAGAGAGAAAGCAAGAGAACCCAATAGTAACTGCCTGTTTTTTCCTTTTAAGCTTAGCTCCTCTCCTTAAGCACATGACTCTGTCAATCAACCAAATCAAACCATACCCTGAAACCCCAGGGGAAAAACCAAATAAACGAAAATGCATTAACCCAGATTAAAACAAACACATCAGCCAGAATTCGACCACCTTGCCCACCACAAAATCGGCGCGAGTGAGGATCCAACAACAGAAATCACCATTGGCCTTGGGGAGGAATTTCTGGTCTTGCCCAAGTGAGGTCAAAAAATCCCACCCATCCTTAACTACAATCAATCATTAGCCTGCATTCTCAGCCTGTGAGCTGCCTGATATCCAGACAAATCTGCACCATGTAAAACAGGGCTGAATTCCAAACATATCCCTTACAAGAAATGTGATATGAATACATTCCTTAAAGGCACAGTATAGTTACACACTTAGTGCCTATGATAAGTTTCTGTCACCATCTTCTACAAGTATCACCTTTAAACATCTCTATTCATCCTTTTGGAAACTATTAGATTATAATAGAATAATCTTGGTGTAAGGGCATTGAAAATTAATCACTAATAGAAAAACAAAATACTGCAGCTACCTGGAAATCTGAAATAAAAACAGAAAATGTAGGAAATGCTCAGCAGGTCAAGAGACATATTTTAGAAAGAAACAGAGTTAACATTACAGGCCAATGACCATTCATCAAGACTGAGGACATCTAGAAATGCAATTTTTTTTTTCAAGAATGTAAAACGGGAACAGGGGAAGGAAGAACAGAGGGGAAGATCTGTGATAGCATAGATGGCAGGAGAGATTAAATGACAAAACGTTTCATGATTCAAGAGTCAAAGGGAGTGGTAATGGGTATAGTGAAGAAATAAAGATACGTCTCATTAGTTGCACAGTAGCTATCCAAATCCAAAGTGAAGAAATGAAGAAAGAGGCAAAACTGAACTAGCAAATATAAACATGAAGGAAAGCAGAGGGCAATGTTCTGATCTAAAACTGTTCAACTCACTATAGATGTAGAACAGGTGAAATGCTGCTTCTTGAGTTTGTGTTGAGCTTCATTGAAACACTTTATCAGGCCAACAATGGAAAGATCCAAGTGGGAGCAAGATGGAGAATTGAAACAACAGGCAACAGGAAGGTCAGAGTCATGCTTGGGGACTGAACAAAATTGTTCTGCAAAGAGGTGACCCAGTCAGCATTTGGTATGCCTGAGTAGAGGAGGCAACATTGTTACCAGCCAATACAATGGACTAAATTGAAAGAAGTAGAAATCAATCAAGTTCCACTTCGAAGGAGTATTTGGGGCCTCGGTGAAAAAATGAATTGCTGCCTCTCTTGCACTTTAATGAAACAGTGTGGGGTGAATGTGGAGTGGACCAAGCAGTCACAGTGGGAATGGTCCCTTTGGAAAGACGAAAAGGAAGGGGAATATATGTTTGGTGGTGGTATCATCACCAGAAATGATGGAGAATAATCCATTGAATAGAGAGGCTATTGGGATGGAAGGTGAGAGCGAGCGGCAACTCTATCATCATTCTGAGGTGCAGGGGAAGAGCTGAGAGTGGAAGTGTGGGAAATAGATTAGATTCTGTAGAAGATAGAAGCAAATTACTGTGGATGCTGGAATCTGAAACAAAAACAGAAATGCTGGAAAATCACAGCAGGTCTGACAGCAAATGTGGAGAAAGGATAGAGCAGATGTTTCACCAGACTCAAAACATTCGCTCTATTCTTTCTCCATTGATGCAGTCAGATGTGCTGAGACACAATAGAAGAATTTGTCAGCCACTTTGGGTGGAATCCTCAGTCGAGAATAAAGGAAGACATAGCAGAAGTGCTCGAACGGAAGGTAGCATCATCTGAAATGGGCGCAACGAAGACAGAAAAACTGAGAGAATGCAATGGAGTCTTTACGGGAAGCAGATGTGAGGAAACCTAATTGGGTCATGCGTTTGTAATAAATATTAGTTGATACTCTATCTCCAGGAATGGAGACTAGGAAATCTGGGAAGGAAAGGGAAACGGAGGGTAACAGCAGGATGGACATTGGAAACAAAGGCAAGAAAATGTTCCAGTTCATGATGAATGCAGGAGGTTCCACGGAGTCATCCATGTACTAGAAAAATGTATGAGGATGGGGATCCTGAACAAGAATAAGGATGAAGAGCATTTCTTAATTAAGAAATTAATCTGTACCTGCCTCAGTTACTCTGGATATAGCAGCTCACAACCAAAGGCAAAGATGAGATTTAGTGCTGCATTTAAAAAGAAAATTAACAGGATATGGATATTGCTAGTTAGGCCAGCATTTATTACCCATCTCTAATCGCCCTTTAGAAGCTTGTGGTAAACTGTTTTCTTGAACCACTGCAGTCCCTGTGGTGTACGTGCATCCACAGTGCTATTAGGGATGGAGTTCCAGGATTTTGACCTGGCAACAGTGAAGGAATGGCACTATATATTCAAATCAGGTGGCTTGCCAAATCTACTGCTCGTGCGACCTCTTTAAGAAGCTCTTCTGTAGTGAATACCTACTTTTCATAAACTAGTGGCAGGGAGATGCCTTTCTCTGCTGCTCTTTTTTTAACTTTTTGATCCAAAATGACACAACCACCTCCTCCTCCTCTAAGTAGCACTCATCCACAATGTGCTCCGACTGCCAATCTCTGCCAGGATTTAACGGACCCAGATCAGTAATTCATGAGAAAAAGGCATGTTTTATGAGCTGGTATTTCAAAGTGCAAAAATATCTCTTCTTACTTGAGGAGTAACAATTGTATCTCCACCCAAATTGCTGTGAGGAAAATGAAGGCAGGACTATGGAGGTAGAGACAAGACAAAGTAAAGCAAAATTACACCGAAAGTTCATGGTTTGGACAACACGTGGGAGCAATAAGGCTCCATAAAAAGAGCAAGATACATAGCCAACAGGAAGCCATCTTGATCCAGAGATAGACACATTCTGAGATACAAACATATTTCCTAGATTAACATTGTGATAGTGAAACTAGTTTGTTAATATCATCATCACATACAGGGAGCCATGGAAGAAGACAAAGTTCTCATTGTGACCTTGAAAAGAACACCTTGGAAGAGCAAGAGCCATGAGAATTGGCCAATAAAACATGATACAAAAAGGCTTTGAATTGTTGAATCTTCGTTGTTAAAACAAATTGTGTCACTTTTGATAACTGGGGACCAATATTGAAAGTTCGGAGGCAGTTATTACCAACTAAATATCAGAAGACTATCATAATTGACAAAATTTAGTGACATGCAGTACAAAAGAAATAATTCACATTTAACATTTAACTCAGCCTTTTATTCTTGTCATGAAATGTCCACATGTGTAATTCCCTCCTACACAACAGCGTCCAAGCTTAATTATATGTGGGGGTTAGGAGGTAGTCAACAACTATAATAAGAATATATGGATGATGTAGTTACATGACTCACTGAATCCTGCGCATATTTATTAATCTGAGGGTTTTATTAACGGAAGTAAAGTTCCAGCTAAGGACTTTCTGACACAGCAATGATGCACTTCAATTTAATTTAATTTGAATGAGGTATCATTTGTTTTACAGTTTGGAGTTGAGTGAGGTTGTAAGTCGTGTGAAAGGTTTAAGGCACTTGCAAAGAAGATGTTTTTGGAGGAAGTGAGAAAATGTGAAAGTGCAGAGAAATCTTGTGGCCCAGCAATTTGTGCTCATGCCTCTGAACTAGAAGTTTGGGTTCAAGTCCCATTCCAGGAGTTGTTGGCCAAGGATGAAGCATTCATGATGTGGCTAAGCAGGTTGATGAGCAATATATTAATCCTTCCAGTAAGCCCATGTCTGTGAGCAGGAGAGATTGCTGGTCAGCAACTACATACAGCTTGCCAGAGTGTCAGTATATATTAGCAATCCCTCATGAGAAAGGCGAGGGCTGGATTTTACTGCATGCTTCAGAACCCTGACGTCAGCTCAAAAGTTGGATCTCAAGCCAGCACTAATGGCAGTAGGACCTGAATTATTGTCTAATTAGGGGATAGTGGGCCTGCTCCACTTGGCTCAATCTCAAAGACAGCAGTTCTAAAGCCTCAGTAACCCCATTAAAACAGACGGACAGTGATGAGAGGGGAATGTAGAAGACTTTGATGTACCTGAAATATTTGCTGATGACTGCACAATGTTCAATATCGTTCCTGGTTCCTCAGATACTGAAACAGTCCATGTCCAAATGCAGCAAGAGCTGGGCAATATCCAGGCTTGGGCTGACAAATAACAAGTAACATTCACACCATATGAATGACCATCTGCAATGAGAGAGCATCTAACCATCAACCTTTGACATTCAACAGCATTACTTTAGCTGAATCCTCTACTGTCAACTGAAGTTACCATTGCCTGAAGCTGAATTGGACTTGCCATGTCAGTACTGTTACTGCCAGAACAGGTCAAAGACTAGGAATCCTCAGAGAACACTCACCCCCAAAGCCTGTCCTCCATCTACAAGGCACAAGTCAGGAATATAATGGAATACTCTCCACTTGCCTGAAAACAGTTTCAACAACACTCAAGAAGCTTGGCACCATCCAAAACAAAGCAGCCCACCTGATTGTTAATCCTTTTACAAACATTCAATCCCTCCACCATTGATGAACAGTGGCAGCCATGTGTATTATCTACAAGGTGCACTGCAGGAACTCACCAAGGTTCCTTAGGCAACACCTTCCAAACACACAACCACTGGCATCTAGGAGGACAAGGGCAGCAGATAAATTTGAACACCACCATCTGAAAGTTCACCATACTGACTTGGAAATATATTGCGATTCTTTCACTGTCACTGGGTCAAAATCCTGGAAATTCCTCTCCAACTGTACTGTGGGTATACCTACACCTCCAGCATTGCAGCAGTTGAAGAAGACAGCTCATAACCACCATCTAAAGGGTAACTAGGGGCGGACAGTAAATGCTGGCCCAGCCAATGATGCCCATATCCAATAAATGAATTTTTTAAAATGTAGGTGTCCTTGAATGGTTGTTAAATAGATCAGGATTTCTAACTGACAAAAGGCCCTGCTGATTGAAATGGAAACCTTGGTGGGGGAATCATTCAGACGAGAGGGGCTGTTATTCCTGCCTGTGGGATCCCCTCATTGAACCATGGAACCTCTGTCTCCGATGGATCTCCTGGCTGCTGCAGGAAGACCACATCCATGAGGTTGGCAGACTCCCCATGCACTGGGGTCTATCCTCGCCATCGGCAAAATCCCTCCCTCCCTGGAGCACCAGCCAATCAGCATCCTGGCCCACTCCTGGGAAACATCCCTGACGACGGCATTGTGTCAGTGAGTTGTGCCAAAGCGGCAACTTCATCACAACCTCCCCCCTCTCCCTCCCCACCATTCTCCTGCTACCCCCAGGGACTGGCAAAATTCAGGCTCATATTTGCAAGTTCGATAATCTCCTGAATGAAAACTTGAAGGAAGACTTTTCAGGACGGAATCCGTTTCCCTTTTATACCCTCTTCAGCTGCTCCTACTTGAGCCTGTACACTGGGTATGTTTTCCCTTCTGGGATTCTGGGATTTTTTTTACGTGTTGTATGCAGCAAACTGTCATGTTTCTTGAAACTTTAGCCAGTCGGTATTAGATCTAGTTCATCATCTGGGGCATTGTTTCAACTTTGCCAATTATGTTGCCAATAATTATCCTGGTGCATGCATTCAACTCATTATAGCTGTGTTTACATAAAGTGCTCAAATTCCACTGAGGCGCGATGAGTCATGACTGTACACGATAGCCCTGATTATATAAAAGGAACCCTGAGGCTACAAATTAAACATTAGTGAGAGAGTATACTGCCTTAAACTGAAAGCAGCAAGCCTGGCAACTAGAAAGAGAGCATGACTTCTGTAATCCAAATCAATCTGAACGAGTGAGTGAATCACTTTCTATTCATGTAGATAGTGGCATTGTACAGGGAGAGTCATATGGATCTCCCAGTCAGTTGGAAAACCTGCACCCTCGGTCACTGCTGTTCGTTCTCCATGGGTAAAGAGATGAAGTTACTTGCTAAAGGCATCAGAGTATTGGTCATATCATATAAATATTATGTGAATGTACAAAATATCATAGAATCATAGATTCATAGATATCCTACAGTGCAGAAGTAGCCATTCAGCCCTTTGAGTCTTCGCTGACTCTCTGACAGAGTATCTCACCCAAGTCTTCTCCCATGCCCTGTCCCCGTAACTCCACACATTTTCCATAGCTAATGCATCTAACCTACACATTTTGGGACACTAAAGGGCAATTTAGCACGGCCAATCCACCTAACCTGCACACCTTTGGAGGAAACCAAAGCACCAAGAGGAAACCCATGCAGAAAATATGAAAACTCCACACAGTCACCCAAGGCTGAATCGAACCTGTGTCCCTGGAGCTATGAGGCAGTGGTGCTAACAACTGTACCACCGTGCCAAGATAGGTTATGTGCCTGATGTTCCTAGCAGCAGCAGTGAGATGAACCACATCATTAAAATAACTGGGTTTTTAACCTTGATGACTATTCTAAATAATGTGGCTGCTAAACAACTTAGTCACTATTGATGAAGTTCATTGACTGACAAAATTGGAGATATGTGATCATCTCTGCCTGGGAGTTTTGGCGTGAGGGATGTCAATGCAGAGCATCTCAGCAGCAGCTCCATTTGCCTGTTGCCTCTCTAATCCTTTTGCTTTTCTAAAAGAAAAGATATCCTATGGGAAAGCCGGCTGCATACCTGCTGTAGTGGCATTGAAACGATCCTTCAAAGCATTCTGCCAATCTCTACGGTAAAAGAGAAAACAGAAAAGAAATGTGGTGTGAAATGTCAAGTGCCCATAGCAATCTTCTTAAAATCTGGAAATAACCCACACCACCTGTAACTGTCCTGGATAGCCATTCTGACCTGGATGGCCATTCTGTCCTGGATGGCCATTCTGACCTAGATGGCCATTCTGACCTAGATGGCCATTCTGTCCTGGATGGCCATTATGACCTGGATGGGCATTCTGTCCTGGATGGCCATTCTGTCCTGGACGGCCACTCTGACCTGGATGGCCATTCTGACCTGGATGGCCATTCTGCCCTGGATGGCCATTCTGACCTGGATAGCCAATCTGTCCTGGATGGCCATTCTGACCTGGATAGCCAATATGACCTGGATAGCCAATATGACCTGGATAGCCATTCTGACCTGGCTGGCCACTCTGGCCTGGATGGCCATTCTGACCTGGATAGCCACTCTGACCTGGGTAGCCATTCTGACCTGGATGGACATTCTGCATGAGCAGATCCATGAAATAGCTTTATATCAACATGAACTACATCAAAAACAACTTGTATTTAAACAGCATCTTTTGCATAATAAAATGTCCCAAAGCTTTTCACTAGAGCGTTATAAAAGCAATGTTTGACATCAGGCCGAATAAGGACAGATATTAATGCAGATGACCAAAACTTAGTCAAAGAAGTAAGTTTTCGAGACAATCTGAAAAGATGAGAGGCAGAGAGGTAGACTGGGGGTATTCCAGTGGAAGTCTCAGCCGTTGAAAGCACAGACTGCAGTGGTGGCGCTGTTCAATTTGGGCGTGCTCAGGAGGCCATGATTAGAGGAACACAGATATCATGGAGATTTGTGGAGCTGAGGAGGTTATGGAGATAGGGAGGGACAAGGCCATGGAGGAATTTGGAAATGACAAGAATTTTAAAATCAAGCCACTGCTTAAGCTTGAATGAGTACAAGTTAGCAAACTCAGGAACAATTGGCGAATGGACTTGGTGTGACCAAGGCAGCTGCCTTGATGAAGGATGGCATATGGGAGGTGATGTGCATTGGAATGGTCAAGTCTAAAGATATCAAAGACATGAGGTAGAATTTTCCCATCTCACCCGCCACGGGAATCATAGTGGATTGGGGGGGCTGCAGGGCAGACCATGCAAAAGATGAGATTTTCCAATCTTGGGGCAAATGTGGTTGGAAAATCCTACCCATAGATGAGAATTCCGCAGCTGAAGAGCTGAGGTAGGGCGGAATTGGGAATAGTCGGTCCTTATGATGATATGAAGTGCCAGGACTTTGCACGGCTAACACAATAAGACCATTTTGACACCGGTTGTACGGATCCACTTAGACGCTGTTCCTCTTTTTTAATGCCCTTAAAACCTAATAATGGACAATTCAGCAGTTAAATTCTGAGCACTTTCATCCAATTTACACTCGCTAAATAATTGACAGTGCATTATGACTGGCAGCATAATGACAGCTAACGCTAGTACTACATATAGTACCTGGAATGGATAGAAAATAGGTGCCTTATCTCAAGTGATGTGGATGAGAATTTCTCATTGTTTGTCAAAATTGAAATAATTTTGATTTATAACAAAGAATTTTCTTCTTATTCCAGATTTGATGAGAAACCTTTGAAAGTAACAAAGAGTATTTTTCCAAGTTTCAGGTATATTCCAATGTTTTACCTGTGTCCTGGAACTCAGGTAACCCTGCTGTCTAGAGCTAAATTCCAAATGGCTGGAAGCCTCTCCCGTAGTTCAAAATTTGTAGGTGATCCAAATCCAAGTTGCCTATCTGTGCTTTCAACAGATAATGCTGACTAATGGAAATATATAGCATTAAGTAGCTTTTGCTACTGATTGGGGAATTGTGAAAGAGAAAATGGATGTAACCCTGTCTGGTCAGGTGAAGGAGCAGCATTGAAGCTGTAAAGGGACTCATATTCCTGTGTGTTGGCGGATCATCCTTTAGCTGATAGTTCGGATTTCAACTGGGCTCAAAAAATGAGTAATAAAAACATAATATGTTGTTAAGCTCAGCAAATCTGGCAGCATCTGTGGAGAGAGGAACACATATGATCCTCCAGCAGAACTGAAGAGGGAGAGAAATATAATAAAGTTTTCTATCTGGAGAGGGGGTGGGACAAAAGAATATAAGAACAAGGAGGAGGAGTAGACAATTCTAGATCCATCATTTAATACGATCATGGCTAATCTTCATAGACTCATAGAACCCTATAGTGAAGAAGGAGGCCATTCAACCTCTTGAACCTGCACTGACAACAATGCCATCCAAGCCCCATTCCCCCTAATCCCACGCATTTACCCTACTCACCCCCCGATGCGAAGGGGCAATTTTCCATAGTCACATCTCTGGACTGTGGGAGGAAATCAAAACATCTAAAGGAAACCCACGCAGTCACGGGGAGAACATACAAACTCCACACACACAGTGGCCAAAGCTAGGAATCGAACCGGGGTCCCTGGTGTTATGAGGCAGCAGTGCTAACCACTGTGCCTTTCCATCTTGTCTTGGCCTCAACATCACTTTCCTGCCCAGTCTCCATAACCCTTCACTCATTTACTAATTAAAAATCTGTCTGCCTCCTCCTTAAATTTACTCAGCGTCCGGCATTCACCGCACACTGGGGTAGTAAATTCCACAGATTCATGATCCTTTGAGAGAAATAGTTTCTCCTTACTTCTGTTTTAAATCTGAAACCATTTATCTGAAAGCCATGACTGCTTATTCTAAATTGCCTGACAAGAGGAAGCATTCGTTCCACGTCAACTTTGTCAATACTTTTTATACCTCATTAGATCTCGTCTCATTCTTCTCGAGCTGGGATAGAGTGCTCAATTCCTCTTCGTAAGACAAACGCTTCTTGTCTGGAATCAATCTAGTAAATGTCTCCTGAACTGCTTCTAATGCAGAATGGAATGCCAGTGGTAAATCAGAGCTAAGTAGAGATTGACAAAGATGCAATGAACATAAGACAAAGAGACGATTGTGCTATTAGGGATTGAAGCCTGTTAATAGTGGCAAAGGTAAGCTCGCAGAATGTGTGTATATGAAAACAGAGGTGAGTGCTCAGTGGGAGCAAACCCGAACAAGTGACGTGTAGGGGGGTGCTGGATAGTATTAGGACAGGTGAACCAAATAACAGAAAACAAAGAAGTGGCAATGGGGGATGTGGGAGTGGTCAAGTTAGAGTGGAAAGTTCACAGCCTAAAGTGGTTGAACTCAATGTTGAGTCTAAAAGGTTGTAATTGTTCTTCCAGTTGGATTGGGCTTAACTGGAGCATTGCAGCAGTAGAGAACAGATACGTGGGCATGACAGCAAGACGTTGGACGCGATCTTATGAAAAAAATTGAAGTGCTGAATGAGTGAAGAAACGGGAGAGAATGGCGCCAATTTTTTTTAATCGAGCCATACTTTACGGAATTCAGTGCAAAAATGAGTCTGGCTGCAGTTCTCGCTTGTAGTGGGTGGGGGACGGGAGGCTAGTCTTGCCAGTGAAGATGGCTGCAGAACGCCTGGGGCGCCGTTGCACAGGCATCCTGAACTAATAGTGTACTGAGAGACCTCCTGCTACCCCCACGGGCATCACCAACGTCCCCTCCACCACCCCACCCCCTCCACAGTGATCACTCCCTATGTCGGTCCCTCCCCTCTCCCACATCTGCAGAGTTCCCTCCACACCCCGCTCACACTGATGCAAAGCATGTCATTAGTATTTAAATTGACTTCACACTCTATTTGTGCCCAGTGAGTTGAAATGGCAGGTGACCAGAAGGTTGGGGTCATGCTTGCAGATGAAGCAAAGGCGTTTCGCTAAATGGTCACCTAGTCTGTGTTTAGTCTCCCAATGTAGAGGAAAGCACATTGGGAACAGTGACTACAGTTGACCAACTTGAAGGGGGTGTTAGTGAAATGTTTCTTCACCAGCTTGGGCTCTTGGACAGAGAGGAGAGAGGAGGTAAATGGACAATGGTGTTACATCTTCTGCATTGCAACGAAAGGTGCTATGGAAGGGGATGAAATGTTCAGAGCAATGGAGGAGCGGACCAGGTTGTCACAGTGGAATGCTGATTGTGGGGGGGTGGGTGAAGTGCATATATGTTTAGTGGTTGTATCATTCTGGAGTTGGTAGAAATGGCAAAGGATGATCCTTTGAATGCAAAGGCTGATGGGATGAAAAGTGAGGTCAAGAGGACTCTGTCATTGTTCTGGAATGGAGGAAAAGGAACGAGGGCAGAGATGTGGGAAATGGTTCAGAGACAGTTGTGTGCTTTGTCAACCACAGCAGGGGGATAAACCTTGGTTGAGGAAAAATGCAGACATGTTCAACGCACTGTTTTCAAGGTGGCATCATTGGAAGATATGTGGCAGAAACAGAGAACGGATGGAGTCCTTATTTGGAATGGGGATGAAGAGTTGTCATGGAGGTAGCTGTGGGAGTTAAAAGCTTTGTAATGAATATTGGTGATTGGACTATTGTGCAAAATGGAGGCAGAGAGTTCAAGGAAGCAAAGGGAAATGTCAGAGACCCATGTGAAGGTGAGAGAAAGGTAGAAATTGCATGCAAAATTGATACATTTTTCCTGGTTCAGATGAAGACATGAAGTAGCACGGATATAACCTTTGATGTAATGAAGAAAGAATTGTGGGAGAGGGCCTGTAAAACTGGAACAAAGGATGTTCCACATACCCCAGAAAATGTTAGGCATAATTGGGACTCATGCAGTACCCATGACTTTGCTTTTTATTTGCAGGAAGTGAGACAAGTCAAAGGAGAAATTGCTGAGTGAGATTAGGAATTCTTGATAGGCAGAGGAAAGTGGTGGTGGATGGAAATTGTTCAACCCTTTGCTGGAGGAAGAAGCGGATATCTATTAGCCTGTCCTAATGGGGGATAGAGGTATAGAAAAGTGGGGAATGTGTTAATACTTTGTGCCATCCAACCCTCTGATATTTGAAACGATATGGATCTCCACCCCAAGTAGAGCTGAACAACCTCTGTACCATTTACCTGATGAAAGGATTTACAAATTGTACAATCAATGGAAAAGCATACACATGGCAGTAGAATTGACTCCAGTGATATTTAACTATGGATTTAAATATTTTACGATATCGTAAAAAAGCTAGGAATTAGTAATCTTTGGTAACGTTGGTTCCTTCTTCAAATGAGGTACTTTCAATATATAATAGCTGTTCATCCTGTGGAATCAAGCGATTGATTTGGAGACCACAATGTCAAAAAGATTCTTTGTTGACACAATTTGTTAGTTGTGAATCAGGGCGGAATTTTCCAGTCCTGCCTGCCATGGGAATTGTAGCGAGCAAGAGGCGGATCATGCAAAGGTCCACTGACCTTGAATGGAATTTTCTGGTTTTGCTGAGAGCGCGGCCAAAAAATTCCACCTTTAGTGTCTGATCTCTGCTATGACATTTAATTATACCGTATACCGCGTTTGAAACAAAAGTTCTGATCAAAGACAATGGGACGGATGGGAAATACATGCTGTGTGGAAGATACATTATTCAGTGATGGTGAAGATACTATAATAAATGCCCACTATCTCCTTGCTTGTATTCTTCACACACTGCAAGCAAAGACAGAGAAATCAGGATTAGACAGGCTTTTATGAAAGAACACAAATTACTTAGAGAGTACATCTGGGAAGGGGAGATAGGGGAGATCCTAGATAGCTGTTGGATTTATTGATTAATGATGCACAAATATGAGCTCAGCATTTGAAATATTATAAACCTTACGTGAATTCAATGAAATATGTATGAGGAATATCCAAGACAAGATCATTGAAACTGTAAAAATCACCACCACACTAGTGTTAAGCTCACTATCATGAGGCTTTAACATGTTAAGGTTTAAGGTAGTTATGGAAAAGGACAAAAATGGATCAGAAATAAAAATTCTGAGTTGGGGGAAGGCCAATTTTAATAGGATAAGAGAGGAACTGGCCAAACTGAACGAAGAGCAAGTACTTGTAGGAAAGTCCACATCAGAGCAGTAGAAGTCATTCAAGAGATAGTATGAAGCCAACATGTTCTCATAAAGGTAAAAGATGGTGTAGCGTATTTGTATTTGTTACTATTGGCTCATTGGCTGTAGTAATGTATGCAAACAGAAGTGTTGTCACAAGGTGCAGAGTAGGAAACAGAGAGAGAAGCAGCAACCTTGGGGGGGATCACACCAACAAATAAAAATTCTCTTTTTAAATTCAGTATCATTTCTCCAAACACAAGGCAGATGAGACCAATAGGTCCAGATGTCAAGGCTTGGATAAAGAAAAAATGGAGGCTAATATCAGATACAGGAGACTCAAAACAGTGAAAGCCCTAGAGGAGTACAGAAAATGCAGAGCGTGTTCATGTGCAGACCCATGGATTTGGGCCGGTGTCTGTGGGAGTTTGCACATTCTCCCCGTGCTTGCGTGGGTTTTCTCCGGGTGCTCCGGTTTCCTCCCACACCCCAAAGATGTGCTGTTAGGCTGATTGGCAGGAATAAATTGTCCCTAAATCAGTTTCCCTCAATCTGGATGGCCATAAAACATTAGACAGGGGTCGTGGGTAGAGAGGTGGACTGGTGGGGTTGAGATGGCGGCGCGGGCTCGTTAGGCCGAAGGGCCTGTTTCCCGGGCTGATTTTTGTTCTTTTGTTCTTCTTTGTTCAAAAAAATAAATTCCAATGTGTTTGGTAAGAATATTAAGGGCAAAAGTGCAACCGGGGAAGAGTAGGGCCCATTAGGGCTGTATGGTGGTGCAATGCTTAGCACTGCTGCCTCACAGTGTCAGGTTGACTGTCCGTGTGGAGTTAGCACATTCTCCCCATGTCTGCATGAGTTTCCTCCAGATGCCCTGGTTTCCGCTCATAGTACAAAAATTAGGTTAGGTGGATTCTCCATGCTGGATTATGGAGATAGGACAGAGGGCGAGATTTGTGTGGGATGTTCTTTCGGAGAGTCAGTGCAGACTCAATGGGTCAGATGGCCTCTTTCTGCACTGTAGAGATTCTAGACTGAGGAACCAAAGTGGCAACCTGTGTTTGGAGTAGAAAGCTGTGGTTCAGTGTTGAATGAGTAACTGTGTTCACTATGGAAAAAGGAAATGTTGGTATATATATCAAGAAGGGGGTGTATGATATAACTGAACAGATAGCATTAAAAGGGAGAAGGTGTTAGTGGTTTTAATGGGATTCAACGGATAAATCCCAGGCCCAGATGAGATGTATCTTAGGCAGCTGTATGAGGCAAGGGGAGAGATTGTAGAGGCTCTGATGATAATTTTCAAATCCTCTTTGACCACAGGAGTGGTGCCAGAGGACTGGAAAACAGCTAATGTGGTACTATTATTCAAGAAGGCTAGTAGGGAGAAAACAGATAATTAACATCAGTGGTAGGGAAATTATTGGAAAAAATTCTGAGAGACAGAATTAACTTCCACTTAGACAGACAAAGATTAATCAAGGATAGTCAGCGTGGCTTTGTCATGGGGAGACCATATCTAACAAATTTGATTGTATTTTTTGAGGAGGTGACGAGGTGCATAGATGAGAGCAGTGCAGTTGATGTAGTCTGTATGGACCACAGTAAAGCTTTTAACAAGTTTGCACATGGGAGACTGATCAAGAAGGTAAGAATCCATGGGATCCAGAGCAATCTAGCAAATTTGATCCAGAAGTGGCAGAAGGCTGAGAGCGTTGGTCAAGGATTCTTTTTGTGTACTGCAAGGATTACTGCTGGGTCCTTTGCTGTTTGTAGTGTATGTTATTGATCTAGGTGCAAATATGATGAGTAAGTTTGCATATGACACAGAAATTGGTGGCATGGCAAATAACGAGGAAGAAATCCTTAGATTACAGGACAATATAGATAAGCTGGTCATCTGATCACCTGATGATCACCTCTAAGAAGGTTTGCAGTGCCCGCTGTACGTACTCTGGAAAGTGAGAGTCCACTCAGCAATGAGAATGATATGAAAACTTACTTGAAACAGTCGTCACCACAAAAAAGAGAAACTACAGCAGGCAGTGAGCTGAGAACATGCCTGGGGATCTCCAGCTCCCATCCATTTCTTATTCCTTAGCACTGCCACTGAAAAGACACAAATGCACCTCAAGTACTACATTGTTCCTAACCATAATGTTCACAAAGACTCTAATCCTCATTGGCAGCTGAGGTTTCCTCAACCGGAATAAGTGGTCTGCAAAAGAGGTTGGTGCTCACCATCGGTGGGACCGGAAGATTCCACCAGCAGGAATGGCTGTAAAGTTTTGGTCATAATCTTTCAAACCATTCAATCACAGTTTGCCAAAGTTATTTAAAGCAATGTTAACACAAAGATCGCAAACTCAGTTTAACATGGGTACATTTGCACTTTAAGTAGTGTTAGGAAGGCACCAGAAATTTTACCTGTTACTTGAACAGGCTGCCTGATTCAGAAAGCACTCGACAGAGCAATCCATCCTTCAAACAATGGAGGTATAGGAGTAAATCTGTTGGGGGAGTTTGCTGTTTTCCTGCATAATACCAGCCTGGGTGAAGATTGATTCTTAGATACTTCCATTCTTAGAGTAGCCATAAACGGAATATTTTTCATTTGGAAATATCTTATTTGTTAGTATAAGATTACACATTCTCAGCAGGAAGCTGAACTCAATGAGATAGAGGTCAAAGACAAGACTGCAACACCAAGATTGTTAATTTAACCAAACGAAAGTGGAGAAAGTGCAGCCAATACTTGAGCATCAGCTCCTTATGGTGCTTACTCAGGGCTGCCTTCAGTCTGTGCAGCCTGCAATCGCATGCCCTCCTCCAGAGTGGAATGAACACAGCTACACATGCTTGAAGAGAGGTTTGTATTGCAAACTGCTGTGATTATTACTGTAATATGTATCCAATCAGCAGATATCAGATGGCATCAGCTAAATTAGCAATCAGTAGCAAATTTCTCCACTACACTCACTTGCATTAATGAAGTCTCCCTAATGCAAAAAACACATAACCTTGCTCATGAAAACTACATAGAGCGTAGGCAGTTTGATGAAAGTGTGTCAATCTCCAGAAAGTGTTTGTCTGAAGTGGTCATTAAATGTCTGTTGAATTAGATAGCGCAAATCACAGAATGAAAACCATTCATTGCTCTTTGATTTTGCCAGCTTTTTGAAAGAATTATACCATTGTGCCCTTCTCATTCCTCATAGCCATGGATCCCTTTCCCCCTTCCAGTACTTATTATTTGAAATCTAATATTGAATCTGCTCCTGCCATTAGTTCAGGCTGTACGTTCCAGACCATAAAAAAATTTCTCAAACTCCTTTTCTCCATTCAATGTGGTCAAAAATTTAACATATTTCACTAAGCATCAACTGTTTTGAGCTCTTGTGCTATGTAACAAATTTAGCCTAAGTGTACATATTTATAGTACCTTTCAACACTGTTCAAGACATGCGGCAAAATCATAACAACGTTGAAATAATAGCTTCAACAATATTGTCTAACAGCTGCACAGAAACTCAGATGGATCCCTGCAGCAATGCTGGAACGATTCGCATCATGGCTTAATTCTCTGACTGAAATATAAGTGAATGTAAATCATTGTGACAATGAAGAAAATTAAAAGGATATAATTGAGAAATCAACACATCAAATCTGACAAACAACAGCTGTGACCTAATTAATGTCACAATTCAATGCAGCGCAGCTAAATATATAAAAAAAAATACATTTCTAAGCTGGCAAGGCCAAAAGATTTACGGAACCAACTTCCACTGCCAAGAACTCACAATAATAAGGCCAACTCATTTTGCAGTTGCTTTTCCCATATGCTTTCACATCCCCTAACGCTCAGTTATGTCACTAGGAACAGTGTGCATTTAAAAAAATCAACAACCAAGTTTAAAGGCTATTTTACATAGGTACCTGATTTGTTTAGTTTTCTGTTAGACTTACTTCTTTTAAGAAAACCTTTGTAAAATTTGAGGAGGTACAAAGTTACAAATAGCCTGGCCTTTTCAGGAGATGGAGTGTCACAATTGGCCACCTGCCCGCATTGGTACAAAATAAGGCGATAAATGAGTAAATTTAATGTACCCACCTCATCTCTAATGAGAGAAGCATGTTCCTGAATATATCCCACACTAAAGTGGTCTCTGGTGTTGTCAGCGGTCTCTATATGCACCACTGGAGGCTAAGTAATGAACTGAAAAATTCACTTGTTCCTGGCAGCTTTCCCTTTTTAAAGGTGCTATCCCTCTAAAAGGGAAATTGGAGCACCATACTCGAGCAAATTTAGGCAAATCATTAAGGAATTGAATCAAGAGAAGTGGCCAAACATGAGCAATGAAATTAAAAACCACATTGGCCAATGCAGTGCTTGTAACCAGTACCAAGTTAAACAAGCTAGAGAGCCATTCATGACACTTGACATCCCAAGCTGACCATGGATAAAGTTGGGTGTAGACCTCTACAAAAAGCAGGAATTGATTATTTTGTCACTGTAGATTACTATTCTGACTACTGGGAGTTTGACATGCTGATTTCAATGACAACAGGAAAAATAGTAGAATGTTTGAAAACATATTTCAGTTGTGCAGTGTTTGAGACATTGTGATGAGTGACAATGGCTCTCAGTTCATAAGTGAAGAACTTAGCTGATTCAGAAAGGATTGAGAAATTCACACTATCCCCAGTCAAATAGAAAGGCTGAGGTGGCAGTGGAAATTGTCAAAGGAATTGTCAAGAAATCAAGCAAATCTAGGACTGATGGATATAAGACAATCCTCAAATAGAGAAACACACCAACTGAAATTAAGCAAAGTAATACAATCCAGTGACTACTGTCATACTTCATCCAACTTACTCTTCCAATACCAAAAATGCTAGAGGAAACTAGGGGACATAACATCCATGCCACACATATACCAGGCAATGCCAATCTTTGACAATTGAGAATCTATGATGTGGAGATGCCGGCGTTGGACTGGGGTAAACACAGTAAGAAGTCTCCCAACACCAGGTTAAACTCCAAACTATTGGAAGGGTAATTGATGGAGGGGAATCCTGTGCCACTCTATACTGATGTGGATATGCCGGTGTTGGACTGGGGTAAACACAGTAAAAAGTCTGACAACACCAGGTTTCAGTCCAACCTATTTATTTGATAGTACACTCATTAGCTTTTGGGTTAGCCCCTTCGTCAGGTGAATGGAGAGTTCTGGCCTCAGACAGAGCATATAAAGCACAGACAGTTTACAGATTACTGATTGGAATGTGAATCTTTAGGTTAGGTGTAAATGTGAATCTTTAGGTTAGGTGAATCTTTAGGTTGGGGGGGGTCAGGGAGATGAGGGGGTGGGGAGACTGGGGCTGGCTGGGGTGAGGGGGAACATTGGGGCTGGCCCAGGGAGATCCGGGAGGTCAGCGATTGGAAGGTGGGAAGGGTTGGAAGGTTGGCGATGGGGATTTGCAGGGCTGGCCAGTTATCGGAGGTTGGCAGTGCAGGGGCCACTGTGCACGTGCAGATCTCTATACTGACAGATTGACACATGTTCAGTGGCCCACTCAGCAATATGCTGCCGAACTCTTAGATGGGAATATACCCAGCCCACCGATTTCCAGAGTGAATCATGTTAAAGCACTCTGTAATTACAAAGACGCTGCCATCACATGCATTCAGCAAATTTTGGTATCTTGCCAGCGCACCAGTCTGCTCAGGCCCCTGATGTCTTTAACATAAGAACATAAGAACATAAGAAATAGGAGCAGGAGTAGGCCATCTAGCCCTTCGAGCCTGCCCCGCCATTCAATAAGATCATGGCTGATCTGTCGTGGCTCAGTTCCACTTTCCCGCCCTCTCCCCATAACCCTTAATCCCCTCTCTTATCAAGAACCCATCAACCCGCTTCTTAAAAATATTTAGCGAGGCAGCCTCCACCACTTCACCGGGCAGAGAATTCCAGAGATTCACCACCCTTTGAGTGAAGAAGTTCCTCCTCAACTCCGTTCTAAACCGCCCCCCCTTTATCTTGAGGCTGTGCCCCCTAGTCCTACTGTCTTTTTTGAGCGGGAAGAGTCTCTCCACCTCTATCCTATCCATCCCATTCATCATCTTATACGTCTCAATGAGATCTCCCCTCATTCTTCTAAACTCTAACGAGTACAAGCCAAGTTTATTCAGCCTCTCCTCATAGCTCAATCCCCTCAACTCTGGTATCAGCCTAGTAAACCTCCTCTGCACTCCCTCCAGGGCCAAAACCGCATTTCTGGTGTTTTCACTTGTACACAGGTGTGTCCCCTGTATACTTTAATCTACTTTAATACTACTCTGCATTGGCAGGACAGGAAGCAGGCAATAACACACCACACACTACTGAAAACTCAGGAAAGCCATTGTAACAGCACTAAAAGTACCACTACACAACTGAATTTCATGCCCACAATGTTTAAAATGTGCAATGCAGGTTAACTGTAAAACATTCAGTTCTGCTGACATTAAAACATTCTGAGCCCTGAGAGGAGAAAATGTCCTCAAAATATGCTTTCCTTTTCCGTTGCAGATGGAAATGGAAAATTTGGAGGGCCAGCTGAAGGTGCATTGACACAGAGTGGCACAGTGGTTAACACTGCTGCCACACAGCACTCGGTCATAACTTCGGTTATGGTCCTGTTCCTCTTCCTATTGTTGTGGGAAAAAATACCACTTCTGAGTCCGACTGGAGGGTCAGTAACACCGTTTATTTTTAACGAAGCTTCGTGGAGAGAAGGCACCAGCACCTCGCACTACTGCACAGCTACCTTCTCTCGATGAAACAATAGAAGCAGTCCACCTTTATACCCTTTACACAATAGGTAGACCGGACACGATTATCACATCGTTATAGTCAAATGGGTACAACATTTCTTAGCTCATTATTGTGGACAGGTACAGCCATTATCATTTCAATATCACATTGATCCATGAATGGGTACATTTCCCCTTATCAATTACTTAATTTATTCTATTCTTGTAGTACATGGTTCCTTTGTGTTTCCCTTAATCTCCCTATCAGACCCCCCATTATCCCAGGACTATCCTTATCTCTTTTAAGGTGCCTGGCTTCCTGAAGCGTCTGTTCCCTGTTTTAATTCAATTAACTGTCTGTCCTGCGGTTTAGATTTTAAGTGATTGTCTGTTTGTGTTTGAAAGTCAGTGTCTGCGCTGGAAGTCAGTGCAGGTTTAATGCCTTTTAACCCCTTATGTGCCGGACAGCTATTTTTATGCCAGATACCCATCTTTATGGTTTTTTTTTCACCTTCCCTATTCATTTCCTTCTTTTTCCTGTGAACAGGAGTAAAAGTGAAGTATTCAGTTCCAGCCTCAGGCGACTATCTATGTGGAGTTTGCACATTCTCCCTGTGTCTGTGTGGGTTTCCTCCAGGTGCTCCGGTTTCCTGCCACAGTCAAAAGACATGCGGATTAAGTTAATTGGCCATGCTGAATTGACTGTTAGTGTCAGCGAGATTAACAGGGTAAATACGGGGCTAAACACAGGGATTGGGTCTGGGTGGGATTGTTGTCAGAGCTGACTTGATGGGCTGAATGGCCTCCTTTTGTACCATAGAGAGTCTATGATTCTATAACTTTCAGTGGCACTGGAAAATCCCAGCAATGGGCAGAATTTGAAAGTCATTTATCAAGTGAGACAAATAATATTTAGGCAATAAATTGTAATTGTTGTAATGGAGCTGGTTATAATGATGCCACCTTAGCACATCAATTATTTCCATGATTATGACACTTTATTACTGTGGATTTTTTTGATAATATGAAATGGCTAATATTTTAAATTATTCAGATTATTTCTATTCAGTTATGTCCTTCAAATCTATGAAAGAATATATGGAAATGGTATAGTAATCTCAAGATTTGTTCTAATTAAAATGGTTCTCTAATAAACATACTTAATTCATATCAAAAGTAAATTGGGATATGTCCTACATCACAACCATGATGCTATTCACTCTTCACTCATGAAGAATGAATCTGATGTTAATGCAGTTATCTTATTTCATTTGTATTTCATGCTAATCGAATTTTGGGCTACTCGTTTGAGCATGTCATCATAGAATCCCTACAGTGCAGAAGGAGGCCTTTCAGTCCATTGAGTCTGCACTGAGTCAACGTCTTACCCAGGTCCAATCACTCCCGTCCCCTCACCCCTCACACCTGCCCAGGTCCCTAACTCTGTGAGGCACAAGTGCTAACCACTATGCCACCGATCGCCCAGTGTGGCACCCTTGTCCAATGGGGTTGACAGAGTGAAGCTACTTTTGATCTGATGGTGCTGAAATAGTACTGCCATATTTACAGCACTTTGAGTGTAAATGTTGTGCTAAAATCTCTGCATTACAAAGGTGTATTGGTACACCTTTCCCACTACGCTTTGCCCCATTTGCCTTTAAACTGATGATTAGTCCTGTGTCTTTCTTTGCTTATAAGTATTGTTCATCATTGTAAACTCTAATGTCCTAACAATGTTAGGTGTTGTGACTTTTAACAAAAGAATGTACCTTTAAAAAAGAATGTGGTTTGCACAAGTATAATCAAAGTAACAACAGGTTTTACTGAAAAAGATGTTCTCTGCACTGCACAGTGAACAAACTGAACAAAAAACAGCAGCCTGCACAAACACCCTAATGACATCACCACCAAATCATGGGATCAGCTTTTAAAGTAACCATACAATCCTTTTAAATAAAATACAGAAACATTACTGGTTGTTTGGTTCTAATAATGCAAGGACACATGTCAGTACCATAAAAGATTAATCATTTGAAATTACAGGTAGTCCAGTCCTTGACATCCAATTCAACCTTACAACCATACCAGCATATTCATACATGTGCATTAGTGTTTTATGCTACCATCTCTGTGACCAAACATGACGCCATGCCAACATGTTCATACATGCACATCAGTGTTCTGTGCCACCCATTTGTATGACCCAAACTGTTGAATGGTCTTTATTTGATTGGAATTAAGTGTTGTATTCTGTTTTTCTGCTTTTGGCACAACCACCATGATATTAATGTATTTATATACTTATGTCATATTTAATATGCACTCACTCAGAAAAGTTCAAGGTTAAGTAGGGAACTAAGACTGATCGCTGGCTTCATTATAACCCCCACACTATTCGAAGAGCTTGTGCTAAGGCATGTAGGCATCAACAGTTGCCTTAGTGACTTATTTGTAACATTGTTCCTCTGGGGAAATTGGTTCCAATTTAGACGTTTTGACTTACGATGCAGTTTTCAGGAACTCATTGTGTCATATGTCTGAGGATGGCTCTATTCTTGCTAAAAACTACCTCTACTATCTGATATTGCCTTCCTGGTTCACTTATGACAAAGTATCCTTCACTTTTACTCCTGTTCACAGGAAAAAGAAGGAAATGAATAGGAAGAGGAACAGGACCATAACATGAAAGGAAAGGAAAAGTGTGCTAACTCAATCCTTGACTTTTACTTTCCAGTTGTTAAGATTACACAATAGTTCTTTTTATATGGCAACATTAGGAAATGACTTACTTCCAACATTTCAGCTGTAACATTGAAAAGGAAATTCAATTTATTGGTTATTATATTGTCAGTGCAAGGATTTGGCTGAAAAATTAGCATTAGTGAATTGTACACACATTTTATATATATATATACATATACTTGTCCAATTTTACGTTTTATTAAAGTCATTGAGGAGACAAGGGTAGCAGGTACACAGGAACACCACCACGTGCAATCTCCCCTCCAAGCCACTCACTATCCTGACTTGGAGGTGGGTAACAGCTGAATGTTAACCAAAGATAAAAATTGCCCCAATGAGTTTCGTAATTTATGTACATTTCCAATGCTAAGCTAGGCACTTCCTACAATTAGGAAGGTTGAAAACTTTCACTGGCAACATTGGATTTATTTATAATTAATCTGTGGGACATGCTGGCTAGTATTTATTGCCCATTCCTGGTTGCCCTTGAGAAGATGGTGAACTGCGTTCTTCGAACATTGCAGTCCACATGCTGTGGGTTGACCCACAATACTTAGAAGGAGGGAATTCCAGGATTCTGATCTAGCAACTGTGAAGGAATGGCAAAATATTTCCAAGTCAGGATGGCGAGTGGTTTGGAGGGGAACTTGCAGGTGGTAGTGTTCCTGCGTATCTGCTACCCTTGTCCTTCTAAATGGAAATGGTTGCGGGTTTAGAAAGTGCTGACGTTGGTGAATTGCTGCAGTGCATCTTGTAGATAGTACACAACTATGCTGCTATGGGTCGGTGATGGAGGGAGTGGATGTTTGTGGAGGTAGTGTCAACCAAGCAGGCTGTTTTGTCCTGGATGGTGTCAAGCTTCTTGAGTGTTGTTGGGCATGTGGGGAGCATTCCATCATATTCCTGACTTGTGCCTTGTAGATGGTGTACAGTCTGGAGTCAGCAGATAAGTTACTCACGGCAGTATTCTTAGCCTCTGATCTGCTCTTGTCACTACAAGTGGCGAGTCCAGTTGAGTTTCTGATGAAAACATGGCAATGGTTCAACAAAAATGGCTGAACACAAGGTTTCCAATTCCAATAACATCATGTACCTTTGGACAGCTGGAGTCCATCTGATTTAGGCAGTATTCTGTATTCAATCCGGCAGCCATTTTGAGGTGTGATAAGTTATCCCATAGCTGAAGGGAAGTCAAAACTCTAAGTATGTAACTACTTTGAAGGGTTGTAAGGAGCAAGAACACATTTCTGATCTCCAGAAACGGAATATGAGTCAGAACCACACTTAGTTCCTGCCTCCCTGGCCAGCTCACTATTGCCTCCTTAGTTCATTTGCTAGAGTCTCAATGGTTGGCAACAGTCTAACCAAGTTAGTCATGTCTGGAAAGGTTAGTTCAAGGATAGAATGTGGATCTTTGTTACTTACTTACCCTAGTGCTAAAAATTCTTACGCTTAATTGTATTGCTTTTTCCAAACATGACTTACTCCTTTGCTTGAGCCTACAAGGAAATCAATGTCTCCTTTGCTACCCATTGCCCCACATAGATTGACCCAATGTTACCTCATGGGTACCCACTGCCAAATAAGGTACTGAAAGTTTACTTTTTACAGTAGGTGTTTGGGACAATGAGATAGAAATGACATTTCTAGTATGCACCAGAATGCCTCCTGCCCCAATACTACTACTGGTAGCTACTGATGAGTCCAAGGAGGAATTTCAGTCCAGCCTTGAACAATTCATAACCGAGTCCCAACTGATGAAAAGCTGACCCTCCATCATGACTTCAATGCCATAGTTTGAAAGGACACAGACCACTGGGGAGATGGAATTGGCAGATAGCATGTCTGGATGTCCAAAACTAATAGTACCTTGCATTTGACAAAATGCCTAGATCAAAAGACCTTGCCATAACCAACACCTTCTGTCAGAGAGATAATATGAAGCTTCTTCTTGATCTTAGCTAGTCTGTCACAGTAAAAAATGACTTGTTTCCACACTAAAAGTGAGTTCTCAAGTGACTGAGGAGTCCATTATGCAACCTACTGTCACTGTCACAGGTGGGACAGGCAATGGTGGGAGAAGTAGGTGGGTGGAATGTCTGGGTTACCAAGTGCTCCTTTAGCTGTCGATGCTTGGCCTCAGCTTGCTCTCAGTGATGTTCTAGTCATTTTGTCAGCAGGAAAATACTATTGGTGTTGGATTTCCCTACCTCTCTCTCTGCTGAGTACATTTCCCCCAGCAGTCTATGTCCTTTCTAACTCTGGTTTTGTAGTCACCAAGAGGGTCAACTTTTCGCCCATTTGGACTAAGAAGAAGAAGAGTATAGAAACAGGAGGGCAAAGAGTAGATGAATATGTGATTTGAGAGATGGCACAGCAAGGGAGTGCTTTAGATTCTTGTGATCTTGGGAGATGGGACCTGTACAAGCTGGACACATTCTACAGTGGCACAATAGTTAGCACTGCTACCTCACAGTGCCAGGGACCTGGGTTAAATTCCCAATTCAGGTCACTGTCTGTGCGGAGTCTACATGTCCTCCCGGTGCCTGCATGTATTTCCTCTGGGTGCTCTGCTTTCCTCCCACAGTCCGAAAGCTGGACTGGTTAGGTGCTAAATTCTCCCTCAGTGTACCTGAACAGGCGCCAGAGTGTGGCGACTAGGGGATTTTTGCAGTGACTTAATTGCAGTGTTAATGTAAGCCTATTTGTAACACTAATAAATAACTTTAAGTAGATCAATTTCCTTTTGGCCAATCTCCTAGTGCAATTTGGGAAGGTCTGAGTCAGCTGGATGGGGTGTAGGAGCGGGGAGGTAGTGCTGGGAGGGATGCCATGGTGCAGAAAGTGTTGGTGGGAACCTGGTTCATGGGGTAGGGTGTGCCAGGTGGGTCACTGGGGAAACATTTCGAGCACTTTGATCACTGTATCATAAGACTTAGGTTGGCTGTTGAGAATAATGGAGGCAAAGTGGTTAGCACTGCTGCTTCACAGCTTTAGGGACTTGGGTTCGATTCCCGCTTGGGTCACTGTCAGTATGGCGTTTGCACATTCTCCCTGTCAGATGGATTGCCCATGATAAATTGTCCATTGGTGTCAGCAGGTTTAGCAGGGTAAACAGACGGGGTTACAGGGATAGGGCCTGGGTGGGAGTGTTGTCAGTGCAGGCTCAATGGGCTTCTGCACTGTACGGATTCTAAGAAAAATTTTATATTGAAAGAGATATTAACTCTATAAAAGGGTAATGGAAAAGATTCTAAAATATCTTTTCCTCCACATATCAGTTGTCTGCCACTTCATATGTTTATTTTAAACTGTTTAAGTTTGGGTTTCTATTCACTCTGCCCATTAAATTTAGATTGTTTCCTTTATGCCTTTATTTTCTAACATATCCTATTGCAGACTTGGAAATGTTTCATCAGCAAGAGAATGATAGCTGGTTACATGCATTAGCACAAGTTCCTCGGGTACTATGAGGGATATAATGAAGTTACAGGTATGTAACTGTAACAAGGAACAATTTAAAGAAACTGACAATTGGGAATTTAATAGGCACATTCATTCTCCTGTATAGCACACAGAACTGGTGCATTCATTACGCACTGGAGGTATTGGTAAAGGCTGAAAATGCAATGTTCAGATTAGTCACAATAAATGGTTGTGGTGAAAGAATCACTTCACACTTGTCTTTAGTTCAAGCTGTTCTATTGCAACGCTCTACATCAGAGTTGCAGGCATACAAAGAGTTCAACCCCCCAAGTGTTGCAACTGTTTCTATTTATAACACAATGTTACAGGTTTTAATGGCAATTCTCTGAGGTGATTGCCGCAACTGGTAAGTAGTACATTGACATTCATGGCTCGCACCAGAAACAAATATTCTGTGGTTTACCTATGGCACTGTGTTGGTGTGGGAAGGCCTAACATTTGACCAAGGCTCCCTGCCTTGCAAAACTGTGTTGGGCTGTGTTGACAAAACCAAGGTGTGCTTCTATCCTATTCACCAGTTTTCAAAGGGTGTGTCAAAGGTAAGTGTGTTAGAAAAATACTTAACAGAAGCTGGATGTCAAGAGCAACTGGAATACTCCTCTCAGCTGCACAAAGACTGTCACTGGCCTCTGTCCAGATT
Source organism: Carcharhinus amblyrhynchos (assembly GCF_965287045.1). Taxonomy (NCBI): domain Eukaryota; kingdom Metazoa; phylum Chordata; class Chondrichthyes; order Carcharhiniformes; family Carcharhinidae; genus Carcharhinus; species Carcharhinus amblyrhynchos. The sequence goes on from NC_137334.1 coordinate 35,307,823, forward strand.
GCTTCCTCCCATCAGTGTTAATGTAAGCTTACTTGTGACACTAATAAATACATTTTATTTTAAGTTTAAATGGGCTGTAACAGTAGCGCAGTGTCCTTAAACTTGAAATCTTCTTTGCCAGTGAGCTGCTTGCAGATATCTGGTGGGTTCCTGCAGCTTGTCGCTGCCCTGGAACTAAGGTCTGAGACCCAATATCTGTGCTTTGGGCCTCTCTGTTCTGGCAAAGGGATCAATTCTGGCAGGTCAGCAGGAACAAGTCTCTAGGTCACTATCTCTCAAAATAAAAACCATTCACCTTCAATTTTATTGCTCTGTGCCAAGGCAAACAAGAAAGGATGTACATAACATCATACGGGAAATGCTGATTGGCCTCGATAATTCACAAATTAAAAGTTAATTTTGTTTTCAAGGTGAAATCCCAAGATCTTCCATAATTACTCTGGATTAAGAGTTGGATCATTGCTTGATTTTTAGGTCTCACTAAAGTTTATAAAATACTAGATTCATGTTAAAATGAATACTGCTGATTAGCTAGACTTAGTTACGTCTGACGTATGCATCTTTCCTAATGATAATCATAAGGAGTCTTTTCATCATTAAATAAAGCCATTTTTTCAGTCATTTTAACAGTACATTATTCTTTAATGTCAGTTAGGTATAAGTGTTACTACAGATTAGACACATACAGTTTCTTTTCCCACAGCCTTAATTCCTTCATTGTGAGAAATCCTCTCTGGGTAATTAGCTAGGTATGTTCATACCATACCCAGAAGACATACTTGAAATCTTTGCCATTGACCTCTAAAGCAGTTAGTCTCTTAAGAGAACATTACGATATAGTTGTATTTGTAAGACGTTATTCAGGAGATACCAGCCTAGAATCGCTTGTCCTCAGCAGTGCCACCAGAATTGTAGCAAAATACAGCTTAAACACATAGAAAGTGGAGGAGATTAATATTATGAGAAATTTCATGAGAAACTCACTTCCATACTGCTGATAAGACCAGGGAGAAACTGAAGTGAGAAGCTGAAGACTGGATACACCTTGGAGCTGGTGAAGGGTGGTGGGGAGAGGGCACAGTTTGGGAAGAGATTAATGATGCAACTTCCATAGTTAAGGACTATTTGCAGTTAAAAGGCTGAGAGACCTTTGAAAAAACACACTGAAAGGGCAAACACCAAACCTCTCTCAAGCTGATATGCAAGTTGCTGCTGACATACGTTAGAGAATGGAGTGCTTGGGGCAGGGAAGGAAACCATCACAACCAACAGCACAGACCATATGGAAAGATCTGTGCCTGTGGATAGAACCTCTATACTGTTAAGAACAACTTGTTTGTATCAAATAAAGTTTAATAACCTCATTAGGTCAGCATAAGTAAAATGGTTTTCAAATGAATAACAGGGCAGTTAAGTGAAGCACGTAATTGGATTACTAATCCCATTCTCAACTTATTCCTAAAAGGATTAGTAATTAAAACATAGTGTAACTACAAAGATCTGTACCATAGGGTGAACATTAAAATTAGAACGTGTACCAATAGGTGCAGCTGGTGTACAAAACTGTTGATGTATCTTCTTTTATTCATTCGTGGGACATGGGCATTGCTGGCTGGCCAGCATTTATTGCTGATTCCTAGTTGCCCTTGAGAAGGTGGTGGTGAGCCGTCATCTTGAATCTCTGCAGTCCATGTGCTGTGGGTTGACCCACAATGCCATTAGGGAGGGAATTCCAGGATTTTGACCCAGTGGCTGCGAAGGAACAGCGATATATTTTCAAGTCGGGACAGTGAGTGGCTTAGAGGGGAACTTTTAGGTGGTGGTATTCCCATGTATCTGCTGCCCTTGTCTTTCTAGATGGAAGTGGTCGTGGGTTGGGAAGGTGCTGTCTAGGATCTTTGGTGAATCACTGCAGTGCATCTTGTAGATAGTACATACTGCTGCTGCTGAGCGTCAGTGGTGGAGGGAGTGGATGTTTGTGGATGTGGTGCCAATCAAGCGGGCTGTTCTGTTCTAGATGGTGTCAAGCTTCTTGAGTGTTGTTGGAGCTACGACCATCCAGGCAAGTGGGGTGTATTTCATCACATTCCTGACTTTGCCATGTAGATGGCTTTGGGGAGTCAGGAGATGAGTTACTCACTGCAGTATTCCTAGCCTCTGGCCTGTTCTTGTAGCCATTATATTTACGTGATGAGGCCAGTTGAGTTGCTGGTGAACAGTTACCCCAAGGATGTTGACAGTGGGGGATTCTATGATGGTAACACCATTGATTGCGAAGGGACGGTGGTTAGAATGTCTCTTATTGGTGAATGGTCATTGCCAATGATCAATGGTATCGGAGGAGTCTTAAATGGTGTAGAAAACTGTGCAATCATTGGCAACAATCCCCATTTCTGACTTTATAACAGAGGGAATGTAATTGATGAAGCAGCTGAAGATAGTTGGGCCTAGAACACTACTCATTGATTCCAGTTTTGCTAGGGGTCCTTGATGCCACACTCGGTCAAATGTGGCCTTGATGTCAAGGTCTCACCCCACCTCTGGAATTCAGTTCTTTTGCCCATGTTTGAACCAAAGCTGTAATGAGATCAGGAGCTGAGTGATCCTGGTGAAACCCAAACTGGGTGTCACTGAGCAAGTTACTGCTGAGCAGGTGCTGTTTGATAGCACTGTTGATGACAAATCTCCCCATTGCAAATAGGAATAAGTATTTACTAAAATCAGACAACTTAAGAAACATAAAACATATGTTATCCATGAATTACAATGCTGTGCTGCAAATGTTTAAAGGGGATGACATCATCAAACTTATAGGGAACCCAGGAGTTGCTTTTTGGGAATAAGGATTTCTTCATATCAACAGTTGGGATCCCTGAGAAAATGAAGATCCAAAATGACATTTTATTATTATAGGCATTAATAGCTCAAGCCCTGGGCTCTGTCACTCAAATTTGATTCAAACTGTGCAAATCAAATTGCTGGAAGAGTACCAAAAAAATTGAACCATCCAACAAAAATATTTCCAAACTCATAAAGAGGCTGTTTTGATTGGAATGAAGTAAACTTGTTGAAGTTTGTGTACTATTCAAAAAGGTGATCTTAGCCATCTCAGTCTGTTCAATCCCATCGACATGAACTCAGTTTGATACTACTTTCCACTGAGGTACAAATTTCAATTAAACCAAATTAAAATAACAGCTGCAAACACAACAAGAGAATCAGCTAATTGAAATTAGGGGGAATTGGCCATGATTAATTGTTTAATTGAGTTAGGGGGATTAGAAGGGTAAATGGTTATGGGCCTGGGTGGAATTATCATTGTTGATGCAGGCTCAATGGGCCAAATACCCTCCTTTTGCACTGTATGATTCTGTGATTCTAACTTTGTAAATCTAACTGTTGCAAACTTAAAGAAGTACTTACTCTAAAAAAAATCAAACAACATTTTTCCTAAACTAAAATCTGATGAATTGGCCAGTTTCACATTCTCAGCAAGCTTCCACGTTTGGAAAGAACACAAGGTTCTCACTTGCATGAAAATTCTCCAACTCATTCTCCCCTCAAGCAGTAGGGAGTATGGAATGGGTAAATAGCTTAAAGTCTACAGATAAAAGCAACAAAAGAGTAAATTTTCCACTCTGTTACACTCCTGAGAAAAACACAACTAGGAATTAATGGAGCAGAAATATCAGTGCTGCCCTTTCTGCTCTCATAGGGCAGTATTTATTAGTGTCTGCAAGATTCAGAAACCTGATGGCTGGGAGTGAAAATTGTGTTCTCAGGTTGAGCTTGTGAGCAGGTCAGCAGTGGAGAGGTCATCATGCTGCCAGGTGGCAAGAACCTGTTTACCATTCATTTGTATACAATGAATACTTATTAAATGGGAATGTCATCAAATTAAGCCCTACCTTGAAGATTAAATCAGTAACACATGGGAAACTCTTGCTTCCTGTTACCCAATCACTTAAAAAAGGCATGTAGCATATAATGTTGTTTAAGCTTTGAGACTGGAGTGATGTTTGGCCTTTGTCTAACTCAGCAGTACAGGGGAGGCTACCTGGGGAAGATAATGGAAAGGACCAGGTGGTTGTGGGGACTGTACAGGTCCTCATGTGGTGCAGCAATTGTGTTGGCAAGAGGTTGGAGCTTGTGCTCAGGTCCTCAAGCAGCAGCACAGCTCGGCTATGGCATTTTTCAGAGTGGGAAAGGGAGTCAGACTCCATCCTTTAGGGCAGGGTTTATTGTGGCAATGGTCTTGTCCTGTGTATTGAAGGAAGACTGCTACACTCAACAGGCAGGTTAACAGTCAGGAAAGAGACTTGTTGGAATTTCACCAGCCTGCCGTGGGAATCAGAGTGGGCAAGGAAAGGAGTAGCGGGAAGTCTGTTGACTGCAATCAAGATTTTATGATTTTTGGGACAAGCAAGGCTGTAAAATCCCATCCATTGAGTTTGAAGCAGGGCAGACCCATTTCCAGGGGGAGCAGGTCAGTGGTCTGTCAGGGAGAGTTAAGGAAGGAAAGTGAAACCAGATGAAGGATGATGGCTGGATGCTCCAGGATGATTGGGAAAGAGGTCAATGGACTCTAGCTACAGCAGTGTTAGTGTCTACAACATGATAGCTCCCTTGCTGGGAGGTGGCCACTGTGGGATAAAAGGGGTTCTGGTTATCACCCACAAGAAGGTCATCAATTCCTAATGGCCAACTGCAGCTACTCTTGAAATGAAGGTCATTTCAACAGAGATGTTCACATTTTTGCTTGTTTTCAAGTTGCACTTTATGGATTCGCAATGGGTCTCATACACCCAGTCTTTTTGTCATAACAGTAGTTTAAGTTTCTTTTTCACAAGGATATGCCTTGTCCAAATCAGAATCCATGTAACTATGGCTGTGAGCAATGAGGAGCAACCTAACAAAGTTTTCTTGTACCAAAGAGCAAATTTATTAACCACTAAACACACACACACACACACACACACACACACACACACACACACACACACACACACACACACACACACACACACCAGAAATAAGAAAAGTTAGAATCTGTTTTTTTTTTAAAAAGTGAAAGAACTTGCAGTTAACTGCTCTTTGATTTTAAATATTGTGACCAAGTTTGGTTAGCTGGTTTCTTAGATGCAATTAGATATAGCAGATGATGCAATTATTACAAAATCTGTGTTTGCTGGTAAATTTCCAGTTAAGTTGGCTTCTGAGTTTGGGTGATTTATTCCAAAAGACAGAAAGGGAGCAAGAACAGCATGTTCCTCTGCTGAAGACTTTCTTGACACCAACTGTGTCACTTGCAATCTTCCTCTAGTGGCTGTGCAAACTTGCCTTGATATACTTCACCTTTTATGTTTCCATGAGGTTTTAGGTGGATCTGTTCGTGGCAGTCATTGTTTCAATATCCAATACTTTGAATTTTTAATATCTCTTCCTTAGATAGTTACAAGTTTTGATGGGTGCCTGGATTATAAGAGCTGTTTCTCTATTTACATTGCCTGAGGGTGATTTTTTTTTTATTTCATACATTCCAAACCATGGAAAGTGGCCTTGAATGTTTAAACAGTTTGTTCTATCACAGTTCAACTTACAGCATTCCCAGTCAGTCAAAAGTTGAAAAATCATATTTTCAAATAATAAAGGGCCAGAAATGCTGAGCGTTGCCATGTCCCATTGTCTTGAGAAGACAAACTGCACTACGCATAATGACACCCAACAAGGGCTGACCTCTAACTCACTGCTACGTTGTTGCTACAGTGAGGTGTCTCCTTCACTCAGCAATAACTGTCAAATATGAAGCATGAAATCTCAATATATCATCCAACTGAGGACATCCCAACAAATGCAATGCAATAAGCAAGTGGACAAAATATGTTGTAATATTTATATACAATGAGTCTATCTTAATATTGCTGCAGTACCCATGCCACCATTTTGCGCTCAATACTTAACTTTTTTTTACAACCACTACACCTCGTTGTAGCCCCAACATTAGCAGCTAAGAGTGCTCTCCTTCCTCATGAGTATATGTAGGACCACACGCACTTTAAAATTTGCATTGTGATTGTGTGCTTTGTGTCTCCCACCACTTAAACAGAAGCGGTGGCCCCTTCCTGTCCTGCTGTCGAGAGCTGCAGTCTTCTTACTAAATTCCACTCGTAACGTTTATGGACCACAATTCCACATTTGGATATGTGTCAGGTTCAGAAAGCTCCCTTTTCCCAGAAAAATAGGGAAAAGTTCACAGCTTCATTACAATTTGACGATATATCGATATGTTGGTGTTTTGACATCAACCCTTTCTCAGTGTCTTGCGCAGGGCAGTACAATTCTTCTTAAGAGAAGGTTCGGAATTCCAGGGATGAAGGGTTTACCTTGTGGAGGAAGGATGGACAGGTTGGGCCTGCATCCATTGTGGTTTAGAAGAATGAGAGGTGATCTTATTGAAACATACGATCCTGAGGGGACTTGACATGGTGCATGCCTAGAGAATGTTTCCCTGTGTGGGAGAGACTAGGACTAGGGGCGACAGTTTAAAACTATGATAGAGACAAGATTTTTTTCTCCCAGTGAGTTGTTAGGATTTGAACTGTCTTCCCCAGGGAGCAGTGGGGACAGGATCATTGAATATTTTTAACGCTGAGTTTGATAGATCCTTGGTTAAAAATGGAGTCATTGGTTCTAGGGGGTAAACGGTAAAGCGGAGATGAGACCACAACCAGCCTTAATTCAGACAGGGCATGCTTGTGTGGTCAAATGGTTTTGTTCTGCTTCTAACTGGTATGTTTGCATATTCACAAACTGTGCCATTGAAAATGAAATTATTTAACGGAATAAGACTGCAAATTTTGTGCATTCTTTTCAATACTTCATTTACTCCTATTATTCTTATTTCCAATTTGTTTTGCCCAACTTAAGGGCTAGGGTTTCTGCCACAGGTTTGAAGCCACTCATTTTTTGTTCTTATCTAGAAATTGGGTCTGTGGGTATCCCAAAGGAAATTATTTAAATTATTTAGAGTAGATGGAGAAATAGATGGATGCAAAACATGCCAGATTGCACCACTGGAACACTGCATTCTTCAAATTACATAGCGAGAGAAAGGTTGAAGTTGACTTCAGAACTGAGTGCATGGGCTGAGAAGGCTGTGCCTTCATTGTGCCACTTTTTCTTTTTTCATTCATGGGATATGGGCATCATGCGAAAAGTTGGCATCTATTTCCTATCTCTAAGTGCCTTTGCAAAGGTGGCGGTGAATCTCCCTCTTGAATCACCCAGTCCCTGCAGCGTAGATACACACACAATGCTGTTAGATGAGAGATTCCAAGACTTTGACCTAGTAACAGTGAAGGATGTCAATCCATTTCCAGGTTAAAGTGGTGTGTGACCTGGAAGAGATCATTCAGATGATGGCTTTCCCTGTTGTCTGTTTGCCTTGCCCTTCTAGCTGGCTGAGACTGCAGGTTTGCAAGTACCAGAATGTCTTTGTAAGTGGCTCAGCCTCAGGCTCAAGGTGAAGCCCAAATCCATTCTCCTCATCCACAATGGCCGACACAATCCTTGATAAATCTAATATGTGCTAATTGTAAAAAGCCCCTGCAAAAGGGACAAACTGCGCTTCAGAGAAACTGGGCACCTCAGCTTTTCTGCTCTTTCACAAGCCTCACGACCTATTCCCAGAAGCCATCATCGACCAAGATATGTACATTCTGCAACAAGGATCCTTGGCAGATTGCTGTTGTACATAGTTTAGTTTTAGTTTATTTTATTTATTAGTGCCACAAGTGGGCTTACATTAACACTGCAATAAAGTTACGGTGAAAAATCCCCTAGTCGCCACACTCCAGCACATGTTTGCTTACATTGAGGAAGAATTTTGCATGGTCAATGCATCTAACCAGCGCATCTTTGAGACTGGGGGGGGAATCCAGAGTACCCAGAGGAAACCCATGCATACATGAGGAGAACGTGCAGACTCCACACAGACAGTGACCAAAGCTGGAAATCAAAGCCAGGTCCCTGGCGTGGTGAGGCAGCAGTGCTAACCACTGCTACCGTGCTGCCTCATTGTTACACATCACTGACTCATTGCACAAGTGGTGATGGAGGAATCAAATGTTTAAGGTAATGAATGGGTGTCAAACAAGTGAGTTACATTGTGCTGATATCAAACTTATTGGGTGTTGTTGGAACTGCATTCATCCAGGCGAATAGAGGATATTCCATCAAACTCCTGACTTATTCTTTAGAGATGGTGAACGGACTTTGAGGAATCAAGAGGTGAGTTTGTGGGCAAAGAATTTCTAGCCTTCAATCTGCTTTTGTAGCCATATTTATACAGCTAATCTCATTTCGTTCCTGGTCAATGACAACACTAGGTCATTGATGTTGGGGTTTTCAGTGATAGTAATCGAGAGGTGATGTCTAGATTCTTTTGATAGATCTTGTCATTGCCTGGCACTTGAATGGCATGAATGTTACTCACTACTCTTCAGCCTATGTCTGGATATTCTCTAGGTCTTATTCATGTGGACGTGAGCTGTTTTGTTTTCTGAAGAGTTGCAAATTGAAACGAACAATGTGCAATTATCAACAATCATACCCCACCCCCTGCCCCAGCCCTGACCTATGCTACAAAGTGTAACTGAATACCAGGGCTGCCACAGCACATCAGTCACAAATACCTGCATTCGGATACTTGACGAGCGCCACAGGGAACATCAGCAACATCCATGTTGCACAGATATATAAAACAGATGATGGATGCATTTGTTTGTCTTAGCTGGGGACTACATAACTTTTCCAAAGGTCAACCAGCCAATTTCATAATAGCAAGCAGTGCCTCAAAGTCCAGAGTCCTGAATTACACCCAGATGCATGTTATAATTCTGTATTCATGAACTGTGCAGTTGACCTTTTGCTATCTTCACAGGATAATGCAATTGACGCCTGCTTCCCAGACAGTAGGCCTTAATATTGAATCAATTCCATGATCTCAGTAACTGACCCTGGAAAAATTAGTGTCTAATAAGACACAAAGGCATATCACTGCAGTGGTATGCAGTTCTGATGTATGAAAACTTTAAGCAGACCTCTTACATCCATTACATGTTTTTAATAATGTGGATGTAATTGTTAAATCATCATTCTACCGGTAAAATAAGGCAAAGATTCAAAGCTATAGACAAATCTTAGAAAAAATAATTTTACATAATAGTTCATTCAAAATCTCCCATGTTATTGTTGCCCACTGTACAGTACAGGGATGGCACTATGGCACAGTGGTAAGCACTGCTGCCTCATAGTGCCAGGGGCCTGGGTTCAATGCCGATTTCCAGTGACAGTGTGGAGTTTGCACATTTTTCCCGTGTCTACAGGGGTTTACTCCAGGTGCTCCGATTTCCTCCCACACTCCAAAGATGTGTGGGCTAGGTGGATTGGCCATGATAAATTGCCCTTTAGTGTCAGGGGGATTAGTAGGATAAATACATGTGGTTGTGAGGATAGGGTCTGGGTGGGACTGTGTTCGGTACAGGCTCGATAGGCCGAATGGCCTCATTTGGCACTGTAGGGATTCTATGATTCTCTGATTCTACATAGCTTAGCCAATTCACACTGAAACTCCAGTGGATAGAAAGACAGTGGATAGTATCAATGGCATATTGTAGAGGGATGATGAAGGTTGAAGCTGCACTTTGCAAAGTATTTCTGCTGGTTGCTGGAGCCATGATCCAGGATTATTCTGGCAAGGGGCCGTCTGCCCAATTATTCCATCTATACAATGCAGTAACTAATTATCTTTATCTTTTTCTTTAAGTGATCTTCCAAAAAAACAATCCTGCCACTTACATTATCGGGAAATTTGGTGATAATCTGTGCCAACTCTGTGTATCTCTGGCATAGATTTTCTAAGAATTTATGGCATGAGTAAAATTTCATGGTGCCCTCAGCATTGTTCAAAACATGAACCTCATCAAAATGGTAAAAATTTAATTTTCGCAGCTTCACTGCTCTTAACCCCACCATCCCATGTTCACCGACATTATCCCACTGAAACTGAGAACAGCGTCAGTTCAATCCTATACGAAATAGAGTGGAAATCTGAAGCTGCTATCAATTAGTGTGCACTATCCATGTAGAGAGCTGTAAAGGTTCCCACACAATGGAATCTCCCTTGAAAATCAAAAATTAGTCAAAACTTCCACTTGTACATTCTTGAACAAAATTGCACCTTGTTGAAAGAGATGAGAAGTCACACAACGCCATGGTTTATTTGAAATCACAAGCTTTTGGAGTGCTGCTCCTTTGTCATGTGGAGTCTCTTCACCTCTTTTCCTGACAAAAGAACAGCACTCCAAAAGCTAGTGATTTCAAATAAGCCTGTTAAATGATAACCTGCTGTCATGTGACCTCTCATCTTGTTCACCCCAATCCAACACTGGCACCTCCATGCCTTGTTGAATGAAGTGCAACTGAGCTTTTATTGACATAACAACTTCATAATCACTAATCATCACCATCTTTGACCATGAAAAGCTCATTTTATATTTATAGAGTGTCAAATTTTCATACAATTAAAAAATCCCTCACATTTTTAAATCAATATGTTTCTTTTTCTCTATTCTTATAAAGCCGTTTTTATATTTTAGCTTCTGTCTTAACACAGTCATTCACTCATTTTGCTCTCTGAAGATTTAAATTAGATGTGAAGGGTTTTAAGTGCTTTTAGCTTCTGGTTTGTTGTATGAACACTTTAATTTGGTATTCACTTGTCTGTCTGCTCCTGATAGCACAGCATGGACTTGGTGCCAGATTTCAACCCACATCAGGAAAGGGGATCTTCCCACCACAGGGATTGCTGGACCTTTGTGGGGAGCTTTCTCTGAGGTCAGCAGTAAGTGCCCTTGCTTCGCCACTGAACACAACATTCAGGCTAATGTTGCCTTGATAGCTCTGTGGCTTAGACTGAACTGCAGTGCACTGGTGACCTGGCAGTATGATTTATTGCTCTGAGAACGCTTTCCCTTAAACCTCAATGTCTTTGGACTGAGCTTAGCTGATTTATTTATCTATTAAAAAAAAATTGGCTTTTAACATGTTAACTGAATGTTTCCTAGTACATGGAATTGATTTTTTGATAGCCATTTAATGCTTCTAATCATTCACAGATCTTTGGTTCCTTAACAGTGTCAATTGCTGACTTAAAATATTGATTTGTTCAGAGACGGGAAATGAATTAGATGACCAGCGTGTGTTTCAAATTTAAAGACAGTGATATCTATGAAAGTAATTTTAATTGCTCCCTATAGACGTTGCATTGTTTTTTTTTTAGTATATCCTCTTTAGAAAACACAACATGCACATTTTGAAATTCATTTGACTAATGACTTCTAACAATTACAATTTAGAAGTCTTCACTTGTCCCAGATACCTGCAGCCATATGTTATACCTGGCAATTATGCTTTAACGAAGACAAAACCCGACTAACAAATTTGCACTTTCTTCAGAAAATAGGGCTGCAGTTATTATCCAACGCCAGTAAAAGAACTTGACTGAACTCAAATGTAATTACCTTAAATGTCATCTCTTTATATTACCAGTGTTAATAATCCCTGTGCTTTGCTTTGCTGGATAGTATGTCACAATAAGAGTCTGTATCGATATGCGGGGTCTTCTTGGAGATGTTCTGCACTTGGAGCCGGCAGTTTGTGGTGTCAATGGTAATCATGAAATCTTCTTGGAGATCCACATCATGGATAGCATGTTATGCAGATCCCTTCAGTGCATTTTTAACACACTGTTTCAGTGACACTTCAGTGCAAGATGATTAGCTGTTGTGTTCTATGAGAAACTCGTGGGATTAACACTCCAAAATGTCCCAGATACAGGCTTCCACTAGGAAGGAATTGATCTGGTCTTGTCTGCTCTATAGCATACATTGACTCACTGGAAGGGAATGATGGGAGGGTTCCAATATGCTGTAATCTTGAGAAATAATGGTATCAACCATGTTAAATACAGGCAAAACAGCTGCTGGTGGACAATGTCTCACAGTGGCACAGTGCCAGGGACTCAGTTTCGATTCCTGATTTGCATCACTGTCTGTGTGAATCTGCACTTTCACCTGGTACTTGTGGGGGGGTTTCTCCGGTTTCCTCCCACAGTCTGAAAGACATGCTGGTTAGGTGCATTAGCCATGATACATTCTCCTTCAGTATACCCGAACAGGCGCCAGAGTGTGGCAACCGGGGGATTTTCATAGTAACTTCATTGCAATGGGGGTGTCCCCACTGCCACTCTGCAGTCAGAATCAGTGGGGGAAGGCGAGAGGCCAATGATTGGGGTAGGCTGGGGAGTATCAGCCTGCTGGGGGGGGTTCAGGACTGCGTTGGGGTGGGGGGACGGGATTGCAGGGGTGGGGAATTGGGGGATTGGAGATCAGGGCGGGCCAGGAGTGGGTGGGGGGGGGATTTGTAGCTGACGTGGGAATGGTCAGGGGGCTAGTTATCAGGTTGTGCGGGGGCGGGGGTTGGAGGTTGGAGGGTCAGCAATGTAAGGTCGCAGAATTGACCACAATCAGGAGGCTGGCAGTGCGAGGTTACTGTACAAGCGCCGATCTCAGAAGTGGCCCCGCTCAGCGTTATGCTGCCGACCTCTCGATTTTTAATGATATTCACACTCGTGCACTCTGCATTGCACAGAGTGTGGGAGATTCTTCTTTGAACACCCACTGAGAAAAACCAACATTATTTACTTCGGTTTTCACACAAATTCAACACTTGGAATTTTTTGGGGAGAATTCCAGCCAGCGTATCATTTTGATTTCTTCATTGTTGCTATAGCTTTGTGCTAATGTCCTGTATTCCCTGTATATTTACACACAAGTCCCTCTAAACATCAACATCTGCAGATTTCTCATCTTTTAAAACATTCTGGCTGGAATTTTCCGGCCGTTCATGCTGACGAGATTCTCCAGTCCCGTCAGTAGTGCCGGTGGGTTCCCCATCGGCATGTGCTGGTGCCAATGGGAATTCCCATTGAAAGGAGCGGGACCAGAGAATCCTGCCACTAGTAAACAACATGCCAGCTGCTGCCGGCAGGAACCATGTGACTGGGAGGCTGGAGAATCGCACCCTTTGGTTGTGAGAATAGAAACCAAAGAGAATACTCACACTTCCCCACATTATGCTCCATCTGCCAACTTGTTGCCCACTCACCTAACTTGTCTATATCTCTTTGCAGCCTTGTTGAATCTTTCTTGCCACTGACACTCCCACCTAGCTTTCCATCATCTTCGATATGCCAGTTCTCTCACTGGAGCCAGCACTTTGAATAAACATCAGAACATTTTTCCCCTTATCTGGTATATTAAGTTTTTATGTGGTACTTCATTGAATACTCTTTGGAAACCTAAGTGTACTACATCTATTGATTTTGCTTTATCTATCCTCTAGTTACTTCTGCAAGCTACTTTCTCAAAATTTCTTCATAAATTTGTCAAGCACAATTTCCTTTTTGTAAAACAATGTCAAATTTGAACAATGGTTTTTGTTACAACCTCCTTAATAATAGATTCCAGCATTTTTCTGACAAAGAATGTCAGGCTAACTGGCCTGTAGTTTGCTCTTTTCTCTCAGTCCCCATTCTTGAATAGCGGTGCTATATTTGCTAGTTTCCAAAATTAGGTACTTAGGAAATTTTAGAAAATCATAAACAGTACCTAACCTCAACATTAAGGCAGCAATTGACTGAGCCTTTGGAATGGTTTGGGGACTAAATGGGGAAAAAAAAATTGCTGGTCAGACTTTAAAAGTATCATTGCTGTCATCAGATCGTACAAATGGACATCACGAGATATTTAAAGTTTATTTATTAGTATCACAAGTGGGCTTACTATTTTCACTGCAATGAAGTTACTGTGAAAATCCCCTAATCTCCACACTACGGCATCTGTTTGGCTACGCTGAGGGAGAATTTATCATGGCCAATCCACCTAACCAGCGTGTCTTTCAGATTGTAGGAAGGACTGCCTGGAGGAAACCCATGCAAACACAGAGATAATGTGCAGACTCCACACAGATAGTGACCAAAGCCAGGAATCAAAACCAGGTCCCTGGCGCTGTGAGTCAGCAGTGCTAATTACTGTGCCATTCAGTACCACTGTGCAAGTGGACAAGAATATGACCGATGAAAAATAATATGGCCTTCGATACAATTGAATGAATCCAGCTTCAAGTCAGTTAGCCCCAGAGCTAGCAAAGGACCAGATCTCCAACACCAAAATAAGGATAAATACAAGAACTAAAATAAAAATTAGCAGGCACGATGTATCATAAAACAAGAGACAATTAGCATTTTGTTTGAACCTTTTACATTCTCAGCACATCCCAATGTGCTTCAGGCAATGAATGAATAATAAATTACTAATGAATGGCTGAATTTTTCCAGCTCATCACTGGGATGGCTGATAAAATGGCAAGGGAAGCTCAGCCTCTGCTCGCTGTCATGCTATATCGCTAGTAACAGCATGTTGAGTCACTTAATTGACTAATTAAGGGCCTCATCCCTCCCCAGTGAGCACTTTTTCAACATTAGGTGGGCCAAACACTGCCTGCTGAACTCTTATGGCCTCCGTACAGATATCTGGGAGGCCCTCCTTATGGGTTCTCCATGGTCCACAGAGGGATCAATCAGCGGCAAGAGCCACCCACACTGACCTCGCTATTGGATGCATCATAGCCCTGACTAACCCCCAACTGCTGGGTGTTGCCAATTGGCACCAAACACACTCATCAGTCTTTGAGAGATCCTCAAGAGAGATATGCCCTTACCCTCAAGCTGCAGGCTTAGCACAGTTGCTGAGCCACTGGGCAGCTCAGGGTGGAGCTGTCTGATAAAAGGCCATTCCAGGATCTTGCTGCCTGCATGCACAAGGTTACTCCTGCTTTCCGAGTTGGTGATGCCAAGAGTTGCAGCCTCAATTACAGTTGTCTTTTAGGCTGATATACCAGCCAATCACAATGAGAAAATAACTAGACAATTTACTTCAAGTCATGGAAGTGGGGAGAGTGATGCTGCCCAAGGTATTTTCCTGCTCTCCTTTGAAAAGTGCAATAAAACCAAAGACGTGCGGGTTAGGTGGATTGGCCATGCTAAATTGCCCTTAGCGTCTGGGGATTAAGAGTGTAAATATATGGAATTACAGGGAATAGGGACTGGGTGGGATTATTGTCGGTGCAGACTCAATGGGCTGAATGGCCTCCTTCTGCACTGTAGGGATTCTATGAAACAGTTTTTCATGAACAGGCAGTTAGGGTCTCAGTTTCATATTTCATTTGAAAGATGACGCTTTCAATATTGCAGCACCGCACTGAAATGTCAGCATGGATTACCGGCTCACTCCTTCAGTCAGCTGGAGGTACAGTGTCTTATCTTACAATTCGGCACTTTGCAGCCTTCACGGTCAACATTGAGTTCAACAACTTCAGACTGCCCCTGTTTTTTGATTCTCCCTGCAGATTGTGATCTTACTCTCATTTTCTCTTTTTATTCCTGAACCGTTCATATTTATTTCATTCATAGCCCCTCTCAATGTACTTCTCCTTTCTTTGTCCCATTAGCACTCCATTGGGCCCTGCATCACCAAACCTTTTGCCATTGGCTGTGCTTGCTGCCATGGCAACCCACGCAGTTGCCGTGCCAAAGGTAGCTGCTGGCATCAAAGAACACAGTTTGAAACGCCTGCAGATCTCTGCCCCACTCGCAACATTTCAGTACCTTTATTCACCATCCTACTCATTGCCTTGCTTGGCTCCTCGCTCTCCACTCTGCTCAGCTCCACTTGCTGCCCATCTTGTCACGGACCCCATTTCTCAAACTCTGAGTCATTGCTGCCTCACTCCCCAAGCAAAGCAACCTACAGGACGGCAAAAAAAGTGGCAGGTGAGGCAGCGAGAGCGAGGCGATTAGCTGGACAGCATGGAAGAGTGACTGGGAGAGTGAGGGGGTGGCAGGCAAGCTGGGTAGCAAAAGGTTGGCAAGTGGAGAAGAGAAGGAGCAGCAGGCGAGTGGAGCAGTGAGGGGAAAGAAGTGAGGGGCTGGCGGGTGAGTGACAAATTGAGTAGCCAGGAGAACAAGTGAAGTGGCAAATGGGACAGTGAGAGGATGTACCAAGGAGTGCAGCAGACGGATGGTGTTGGGAGGCAGAAACAAGAGGTGCACAACATCACTGTCAATAGCAGAGACCTCCTGTTCCAGCAAGCTGCCAGGAGGTACAGTGCTTGTCATTTAATCTTTCCTTGCTTCCAGACTATCAGAGTTTCCCCTTTCCTCCACCTTCCCCCTTTCACTTGCTTAAATCCTGTCACTTACTTTTTCCAGTTCTAGGGAAAAGTCACCAAACTGATACTTTGAGCAGAACTCAATTCTTTCCCTCCTCGCCCCCACAGTTTTCCCCTGTCAATCACAGAGATGGTTGGAAAGTGCGGTGGGAGTGGGGCATATAATTGGAATATAGTTACAGGATGGGAAGTCCATTTCCTTCCTGACTCTCCCCTTCCCTCCCCCAATTAAATCAGGCATGGGAAGGTCAAAGAGAGCCTTCCCAAAGAGGCCAATCGAGGTCCTTGTGTAACCACTTACGGGCCATTAAAAGTCTTCATTCCACAACCACTTCTTGTCAATGGTGGCAAAAGGGTCATATGGCACACGGGAAGGCTGTCAGGCTGTCCCCCTATGGGGTGTCACCCCGTCACTGAAAGACCGAGGCCTGTACTCCACAACTGACTTCAAATCCAAGCCCCTACTTTGTTGAGGTGGGCCTGATTGGCCCCGGCTGAAAGGTTGGATTGAGGCTTGACCACAAAACTTTCCCATTCAGAGATATGAAAGCAAGCAGGCAATCATTATTAGTCATAAGAATAAAGACTAGAAAGGGCCCAATATGGGAATCAGAGTTTCTTCAAATATATGTTGAAAACTGAGTGAAAATGTTAGGCCAAGATACTACTGCATTTCAACCAAGTATCATGAGATAATTGTAAAAAAAATGAAATCAAGGTATCTCCTATTGAAAATATGTTAGTGTTGTGTTCAGTTATATGCAACTTCCCTGAAGAGGGATGTCTTGTTTTTTTTATTCATGGGATGTTGTCATCCCATGTAGGCAAGCACTTATTGCCTGTCCCTAGTCACCCTTGAGGAGGTGGTGGTGAGCTGCC
Source organism: Carcharhinus amblyrhynchos (assembly GCF_965287045.1). Taxonomy (NCBI): domain Eukaryota; kingdom Metazoa; phylum Chordata; class Chondrichthyes; order Carcharhiniformes; family Carcharhinidae; genus Carcharhinus; species Carcharhinus amblyrhynchos. The sequence goes on from NC_137334.1 coordinate 35,325,052, forward strand.
CTCTTTGACCATTGAAATCCATGCATTGCAGGTACACTCACAGTGCTCTGCATGGGTTGGGTGGAGATCCAAGACTTTGACCAGAAACAGTGGAGGAACGGTGATATATTTCCAACTCAGGATGATGTGTGGCTCGAGGGGAACTTGCAAGTGGTGGTGTCAAAAGCTACAGAAGAGATTTACTGAGAGGACACAAAGCTTGAGAAGTCCTGGTTATGAGAGGAAATGGAGGATCCTTTGATTACAGCCCAGAAGACGATGATGAGATCTGATGGAGATATTCAAAATTATGCAGTACTGATCAATTAAATTTGAAAAATAGCTATTGGGGTTGGTTTGTGAAGAACTAAAGACCACAAGATATTCATCAAAAGACTAAAGCAAATGTTTAGAAGTTTTATTTTTCACCAGAATAAGTGATGAAAGTAGAATTAATAACAATGATTACATGGGAAGTGGGTAGATATTTAATGTAAATTTAATATTTAAGGATATAAGGAAGGGACAGGATAGAGACAGGATGAAACTCCTCTTTACAATGCCAGATGTAATCGGTTTAGTTGTTGTTGGTTGCTGCTACTCTAACTCATTTCCTATGGATGGATGAAGGTTGTGCTCATTTCCTTGTCATTCCTTTCAGTTTTTCTGTTGCTGTGTGGGTCATCTAGATGTCCTCTGCAGCTGAGGGAGAGCATTCCCATGACAGGAATGAGGCTTAGTGATATCTCCATCTTTGTGCTTCACTGTCAGCAACGGATGGCTGCTTTCCGATTACAGCATTCCTTGTGGCTTTGATGTACTGGCTGGAAGCCAGCATGCCAGTGGTTGCAGTGTTGACCACTACTGGTGCTGGAAGATGATGCTCAGTGGAATACTTGTCTCACTCTTTTACATCTTCTACTGCAGGCATCGTGGTTACCTCCTGGGTGGTTGGTTGATTTTGGCCATTGAAGATGTTCTGAAAGCTGTAACAAGGATGGACAAACTTTCTCCGTAAAGAGAGCTGAAGTACCAATCTGGATATTCACTTTGGTTTGAGCACTCAGGAACTTGCAGTTGTGCGTGATTAATATCGCCTGCCATTTTGAGGCGGCTAAGGCTTCTCTACTCAAGAGAGGAAGGCTGGTTATAGTTGACATACATTAGTTCAGTCATACCACTAAATAGAAGTTGGATTCCTCTGGGCCGGTAATGTGCATCAGTTGTTTGATGCCAGAGATCGTTCAGCCATGGTTCTTTATCTAACAAGACTGATACTCTTGACTCCTGTATGGTATTTAAAATGTGTTAGATGGTCATTGAAAGAAATGTCCACATTCTGCACTTTGGGATATCAAATGTTAAGAACATAAGAACATAAGAAATAGGAGCAGGAGTAGGCCATCCAGCCCTTCAAGCCTGCCCCGCCATTCAATAAGATCATGGCTGATCTGTCGTGGCTCAGTTCCACATTCCCACCCTCTCCCCATAACCCTTAATCCCCTCTCTTATCAAAAACCCATCAACCCGCGTCTTAAAAATATTTAGCGAGGTAGCCTCCACCACTTCAACGGGCAGAGAATTCCAGAGATTCACTACCCTTTGAGTGAAGAAGTTCCTCCTCAACTCCGTTCTAAACCGCCCCCCCTTTATCTTGAGGCTGTGCCCCCTAGTCCTACTATCCTTTCTGAGCGGGAAGAGTCTCTCCACCTCTATCCTATCCATCCCATTCATCATCTTGTACGTCTCAATGAGATCTCCCCTCATTCTTCTAAACTCTAACGAGTACAAGCCTAGTTTATTCAGCCTCTCCTCATAGCTCAACCCCCTCAACTCCGGTTAAGGATAAGTGTACAGGTAATGGCAGGACCCTGAACAGAATTGATGTACAGAAGTATCTTGGAGTTCAAGTCCATAGCTCCCTGAAAGTGGCCACACAAGTAGATATGATAACAAAGAAGGTGTATGGCACTCTTGCTTTTATTGGTCAGGGCACTGAGTACAAAAGTCAGGATGTCACATTGTAGCTTTACAAAACTTTGGTTAGGTTGCATTCAGAGTTTTACATTCCACTCTGGCCATCACATTACGGGAAGAATGTGGAGGCTTTGGAGAGGGTGCAGGATGCTGCCTGGATTAGAGGGTATGAGATTCATGGAGAAGCTGGATAAACATGAGTTGTTTTCTCTGGAGCATTGGAGGCTGAAGGGAGACCTGATAGAAGTCTATAAAATTATGAGAGGTACAGATTGGGTTGACGGTCAGAATCTTTTTTCCAGAGTTGAAATGTCTAATACTGGGGGGCGTGCATTTAAGGTGAAATGGGGAAAGTTCAAAGGATATGTGAGGGGCAAGTATTTTAAACAGCAAGTGGTAGGTGTCTGGAACGTGCTGCCAGAGGTGATAGTGAAGGCAGATACAATAGGGGCATCTGAGGGGCTTTTAGGTAAGCACATGAATATGCAAAGAATAGAAGGATCTGGACTAAGGGCAGGCAGAAGGGATTCACTTAATTTGGCATAATGTTTGACACAACATCATGGGCCAAAGGCCCTGATCCTGTGCTGTTCTATGTTCTGTGCTCTGTGTCCAACACAAAAATATAAGGTTTTTGATTCCACCCTAGAAGCAAGGCTATGAATCTTCTTTGTTTTGCAGTATTGAACTAAAGTTGAAGTTTGTTTATTAGTCGCAAATAGGCTTACATTACCACTACATTGAAGTGGCCACACTCGGGTGCCAGTTCAGGTACACTGAGGGAAAATTTAGGTGCCAATGCATCTAACTAGCACATTCTTTGGATAGTGGAGAAAACTGGAGCACCTGGAGGAAACCCACGCAGACACGGGGAGAATGTGCAAACTCCACACTGACAGTGTATGGTTCTGGTCACCCAAAAAAAGAAAGGATATTATTAAACTAGAAAGAATGCAGAAAAGATTTACTAGGATGCTACCGGGACTTGATGGTTTGAGTTATAAGAAGAGGCTGGAGAGACTGGGACTTATTGCTCTGGAGTGTAGGAGACTCAGATGGTCTTCTGGAGGCCTATAAAATAATGAGGGGCACAGATCAGCTAGACAGTCAAGATCTTTTCCCAAAAGTAGGAGGGTCTGAAACTAGCGAGCATGGGTTTAAGGTGAGAAAGGAGAGATGCGAAAGGATCCAGAGGAACAATTTTTTCAGACAGAGGGTGGTGAGTGTCTGGAACAAGCTGCCAGAGGAAGTAGTAGAGGCGGGTATAATTTTGTCTTTTAAAAAGCATTTAGACAGTTACATGGGTAAGATGGGTATAGAGGAATATGGGCCAAATGCGGCAACTGGGACTAGCTTAGGGGTTTTAAGAAAAAAAGGGTGGCATCGACAGGTTGGGCCAAAAGGCTTGTTTCCATGCTGTAAATCTCAATGACTCTATGACAGTGACCCAAGCTGGGAATTGAACCTAAGTCCCTAGCACTGAGGCAGCAGTGCTAACCAGTGTGCCACCTTGCCAACCTTGATTATCATCTTTAGGACTTCTCTGCATTTTAGAGGTTTTGCACTGTACAATTTACCATAGTGTCCAATACTGTTGCACTGAAAACATTGGGATGAAATGGCTGGACATTGATCTCGCCTGGGGGGCACTTCACTCCACAGTGTTAGCATGGTCACTCTGCTGAATTAGCTGTACTAAGGGTTGGCCTTTGCATCGTGTTTTATTCTCTCCTCTTAAAATGGTCCTGTTCTTTTTTCTGATTTATTAAAGGGATGTTGGCTTTGTTAGCTAGGCCAGCATTCATTACTCATCTCTAATTGCCCCTGAGAAGCTGTCTTCTTGAACATGTCAAGGCAACAGTGTGCCTTATCCACCACTCCTACCACCATTCTGTCTGAGTTCCAAATTTAAGACTGTCCTCGCAATCTCTTGACTTCTTGTACAGATTATTGATGAATAAATCACTAGGTTCTCCTGGCTTTTGGACTCTCTTATTGGGAGTATTTTATTGCTTCTGGGAGTAAAATAAATGTCACATAATTTTAGTATGTCTTTGAGTGTTGTAGATGATTCATTCATTCCCTGTCTTACATTTGCACTCGGGCCTACCGAGTAAAGCTTACCTGCTCTTTTTCTGATTATTTATTTAAATCTGAACCAATGTTGTATCTTAAGAATCTTTTCCTCCAAACTCCCCAATTGTTTGTTTGATCTTGGCCTTATATTAGTCTGAATTGACTTGGGAGTGTGTAATACTGATCCATGTTCAAAATTTTAAAACTGTATATTTTGCTCTAGGAGATGTCTGAATTTCAAGATGGCATTGCTCACTCAAGGACGAAGGGATTTCCCATGCTTGCTAGTTTTGCCTGCAAAATAACGTCAATAGCACTCATCCTGAAAACCCTTTTAAAATGGCTGCCTGAATCAGCTGCCTCCTGTTCAGGGTTTTACTTTTTTGACTCATGAGCCTAGCGAGTTCTGGCTGCTGCTTGTCTTTTACCAAGTCATAATGTTCCTGAACTATTTGAATATTATCAAATCAATTAAATATCAAACACATGCTGACTTGATTAGGTTTTAGCTATGAGTGTTTTTCAAACTTTACTTCTCAGTCTGAATTATTTAAATAATTTTCAGGACTTCCTATAGCCTGAAATTTTAAAAGATTTAGTTCACCCTGCTGACCCATACTCTGGGATTAGAAGCTAGACTTGCAAAGGAGCTGGAATAGAGTCTTCTTCAGTAAGAAATTGTAAATATCTGCCTTCGGCTTCCAAGCATTTCTTTGGTGCTTTCTCCTGGCAATTTTCCTCAGCACTTCATTTCAGGTCAGAATTCCTTGTTGAATTTTTCTCCATCTGAAAGCACTTCAGTTTGTCTCTGCATTTTTGAGAGAAGTTCTGAGTTTTTCCACAAACTGCTGCCATATTGTGAGTTTTTTTACATCTTGGTAGGTTTTGATGAAGCCTTTCTTGTCCAAAGTAGGTTGACTATAAGTCTTACTTATTAATCACTAGAATTATTTACAAATGTAAAGTTGTTTCCATACTTAAGTCTGCATGCAACTCTGGCCAACACCACATTGACCCCTAGGCATGAGTCATGTGTTCTCATACATCACTGTGTGAGCAATATTATATTCAGTCCCACGTTAACCAAGTATGTACCAGATTTGTATTCTACATAAACTATCACTTTTGTCCTTAGGATCAGCATGATGTTATTCCAAGTGCATTTTGTGAGTTAGTCAAAGGTGATTGCTGCTTTTCCTATCTGTTTATCAAGTTCTGCATCAAGATTGCCTGTCACTGATAACCTGAAGGAGCAGAATTTGTTAACCACTTCTAGTGAGGTGTTATTATTTTAAATCATTATTATTGTGTTTTAAAAGGTGGATTCTTGCAGGGCATCAGAAAAGGCTGAAGGAACTGGAAAATAGCTGCAGCCAGCAGGAGCCAACCTATGAACTAATGTCAGAACCCTGACATTAGTTCATAGGTTGAGAAGGAGCTGGCGGTTTGGGGAAAGTGTGATAGGGTTAGTGAGTGCAGGCTGATGAGCTGCAGAAGACTGTTTGGAAATTAGCCAACCTTGAAAAACAGATTTCTTTCAGGTTCTGTCAAATTTAATGGTAGGACCCGATTAACATATTTTACCTTTATTTACTGGCAGTTGCCTATTTGAAAGACTGACCTGCTGGTGGTTGGATGGACATTTAGCACCAGGCAGCTGCCAGGAGATGGAAAACAAGGGTGGATTGTGGGGAGATTGGGATAGTCAGTGAGGGTGGAGACCTTGTGGCTGGGAGAGGTGGGAGAGTTGTAGGCAACAGTGAGATTGAATATCTCTGAAGGGGGGAGGGGAGATGAGAGCAGAAGAGTTATGGAGAGAGGTTGAAAGGGCCTCAGAGTTGGAGGGACTGCGACAGCTGGAACAGAAAAGTTAGGCTGAGATTGTGAGGCAATTTGAGGATTGGCAGAGATCTGGAGAGATGGCTGAAGATTGAAAAGTCCTCAAGGGAAACTGGATGATTTTAGAGATCAGAGATGCTCTTGGGGTGGTGGTGGTTGGTAGGGGTAGTTGTGAGGTGGGACTGGGAGGTTGGTGAAACAGGTAAACTGGACCCAACATTTTGTTGGAAATGCTTTTATCTCTGGGATCAAGCAGTTTTCATTTCCCTTTAACCAACAGCTTTCCCGTTACTCAGAAACCCAATCAGTCAGGACTAAAAGCGGGGGATGAAGGCCTAGTGGTATTATCGCTAGACTATTAATCCAGGAACTCAGCTAATAAAGAACAAAGAACAACACAGCACTGCCATTTTATCATTGTGAGTGCCCTCTTCTACCCATGGCCTTTGTCTACGCCTATTGGACTCCGCAATAATGGAACCATAACCAGATTGAGGGACAACTAATTTAGGGACAATGTTTTGGCACCAATCAGCCTAAGAGCATGTTTTTGGGGTGTGGGAGGAAACCGGAGCACCCGGAGAAAACCCACGGAAGCACAGGGAGAATGTGCAAACTCCCACAGACACTTGCCCAAATCCATGTATCTGCACAGCAAACAGAGATAGTCACTGAGCTGTCATGTTGCCAGTCAGATGGTCCAGTTTAAGCGTACACTAACGACGTGAAGCACTAGGCAACTCTCGAAGCAACATCCAAGAGCATCCCTCACACGACCCACCGCTTGTATGCCCCTTGTTGGCCAACAAGGCGGACCAAATCACCTGTGGATGTAAAAAAAAAGACATCAATCAACATACACAACTTACACAGACATTCACAGAATCCCCAGAAGCTCAAGTGTAAGACAGGTGAGCCATAAAATATGTTGGACGGTCCATAGGAATCTATTGATTCCCAGGAACATCCTGAGGCCCTTGGTAATTATTTAGAACAATCTTTTGAATCCCTCCATCTCTAGTCTGCTCATGTGCCTATCTAGGTAAGCCTTAAACAACTCTAGCGTGCCTGCCTCCACCACCCTACTTGGCAGTGCATTCCAGGCCCCCACAACCCTCTGTGTGAAAAGCCTCCCTCTAACATCTGAATTATACCTCGCCCCTCTCACCCTCAGCCCGTGGCCCCTCGTAATTTTCACATCCAACCTGGGAGAAAGCTTTCCACTGTTCACTCTATCGATACCCTTCATAATCTTATACACCTCTATTAGATCTCCCCTCATTCTCCGTCTTTCTAAGGAGAACAGCCACAATTTGACCAATCTCTCCTCATAGCTCTGTCCTTCCATACCAGGCAGCATCCTGGTAAACCTCCTCTGCACTCTCTCCAGGGTCTCCACGTCCTCCCGGTAGTAAGGCAACCAGAACTGGACGCAGTACTCCAAATGCAGTCTAACCAACGTTCCATACAACTGCAACATTAGCCGCCAGCTTTTATACTCTATACCCCTTCCTATAAAGGCAAGCATACCATAAGCCTTCTTCGCCACCTTCTCCACCTGTACTGCCACCTTCAAGGACTTGTGTACTTGCACCCCTAGGTCCCTCTGCGTTTCTGTACTCTTAATAGTCCTACCATTTATCATATAACTCCCCCCTATATTATTTCTTCCAAAATGCATCACCTCACATTTATCTGGATTAAATTCCATCTGCCATTTCTCTGCCCAATATACCAGCCTATCTATATCCTGCTGTATTGCCTGACACTGCTCATCACTATCTTGAGACCTGGATTGGAGTCTCGCAACGGCAGATGGTGGAATTTGAATTCAATAAAAAAAAATCTGGAATTAAGAATCTACTGATGAGCATGAAACCTCTGCCGATTATTGGAAAAACCTATCTGGTTCACTAATCTCGTCCACACTGGCTATGGGATCTTTCCATCGGAGGCAAAATGCCAGCAAACCTAATCTTAATTGGGATCTTAAATACTTTAATTGATCTCTGTGCATTCAACACTGCTCCCACCCTTCTCTGTGAAGGGTCCCTTTGGTGGGCATGCATCAGGAAGCCATCCCAACATAGATCTGCTCAATTTTCCTAGAATGTCCTGCCTCCAAGCCCACCACTACAGGACTAGGAAAATGCAGCACGGATCTGCAAAAGTTTCATGGAGAAGAGATTTTAGGTAACTTAATCAAATTAAATATTGAATGTGGGATGTACAATGGTGCTTCCACAGGGTAATAACGGATACTGATTTAAACACTGCTCTCAGCATTTGCCAGTGTGGAATGTATACCTGAGGTGTTGAGTAAAGGGAAAAGCATGTCTCCTCAGAAGGAGGGAACAGTTAGAAGGGGGCATTTTACCTGGATGGTCCCTGGTGTTTCCAGGCAGTCAACTTCAAGGAGAACTGGCAACAGTTTAGGTTTAAACTCTACACTTGACTTCCTGGTTGTAGAGGATCGCATGAGATGGAGTAAAAAAATTGATAAAATCATACATTAAAGGAAACTTTCTCAAAAGTTTCAAAGTCTCATAAGGAAACTTCCTCAGCAGCGCTAGTCACTATGCCACCGGCACGGTGGCGCAGGTGTTAGCACTGATGCCTCACACCAGCAGGCACCTGGGTTCAATTCCCAGCATGGGTGACTGTCTGTGTAGAGTTTGTACATTCTCCCCATGTCTGCGTGGGATTTCTCTGGGTGCTTTGGTTTCCTCCCACAATCCAAAAATGTGTGGGTTAGGTTAATTTGCTATGCTAAATTTCCCCTTAACATTCGGTGGATTAGCAGAATTACGGGAATAGGGCCTGGGTGGAATTGTGGTTGGTGCAGGCTCGATGGGCCAAATGGCCTCCTCCTGCACTGTAGGAATTCGATGATTCTGAAAAAGTACTCCCATAAGCAGTCTAAAACAATGTATGCATTATTATAATTTCATGATGATAATTCAGTTCTTGTATTTACACATTACAGTCAAATCCACATTTCTGACACTGAAATGTCAGAGATGTGGAAATATATCTGAATATGTTGAAATCATTACTTTCCAACTTTTTTCCTTACATAAACAATAATATAAACTTAACATCATAATGTTCAAAATTTGCCCTAATGAAAATTGCAGCGCTACAGGTTTGAGAGACATGCACTGAACTGGTGAATTCAAAGATAGAAGAAGAATTGACACTTCAGACAGCAAAATACTATTTCAATTTTCTATTTTCAAGCAGAAGGTAGGTAGTTCTGTTAAGTAGTTGCGTTCTGAATGAACATCAGCATCCTGATTTTGTATTATATCTAAAATATTAACATTATACTCGTGTTTCAAAACTTTGCTCACAAATGTATTTTCATTCTTCCCAAATGCTGATCTAATATGTAAACAAATACAACTTGGAACTTTCATGGACACCTCTCATTACAGTGTAAGTGTCATATCATTGATTATGAATATGCAGGTTAAATCACTCATTATAACCTTGCCTATAGGGAAACATACAGCAGACAGACTAACAGATGTTTCTCTCTTGCCCTTTGGTACGGTCCCATAGTTTCTTTGATTGTAATCCTTATATACTGGAACAACACTCAATAGCCTGCCAAGAATCCTGGAATTACAAATAGTCTAATTAATTAAGTGCTGTCAGTTCAATTGCACTGTGCAAACACAAAACGCTTCCTGAATTGATGTTCTAATTAAAATGCATGAAACATTGGTCTGGATTTTCCCACCGGCTCTAGGCGTCAATGTCAGGACCAAATAAATGTCCTGAAGCTTGCATTGCCAGGCACTGAGACTGGTGGTACAATGTAGTGTACTGCTGCTTCTGTGCTCACCTTCCTACTGAGGACAATTAACAGCCTTGAGAGACTGCTGCCCCAGTCAGAGGGCCAGCAGTGCCAAAGCCACCACAGCCCTCTCAGGATAGATGGGCAGCATTGAAGCAGGTGAAATATGGAGAAGCCCCCCCAAAAGCATTGACCAAGGAATAGAGTATGCAGGCCTAATGTTGTCTGCAGTCTAAACTTTGGGGCTTGCCAAACAGGGGTGTCCACTCAGCTGACAGATTCCAATGGGTGTGATTCACCCACATTGAGACTAAGTGCCCACGCCAGTGGGGAAATGAGAGTGTCTCCTGCTGGCGCTGGCAGCATCTGTCAGGTGGACACTGACAGATTTCCCCTACTTGTAGGATGCAAATGAGCTCATTTATTGAAACTCGCCGGCCAACCCTGCTGGTTAGATACCGAGGCTCCATTTTTAAAGGGCATCCCAATCTCCATGCACAGATACAGGCCCCTCTCCCCCAGAATCTGAAATGGTCAACTTCCCATACCCCTACTGACCAGGGTGCACTACCAATCCTGCAGCAATAAGGGACACCTACCCTCCCCCACCCCCAACACTCAAATAATGGATCACTGCTTTGAAAGGGATTTCCATTGACAGGTTAATGGATTTCTATTCCGGCTCCAGTTTTTATTTACATTTCCCTTCAAGCTTGAATGCATCTAAAGTCCCTCCATTGATCCTGACCGCAATATTTACATAGACTCAAAGCCTGATTAACAGGTTTGGTTTCTTCAAACAGAATAAGTGGTCTGCAGTGGAGGGAGTATCTGAAGGAGAGGTTATTCAGAGTAGGGGTCTGAGGGGGTGAGGAGTCGAATGGGGTTATGAAGGGGAATGGGGTAAGTGGGGTTTCTGAGGGGATGGGGACCTGCGTAGTCTCCTGAGGAGAAGAGAGTGGACTGAGTGGGCATCTGAAGGGCTCTGAGTGGGGGTCTGAGGGTGAAGGGCTGAGAGGGTCTGGAGGAGGAGGGAGCTGAGTGGGGATTCCTTGGGGAGGGGGTGCTGAATTAGGGCTGAGGGGTGTCAGGGGACTAGTTTGGCTCACCCTCATGCCTGCATAATGTACGGGCAGTGACTCTACAGTGTTTGGGCAATGGACGAGGCATTGGTCTTGCTTCCCTGGACCCTCAGGCTCCAGTACTCCTGGTTCACATTGATACTGACCAACGCCAAAGTCCGCTTGGTGCAGTTCCTGCTGGGAGGGCATGGTGGAGGGCTGATGAATGGGCCATCAGGCCTTCTAATTGTATTACAATTGGTTAGTTTGCATTTTAATCAGTTTTCCACTCAGTTAAACCCCAAATACTACTTCAGTGTTTCTCTCCCTACCTCTTCCTAAAAAGAAGTAGTCGGGAGAACCACAAGCAAGGGAGAGGTGAGTTGAGCAGGGTCGGGCAAAGAGCAAGTGAGCAGTAGTAATAGGGGACTGGCTAGTTAGAGGCACAGATTTCTGTGGCTGCAATCCAGACTCCCAGGATGGTGTGTTGCCTTCCTGATGCCAGTGTCGAGGACGTCTCTGTACAATTGCAGGATATTCTTAAGAGGGAGGGTGAGCAGCCAGAGGTCATTGTACATATTGGTACCAACAACATAGGTAGGAAAAGGATGAGGTTCTGAAGTGTGAATGTAGAGAGTTAGTCAGGAGGCTAAGTGCAGGACCTCGAAGGTAGTAATTTCAGGACTACTACCAGTGCCACGTACTATTGAGAGTAGGAATAGGAAGATAAGACAGTTGAATGCCTGGCTTGAGAGCTGGTTCAGGGGGCAGGGATTTAGATTTTTGGATCATTGGGATCTTTTCTGGGGAAGGTGTGATCTGTTCAAGAGGGATGGGGGGGATTTGCTGGAGTAGGGTTTAAACTAATCTGACAGAGAGTTGAGACTCAAAGCAGTAGGGAGACAGAAAAGAAGTTTGGGGATAGCACGGAAGTTAAAGAGAGCCCATTAAGCAGTAAAGGCTCAATAATCTTGGTACCAGACAGATCAGGCAAAAGCAAGACAGAGAGCAAAGGAAGTCAAGATTAAGCTGCATTTATTTCAATGCAAGAGGCCTGACGGGCAAGGCAGATGAACTCAGGGCACGGAGGGGTACGTGGGACTGTGATGCTACAGCAATGACTGAAACATGGCTAAGGAAGGACAGGACAGGCAGGTCAATGCTTAATGCTATAAGAAAGCTAGAACAGGAGGTGAGAGAGGAGGGGGGAATTGTACTTTTGATCAGGGCAAACATCATGGCCATACTGAGAGATATATCTGAGGGTTCAGCCACTGAGTCTATATGGGTAGGACCGAGAAATAAGAAGGAGGAAATCACTTTAATAGGGTTGTACTATAGGCCCCCAAATAGTCAGCAGGAAATTGAGGAGCAAATATATAAGATTACAGATAGCTCCAAGAAAAATAGGGTGGTAATGGTCCGAGATTTTAATTTTCCCAGCATTGATTGGGACAGCCATAGTATTATAGGGTTGGATGGAGAGAAATTTGTTGAGTGTATTCAGGAGGAATTTCTCATTGAGTATGTGCATGGCCCAACTAGAGAGGGGGCAAAACTTGACCACCTCTTGGGAAATAAGGAAAGGCAGGTGACAGAAGTGTTAATGAGGGATCACTTTGGGACCAGTGACCGTAATTCTATTAGTTTTAACATAGCCATGAAGAATGATAGGACTGGCCCAAAAGTTAAAATTCTAAATTGGGGCAAGGCCAACTTTGGTGGCATCAGACAGGAACTTTCAGAAGTTAATTGGGGGAGTTTGTAGGAAGGCAAAGGGATGTCTGGTAAGTGGCAAGCTTTCAAAAGTGTGTTAACCAGGGTTCAGGGTAAACACATTCCTCTTAGAGTGAAGGGCAAGGAAGTAGGGAATCCTGGATGACTCGGGATATTAAGGTCCTATTCAAAAAGAAAGAGGCACCTGACATGCATAGGCAGCTGGGATCAAGTGAATCCCTTGAAGAGTATAGGAGGTAGAGGTGAATCCAAAGACCTTCTACATATACATAAAGAGCAAAAAAGTAACAAGGGAGAGAGTAGGGCCTCCTAAGGATCAACAAGGTCATCTAAAGGGGGATCCACAAGAGATGGGTGAGATCCTAAATGAATATTTCTCATCTGTATTTACTGTTGAGAAAAGCATAGATGTTAGGGAACTTGGGGAAATAAATAGTGAAGTCGTAAAACGCATCAAGGTAGATAAATCCGCAGGACCTGATGAAATATATCCCAGGACAATGTGGAAAGCTAGGGAAGAAATTGTGGGTCCCCTAGCCGAGATATTTGAATCATCGATAGTCATAAGTGAGGTGCCTGAAGATTGGAGAGTGGCAAAAGTTGTGCCTTTGTTTAAAAAGGGCTGCAGGGAAAAGCCTGGGAACTACAGACCAGTGAGTCTCACATCTGTGGTGGGTAAGTTAGAACATAGAACATAGAAAAACTACAGCACAAACAGGCCCTTCAGCCCACAAGTTGCACCAATGATATCCCTACCTACTAGGCTTACCTATAACCCTCAATCCTATTAAGTCCTATGTACTTATCCAGAAGTCTGTTAAAAGACTTGATTGAATTTGCCTCCACCACCACCAACAGCAGCCGATTCCACTCACCCACCACCCTCTGAGGGAAAAACTTACCACTGATATCTCCCTAGATATGTCTGTGTCTGTACCTACGCCCCAGCACCTTAAACCTGTATCCTCTCGTAGCAACCATTTCAGCCTTGGGACAAAGCCTCTGAGAATCCACCCAATCTATACCTCTCAACATCTTTTACACTTCTATCAGGTCACCGATCATCCTTCGTCTCTCCAAGGAGAAAAGACTGAGCTCCCTCAACCTCTCCTCATAAGGCATGCCACCCAATCCAGGCAACATCCTCGTAAATCTCCTCTGCACCCTTTCAATAGCCTCCACATCCCTCCTGTAGTGAGGCAACCAGAACCGAGCACAGTACTCCAAGAGGGGCCTGACTAGGGTCTTATAAAGCTGCAGAATTATCTCCCGACTCCTAAACTCAATCCCTCGATTGATGAAGGCCAGTACACCATACGCCTTCTTAACCGCATCCTCTACCTGTGAGGCCAATTTAAGAGTCCTGTGGACCCAGACCCCAAGGTCCTTCTGATCCTTTACACTGCTAAGAGTCTTACCCTTGATATTATGTTCCTTCATCCCATTGGACCTGCCAAAATGGACCATTACACATTTATCCGGGTTGAAGTCCATCTGCCACTTCTCCGCCTAGCCTTGTATCCTATCTATGTCACGTTGCAACTTCTGACATCCCTCCAAACTATCCACAACACCACCAACCTTCGTGTCATCAGCAAACTTACCAATACATTCCCCCCACTTCCTCATCCAGGTCATTTATGAAAATGACAAACAGCAAGGGTCCCAGAACAAATCCCTGGGGCACTCCACTGGTGACCGACCTCCATGCCGAAAAAGACCTATCTACAACCACTCTCTGCCTTCTGCAGACAAGAAGTCTGACAACATCAGATTTAAGTCCAACCAATTTATTTGATAGTAAACTCACAAGCTTTAGGGGGTTTGCCCTTCGTCAAGTGAATGGAGAGTTCTGGCCTCAGACAGAGCATACATCAGTTCAGATAGCTTACAGATTACTGATTAGAATGCAAGTCTTTACAACTAACCTGCTATTCAAGTCTTAAAGACGCCGACAATGTGAATGGAAAGATCATTATGCATAGGTTAAAGAGATGTTTATTGTCTGGATCCACAAGGCAACAGCTGCTTGGATCCCATGCCCTCTCACTTTCTCAAGAAGTCTTGCATGGAGGACCTTATTGAACATCTTGCCGAAGTCCATATAAACCACATCTGCCACTCTTCCTTCGTCAATGTGTTTAGTCACATTTTCAAAGAACTTAACCAGGCTTGTAAGGCATGATCTGCCTTTGACAAAGCCGTGCTGACTACTTTTGATCATACTAAACTTCTCTAAATGTTCATAAATCCTGTCCCTCAGAATCTTCTCCATCAACTTACCAACCACTGAGGTTAGACTCACCGGTCGGTAATTTCCCGGACTATCCCTATTCCCTTTCTTGAATATAGGAACAACATCCGCAATCCTCCGGAACCTCTCCTGTCTCCATCAACAATGTAAAGATCATCGCTAGAGTTTTGCAGTCTCTTCCCTCGCCTCCCACATGAACTTGGGGTACATCTCATCCGGTCCCAACGATTTATCTCTCTTGATGCTATTCAAAATTTCCAACACATGCTCTTTCTTAATGTCTACATACTCAATCTTTTCAGTCCACCACAAGCCTGCAGTACAACCACCCAGATCTTTTTTCCACTTTGAATACTGAGGTAAAGTATTCATTAAGCACCGCTGCTATTTCTACCGGTTCTGTACAAACTTTCCCACCTTCACATTTTATAGTTCCTATTCCTTCACACCTCATCCTTTTACTCTTCACATATTTGTAGAACGCCTTAGGGTTCTCCTTAATCTTACCTGCCAAGGCCTTCTCAAGATTCCTTCTGGTTCTCCTAATTTCCTTCTTAAGTTCCTTCCTACAAGCCATATATTCCTCTGGATCCCTAACATCTCCTAGCTCTCTGAACCTTTTGTACACTTTCCTTTTCTTTTTGACTAGGTTCACTACAACCTTTGTGCACCACAGTTCCCGTAACCTACCAAAACCTCCCTGTCTCATCGGAACGTTGTCATGCAGAACTCTAGACAAACATTCCTTGAAAACCTGCCACCTTACTTTGGTACTTTTTCCCGAGAATACCTCCTTCCAATTTACTCGTCTAATTTCCTGCCTGATGACTTCATATTTCCCTTTACTCCAGATAAACACTTTCCTAGCCTGTCTGATCCTATCTCTTTCCAATGCTAGTGTAAAGGAGATAGAATTATGATCGCTATCCCCAAGATGCTCTCCCACTGAGAGATCCGACACCTGTCCACGTTCATTAGCCAGTGCCAGATCGAATACAGCCTCTCTTCTCATAGGCTTATCCACGAACTGTGTCAGGAAACCCTCCTGAACGCACCTAACAAACTCCCTCCCCATCCAAACCCCTTACCCTAGAGATATTCCAATCGATGTTTGGGAAATTAAAGTCTCCCATCTCGACAACTCTGTTCTAAATACATCTCTCCAGGATCTGTTTCCCTATCTGCTCCTCAACATCCCTATTAATATTGGGCGTCCTATAGAAAATACCCAGCAAAGTTATCGACCCTTTCCTGTTCCGAACTTCCACCCACAGAGACTCCATCTCATCTGATGAAGGAGCAGCACTCTGAAAGCTTGTGGCTTGTGCTATCAAATAAACCTGGTGGACTTTAACCTGGTGTTGTGAAACTTCTTACTGTGCTTACTCCAGTCCAACACCTCATGGATGTGAATTCACAGAGTATAGTAAATTACATCGGTGAGTTACAGGTGCAGATTGACGTGTGGATATATGGGACAAGATTTTCCCCAAAAAATTTCAAGTGCCCAACAGGCAGGAAAATGTTTCGTTTTCCCACCCGCTTTTTGGGTGAGCAAAGTGAAATGAATTTACCACATTCTGTACAACACATCAGGCCATCAGGTAATTCATGCTGATGGGGGAGAGAAGAGTCTAGCAGCAGACTGCTGAGGGGGTGACTGCAGATGCACTTGATTCCCACTCTCCTGCTTAAATTTGGCTAACACTAAGAAACAAAAAAAGTGCAATTGCATTGTTCAGTGCTGTCTAAAGGCCACTAAATAGGGGAAAGAATGTATTGGAACAAATTCTAAGGAAGTTAGAGAGAGGTGCAAGAGATAGAGAGTAATGATAAAGGGGGACTTTAATTCTCTGAATATAGACTGGGATAGTAGCAGTGTAATGGGCAGAAAGGGACAAGTGTTCGGAAAGTGTGTTCGGCAAAATGTTCTTCAACATGTTTTCAGTCCAACACAGGGGTCCTGCTAAACCTCGTTCTTGGGAGTGAGATGGGCTAAATATATCAATTGTTAGTAGGAGAACGATGAGGGGACAGTGATCATAATACCATAAGAGTTAAGTAGGCTATGGAAAAGACAATGAGGTGAATTCTTTCATTTTCAGGCTGAGTGCCTACTCCGGTAGGAAAATGGGAGCATCTTTCAGGTGGATTCACATAAGAAATAAGAACATAAGAAATAGGAGCAGGAGTAGGCCATCTAGCCCTTCGAGCCTGCCCCACCATTCAATAAGATCATGGCTGATCTGTCGTGGCTCAGTTCCACTTTCCCGCCCTCTCCCCATAACCCTTAATCTCTTCTCTTATCAAAAACCCATCAACCCGCTTCTTAAAAATATTTAGCGAGGCAGCCTCCACCACTTCAACGGGCAGAGAATTCCAGAGATTCACCACCCTTTGAGTGAAGAAGTTCCTCCTCAACTCCGTTCTAAACCGCCTCCCCTTTATCTTGAGGCTGTGCCCCCTAGTCCTACTGTCTTTTTTGAGCGGGAAGAGTCTCTCCACCTCTATCCTATCCATCCCATTCATCATCTTATACGTCTCAATGAGATCTCCCCTCATTCTTCTAAACTGAGAGGAACTTCCAGATGATGGAACTTCCAGATGATGGTGTTCCCTTGTTTCTGGTGCTCTAGATCTTCTAGATAATAGTGGTTGTGGGTGTCAAAGGTGCTGTCTAAGGAGGCTTGGTGAGTTCCTGCATTGCATCTGTAGATAGTACACACTACTGCCACTATGCATCACTGGTGTAGGAAGGGAATATTTGTGGATGGAGCATCAGTCAAGCAGGCTGCTTCATCTTTCATTAAGTTTCTTGAGAGTTATTGGGGCTGGAGCTGCCCTCATCCAGGCAAGTGAAGAGCAATCCATCACATTCATGAACATTTGTAGATCGTGGATTGCTTTTGGGGAGTCAGGAGATGAATTACTCTCCACAGGATTCCTAGCCTCTGACCTGCTCTCAATATTTATATAGCTAGTCAAGTTAAGCTTTTAGTCAATGGTAACCCCTCCTAGCTGTTGATAATGGAGGAATCAGTAATATTGATACCATTGAATGTCAAGGACTGATGGTTAGATTCTCTCTTGTTGGAGATTGCCATTGTATGACACAAATGTTACTTTCTATTTGTCAGCACAAGCCTGGATATTGTCCAGGTCTTGCCGCATTTGGACATGAACTGCTTTAGTATATGAGGAATTACAAATTGGCAATCATTAGTGAACACCCATATCTGATTGTATGATAGAAGGTCATTAATATAGCAGCTGGAAATGATTGGGCTGAGGACACTGCCCCATGGAACTCCTGCAATGATGTCCTGGAGCTGAGATGACTGACACCCAGTTCCTAAAGCAATGTAATTCTAGGCAGCCACCATTCAGCTCATGTCGTGGTTCCCCAGGACGACAACTGATTTTAGCCGATTGGAACAGAGAGTCTGAGTCTTAATCCTCCAAGCAGTAGACTTTATTTTCCAGCACAAGACAATAAAGCCGGGATGTCCGGAACAATCCAATGAACCATCTGCTTACAGTCTTTTTATGCACATTACAGCTCCATACCGCAAGATTCTTATCTTACTTTCAAGATTCAACCTTGTTTAGCCACCATTGTTTCTGGGTCGACCCTTTATCTATCTTGCTTGAGATTGGTCATTCATTGTTACATCTCTTTGCTTCTTGAAACCATGGTAGTTTTGACCTTTGCCCTTATCTAGACAATTCTGCTTACATAATAATCGTGGTTTAGCTAACTCAGGCCGAATAGTGAAGAAAAACATGCTTACTTTATTCTCTCTTTTTGCTACTGTCACATATCAGGTTGGACAACTGGGCAGTGTGCATTGTTCTCCCGAGTGGCTACTGTTTACATTCATTAATGAATGACTACTATGCTAACTACGTTGGGTCACATGCATTGATTATATTGGTTACACTTCATCTAGTCATGCTGGTCTGACTACTATATTAATTACATTAAGTAACATAAATTGAGCTGATTAATCATACTGGTCTCATCCCATCTCCCATACTTCATCACACACATTCTAATACAAGTTTCCATCTCCCATTTTGAATCTACTTCATCACACACATTCTAATACAAGTTTCGGATCAAATTCTCTTACATGTCCCCCCTTTGAGACTACCTTCTAGTCTCATCTTAGTTCCCCAAAATGCTAACTCAGGTAGTCACTTTGTTTTAATCCTCTTCACATACACACATTTCTATCATATTTACAAGTAATGTGGGGGAGCCAATTATTTTGGTCAGGGATCAATGTCCCTATTCTAACTTTATCATGGCCTGTCTATCAAAGTCCTGATTTTTAGGTTGCTCCCCCAGATTACCTGCCACTAACAGTTATCAGCCAAAAACCTTCCCACTCTTGTCTAGGGAAGGGAAAAAGACTGATCACTGTGTACAGACTAAGTTTCCTGGCCTCAATAGGCATCCGCAAGGTGTTACTGTTGGCATAAGGCGATCTTCCACTTAACATTGCTATTTTGCAGAATGACAAGTTTCAGTTTCGATCAGGGTCGTTGTGAATTCATTCAGCGGGGGCAGTTCAATGTTTCCCCATTCCTTTGTTTCTTCTCCTGAGAGTGGGTTGCTTGTTACTTGTGTCACCATCTGTCGCACTGTTAGTCTAGTAAGGAGAGATTTTAGAGCAGGCAGAAAACAGCAAAATATTAGTCCCATGATGATTATCGTCATAACTACTATAACTCCTGCTTTAGCGAACCAGGCTCCCCATCTTCCCAACATGCTGTCTAGCCAGCTCCATACTTCGTGTTCAAACCCAGCATTTTCTTGCACTTCCTTCCTAAGGTTTTGTAGTTTGGTCATAGCCTGGGTAAATGACCCCTCTAAATCAGTATTATTGGGGATGAACGTACAGCACTGATCCCCAAACATAACACACACGCCTCCTTTTTCTGCCCATAGCCAGTCTAGTGCCTGTCGGTTTTGCCAGGCCATTCTACTGGTCGCATCCAATTGTTCACCTAGTGCGGCGAGGGCATCGTTCGTATAATTAATAAACCTTTGCTGATTATAGTAAATATAATTAATCCATTCGGTGTTCTTGTTGGGGGTAACCCAAATTAGAATGGATTCAAACCCAGCAGCTATCTCGTTTCTGGCTTTAAACTCACTGGGAATGCCTCGGGGCTGCCCAATCGCGTCTAATTTTACCTCCGGGCTAGGGGTGTATGACCTTTTTATCTTTCGGGGTTCTATTTTATTTTTTACTGGCAATATGACAGTGCTTTGGGCCAGCATGACTCGGGCACACAATCCTGCCCAGTTTGGCAGTAACCGCGCCATTAGTCCTTTTTCCAGGCTAACTGCTTTATCTGTAAATCCAGCACTCGCGGAGGAGGTGGGGTCCCCCCTTTCTGTGGGATATACAAACTGCGAATATCGGTCACATCCCATATCCTTTCACATCTCCCTGCATACTCCCCTAACTCGGTTCCCTTATTATCCTCTCTCCAGTAGCAGTCTTGGATCTGTAAATCAGGTTCTATCCTCCACTCTTCAGGGGTCTCATCCATCGTTATTCGTGGCCACTTCGGGCACCTTGAAGCTACGTTATATGTGCCACTCCCTACTCCGGCATATAAAGTGCAGTGGTACTGGCACACTGGCATTTTCCCGTTACAGAGGTCACTGCATGAGGTTCCCGTACAGTTTATCACGTGTACAGTAACTGCCTGATTCCCTACAGTGTGGGTGCGTGGGTGTGTTGCATATGTTCCCCGGCAGTTTTCTTTCTTCCAGTTTTGTTGCCAAGCCCTACACTCCCCTGATCCCCACGGTATGTCAATTACTTGGGTGCGGGGTCTCTCTGATGCACATACCACACACTCTTTCCCATCATTATTCTTCCGGCCTGTATACTCAGCCCACTTCCACCACTTGTTTCTCTGTGCTTTTTCCCAAATAGTATCTGTGTTCACTGATCGTTTATGTTTTATTCGTCTTGATAGACCACCTTCCCTATGTATTTTACTTCTCACCTTCTTTAGTATCTTATTCAAGGGTCCCTGCATCTTCAGCTCCAATGATGCCTCGCCTCCCCTATCCTTTAACCGCGCATTTTCTGTATCCCATCTTCCTTTGTTATGAGTCAAGAAAGTCCCGGAGGGAAATAGTTTCCAAATCCCAGGTGGGAAAAGAGGCCCCTGCCCCTTCCTCACCTCCCTTTGTACCTTGGCTAATAAGCCCAGGCTGGACATTTGCATCATCAGCCAGCTCAGGCACAGAATCATTTTCACCATCCTCCTCCCCTTCTTTTCTGATTTGGTTCTGTTCCTGTTCCCCAGAACCCTCCCCTTGCGGTTCTCCCTCTTCCTCACTACTGCTTCTATCCAAATGATCAATGTCTTCGATCTCCCTATCCTCTTCTACTCCTAGTACCGTTCTGGTGCAATGATTTAAGTGATACCACAGTGTACTGCCTTCTATTTGTAGAGCCGTGGGAGAAACTTTGGTGACTTCAAACGGTCCTTCTCTCCTTGGTTCGTTCCAACGCCTCCGAAACTTTCTGATGTATGCTCGATCTCCAGGTTTGATCTGGTGCTCCGCTGCGGGACTCTCCTCCTCCTTGGCTTTTTCCTGTTCAAATATAGTTCTATGTATAACAGTTAATTGTTGTATATATTCTCTTGTGTCCTGATCTAAGCACTCTAGCGTGGGGCCCCCTGGTCCCCTAATCTTTGGCACTGGCATTACTCTTCCTGTCATCATTTCATGTGGGCTTAAACGGGTGATTCTGTTTTCCTGACTCCTGTATTGCATCAGGGCCAATGGCAGAGCATCTATCCGGTTTTTCCCTGTTTCACTACAAATTTTGCTTATCTTAGCCTTAAGGGTCCCATTTGCTCTCTCCACCATTCCTTGAGATTGAGGATGATATACACATCCAAACTTCTGCTTTATTCGGAGTGCCGAGAGAGTCTCTCTCAGTGCCCTTCCGATAAAAGCAGATCCATTGTCCGAACTTAATTGCGTGGGTATGCCAAATCTTGGGATAATTTCTTTTGACAGGAAGTTAATCACCGTTCCAGATCCTTGATCTTTGGATGGCATTGCTTCTATCCATCTGCTGAATCTGTCAATAATCACTAACATGTATCTTTTCCCTCTTACCACCTTTCCCATGTCCACATAGTCCATGCATAAATGTTTAAATGGTCCTTCGGGAATGGGTATGTGCCTTATTGGGGCAGTAATGCCCTTTCTGATATTATTCTGAGCACACACCTCGCACTGACTTAGTATGTAGTCAATTGAGTTTTGCAAGTATGGTGACCAAAATCCTTCTTTTTTGATTTTCCTGGCCACCTCTCCTCTTGCGCAGTGGTCAACTCCATGTGCTTCGCTGATTAGTACGGTTGGTAGTGGTGTGGGTGCTATAATCAACCCCTCCCCATTTCTCCATAATTTGTCATGTTGTCCCTGTAGTGCTCCCCTATCTTTCCACATTGTCTTTTCAGCTACAGGGGCTTCCTCCTGTAACTGTGCCACATCTTCTAGTGTAATTTGGGGTTCAATATTCCCCACCCCTGGTCCGGGGTGTGGTCTCGCTACTTCTACAGGGGCTATTGTAGTCTCATTACATCCTGACGCTTCTTTAGCTGCCTTATCGGCTTTGGCGTTTCCCTGTGTGATGCTATCCGTTCCCTTTTTATGCGCCTGACACTTAATTATCGCTAATTCCCTCGGACTCATCATAGCCCGTATTAATGTCCTTATTTGACCTTCGTGTTGTATTGGTCCTCCTCCGCTTTTCATAAATCCCCTCTGTCTCCATATTGCTCCAAATAAGTGGCAGACCCCATGTGCATAAGCTGAATCAGTATAAATCTCCACTGCTTCCCCTTCTGCCAGTTCACATGCTCTGGTCAATGCTTTAAGTTCTGCTAATTGGGCCAAGCAAGGTTGCTCACACCTTTTTGCCTCTACTACTTTAAATGTTTCCCCTCTTTGCTCAACTATAGCATAGCTCGCGTGATTCCCAACATGGTCCCTGTAACATGAGCCAGCAACATATAGCGTTCTTTTTCCTTCTGTGTCTAATCTATCTGCCTTCAGGTCTTTTCTTAGTTTCATAAATGTTCTTGTTTCCCTTATACACTCATGCTCTTCTCCCTCACGGGGCAGTGGCACGTAAACGGCTGGGTTAACCTTATTACATTTCGTTATTGTAATATCGGGGAAGGTGGTCAACATTCGGAAACAATGAATTCTGGCAGGCGTGAGTACAAATTTCCCTTGTTCAATTAGTTCAGCTATTTTGTGGTGTACATGTATGTTTATCGGATACCCCATTGTGATCGTGGCTGCCTTTTCGTATGCCCACCAGGCCGCCGCCAGGCCTTGATAACAAGGGGGGTATCCCATAGCTACATCATCTAGCTTGGTGCTATAGTAAGCTATGGCCTGCCTTCCCCTGCCTTTACAACTTCCCTGCATTAGTACTGCTGTGGCAAACCCTGCTTCCCAGTTACTTACAAAAAGGTCAAAGGGTTTATTATATATGGGCAAAGCCAACGCGGGTGCCTGCGCCATTTCTTTCTTTATGTTTTCAAATGCTTCTGAGGCCTCCCTATCCCATATCAGTTTTGCTTTTAGTTCTTCACATCCCGCCTCCTTCATTATCTTCCGCAACGCCTGTGTCTTTTCTGCGTAGCTCTCTACCCATTCTGAACTGAATCCTGTCATTCCCAAGAATGTCATCATTTGCCCCACCGTCTGCAGTTTTGGAACTTTCAATACCGCTTCTATCTGCTGTAAAGCTATCCTCTTTTGCCCTGCTGATATTTCCCTTCCAAGATATTCTACCTTTTTCTGACACAGCTGCAGCATTTTTCTGGATACTTTGCGCCCCCCTTCCGCTAGTCTTTCTAATAGTTTTAGACTATCCTTCCTGCACTGTTCTCTTGTTTCTGTGCATAATAATAAATCATCCACATATTGTATCAATGTTCCTTCCAACTGTATCCCCTCTAAATCTGCTCTCAACACCTGATTGAATACAATGCGGTGAATGCTTAAATCCTTGGGGCATCCTATTGTATGTGTATTGTTTCCCTTCAAACGTAAACGCAAAGAGATACTGACTTGCTTGGGCTAACGGCACACTGAAAAATGCTGAACATAGGTCTATTACAGTGAACCATCTTCTTTCAGGTGGTATATTAGTCAACAGGGTGTAAGGGTTTGGAACCTCTACCGGCATATCTTCCACTACCTCGTTAACTGTTCTCAAGTCATGCACCAGTCTCCATTTTTCCCCATCCGCCTTCTTCACTGGTAGTAATGGTGTATTGCATCTGCTCCGAGTTTCTTTTAACACTCCTGCTTCTATCAGTCCTCTAATTGTTCCTCTAATTCCTTCAATTGCTTCTGCCTTAATGGGATATTGTGGCCTATAAGGTCCCTGACGTCCTGTCTTTAGTCTGACCTCCACTGGATTAGCGTTTTTGACCCTTCCCATATCAGTGTCCTGTCTGGACCACAGCTCCTGTGAGAGGGAATTCAAATCTCTTTCTAAGCCTTCTCTCCACTCCTGTTCTCGTTCCTCATCTTTTATCTCTATTTTTACCTGTATTGGTTTCCCGAGCATCTTAACATCCAAGATTATTTTTATCATTTGTCCATTAGTGGATATCCAAATATCTACATTGTCTGTTTGAACAAATTCTAATTCTCGTGCTCTAAATACCATTGGTCCCAGGTCCTTCGATCTACACCCAGGATTCACTTTCAATGTAACGTGTGGTTCTGCCCCAGGTATAGGGAACCATTCGTTCACCCATTCGTTCCTCACAATTGTAAGAGCTGGTCCCTCTGGTCCAATTAAAATGCTTCCTGATTTTACTTCTTGTTCCTGTCCTGCCTCCTTTCCCCACTCCTCCTGTATCTCTGGTCTCTGTTCCTCATCAAATATCATTGTGCTGTGTAATTCTGTTCTTGGCCATTTGGCTTGTGGGACCCGAGTATCTATAAACTTTCCCCAAACTTCCCACACCTGCTTTCTAACTTGCTCCTCTATGTCTCCCAGCCAATACACATTAACCCCTTCTTCCCCTTGTATTCCAAGTGGTTACATTCCCGTCAAATTAATTCCTTGGTCTGTACATTCTAATTTTAATCCTAAACCTAGGATTGCATCCCTTCCCAGCAAATTTAATGGAGTTCTATCACACACTAGCACGGGTACATAGGCAGTTTTGTTTCCCATGGTAACAGGCACCGGCGCTGTCATTTGTGTTAATATTGCTTTCCCCGAGAACCCCACAGTTTTCACCAACTGGTTTGATAATGGTAGGTGGTCTGCATATTTTGCTTGTATGCACGTACATGTGGTGCCGGTGTCTATCATCATGGGGACCTCAACCTCTCCTACTCTAACACTAACTATGGGTTCTTGGTCTGCTGTATCTGTTATTTGTACGTACTGTCCTACCATTCCGGGGTTCTCTGGGCCCCCCTGTTGGGAACTCTGATGATTCACGGGTCCTTGGAACATCGGGGGGTTATTCAGCGGTATTTGTGCCACTTGTTGGCCTGCCTGCTGCTGGTTTTCTCCCTGCCTTTGGGGGCTCCGTGGGCAATTTCTTTTTATACGTCCTGCCTCTCCGCACCCCCAGCATACACCTGGAGGGCCAGGCGGTGGTCCCTGCCTTAGAGTCTGATGATTTCCCTGACTCTGTCCCCTCTGATTCTGATAGGGTGGCCTACCACTTCCCTGTCCTTTCCCATTTCCATTCCAGTCAATCTGATTTTGTGGAGTGTAAGGGTTTTGATAATTTAGGCTATAGCCTCCGGGGTTCATGGACAGCGGGAAGGCAGAAATGTTGTAGGTTATGATGGGCTGGCCTCTATCTCCGTTCCTCCCGAGCATTGGTGCAGGTACTTCCTCTGCTTTTTGGTCCACCACCATCGGTGCTATTTTCTTGGGTGTGAGACCTTCTTTTGATTTTTAGCTTTTCCTTATTTTTGATTTCTTTCAGTTGCGCTTGAAGGAGTTTACGTTGTATTTCCTTCAGCTGTTTGTCTGCATTCTTTTCATCCTCATGGTGTCTCTCCACTGCATGAGCAACATGATCCACAAACTCTCGGTAGCTCTTCGATTCCAGGCCCACCACTTCTTCCAGTCTCGCCTTAGCTGAAACTGGTAAGCCTTCTAGGATTGCTGCTCGGAACAGGGAGTTGGTTAGTGGGTCTGTTAGAATATCCCTCTCCGTGTCCCTTCTCCACCTTCTTAATTGATTTTCCACATACACAGCCGCATTTTCTTCCTCGCCCAATGGCTCCCCTTTCAGGGTTTTTATACCCATCCGGTTGGGGTACATGTCTCGTAATGCCTGCCAAATGTCATGGCGATATGGGTCCATTGGCGCTCCATCCACATCTGGGTCATACGCTGCAGTGGGAATGCCTGCAAGTCTCATCACCTCAACCATTTGATTCATTCCCAACACTTTTGTCAGGAGGGCTTTGATGTCACCCAGCGCCATCCTTTTTCCCACCATTCCAGCCTCCAGCTGTCCAATCTACCTTCCGGCTCCGTCCAAGATATTGGGTAATTCACTAATCAAATTAGGCAGGTCCTGACCTGACCAGGGGATATATTGTAGTCTGCCACCCTTCAGAATCACCGGGAGCACCCCTTTCTCTTTTCGCTCTTCATCTGGATATTTTACAGGCTGCTGTCTTTTTCGCGTTGATTTTCTCCGTTCCCCCTAACACTAACTGTCTCTCCTCTTCTTCACTATTATCTTCCGCCTCTCCTTCCGTTCCTTCCTCTGTCTTTTCTCTTTCTGGAAATTTCCATGTCCATGCTTCCCTATATTTCCGTCCATCCCCCCACTTCTGTGTTCCCCAGCACCTTTCCTCTACGTCTCTTTCTTTCTTTCTATCCTCTTTCTTCATTCCAACTCCCTTTCCTCCTGCTTTTTTCTTTGGTGTCTCATTTTCATAGTCGTGGGAATTATCTCTCGTTCTCCCCCCACATTCTTTCCTAGCATTCTTCCCTTCCCCTTCTTGTTCCTTATCCTCTTCCCTTTCCATTACCTTCTTTGCCCATTCCAAAAGGTCTACTACGTTTACTTCTGCCTCCAACTGCCTTCTTTTTTGGATCAGCTCATCCAAATTCTCTTCTGCTCTCCTAGTCTCTTCCTCAATACCTTGTCTCCTTTCTTCCTCCCTTTGTGACCATTCCTCCTTTGTCATCTGCTTTATGTCACATTCTCCCTCAAAATTCATTGTGCCCGTTGTAACTGGATATAGCCCCGTAGAGTTCTGCTCCTCTAGGTATGAGGGCGGGGCTACGTTTGGATCTTCTAATTCTTTTTTCGTCCTGAAATTGGACTGGCATTTGCATCCTATCTTTCCCCCATGCCCTCCTCCTTTCTTTCCCTTCTTCTTCAAATAATGCCAATATTTCTAGCTCCTTTTCACGCTTTTCCTTCCTTTTTCTTGACTTATCCTTGATTTTATAGTTCTTCACCATTCCCCTCTGATACTCACACCTCTCTATGCACCACGTGCCTTCTTCTGGCCACTGTGTGTCTTACTCGTTCTTTTAGCCCACTTTTTAGAAATATGTGCTATATCCCCTCTAAGGGCTTAAGGGCTGGGAACTTATCCCCTAGTAATTCCACTGGTGTTTTAGTCTTACTTGCCATTATCTGTATTCTTGAATCACTATTGTAATTTTTATCGCTTAATTCATCAGAATTCGGTGTTATAGTTATTGACACCCGGTGTACTACCTTTCCGTGCTCAGTCCCATGTTCACTCTTTCCTTGTATTCCCCTTGCCAGTATCTGCAACTCTAACCAGGGTCCCGATATCCACTTCCCCGTGGCACCCTTCCCTGGCACTATCTTTCTTTCCCTGGCTAAAGGGTAGTAGGTTTTCACTTGTTCGTCTATGTGTATAAAAACCCTATACCGGTCAGATCCCTTTACTAGATTTCCTAAGGTTTCTAATTTTACTTTATTTATCCAATTCCTGTCTGCTATTCCTTCCCAGTTTACATATGGCCACTCATTTTTTACCTCATCCAAATTAGTTATATATGTAATCTTCTTCCAATCCAGTGTCTCTTCCGTTTTTGTACCACTCCCTAACTCCTCTATCAACCTCCTTACTGGTCTTTCCCTTAAAACGAGTGTGTCTGCTTCACCACTTGGAGACTTTGTTAGCGTAGTTTCTCCAAGTTGTTAGTTATTACCCTGAATGTGTTCCGAATCTCCCTTTTATTCCTGTTCTCCACACTGCTGTCTCAGACTAGTCTGTTCAGCTTGGTTTTTCACTTCCTCTACTCTAACTGCTCGCCCCCTTCTCTTAGTTCCGATTCCCACTCCTATAGTTTTGACTACCGTATTAGGTAAGAGAATAATCTCTCACAGACCTCTCTCCCTCTCGGTTGACGTCCTTTACCCGAGGTCCTGGGTAGGTTCGGACTGGCAGGCCTTCCTACACTTACTCTCCTTGGGCAAGTCGTAACCTGGAATCCCGCTCCAAACCGCTCGACTAACCTAGTTGCATCAATTAGCGTTCGGTTTTTTTGCGTCTCACTTTTTACCCATTCACAGACAATACAGTATTCGCAGCGCGCTTTGCATGCAAAACTCTATCCTTCAGATCGGACTCAGTCTCTCAAAGTGTTTTACGCAATTTAGTTTTACCTATGCAGGATGTCTTTTGGGTTGGGGAGATCCAGGACCGGCAGAGAGCCGGGTGCGCCGGGCCTCGAGATCCCTTTTCCGACAACAAGGATTTACATGCAATATAAGTCTGCTTACCTTGCTGTCAGAATGCCGGCTTTGGGATGTCCAGCCCCGGTCGGACCACCGTCCCCGCCCCTCCTTCCAGATGCTATTTTCCGGGTGATCTCGCACCAACCCTGCTTGCAGCGCCAATTTTGTCGTGGTTCCCCAGGACGACAACTGATTTTAGCCGATTTGGAACAGAGAGTCTGAGTCTTAATCCTCCAAGCAGTAGACTTTATTTTCTAGCACAAGACAATAAAGCCGGGATGTCCGGAACAATCCAATGAACCATCTGCTTACAGTCTTTTTATGCACATTACAGCTCCATATCTCAAGATTCTTATCTTACTTTCAAGATTCAACCTTGTTTAGCCACCATTGTTTCTGGGTCGACCCTTTATCTACCTTGCTTGAGCTTGGTCATTCATTGTTACATCTCTTTGCTTCTTGAAACCATGGTAGTTTTGACCTTTGCCTTTATCTAGACAATTCTGCTTACATAATAATCGTGGTTTAGCTAACTCAGGCCGAATAGTGAAGAAAAACATGCTTACTTTATTCTCTCTTTTTGCTACTGTCACATATCAAGTTGGACAACTGGGCAGTGTGCATTGTTCTCCCGAGTGGCTATTGTTTACATTCATTAATGAATGACTACTATGCTAACTACATTGGGTCACATGCATTGATTATATTGGTTACACTTCATCTAGTCATGCTGGTCTGACTACTATATTAATTACATTAAGTAACATACATTGAGCTGATTAATCATACTGGTCTCATCTCATCTCCCATACTTCATCACACACATTCTAATACAAGTTTCCATCTCCCATTTTGAATCTACTTCATCACACACAAGTTTCGGATCAAATTCTCTTACACTCACAGCAAACAAATTCATGCTCCTCCTCTGTGACTTGCCATTTCTTACCTGCTGTGATTCATTAATGTTGTCGTTTTTTGCTTCACAAATGGCATTCTCCTGGATTTGTGTAGCAATGCTAAGGCACACTGAAAATCAGAACACAGT
The DNA here is from genome assembly GCF_965287045.1 of Carcharhinus amblyrhynchos. Classification (NCBI taxonomy): domain Eukaryota; kingdom Metazoa; phylum Chordata; class Chondrichthyes; order Carcharhiniformes; family Carcharhinidae; genus Carcharhinus; species Carcharhinus amblyrhynchos. The sequence goes on from NC_137334.1 coordinate 35,354,613, forward strand.
GCTGAGTGATGCCACATTGCTGGCAGGTTGATCTTCTATACCTTCAATGACAAAGAAAGGAAGAAATGTTATAACATTAGCAACCATGCACTGCCTCAAACAGTCGCTCATTGCAATATGTTAAAAGTCCATATCACCTGTGAGTCTTGTTCAGCGTTGTGAAGATTATAGTTTCCTTTTCCTTGATCTCTTTAGGCTTTTATATGCAAAACTCTTCAGGTGAGCTCGTCCAAGGAAATTACAGCCTTATAATTTCTTGCTGTACTTCAGTTTGTTTGATTTCTCCACGTTACTGAACTATAGAATAAAACAGCAAAATTTCAAGCATGCAGTGCATGCTGATAGAAAATTGTATTTTGTAGCTCATTTATTTTTATGTTGTTATAAAACAGACCTTCTTGCAATTATATCACAGGCAAAATTGCATTATTAACTTGATTTTTTTAAACCACTGCAAACATAAGCTGCTGATACATCAAGGTTTCTGAAACAAGGCAAATTTAGTCTCCAGATCATAGTCTAAATAACAAAATTATTAAAATTAAAAATTAGAATAGAACTATCAGTTTTGGAACAAATACACTTATTGTTTTTGAGAAAACACAGAGCCTTAATGTCCCAGTTATAGTATATTCAAAACAGATATTTCTGTAAAAGTGTAAGATAAGTGGGGCGACACAATGCTTACCACTGCTACCTCACAGCGCCAGTGACCTGGGTTCAATTCCAGTCTGCGTTACTGTCAGTGTGGAGTTTGCACATTCTCCCCCCTGCCTGCATGGGTTTCGTCCACATGCTCCAATTTCCTCCCATATTCCAAAGATGTATGAGTTAGATTGATTACCCATGCTAAATTGCCCCCCAGTGCCAGGGAGATTAATGGGGTAGATGCATGGGGATACAAGGGTGTTGTCAGTGCAGGCTTGATGGCCTGAATGGCCTCCTTCTGCACTATAGGGATTCTATGATTTTATGAATCTATAAACTAACAAAACTCAGTCAAAGCAGGTGAAATGTGCTAATCAAATATTCTACCCATAATTTGTGCATTGTCTGAAAAATGAACACTAACACTAACATTTGATCTGAATGTAAGAGAAAAGCTATAATGACAGTCAATTACTGAAATACAAATGCAATGGCATCTTAAGGAACAGACAATTGCATGATTCAACATGGCAATAAATCTAAAAGTTGCTGTCAGGACATCATTGGCTTCTAACAAACAAGGAGACATCTCTTCCAGATCATAGATCACTAATAAGTGCCAAGCAACATTTGTGCCACGCATGTGCCACACAATGAATTTTCTAACAGAGTCTAATTGCTTCCCTTTAACGTTTCATAATCATCATTATTTTCCCATCAACAAAATCTCCCACAAGCTTTTTTCAAGTCAGGCATGTCATGGAATACACTTTCCTGCATGAATGCAATTTCAAAAGCACTCAAGAAGCTCAAAATAATCTAAAACAAATCAATCCAGTTGACTGTTACTCTATCCACCACTTTACTCCTCTGTCAGCAACACATTGTTACTGAAATGAGGGATTGAGTGACTACAATATGTACCATTGTGAAGCAAATTGCCAAGGCTCTGTCAACAGCACCTTCCAAATCTGCAACTTTGATCAGCTAGACAAGAACAAGATCACCAAGGCACTTGGGGACACCTTTACCTGCAACTTTCCTTCAAGTCACACAAAATCCTGACTTGGAAATATACCATCATTCCTTCATTGCAGCTTGGTCAAAACCTGGAACTCCCTCCCCAACAGTACCAATGGCACAGTGTTATTGTCACTGGATTAGTAACCCAGGGACCCAAGGTCAGGCTCCAGGTTTGAATTAGAACATAAGAACATAAGAAATAGGAGCAGGAGTAGGCCATCTAGCCCTTCGAGCCTGCCCCGCCATTCAATAAGATCATGGCTGATCTGTCGCTGCTCAGTTCCACTTTCCCGCTTTCTCCCCATAACCCTTAATCCCCTCGCTTATCAAAAACCCATCAACCCGCGTCTTAAAAATATTTAGCGAGGCTGCCTCCACCACTTCAACGGGCAGAGAATTCCAGAGATTCACCACCCTTTGAGTGAAGAAGTTCCTCCTCAACTCCGTTCTAAACCGCCCCCCTTTTATCTTGAGGCTGTGCCCCCTAGTCCTACTGTCTTTTTTGAGCGGGAAGAGTCTCTCCACCTCTATCCTATCCATCCCATTCATCATCTTATACGTCTCAATGAGATCTCCCCTCATTCTTCTAAACTCTAACGAGTACAAGCCCAGTTTATTCAGCCTCTCCTCATAGCTCAACCCCCTCAACTCCGGTATCGGCCTAGTAAACCTCCTCTGTACTCCCTCCAAGGCCAAAATATCTTTGCGTAGGTGCGGCGCCCAAAACTGCACACAGTACTCCAGCTGCGGCCTCACCAATGCCCTATACAGCTGCAGCAAGACCTCCTACTTTTATATTCAATCCCCCTCGCTATGAAGGCCAGCATCCCATTTACCTTCCTGACCACCTGCTGCACCTGCAAGCTGGGTTTTTGCGACTCATGCACAAGGACCCCGAAGTCCCTCTGCACCGTCGCCTGCTGCAGTTTTTTGCCACGTAAGTAATAGTCCTTCCTACCATTCTTCCTACCAAAGTGGACCACCTCACACTTGCCAACATTAAATTCCATTTGCCATTTCCTGGCCCATTTGCCCAGCCTATCTAGATCCTTCTGCAGACTCTCCACGCCCTCCGCACAATTTGCCGTTCCCCCAATCTTGGTGTCATCAGCAAATTTCGACACCCTACACTCGGTTCCCTCCTCCAGATCATCTATATAAATGGTAAAAAGCTGAGGCCCCAGCACCGACCCCTGGGGCACTCCACTAGTCACCATCCGCCAATCCGAATAGCACCCGTTGACCCCCACTCTCTGCCTCCTATTTGACAACCAATCCTCTATCCACGCTAACACCCTACCCCCAACTCCATGTCCCTCGACCTTCTGCAATAACCTCTTGTGAGGTACTTTGTCAAACGCCTTCTGAAAATCTAGAAAGACCACATCCACCGGCTCTCCTCTATCCACCGCCCTAGACACATCCTCATAGAACTCCAGTAAATTTGTCAGACACGACTTCCCTTTAATGAAACCGTGCTGCGTCTGCTCTATCAAGCAATTCCCTTCAAGATGCCTCGCAATTTCCTCCTTAATGACGGATTCTAACATTTTACCTACCACAGACGTTAAACTAACCGGCCTATAATTCCCCGCCTTTTGCCTGGCACCCTTCTTAAACAACGGCGTAACATTAGCCGTTTTCCAATCATCCGGCACTTCCCCGGAATCCAGCGACGTCTGGAAAATAACCACACCAGGGCAGATGTTGAAATTGGAATTCAATAAAAATCCAGGGACGCGATTTGCCCCCAAAACATTATAAGTGCCGAATTCGCGTAAAAACTGGAATATCTCCTGCTGGTTTTTTTAGCCTGATTTTCAGAATGAATCTCCTACACTCTGAGCACTATGGAGTGCCCTGGCAAGACTCATGCTGAAATTCAGTGGATGTGGCCTATTCCTGCTGGAGAGGCTGTCAGCATAGCACTGAGTGGGCCACAGCACATGCGCCAATGTGTCAGTGCCGAGACTGGCACATGCACAGTAGCTCTTCACTGCCTGCCTCCTGATCATTGGCCAGCTCAATCACTGGCCAGTACAGGAACCCCGCATCGCTGGCTTACTGACTCTCCCCACATACTCTGATTGCTGCCCTCCAGGATCTCTCCAACCCAGCCCCAATCTCCCTTATCCACCCCCGTCCGGCAGTCCTGACTGCCACCTCCCATTCCTTCCCCACCCACAGATGGCCAACCCCTGACCATCCACTTCCTTCCCCCTGCCCACAATGCACCAATCCCAAGTGCAGAGTGGCAGCGGGGCAGCCCAACTGCACTGATTGCCCCCATTAAGGCCCTGCCCTCCTCTTGCCCCTGCCACCTTGGCATTGCGTAATGCCCAGTGGGCAGTGCCAAGGTGCCCCTTCAGTCCTTCGAACTTCAGTCCTGGGCCTGCTAATTGAGTTTAAATGACGGTTTAAATTTGGAAATCAGCTCCATGTCAATATGGAAATGACAACTCCAGAAATCCTGTCCCCAGAGATATGCGGAGGCCATGACGCCCAGCAGGGAGCCCGTTAAACAGCCTCCGCCGATATCTCCCAACCCGTTGCACTGCTATAGCATAACAGGCTGGGAGAATCATCCCCTTGGAACTTAGAGTCTACTGATAGCCAAGAAACCATTGTCATAACATCCCATTTGGTTCACTAATGCCCTTTAGGGAAGGAAACCTTCTTACATAGTCTGGCCTATGTGACTCCAGGCCCACAGCAATGTGGTTGACTCTTAAATGCCCTCTGAAATGGCCTAGTAATCAGTTCAAGGGTAATTAGGGGTGGGCAACAATCACTGGCCCAGCCATTGATGCCCACATCCCAGGTACGATTAAGAAAAACTGGATGTCAATGGTTTAAGAAGGCAGTTCATCATCACACTATGGATTATTATACAGGGTTACTATTATGGAAATCAGCTAATTGACATCAGTTTATAACTCTGGTGTGTTTCTATCAATAGTGTGTGGAATACACGAGTGTGTACTTTACACAGCAGTGGTGATCTATTCTGCAGAGTCTGTGATTGTTTTCAATTTACTCAAGGACAATTAGGAATGAGAAATTAGTTCTGGTCTTTCCGGGAACTTCCACATCTGCAAATGAATATGAAACTTCATGTGCATCCTTGTTAATTATTTTAATGACAAATAGTATCAATAACAGAAGAGAAGAAACTCCCACAATGATACAAGGTTTTCCATGGAGCTAGAACAATCAGGAATGTTCCAGATTTAATCTAGCTTGAGACAGTGAATTTTTCCTCTTGTCTCCTGTAATCCTTTGTTCATTGCCCAAACAAAATATCTCATTTTCTTTATACCTTTCATTATTTTTCTCAAACTTCTCAATCTTTTCTTCAACTTGTTACTTCGAACCTCTCATCAAAACTTTGCCTTTGAACCTGGAAACATCCTGGTCATTTTGCTCTGAATGCACTCCCCAAAACCCGTTCACCCCTCCCTCGTCCTGTCCTATATCTCATGTGTTGTATTATTGAGTAGGGATTATATATCTATATAATGTTACAATATCCAGTTCTGTACCATATTGGTATTGTTCAACACCTTCAATGTACCTGCAATATCTCACCAATAACTGCCTCAGATTAACCAGCTGTTTTCAGAGAATGATTAATGATGATTCCCAAATTCTGTTTTTTTTAATGGCCTCTGCCAACAGAGATCCTTTTTCATATTATACACACATTTATTGGTCTCTGCTTCTATACATATTACGCTGCATTTGTTAGCACTAATAACCATCTGCCATCTACTGCCACAGTGACTCTGTGTTTCATATCATTATAAATGAGTTGAAATACAGAGTTCTCAGAATATACCATTGTGGAATGTCACTTGTTATTTCTTCCCAGGCACAGCATTGTCTATTTATCACCATGCTTTGTGTATTGCTGATGTGAGAGTTTTCAATTTATACAATGGTGGCGGCTTTCCATGAAGGTATTAGAGCACTTTACTCAATTTGCTTGGTTACATGTATTATGACTAGGACCTTACTTCTTTCATGAAAATGGCAAAGGACCTATTCAATTGATCAACTGTATCCTGATCATCTGAAATAGTTTTACTCAATTTATTCTCTCTAATGTATCCATCTATTCTTTGATGTTCCTTTTACTGTTTCCACTGTTATAAAACATTTTAGATCTGTCTTGCTCCTCTCCGCAATTTATCTCTTTTACATTATCGAATATATTTTTAATTATCTTATTTGTGTTTTGTCGGAGTGCCAAAGATTCTTTTTGTTTTCTTGTAATCTTTTAAAAACTGCGCACTTTTCATGTTCCTTCAAATTTAATTTGAATACCATTGTGAGCTACTATCTTGCCGTGCTGTTTAGTGTAAATGTTTTCTTCAATTAGCTTTTTATTAAACTGTTCTATTTTCTGTATGATTCACTAACTAACATTGCCTAAGCTTCTTGTCATCGTTCCACAATTTTCTTTTCCAGATGCCATCACATTTTTGTTTTTGACCTGAGATTTGGCAATAATATTAAATTTGACCATCCACAGATTGCTTGATCCCAGTTAATTAGTAACTGCAGCTACGAATATGCCTGTTGTCACATAATTCTGGGAGATATAGGCAGAGAGTGTTAGCAAAGGGTGACACCAGTGTTACATTATCCAGCTTTTTTATTCAACAGATAGGGTGATGGCGTGTAATGAGAACATTCCTCCAGATTTGCATCAAAGTTACTTAGAGAGAATCGTGTAGAAATTTAGGATTAATGTACAGAGGGGTGAATTTCACCACTGTGCCCATCACGGGAATCGGACAGGTGAGAGACAGACCGTGGAAAGATCCATTGACCTCGGGCAGAATTTTCCAGTTCCAGAGCAAGTGAGGTCAGAAGATCCTGACGTGAGTATTTATAATGTCTTTGCCATGGAAATAAACCATTGGTGACATGAGAATAATTATGAATATTTCATCAGCTTTTTTAATATAGAATTGGAAACAGCATTAACATTAATGATAATAGAAAGTGGCAACAATAGAAGATGAGTTGATGGACATGCAGATTGAATGATGCATTACAAAAAGTAATGGTTTGATTGAAGCCAAGAAATTTTCCCCGTTGTGTGTTTAATGCTCTAAATGGGGCAAGGCCAATTTTGACGGCATAAAACAGGAACTTTCAAAAGTTGATTGGAGGAGTCTGTTGGCAGGCATAGGGACGTCTGGTAAGTGGAGGGCTTTTAAAAGTGTATTAACCAGGGCTCAGGATAAGCACATTTCTTTTAGAGTGAAGGGCAAGGCTAGTAGAAGTAGGGAATGCTGGATGCCTCAGGAAATTGAGGCCCTGGTCAAGAAGAAGGAGGCATATAACATGCACAGGCATTTGGGATCAAGCGGATTCCTTGTAGAATATAGAGAGTTAACAGAGAAATCAGGAGGGCAAAAAGGGGACAAGAGGTTGTTTTGGCAAATAAGGCAAAGGAGAATCCAAAGAGCTTCTACAAATATATAAAGGGCAAAAGAGTAAGCAGGGAGTGAGCAGGGCCTCTTAAGGATCAATAAGGTTATCTATATGTGGATCCGCAAGAGCAGAGTGAGATCCTAAATTAATATTTCTCATCAGTATTCATTGTTGACAAAGGCAAGAATGGTCGGGAACTTGGGGAAATAAATAGTGATGTTTTGAGGAGTGTATATATTACAGAGAAGTAGATGCTGGAAGTTTTAAAGCACATCAAAGTAGATAAATCCCTGTGATCTGATGAAGTATATCCCAGGATGTTATGGGAAGCTAGGGAAGAAACTGCAGACCCCCTAGCAGGGATTTTTGCATTATAGAAAGGATATTATTAAATTAGAAAGACTGCAGAAAAGATTTACTAGGATGCTACCAGGACTTGATAGCTTGAGTCATAAGGAGAGGCTGAATAGGTTGGGACTTTCTTCCCTGCTGCATAGGAGGCTTAGATGTGATCTTATAGAGGCCTGTAAAATAATGAGGGGCATAGATCAGCTAGATAGTCAATGTCTTTTCCCAATGCTAGAGGAGTCTAAAACTATAGGGCATTGGTTTAATGTGAGAGGGGAGACATACAACAAGGTCCAGAGGGCCAATTTTTTTCATACAGAGTGGTAAATGTCTGTAATAAGGTGCCAGAGAGGGTAGTAGAGGTGGGTACAATTTTGTCTTTTAAAAAGCATTTAGACAGTTACATGGGTAAGACAAGTATGGAGGAATATGGGCCAAATGTGGGCAGCTGAGAAAAGCTCAGTGGTTAAAAACTGGGTGGCATAGACAAGTTGGGCCGAAGGGCCTGTTTCCATGCTGTGAATTTCTATTACTCTAACTGAATTACACTTTAATTTCCTGTTCCTAGTTTTCTTGTCTCATCCAAAGATGTATGGGTTAGGTTGATTGGCCATGCTAAAAATTGCCCCTTAGAATCATGAGATGTGTAGGTTAGAGGGGCTAGTGGGTAAATATGTAGGGATATGGGGTAAGGCCCAGGTGGGTTTATGGTTGGTGCAGATTCGATGGGCCGAATGGTCTCCTTCTGCACTGTAGGGTTTCTATAATTCTATCTGTATAAAGTTATTAAAGTTTGTAAGTTGCACAAGCTCTTGATAAACACCCTATATTGTTCTTTTGCTGAAATATAAGTCTGTCCCCTTAAGGTGACAAACTCTATGTAAGTTTGTATGTCAGTAAATTATGGCCACACAGATTTTGTAGCTCTCACATTTTGTGTGACTGGACAGTCTGCGCTTCACAAGGAACTGCTTTTGAAACCTGACACCTATTTTCAAATGTGGCATTTTGAATTCAACAGCCTAAATATACAAAGAGTAACTTGACACACATATATAGGGTATTTGTATTAGAACGGGATGCATTTGTGTTACGGAGAAAGGTTACAGTGTTAGAACACTTTTCTTTTACTTTCCAATAAGTGACAGTATGGAACACTCCTTTGTCACATTTAACAGGGTTAATCAGAAATTCCCATTTGTTATCCTGAGTATGGCTGAATCCAAATCTCATCATAGGAAATCAGCTGTACGTGCAGGACCTTCTCACACTGGTCACAGTGTTGAAAAGCTGAGTACTTAGAGTGAGAATATGGTTCCCAAGAGCATGTAGTATAAGATTAAAGGTCATTAGAAAAAGAAGATTTCAATACCTTCTGCTTGGGCACATACCAAAGCCAGAGGAGAACAAAGGAACAGAGTTTTATCGTACACCACCCAGTTCTATAAAAATTACATATATAAACAACTGCTGTTCTTGTTTCATCTGTGGCTGAACATTTTAATTGTTCTGATATATCTAATTGCCTGTAATAGGTTTGCAACAAACATGATGAGATATTTTAATAAACATTAAGGACCTCAAATGCAGCTTATAGGCTATCTCGTGAAAGGGATGATGCTTATCGTAAGGTTTTGAACAAGTTTGAACTCAAATACAATGTTAATTGTGTTTATCTATGCTATTGAAGAGTGGATCCAGTGCTCCAGTGTTTGCTTATCTTCAAGTGTTAGCAGTGTTTGTTTGTCTTCAAGGTTAGAATTAATGAAAGATACTTTCGAGATCAGAAAACATTTTTGGAATATTTCACTTGTGCCTGATATCAGCTGGATTGCTGCAACTGATCACATTTCCTGCTACTATTTGTTTAGCCCATCAAGATGATAGCCGCTCTTGCCAATATCTTCACAGATCAAGAGAAGGCCACACAATTTCTACTTAAATATAATTTGGGTGTGCAATGGAAGCCTTCTTCGAACAGATAATTAACTATCTTCAGGAAATGTCCTGTTTTTCTTGGCAAATCTGACTAAGAATGAAAGCTAACCTGCAGAAATAAATAAGTGTTTAGTGGGACCTCACCCAGAAATGATGACATTCACTGGGTGGAACTTTTTTAATTGTATAATTTGTCCTTCAAGTTTCCGTGAAGATTGAGATAGTACAAAGAGGATTGCTAGGACAGTGATTACAACATGAAGAAACATTTCATTACTTGATGAACATGTCGCGTGCATTGAAGAAGAAAAAAAGAACTGTAGCAGCTTTTGCTGCTACAATATTACCAATACAAAAACTGCATTTCTTGGTAACAGTAATCTGGAAGTGACAGATATGAAATAACCAACTCCCAATCAAGTAAAAACTAAGGAAGATTTTTTTTCATGCATGATGTGATAAAAATGTGGAACTTGCCATATGGAGCAGTGGAACAGACCGATTGAGATGATTAAGAGAATGCTTGATGTGTATGAGAGGTACAAGAATAGAGAGATGTAGGCTGAACTTTTGCCGCCCTGCCCACCACGGGAATCAGAGGGGGCAAGGGGCAGACAATGGAAAGTCCATTGACCTCGATTTTACAGTTTTGGGACGAGCAAGCCCATTGAATTCCCGCCCATGGGATAGGATGGATAAAGGTCATTAGGGTGGGAATTAGTTTCTATGGAGTATAAAGACCATTATTGACCAGATGGATTTCTGTGCTGTAGATACAATGAAATTCTAAACATAAACACAAGCTATGTGAGGTATCAGATATAGGTACCATGTTAAAAGGAAGCATCTGTCGTAAATGCATACATGCACATTAAAAACATGATGTGGAGATGCCAGCGTTGGACTGGGGTAGGCACAGTAAGAAGTCTCACAACACCAGGTTAAAGTCCAACAGGTTTATTTGATAGCACAAGCTTTCGCAGTGCTGCCCCTTCATCTGGTGAGGTCACCATTCACCTGATGAAGGGGCAGTGCTCCGAAAGCTTGTGCAAACAAATAGACCTGTAGGACTTTAATCTGGTGTTGTGAGACTTCTTACATTAAAAACACTTTGATATGAAATCTACTCTGAGCCAAGTCTGTTCTTTGTTTGGTTTTATGATAGAGAGAAAGAAAGTTTTGATGTCACTTTGAATTGGTTCCCTTCATATGATCTTAACATGCCATTGCCCCTTTAAGTAGACATTTCCTGAGCATTACAGGAGCAATGTGGTCTGTAAGCTCTGGTTAATGGATGCCTCTTGGTTGACCTCCTTCACTGCCTCATCCTGTAAGTCTCTCATTTCCTCTCCATCCTGTTCTTATGGTGCCTAGATTATAAAGGACATAGTGGAGAACATAGTGCATGCAACGATAAAAGGGCTGGGAAGCATATATATCCCTGACCGAAACTGTGGAGCAAGAGCTTGCATAATCTCTTCCTCAGCAGCACAGCTGAGAAAATATTTTACAAATTGTTCCAAAATTGACATTTCAGGCAACATTAGTAAATACTTAAAATGGGTGACTCAACCATTACCTTGTTTGACAAGGAATGTAGGTAATTTGTCCCTCAACAAACATTTACTGGAATTCAACCCATACCATAGACAATGTCTAACTGATTTGATTTGATTTGGTTGATAATTGTCACATATATCAGGATACAGTGAAAAGTATTGTTCTTTGCACACTACACAGACAAAGCATACCATTCATACAGTACAATTCGGAGAGGAAAGGAGACAGTGCAGAATGTAGTGTTACAGTCATAGCTAGGGTGTAGAGAAAGATCAACTTAATATATGGATTGATCCATTCCAACGTCTGATGGCAGCAGGGAAGAAGCTATTCTTGAGCTGGTTGGTATGTATCTCAGACCTTTGTATCTTTTCCTGATGGAAGAAAGCGGAAGAGAGTCGAGGGGGATTTTATGACCTCGCTCAAATGAGACTGGAAATTCCCGCCCAAAGTCAATGGATAGTTCCTTTGTTTGCCCCTTTCCCACTCTGATTCTGGGGTGGGTGGGAGAGTAGAATTCCAGCAGTATGTCTGAGGTGTGTGGGGTCCTTGATTATGTTGGCTGCTTTTCCAAGACAGTGGGAATTGTAGATGGAGTCAGTGGATGGGAGGGTGGTTTGCATGATGGACTGGATTACCTTTACAATCCCGGGCAGCTTCTTGCAGTCTTGGTCAGAGCCATACCAAGCTGTGACACATCTGGAAAGGATTCTTTCTATGATCCGTCTGTAAAAATTGGTGAGAGTGTAGTGGACATGCTGAATTTCCTTAGCTTCTTGAGAAAGAAGTGGCGTATGTGGTCTTTCTTAACTATAGAGTCGGTGTCGGGGGACCAGGACAGGTTATTGATGATCTGGACACCTAGAAACTTGAAGCTGTCGGCCATTTCTACTTTATCTCCATCGATGTAGACAGGGGCATGTCTCCCACTACACTTCCTGAAGTCAATGACAAGCTCCCCTGCACTGTAGTATTCTGTGATTCACAAAGGATTACAATGTGATCCTTGGAATGTATTTCTTACACAGTCCAATAATCTGCAAAACCTGTAAATGGAACAAGCTTCCTGATGCCATCCAATTCTGAAGTCGACTTCAGGGAGCTTAAGTACAAGAAAATCTGAGATAAATCTGCAATGTTTATCCAATTCATGGCCCTCTGCTTACAAAGTTTCAATCAATCAATTTCAATGAGACAGTGCAGCATCCTATGCATTCAATCACTTGAGCCTAGTTAATTCATACATCGAATGCCTGGCTTCATCCCAAGACCAATTTATCACTAGGCCTCCTTCTTTAAGTTGCGCACAGAAATTAACCCTTCACCCCAAATGGTTCCATTTCCTTCACTGCCCATTCAACTGTCAAATAAGAAACTAGCTGAAACCAAGTAAAATCTCATTGACCTGATTGAAAGTCAGAAGTATATGCGGCAGAGGTTTATGTTTGACAGGATTCATGATGTCTTCATCACAATTGTGTCTAGAATTTAAAGAATGTGATTGAAATGCTGCTGCTTTAACTTTGGATTTCTCTGACCCTGAGAATGAGGTTCAGTAGCAGTTGTTTAGTATTGGCAGATTCACACTGCGTTGTGTCCAAAACAAAAGCCACCAGCGGCCCTATTTCCTTTGATACATATTCATGAGTCAATTTGTATTAAACAGTTGCAAACAGTCAGCCCCCTCCTGTAGGTTAAATTGCTTCAGGATGTTAAAATGTATGGATTGAAACGTATAAGCACTGATGCCGATTCCCACATTACAGCACCAACTTCTCTGAAAGCAAATTATGAGGGGATTTTGTCCCCCAAAAATATGTGGGATTGGGCTCAGCTGAGTTGAAAAAATAGGACAAATCTCAAACAACGCCAGCCTGCCCATGCCTGGTTTTAAACGGGTCTGGCTATTGGAAAGCAAGTTCATAAAATATCAGTGTACCTCAGATATAACCCATCATTCAGGCTAAAAGGAGGTAAGGATAACTGCATGGAAAAGCACTGTTGGTGTGCAAAGAAGGACACAAGTATTTTCTTGCAGTCCACCAACCTTATCTGTCCATCGTTAGACTGGCCTTGCGATTACAACCCTTCTCCATGCACCCTTCCTCCATCCCCTGGGATTGTTAACCAACCTACTCCTTCCCCCCAACCCGCACTGCAAGGTGGTACAGTGATCAGCACTGCTGCCTCACAGCGCCAGGGACTCAGGTCCGATTCCTGGCTTAAGTCACTATCTGTGGGGAGTCTGTACGTTCTCCCAGTGAGTGCATAGGTTTCCTCTCCAGTTTCATCCCACATTCCGAAAGACATGCTGGTTAGGTGCATTGGCCATGCTAAATTCTCGCTCAGTGTACCCAAACAGGCGCTGGAGTGAGGCAACTAGGGGATTTTCACAATAACTTCATTGCAGTGTTAATGTAAGCCCACTTGTGATACTGATAAGTAAACTTTTAAAATTTTAGCCCATGCTTGGAATCAGCAACCACCTCCTTCCCCACATCAGGGACCTGCATCTTCCCTTCCCATCAACACTTTCCTATGGCCATACTACCACAAAGCCAGCTCCCTACCTGTCTCTGGGCTGCAACCTCCCCTGGAGCATTCCCCATCTAATAGGGAGCCAAGTCTATCAATCAATCTGGGGAAAATTAAGAGGCATATTATGATATTAAAACAGTTGCTCCTCCCTGCTGCTCACAAAGGTTCACCCAGGTAAAATTGGGGCCTGTGTTTATGAGGGGGAAAGTTCTCTATGCCCAACACTGGCACTGTTTTCATTGAGTTAAACACACGTACAAGAGTTCAGAAATAATTTATTTCAATGTTTATTGGAAAACTCTTCCAACAGCTGGTTGTTTTTATGTTGGACATCTGTAAATGATTGTCAAACATTGCAGTCAGTATATAACATTTCCTAATTGATCTCAGTGGCACTTGGGATACATAAAAATACAAGTGTTGACAGCCCTTGATCTCAGTGACATAAGTCTTATTAGCCAGAGTATTAGGACTTTTAACTATGAAGTATGCACAAATTCGGTGAAAGGTAATGTTAGGATTTCAGGCACATAGGACCATAAGAAATAGGAACAGGAGTAGGCTGTTTGTCCCCTCAAGCCTGTTTCACCATTCAATAGGATCATGGCTGATCCAAACATTCTTCATGTTCACTTTCCTACCCTTGCCCCCTAACTCTTGATCCCCTGACATAAGAACATAAGAAATAGGAGCAGGAGTAGGCTATCCAGCCCTTCGAGCCTGCCCCGCCATTCAATAAGATCATGGCTGATCTGTCGTGGCTCAGTTCCACCTTCCCGCCCTCTCCCCATAACCCTTAATCCCCTCTCTTATCAAAAACCCATCAACCCGCTTCTTAAAAATATTTAGCGAGGCAGCCTCCACCACTTCAACGGGCAGAGAATTCCAGAGATTCACCACCCTTTGAGTGAAGAAGTTCCTCCTCAACTCCGTTCTAAACCGCCCCCCCTTTATCTTGAGGCTGTGCCCCCTAGTCCTACTATCCTTTCTGAGCGGGAAGAGTCTCTCCACCTCTATCCTATCCATCCCATTCATCATCTTATACGTCTGACTGAGCAATAATGTCTCTATCCCAGCCTTAAATATACACAACAATTCTTCCCCCACAGCTCCCCGTGGCAAGCAGTTCCAAAGATTCATAATCCACTGAGAGAAGAAATGAATCCTCATCTCAATCTTAAATTAGTGTCCCTTTATTCCGAATCAATGTCCCCTGGTCCTAGACTCTCCCATGAGGGAAGCATACTCTCAGCATTTACTCTTATCAAGCCCCTTAAGAATCTTATATGTTTTAATGAAATCACCATCATCCTTCTGAATTCCAATGAATAGAGTCCCAACCTGTTTAATCTTTCCCCATAAGACAATCTCTCCATATCAGGAATTACCATAGTGAAGCGTCTCTGAACAATCTCCAATGAAAGGATATCATTCCTTAAATAAGGGGACCAAAGTTTCCCACAATATTCCAGATGTGGTCTCACCACTACCTTGTACAGTTGCAGCAAGACCTCCCTATTCTTCCACTCCTGAAAGTGTTGAATAGGGGAAAAAAAAGACGCATGAGGTTTTGAATCAAATTGAGAGGAATTTTCTTTCAAAATCTTCAAGGTTGACTTTAACCCACAACTTTGGCAAATGGAGGAATGTTGGCAGCAAATGTAAAACACGGCTGACATAGTTTTCAGGTCCAGGGATTTTAATTTCTTGACCCCCAAAACAGCCAGTCCACTCCCCATATTTTCTGGGCAGTGAGGGAACACAGAGAAATTGCCACCAAGGGAACATCAGCCGACCTTTGATTGCCCACCAGATAACTGATAGTGAAGATTTTACAAGGTGGTCTTTTTGGAAGGGAAAGTCCAAGACAGGCAAAGCTGGGATTTTCCTGTTGGGCCGTAGTTGCTTTCTTAGGTCTGAGTTAAAATGCATTTAGGCTCCAACTGTCATAATTGGATCCAAATTTGCAAAATTGCATGCCTTATTTAGCAGGGCACCTCATCTGTTTGAAGAACACTCGCATATTAAAACTGGATATGACAGGTAAATGGCTTATTAAGAACTTTCCACCCACTTGATTGGGTTAAAATTGACCCCTTTATTCAGAATGTGAACTGAATCAAACAGTATCTGGAACAAGTCTTGGAAATTCACCTTTCATCTTATAAGGATACTTCTTAATAATTTTGTGCACTCCATAAAGCAAAGTTTAATTTTAGAAGTACATATTTGTAGTTCAGGTGTACAGCTCAAGAAGGTCCATTTCGATTTTTATGATGTTTTCAACATTGAACGAAGACTGTTTATGTGATGCAAAGGTTGCAAACAGATTGATTTAATCTTAGCTTGCTGCCAAGAAAGAGTGAAGTCTATTATTAGGGAATTTTGTTTGGACTAGAGATCAAAATCAATGGCTTCAGTCTTTCCAATATTTAATTGGAGGATTGTGTGCTGGATAAACAGTTTGACAATTCAGCAGCAGTGGAGGAGTCAAGAGAGATGGTATGAAGTAGACCTGTGTCGGTAAGCTTGTGGAAAGTGATGTGTCTTTTAATGATGTTGCCAGGGGCAGCATACTGACAGTAATAAGGGTCAGATTAGTAAATTTGTGGATGGCACAAAGATTGGCTGGACGGTTAACAGGGATATTGAGTGTTTCAGGCTACAAGAAGATGTGATGGACTGGTCAAATGGGCAGATAAGTGGCAGATGGAATGTAACCCTTAAAAGTGTGAGGTGACACACTTTGAATATTTCCTTGTCAAATTATTCCTTCCAATGAATGGTAGGACACTAGGAAGTTCTGTAGGAACAAAAGGGCCTTGGCATGTTTGTCCATAGACTACTGAAGGTGAAAGGGCATTTAGTAGGATGATGAAAAAGGCATATGGGCACTTGTCTCTATTAATGGAGGCACAGATTAGAGAAGTCATGTTGGCGTTGTATAGAACTTTGATGAGATCACAGCTAGGGTACTGTGTGGTTTTCTGGTCGCCACATTCTAGGAAGAATGATTACATTGGAGCAGTGCAGAGTAGATTCACCAGGATGTTGCCTGGGATGGAACATTTCAGTTTGAAGAGAGGTTGGGTAGGCTTAGGTTGTTTTTATTGAAGCAAAGAAGGCTGAGGTGCAACCTCATCGAAGTGTACAAGGTGTTCAAGGAGATAGAGCAGCATTGTAGCACTGTGGTTAGCACTGCTGCCTCACAGCACTAGGAAGTTGGGTTCAATCCAGCTCAGCTCACTGTCTATGTGGAGTTGCACCTTCTCCCTGTGTCTGTGTGGGTTTCCTGTGGGCGCCCTGGTTTCCTCCCATAGCCCAAAGATGCGTGGGTTTGGTCCATTGGCCATGCTAAATTGTCCCTTAGTGTTGGCCAAGTAAATATGTGGGATTGTGGGGATAGGCCTGCCTTGTCTTAACATTCAGGGCTATGGGTCAATTGCTGGGAGATGGGATTAAATGGGAGTTCAGATGTTTCTAATGTGTCGGTGCAAATTCAATGGGCCGAAGGCACTGTATGATTCTATGATTGTCTGATAAATAATAAAGGTCCAAGGGCTGATCTTTGTGGTGTACTGGAATAATGATGCAGTAACATAAAGAGAAGGCTTTGCAGCTGATTCTCTGGCTGTGATCAGATGGTTAAGAATGGAACCATTTGAGAACAGTCCCAGCCAGTTGGATGGCAGCTGGCAGGTGTTGGAGGAAGATGGTGTGTATCTTCTTAATTAATTTGTGTGGGATTTGGGCATCGCTGGCTTGGCCAGCATTTATTGCCCACCCCTAGTTGCCCATGAGAAGATGGTGGTCAGCTGCCTCTTTAACTGCTGCAGTCCCTGAGGTGTAGGTACACCCATGATGCTCTTTGGGAAGAAATTCCAGGTTTTTTTCCAGCAACAGTGAAGGAACAGTGATATATTTCCAAATCAGGATGGCGAGTGACTTCGAGGGGAACCTCCAACTGATGGTGTTCCCAGGTTTCTGCTGCCCTTGTCCTTCTAGATGGTAGTGGTTGTGGGCTTGGAAGATGTTGCCTAAGGAATCTCAGTGACTTCCTGCACCTTGTAGAAGATACTCACAGCTGCCACTGATCATCGGTGGTGGAAGGATTGAATGTTTGTAGAAGGGGTACCAATAAAGTGAAATGTTTTGTCCAGGATAGTGTCAGGCTTCTTGAGAGTTGTTGAAGTTCCACTCATCCGGGAGTATTTCATCACACTCCTGATTAGTGTCTTGTAAATGATGGATAGGCTTTGGGGAGTCAGGAGATGAGTTACAGGCCATAGGATTCCTTGCATCTCACTTGCTCTTCTATCCACAGTATTCGTATGGCTAGTCCAGTTCAGCCCTTCCCAGGCCAAGAAGTTATAGAATAACCAGTTATAGAATAACTCCCTGCACCTGTTCCAGCTGTACTTCCTCTTTAAGAGTTACAGGTTGGTTTTAGCTATTGCTGACTAACTTTAGTTCACGCTAGCCTCTAACAGTTTTACAGCCTGCCGCTCAGGTTTGCAGCTATCAACTGCACCCTTAGCATTGACTTCACACTCTAATCATTTAAATTGGCAAGCAGCATAAAGTTTGCACATTGGCTGCATTGGAAAGAATGGATGTGGGTAAATCTTTCATCATGAATCCTGCTCTGATTTTTTGGCTCTCTCCAATTTTGTAGCCAATACTTCAACTGAGAAGCAGATCATGGCCTAGCGATCCCACGCATTGGTGACACATTTGCTCTGTTATCATGGTGACATACTGTTGTTGCTGTTCCTTTTCTGCTGTACAGATCCTTCTTACATAAAACTTTTTTGTATATTTGCATTACTTCTCTTTATACTTGCACAGCTCCTGCAACCACCAATAATATTCCTCAATAGTGCATATTTTCCCTGCCCTTCCTTTCCTGTCCCTTGTGAACCCATTCTTTCTTCTCTTTGCCACTAACACTTCCATCTTTTTCAAGCTCCAGTCAGGCCACTGTGGAAGTGTGTCTGAATATTTCTGTAGCAGGTGCCCCCCAACCCCCACCACCCCCCTCATCCCCCCACTCCCAACTTTGAGAAACTACCAGGATAAGACATGTCTTATCAAGGGTCCTTTGGAATGGCTTACTTTTGAGTTTGATTTATCTCCAGATAGTTGGCCATCAAAGAACAATACAGCACAGAATCAGGCCTTTCGGCCCTCCAAGACAGCGCCCATCATGTTTACCTATCTAAATCAACTGTTTTATCCCGCCATTCTCCATTTGTTCAGGATAAGTCTTAAATGTGGCTAACATAACTGCCTCAACCATCTCGCTTGGAAGTGCATTCCAGCTCCCACCATCCCTGTGTTAAAAAAAAAATCCCCCCCACTTTATCTTGAACTTGTGCACCCTTGTAGTTGTCATTTCTGTCCTGGGAAAAAGCTTGTAACTGTCCACCTTATATATACCTCTCATAATTTTATAAACGTCTATCAGATTGCACCTCAGCCTCCATCTTCCCAGCGAGAACAGTCCCAGTTTTTCAATTTCTCCTCAGAACCAAGACCCTCCATACCAGGCAACATCTGGTAAACCTTTTCTGCACTCTCTTCAACGCCTTCCCGTCCTTCTGGTAGTATGTGACTAGAATTGGATACAGTGTTCCAAACGTGGCCAAACCAACATTTTATACAACTGTAACATAATTTGCCAACTTTTATACTCAATGCCCTGGCTGATGAAGGAAAGCATGCCATTTGCTTTCTTCACCACCTTTTCCACCTGTGCTGTCCCTGTTAAGGATTTATGGACCTGTGCTCCCAGATCTCTCTCTGTGTCTATGCTGCACATTGTTTTGTCATTTATTTTATAGCTCTCACCTGAATTGGATCTACCAAAATGCAACACCTTGCGTTCGTCTGGATTAAATTCCATCTGCCGTTTCTCAGTCCATCTATATCTTGCTGTATTCTCTGACAATCTTCATCACCGTCCGCAACTCCGCCAATCTGAGTATCATCTGCAAACTTGCTAATCAAACTAGCTATGTCTTCTTCTATCATTTGTATATATTATGAACAGCAGAAGTCCAGGCACTCATCCCTGCTGAAAAGGGTTGAGAGCTTCAAGTTCTAAGGTGTCCAGATCACCAACAACCTGTCCTGGTCCCCCCATGCCGACACTATAGTTAAGAAAGCCCACCAACGCCTCTACTTTCTCGGATGACTAAGGGAATTTGGCATATCAGCTATGACTCTCATCAACATTTACAGATGCACCATAGAAAGCATTCTTTCTGGTTGTATCACAGCTTGGTATGGCTCCTGCTCTGCCCAAGATGGCAATGAACTACAAAGAGTCATGAATGTAGCCCAATCCATCACACAACTTGGGCTTAATCCTGCTTCATTCTCCTCCAGCCGAATGCAAAGGTTTGCTTTATTAGCAAGGTCTGACTCCATATCACCAAAATGTTGCCTATGCAAAGTAAGTTTTGAAAGCATGCCTCTAATGTAAAGAGGTCTGAAATTGAAATTCCCCAGAGGTCATATTGGAAAGTTAATGAAATCAGCCAAGTCAAATATTTTTAATAACAAATTAAATGATCCAACTGGTTACTCACAGGACTATTATTCACAGAAACTACCGTGTAAGCAAGATATTGAATCAATTCAAATCCAATAGTCTGGAGTCAGCTCATTAAGGATTTAACTGATTAACTTGATGGATAGGTTTCCCTGAAAGCTTGGGACTCACAAAAGGAAATAGCAATCTTATTTTACAGCAGAAAGTCTTTTTCAGGAACTAAGTGACTACAAGGTCACAGAATCTTATTTTCGCCAAATACCTCATATCAACAGCTAAAGGAAATATAGTTATGTATGGCAATTCTGTAGTGTACATCTCCAGTATTTCTCTTTGACATAACTGTGATATCCTTTTAGTATGTTTTCAATAACCTTGGAAAATTACTGAAGGTTAGACTGTAACTAACAATCCAGCAGATAAGTCATCAGTGCAATGGTACAGTGGTTAGCACTGCTGCCTCATAGCGACAGGGACTTGGATTCAATTCCAGTCTCAGGTAACTGTCCATGTGGAGTTTGAATGCTCCCTCCATGTCTGCATGGGTTTCCTTTGGGTGCTCTGGTTTCCTTCCACACTCCAAAGATGTGCTGGTTAGATTAATTGGCCATGGGGGATTAGCAGGGTAAATATGTGGGGTAAGTGGAATGGGGCTTGTGTGGGACTGTTGTTGGTGCAGGCTCAATGGGCTAAATGGCCTCCTGCACTGTAGGGATTCTATGATCTATATATTAGAGGGAATTTAAAGTTCAGAATTTAAGTTCAGAGGCAGGAGTGAGTGTGATCATGTAGAGTCAAGATCCTGCCGCAGTCGGAAGGCTTGTAGATAATATTCCCACCGGGAAGCCACTGAACATATTCTCACTGAGGGACCCGGCATCAGGAGAAGGGGCTCCACAGGAAGCCACGTCTCTGCCCTTGCTTTCAAAACCCACCCCATTCCCTGTTTGCCAGCAAGCACCACCTTGTACCCCACCCTGCCCACAATCACAGTGGTGGCACGGTGGTTAGCACTGCTGCCTCACAGAGCCAGAGAGCTGTGTTCGATTCTTGGCTTGGGTCACTGTCTGTGTGGAGTTTGCACATTATCCCCGTGTCTGAGCGGGTTTCCTCCCACAGTCCAAAGATGTGCAGGTTAGGTGCATTGACCACGCTAAATTCTCTATCAGTATACCAGAACCAGTGCCAAGGTATGGCAACTAGGGGATTTTTACAATAACTTCTTTACAGTATGAATGAAAGCCTACTTGTGACTAATAAATAAACTAACTAACTAAAACAATCACTTGTATCTGGGATCCTTCCCGCTTATCCCAGTGTCGTACCAGCAATGACGACCACTCTCAGTAATGCAAAGCTGCAGGTCTTTGCTGGTAATGCAAAGCTGTAGGCCTCTGATTTGCCGGCTGCTCTCAGAGGTGAGACCAGGAGGCTCAACGCTGTCCAGATAAGTGCCTGATTAGAATTAAATAATATCAATCTTCCCAGAGATAAACAACACAGGGCTCCAGTTGAAGAACCAGTGGGTGACCACCGATCATCCACATTAAATCCTTGCCACTATTCTAAATATTGCACAGCTACATACATCCTGTCCAACTCCCATTGTCACAATTTTTGATCACTAATTTATGTCAACAGTTAACTGCTGAAAAAAGATTTAAAATAAAAATCCTGTATGTGAACATAGTCTGTAGCAATGTAGTTTTAGCCTCTGGTTCTAGATGTGACACTGGAATGAGTTTGAGAAGCCCCTGACTCAATTGCCACTTTGTTGACAACTTGTCCCTATAGGTAAGTACTCTACTCTTTTTCTGGATGAACCATTTGACTTCTTCCATGTTCCCCACCAATCCCTATGGTATTCCATTGCTGGACTGGGGACTTCTACTATTTGCTGATTCTGTTCTTCATATTTCCACTCATGGCTATACTGTTTTTTATTCATTCATGTGGAGATCTAGGTGTTGCTGGCTGAGCTAGCATTTATTGCCTATTTCTAATTGCATTTGAACCAAATGGCTTGTTCAACCATTTCAGAAGGCATCTGAGAGTCATCCACATTGTTGTGGTTCTGGAGTGACATGCAGGCCAGATCAGGTAGAGACAGCAGATTTCTTTCTTTAAAGGACATTAGTGAACGAGATTGGTTTTTTACAACAATCATTGTGGGCAGCATAGTAGCAGTGATTAGCACTGCTGCCTCACAGCGCCAGAGATCCAGGTTCAATTCCAGCCTTGGAGGACAGTCTACGCGGGGTTTTCACATTCTCCCTGTCTCTGCGTGGATTTCCTCCACGTGCTCCAGTTTTCTCCCACACTCCAAAGGTGTGCATGTTAGGCAGATCAATCATCCTAAATTGCCGCTTAGTGTCCAAAGATGTGTGAGTTTAGCAGGATAAATACATGAGGTTGCAGGGATAGGGCCTAGGTGGAATTGTTGTCAGTACAGACTTGACGGGACAAATGACCTCCTTCTGCACTGTAGGGATTCTATGATCTCATGGCCAACATTAGACTTTTTATTGAATTGAAATTTCACCATCTGCTATGGTGGGATTCAAACCCAGGTCCCCAGAGCATTACCGTGGATCTCTGGATTACTGGTCTAGAGAAAATACTACTACCCTCCTTGTCCTGTGAGCACTTTACCTTTTCCTTTTCAAAATCTCATTGAAGAGGGTTAGCAGGCCCTTTGTATTGAAATTGTGTGCTCTCTCTTGTTCCTCTTTATTTCACTCACTTAGTCCCTGCCTGTCTTTGCCAGATCCTCCAATGAAAGACATTCTTAGAAATTGGAGGTGACAAAAACAATCATCTAAAGCAGCTTTTAGACAGTCAATGGGGTGAGCCAAGAAAGATTCCAACTCACCTTACTGTTCTCACAGTCAGCTGCTGCAATTTCCACCCACACTTGTCTTTTTCAGGAGACTGACCTTTTAACTTAAAGCAGATTCAAGAAATGTTTCCGGTCCCGTTTATTGATGATTTAAAGGTCCGATGACCTCGGGTGAAAATTTCTGGTTTCAGGATGAGAAAATCCACAAATTGGGGTGACTTTTCCTGTTCCACCCGCCATGGGAATTGGAGCAGGTGAGGGGCAGACCATGGAAAGATCTTTTGACTTCAGGTGGGATTTTCCTGCTTCGGGACAACTGGAAGAGCGGAATTCTCCGTTAGCCTCAGGTGGGATTTTACCAGCTCGCCCAAGTGAGGTCATAAAATCCCGTCCATCTATTTTACATAAAATTTGCATAAAAGTTTGAATTAAAAATTTATACAATGAGGAGAGGTTCAGCTCTGCAGAGCCGGGTGTTCACAAGTCATTGGTTCATATCCAATATCAGTCACGGGATGGAATTTTGGGCCAAGAATATACAATCAAATTGGTTTATGTGACCAAATTTCTTGTACATATTCTGTCCTATCACCAAAATCCAAGCATTTCTGATACTGTATATGATTGTGTTCTCATTTCCATGAAACATTCAAGAAAACTTTGCTCCATATTTGCTGCAAAGATAATAGCAAATGTAAATAGTATGCCAATATTAAGCTGTAAATCATCCTGATGTGGAAGAGCTATCATGTGACATGTGATCCACCACAAAGTGTTGGATATTTATGCCATTCCTTTGTTAGTCTCATGAAAATGGCAACTTGACTTCCAAAATACCAGTGAAGTTTCAAGATTCAATTTCTTCCATGCATTAAACTCACTGCAAGTTTTAGGGCTGGTACAGTACAAGTACCCTTGTAACTAAACTATCCTGCAAATCAACTCCACCTTTACTGCCCAGGATAGGAACAATTGAAGCTGTGGTGCCATTCCTGCAGGTAGTAAATCATTGTTCGAGATTTTTAAATTTAACATTTAATGTTTTCCTTACTTTCTTTTCTGTTTCTTTTATCCCCCGTCTCTCTTTGAATCCAACCTTTCGTTCCTTCACTTCTCTTTCTATACCTGATCTGACAATAATTTGCTAATCTTTCTCCCTTATTTCCCTGTTTCTTTCTAAATCCTTCAAGCCTATTAGTGAAGGAGATATATGGTTGATTTCATTGTTAGCGAAATGTCCTAATTTCCTCCATTAGCAGTTCACATTGCTGACATGTTATAATGTAAATTATGTTTGAGCTGAAAAGTGCAGGAGAAAGTCTAACTAATGCTGTACATGGCAGGATACATTGTGGGATATATGTTGCATTACCAATTTAAACTAATGATTGATAAGTGAACATTCTCTAGTCACCAGGCCCCAGAAGTACTCTGAAGTGATCTCTACTTCCAGCCTACAGGTTATCAGTTTTCAGCTCAGGTTTTTTTCCAATCATTATTTTGTTTCCACGGTTGTTGACACTGGTGAATGTGCCTGAAGCCAACCAGTCAGAATGGTTAAAAAGAAACACAGCTAATAAATTGATGTTGGTCCTGCCTGTTAGAGGCCTTTGCTATTTCTATGCTCCAGTCAATCGAACTGTATTGAAAGCAACTGAAAGAATTGGACTAAAGCCCAGGGCTGATAGAGGCTCTCTCAGTTCCTTATTAAAAATGTCACTATTGATTAATCAGTTTCGTTTACAACGTGCGCCATTGTTAGATTTTATGCAGAATTACATTAATCACAGTGACTCCTGAAAACATTTCCAAGTAGGGTGCCCATGTTTTGCCAAGGGAGCAGCCTCCTCAAGTTGTCACAATAACAACAGCAAATTACAAGTTATCGTTGTTAATTCTTAACTTCTTATTTTGCTATCTAAAGCTAATTTCATTTATCCGACCCTCTCATTTTCTTTAGTGAGCAGGTTTTTTTTTCCTGAGTTTCTGATTTCCTTGGATGATTGTAAGTATTGACCAATGTTCCACAAGCCTGACAGTTTTTTATAGCTACATTCTGTTGACTATCAATTCTTCCCAAGTCTGAAAGGAATTCAGCATGAGATATCATAAAGGTAACTGGAATATTATTTTGAATCCCGGCTTGTAAACTATTAAAAAGCAACAGTTAGCTGCATTCAGCTACACAGTTTCAGTTATTTAAGATGCTGTCAAACAATACTGCTGGGACCTCCTGCTGTACACAAAACTCACTGGCAGCATTATGGATCAGAAAACAGCATCAGAGCTGCACCAGTTAGTGTCACAATCATTCAGATGAGGTGAGTACACAAATTCTTCACCTCACGCACCATTGTCTGAATGGCACAGGCAATCCGTGAATCCCGGGTGCCCATAAACCAGACAAAGCAAATTTCTACTCCTGAATATTTTCTCGTTAACACAAAAAGATTGTGAGTGGCTGTTCATTCAGTTTACACTTTCGTAAAGAAACAAAACTCTATTCCAGAAAGGAAACCATTTGCTTTTTCTTTGTGTAGCAATTGTCAGAAAGTGCCGAGAGCTGGGAAACTCGGTGATAAGATCAATCAACCACAATTAACAATCCAAAATCAATCTGTGTGCTGAGGCTTCACAATCTGCATCATTTCAAAAGAGCATCTTCTGATACATTGTTTAAGCAGCTTTCCCACAATGTGAGCAGCGGGCATGGTGCCAATCTAATGTCAGATTCAAGGGATCTGCTGCCTCATACACTTATCTTCTGGGCATTTGGCTGAGACTGGCTAAACTCGGTTTACTCCGAATGCTTCACAATTAACAGGGGAGGATATGAGACCATCGTCTCCTTTTTCTTAGCTCGAGAGTGAAATGGGTGGATTTCAGCCTTAATGAAATGCTTCTCTGAAGAGGCACTTGGAAAACAATTCAAGCCATAATCAGTCAGTAGTTGAACAACTTCTGGGCCACATTAATGAAGAATATTACCCCCCCACCTATCAGTGGTGATGCGGTTGCCACTGATGTTAAGAGTCGGTTTTGACCTTCATGCTCCAGTGAGCAGGATGGGAGAGTGTTGTGGATACACACACCCAATTTGGCTCCTGTCACCCCTCCCCCCGCCCAATTAAGATGTAATTATTCTTTAATATGTCCTCTGTGGCCCAAATAAATAGCTGTTTTCAACACCCTTCGATGATTCTGCTAAAACAAGTTTAAATCTAACAAAATAAAATAAAACACAGGATGCAAAAAAAAACTGTCTCCAAAAACTCCTTTCCTGGTATTCATTGCTACACTCCGTAGTGGTTAATTCATTCTCCACAGGGACTCGTTGATTCAAGACAAACACAAAGCATGCCTCCAAACTGATGTGGACTGGGCAGAAGTTCCCCAGTTAGGGCTGATGCTGCTGTGAGATGTTTTGCTCTGAATGAGTAAACACACTCCCAATTGGTCTCCTCTCAGGCTTAACATGCCAATATCCCCATCTCACTCCCCTTGCCAGGGGAGTCAGGCAACCATCAGTGACTCATGGAAAGGCTTCCTGGAATCCAGATTTCCATATTTATCAATTCTGGCAATAAGAGATGTCAGTTTATTATTTCTTACTCACACCATATTTGCCAAAATTAACCAAGTTGGAGGTTTTGAAACTGAAAAATTAAACCAAGTCACTTTGTGACACGGTGGCATAGTGGTTAGCATAGCTGCCTCACAGTGCCTAGGACCCAAATTCAATTCCCGGTTTGGGTATCTGTGTGGAGTTTGCATGTTCTCCCTGTGCCTGTGTGAGTTTCCTCTGGGTGCTCCGGTTTCCTCCCACAGTTGAAAGACATGCTGATTAGCATGGCAATGCTAAATTCTCCCTCAGTGTACCCGAACAGCGGCCGGAGTGTGGTGACTTGGGGATTTTCACAGTAATTTCATTACAGTGTTAATGTAAGCCTACTTGTGACTTTAACTTAAGTTTATTAAGTTAAATAAACTTAAAAATACACTCTTTAATGTCCATTCCTTGGGCATAAAACAGAATTATGCAAGAAATAATTAATTAATCCATTTTATCTGTGAATTTTCTCTCAATAATCTTTGAACATAAAATTTGCTCATTAAGTTCCTTAGAATTGAATTAGTCCTATCGCAGCAGTAGCCGACAATAGAAAAATGTATTCAATCATGCATTTTACACTTAGATCTGCTAAGCAAATTGTATAACTGAGAATGCAGTAATCCCAGTTTAAGCAGTTCCAATAATGAACCATTTTCTAAGAAAAATGTTGAAATTATTGTACATGTTCCACCGAGCACTCCTGTTAATTAGTGTTGCACATTTATGTACAAAGCAAACTAGTAAAATAGCTGCGGATAGAGAGGATACATTACGGATAAAATATGAGAGTGTGGGAATCAGCTCTGGGAGTATAAATTTTTATAACTGCTACGCCATAGGTATCCAGGCATTATAAAGTGAAATACTGTACAAAATCACACTTGTTGACAAGTCTCACTATTGTTCAATCTTCTGTGATAATGATCAAGAAGTAGCAGATTCTTTCATGGATAATTTGGCAATGATGAATGGATTCAATAAATTATTTGATGATCATAGAGGCATGATACTAACAGCACATTTCAACATGCATATTTATTCCTATTGTGTCTGTGCTGCCTATGTCTTTAACCTCAGTTCAAACTGTTCGAAAGAATGCAGTCTGCAAGATTTTGTGGCGTTGTCAGGTGACCATCTAATAACTAACCTCGGCCTTGAGTGACTGTCTGTTTGCACGTTCTCCCCGTGTCTTTGTGGGTTTCCTTTGGGCGCTCCAGTTTCCTCCCACAGTCCAAAGGTGTGCAGGTTAGGTGGATTGCCAATGCTAAATTGCACTTTAATGTCCAAAGATGTGTAGGTTAGTTGGATTAGCCATGGGAAATGTGTAGGGTCACAGGAATAGTGGAGGATAGAGGCCCTGGGTAGGATGCTCTGTCAGAGAGTTGGTGCAGGCCCCATGGGCCAAATGGCCTCTTCTACACTGTAGGGATTCTATGCTTTCCAACCTCATGTAGAAGGACAATAAATGCTGTGTTTCCATGGAGGTGCTTCCATTGCTCCTTTACTTTCACTACCCTTTAAGTAGCAAGCAGCCCTCTTCTCATTTCAATGTTTCTTGCTGTGGAAGCTCTATGTCAAACATATTAAGGCCAAGTGTTGTGGGCCCAATTATATCAGTTCTCTGCCATCTCTGGAAGCAGAAGAAATCAGCAGCAAAGCTTCCATCCGCTCTTTACAAGACAAGTGTTAGCCACCAGGTAAAGTGGGAAATGAAGTGGATTAAAAATTGCCTCCAGTAGGCATTCTCAGGGTCTCTTGGGTGTAGAAGTCAGTATGCTGTGCAAGTGCATAACAGTCTCATGAAAATAATTGATTGGTTTTTATTTGTAAGATTGGTCCTTTTTGAAAAAGGCTGATAATACCTTGTCAGTGGTGATGAGGCAAGGGAGTTACTTCTCACATTACAGTAACTAGAATTATACACATTAATTGGGGGATTAGATCATGCAGCCCAAATTCAAAGGGAGAGAAGACTGAAGCTTGTTCCATATCCCACATGGAAATTGAACAAGAGGATTTAGGGGGCTGGTGTCCTATATATTTGATGCAATGCTGGTTAACACACTCCCGAAGAGATCCTGGCTAATAATTGCCTGAAGCTAAAAGGGGCCTAATACCTGTTTTAGGATAGCTTTCCCAAATTGATCAAAAGTGAGTTTAAGTTTAGACTGGCGGGAGTTAAGTGGAAAGCTTGAAGAAGATCCAGATCTTAACTTCTTAGTTTAGGGTGAAGCCAGGAGGAGCAGGAATCATTACCAGTCTACCCACACTCTACCTAACCACAACTGTCTCCCTTTACCTTCCAATTAAATAACATACATAAAAATTCACCCCCTTTTGCTCAGTTGCCTGGGGAAGCATGGTGGGTACCTACAGCCATCTGAGATTATTAAAGCGGGACCTGAGGCTCATTCTTGATTAATCCTCATGCTTACTGCAAGGATATTTCCTGCACCCAGTTCACACCAACCTAGCAATGCAAGCAAAATTTTAGCCCAGAATTTCTTGCTGATATTTGTGCTCTATTGATTTGGTTTTAAAATTCAAGGTCATGTTTTCTGTTTTTTTCATTCATTCAAGGGATATGGGCATAACTGGCTGGTCAGCATTTATCGCCCACCCCTAGTTGGAGGCAGTTGAGAGTCAATCATATTGTTGTGGCTCTGGAGTTACATGTAGGCCAGACCAGGTAAGGATGGTAGATTTCCTTCCCTAGAGGACATTAGTGAACCAGATGGGTTTTTCTGACAATCAACAATGGTTTCATGGTCATCAGGAGATTCTTAATTCCAGATATATTTTATTTGAGTTCAAATTCTACCATCTGCCATGGTGGGATTTGAATCTGGGTCCCCAGAATATTAGCTGAGTTTCCTGATTAATATTCTAGCAATAATACACTAGGCCATCATTTCCCCTTCTTTGCTATTGTACGCTGGTGATGGCTCAAGAAACCTACCCAGTGGCATCCTGAATCCCACTCTGGTTTCTTGATGTGCAGAATATTATAATTTACACACTATTCCCACTGCTTATAATACTTTCCTAGACTCATCAGTTTACACATACCCACATAAACTGGCACAAGACACTCACGAGCACCGATCCTCAGTCCTTTCAGATCCTTATGTAATCTGTCATTTCCAGAACATTTTTCTTCATTATCTGCAAACTTGGCAACATTCATTTATGCCTCTACTTCCAAGGCATTAATATAAATTGTAGGTAGTACAGCTCCCACTCAGAAACATAATATCCCTTTGCTTGTTCTACATAAAATGGTCAATCACCAAGCAATTAGAGGTTCAGATGATTGCATACATTGTGAGAGCACACAGTTTGTTTGTAGATAGCCAACTGATTTCCCGCAGCACAACCTAATGAACATCAGTGAATAAATATTCCTTTTATCACACATCATTGCACATAATGATCAAGTGAAAGATGGTCCAAAAATATATATATATATCTGATTTGCCAGTCTGTATTACAGTATTTGATTGCACATATAACAACATGATATTGATAGTTCCCATGGTGATAAGGCTTGAGAATGTGCCATTACTTTGCGCTTGTAATCTTGATGCATGGAAGCTATTAGCTTTGCAAGATATGTCAGCTGAGTCTCTCTTAATGGCTTTAATGCAGTGTGTAAAGGGAGACCAAATAGACAGCAAAGAATACAACTGGTATTATTACAGATAGTTAATTTATTTGCATGGATGTAAAGTTGAACATTGTAAAATGTAAGCTTCACAGATGTAGAATAAAATCTATTACATTTTATGTTGTGAGAGTTATTTGGGGATACACAATTAAGCACATTCGCAGGAACAATCAGTTAGCTATATTGACCATGTGATTAATTTGATTAGAAGAACAAAGAATTGCTAATCAATGCCCACATGCAGGGAAATTGAACAGAAGATGTATCTCTTTACAACAAATGTATTAAAGTGATTAACTTTGCACACTTCAATTAATTAGATCGTTTAAAAATATTTTAAATGTATATTTTGTTTAATTGTGAATGCCACTTTTCTTGCTGAAACATTCTTTCAGAAAACCTTGCTGTAGGAGCAGGCAGATCTATTCATTTGTGAGTCCCATGTTATTTTCAATTAACATCTGCAAAACTGATTTTCTGTCAACTTGTAAAGATCCAGGGTGGGAATTTACAGCCTTGCTTGAGCAAGACCAGAAATTCCAGCATGAGGTCAGTGAACATTTCCGTTGGCCACCCCCTGCCCGGTCTGCTTCCGTGGTGGGCAGGGTGGCAGAATTCCAGCGCCACTCTCCAAGCTCATTTGGGAACTACAGTTCCATTGGGAGAATGACAGAACCAGCTAGAAAGCAGCAGAACTGCATGCTTTTATCAGGAGTGAAAGTTCAGTCTCTCTCTTCTGGCCCATAACCCTATTTGTTCCCTGGCTCATTCAGGCCAACCTTAGGAGCGGAGGCCAGTAACTCCAGTGAAATGAGTTGCTACTGGGTAACAGAGGGTGTGTGGGAGTTCAGGCTGGGCCAAACAGGAGCAACATATTACAATATTTTTGAGTTTGAAAGCCCTTATAATTAAAAAGCTCTTAAGATCCAAATTCTTAATTTCTAACACTAGCATCCTCAGCTGTACTGGACCGACATGGTATGAATATGTAGTATTTATACAATTTATTAAGCAAGATTTTACATATTCTTGACGCAGGCAGTGAAGACAACATTAGAGGTTTCTGATCTCTCCAGATCCTAGAAGTGCTTGATGTTGCCAGCGAAGGCGATGTCCATCTCTTCTTTGTCTTCAAAGTGATGTTGAACTACGTCTAGAAGTGTTATTAAATCTCAGTAGCCACGATATCACTGTGCCAACACATTATTTCTGAACTTTCATCTCTGTTTCTCATTATTTGGGGTTTTCCTTATTTGTAAATAGCCCAAATTCTCCTCTTCCATTGGCTTAGGCTGCCAGCCATTTGGATCACACCACCCTGCTTTGTGGGTTGTAAACTGAGACGCAGTTCCATATCTTATTTCCTTGGCCCCAGAAGTTTACATTCCATTACAACCAAACAATACGTTTCATTTAGCTACAGAGCTGCTAGAACAAAAAACCCTCTAAAACTGATCTCCTCATGCACCCACACCCCCCACAACAAATATAATAATTAAATCAATACATGGGTTTGTTTAAAGATGAAGGGCCTGATCCTACTGACTGTTCACAAAGTTAGGATGACACTTCGGCCAGAATGTTACAACCATTCATGCCAGTGAGATTTCCCCATCCTGCTGCAGCAAGGTCTGAGAGTATGGTGCCCAGCCGAATCTCCATTCACTGCAGCAGGATGGGAAAATCCCGCTGGCATGAACAGTGGTAACATCCCAGCCGAAGTGTCATCCTAACTTCAGGTTGCTTTTAGCCATTCCTAAACACCTAATGGTAATGTGGGCTATTAAGAGAGCTCCAGCTCGTGACTTAAAGGAATTTAGTCATCAAACAATAAAACAATTCTGTTTCTGACAAACAACTGCCTTCCTGTTCCCCAATTACCTTGACTGTTAACTGCCGAACAGAAATTCAAATAGACCATTTTTCAAAGTGACTAACATGGAAGTTCACAAACATTAATCCACTCTAAAAACCTGTAAAAATTTTTTGCTAATTTTTTTTGTTAAAATCTTGCACAAGGACAGTTCATTATTACTGAGGCTAGTTTTCAATTCCATACTATTTCCATAGGTTCAAATCCCACCACAGCAGCCAATGTCCCCAGAGTATTACCCTGGACCTCGAGATTACTAGCCAAGCCACGTTACCCCAATAAATCCCAGAAATTTGAAAATTGAATTTGAATGCTTGCCTTCATTATCAGAGGGAAGAAATATAACTCTGTTGGATTAAAGAGGTAAACGTAAGTAAACCCGCACAATGGATTTATTTGTGCCACATAGTCGTTATATATTAGTTAGTGCCAGGGAGTTTGTTGTTGATGCTATCAGCAGTGGTACAGGATTTCTGAGGCCAGGCTTTCATCATGGAGGCAGGAATCAGAAGATGGAAATTTTCATGGTCTGGTGAGTTTGTCACCATTCTGGGAGTGCTGGGTGGCAGAATTTCCATCCACCAGAGGTGGTGATGGCCTTGAGTCAATTTAAAAGACCTACCTCTGCTATCAGAGACATTGGCCCAATTCAGCACAAGTGTCAGGTCCCCCAGCCCTCATCTCTTCCTGCCTTGCACTCTATCCCTTTCATCCCCCTAATATAAGCCCCTCTCCGCCCCCTTACCAACTACCCTGTCATCCCTTCTTACAACCCCATCACCCCATAACTTCTCCATTCCTCTCTATAACCCTTCAATTCCAATCCATTTCTACTATATACAGCAGCACCATAATAACATTTGGAAGTATTTAAAAAACTCATGAATCTGTCAACATAAATAACCATTACTTGAATATCATTTTTTTTAAAAATCATCTACAGAAAGTTTATCTGAATCTGCCCAAATATACAGACTCACATTCTCTTGGATAGCTGAGCAGAATTCATTGGAGGCTTGAAAGGCAGCTGAGCTTTCAAATTGACATTCCTATGAACAGCTGTGCAAACAAACCATACCAAGCAGAATTGTTTGAAGGTACCCAAAAGCTCAGATTGTTGTCAATGTTTTAAAATATCCAGACAGATACATGCGCTCTTTTAAGATTTAGTGAAAGATCATATATCTTTGAAATAGCCAAACAGATAGCTTAGTTAAATTGCAAAGAACACATGAATGCAATGTGGATATTTCACACAATTATCTAGATTTCAAAATGGCCTATCCTCTCAATATTGTGCAATGCATACTATCACTTCATTAAGTAGATAATCCATTATCATGCATCTGAAGACTTTCCCACTTTTACAATGCTACTCTTTCTCTTGACATCTTTCCAAATGTCAGAGGTAACAATGTGGCAATCATATTATTTGATGGTAATCAACCTTTTCAAATCACAGCACTGCCATCTCTTACTTTAGTAAAAATAGAAACAACTTAGACTGTAGCATTTCATAATGACATGTGAAGTAGGCAACACCTTTTGGGCTAGCCTTTCACAAAGTTCCCACAGTAAAACCATGGTTCAGCTCATGATTCACAGCTCTTCCTTTTAGGAGTGATTGGTCACCAAATCTTGCCTGCCTCCATTAAAATTACAGAAATTCTACAATTCCGACATTCGCAATCATTGTCACAATGTCAAAACAGCAGCAAAGCAGACCCCTGATAAAGTTCTCGTGCCAATAAATATTGATGGTGCTGGTAACTGGGGCAGAATCCCAGATCCAAACCTTAGCCCACCATTTTTAAAGCCCACCCAGTGCACTTTAGTCTTGCGTTGGCACAGGCTAATCCAGTCTTTTGAATTACATTCTCGACAGGTGAAACTTTAGTACAGTGCTGTAGGGGTTTGTTTCAGAGGTTAAGAATTGAGCTGAACTCTAGCTAATACAGAGACTCACGACCACATTATCCTGGTGAAAGACGTTCTTTATTGACCAACATACACTGGGAGATGAGTGCTGGGCACTTCAACACTTCTCTGAAGTTACATCACACTGATTATACAATTCCATAAGTCATTTTACATGACCACTGGCTCATCGCAGTCAAAAATGAACCAATCATTAGTAAAGGTCAATCACTATTACCAA
This sequence comes from Carcharhinus amblyrhynchos, assembly GCF_965287045.1. Classification (NCBI taxonomy): domain Eukaryota; kingdom Metazoa; phylum Chordata; class Chondrichthyes; order Carcharhiniformes; family Carcharhinidae; genus Carcharhinus; species Carcharhinus amblyrhynchos. The sequence continues at coordinate 35,388,819 of NC_137334.1, forward strand.
GTATCATATACCTTGGCCAATTATATTTATTCTCTGACAGCATGAGAGCAGTGGTTACAAGTGATTTCTGACTGTCTTCCCCGTGGCCACTTGTTGGTTGCTCCGGACCACCTTTTCTGGTTTAATACTTTGTCTGTTCATTAAGCTGTCTGGGATCACAAGCTTTATCCTTAGCTGATGAAATATTCTATTTATGAGCAATGTCCAAAGCCCATGCCAATAAGAGTTATGCTTCTGTGAATGTATTATTATAAAGAATGTGGTTCACTTTACTTGACTACTTCCCATGATGCCTTACAACTCTGTGCCATTAGCCAAGATGTATGCTCTTTCAATAATGCACTTTTCAGAAATACATGTTTGAATTCTCTACATGTGGTTATGTGTTTCTATGCAAATAGTACTTCTGTAAAATATATGTATGTGGCAGTTTGTGATTCTTATCCTAAGGTAATCCATTCTGTCTGAATAGTCTTTATTAGTGTTTTAGTCTCAGGACATTTTGAATCCCTCTAACAAGTTCCTGCAATGTTATAAATTTTCTGCAATCATTAATAAGGAAAACAAATATAAACATTTGCACATTTTTGGATAACAATGACATACAATTTTACTTTACAGATTTCTCTACAGTCACACATCAAGAGATCCAGACTGGATTTTAACCTGTAGCTGAGATCTATGGAAATCCAGAGGAACAAATTTCCCATTTGTCCTGCAGACTTTGAAGGCAGGGCTCTTTCCTATACACGGGCATGCTATCCACAGGCAGCTTGTTTGATAGACGGGTGTGTTTCCAGGATCAAAGTATGCGTCACAAATGTCTGTGAAAGGGGAATGAAAGAGAGAGAGACTTTGGGGAGAGGGTTCTTCCTGTTCATGGGCAAGATCCTGATTGCCTGTGGGGAGTTAAGTGGAGGCCGGTGTGATGTGGGGGAATTTTAATGGGGTTTTCAGGGTAGAGGAGTCCAACAATGGCCGCGGAGGGAATCACCCTATCCTGGGCAATGGGGTGAAGTGAGCAGATGATGGGGCAGTGTAGGAGGGTGCATTGGAGGGGATGGTTTGGGTGGTATGGAGGGAGAAGACACTTCACAGGGAAAAGGGTTTACTGAGTTTATTGGAGTAATAGACATCTATCTGCTATTCCAGAAGCAGTGTAGTAAAGATAAGTATCGGATGGATTTAGCTTGACAGATCTCTTTTCAGCTGCTGAGTTACCCAAAGTTCAAGAAACATAAACATCAATGGAATAGGCGAAATAGAATTGCTGTTAAAATGAAGCTACAATATAGAGACGTCAGCGTTGGACTCGGGTGGGCATAGTAAGATGTCTCATAACACCAAGTTAAAGTCCAACAGGTTTATTTAGAATCACGAGCTTTCGGAGTGCTGCTCCTTCATCAAAAGAGTGCTGATGTCTCAACTGATAAAGGAGCAGCACTCTAAAAGCTCATGATTCCAAATAAACCTGTTGGACTTTAACCTAGTGTTGTGAGACATCTTAAGATGAAGCTAGGCACTTCATTATGACAGTTAAATGACCACACCACTTCCTGTACATGGAATATTACTTATTATACATTATAGACCCATTATTTTCCACAGTTACCTTGACTGTACAGTCTGCTTCCTATAAAGACTCAATTCCATTTTCCCAGTCTCTCCATATCAGTCAGACATGTTTTGCTGATGCCACCTTCTTTACTAGTGCTTTTGAAATGTTACACTTCTTCTCAACTGACAATGTCCTTCCCCCTCCCTCTCGATTGCCAGTGTCCTCGATTGTCATTTTCATTTCCCTTTACCTCACTCCCAGAGCGTGTCCTCATCTTTCATCCTACCAGTTCCTTCAATAGGTTATCCTCAAGCATGATGCCATCACCAGAAAGATCTTCCTTTTCTCTTCCTGCAGTTTGAAAAGGCCATTCCCTGTGTGACACCCTTTTCCACTCAGTCACCTCTTTATCCCCTTCCTTTCCCATAGCCCGTTTACTTCCTCTCCTTGCTATCCATCGTTGGACACCTCCGCCACATTAAAACTCCCCCGCGGGGCGGCATGGTGGCATTGTGGTTAGCTCTGCTGCCTCACAGTGCCAGGGACCCAGGCTCAATTCCAGCCTCGGGTCACTGTCTGTGTGGGGTTTGTGCATTCTCCCCACATCTTCGTGGGTTTCCTCCGGGTGTTCTGGTTTCCTCTCACAGTCCAAAGATGTGTGGGTTAGGTTGATTGGCAGTGCTAAACTGACCCTGAGTGTCAGGGGATTAGCAGAGTAAATATGCAAGGTTACAGGAATAGGGCCTGGTTAAGATTGCGGTCGGTGACGACTCGATGGGCCAAATGGCCTCCTTCTGCACTGTCGGGATGCTATGATTCAATGATCCAAGGCCCTAAACACTCCTTCCAAGTGAAAAAGCAATTTTAACTCTTTTGATTTAGTACACTGTATTTGCTGCTCACAATGTGGTCTCCTCAACACTGGGAAGGACAAATACAGATGTATCTTTCTTTATTCTTCTTTTGAAATGTGGGTTTTATTGGAAAAATCAGCTTTTGTTGCTCATCCCAATGCCCTTGACTTGCTAAGGGTCAACAGTCAATTGTTGTGGATATAGGCCAGAGTAGGCAAGAGCAGGAGATGACAGATTTCCTTCCCTAAAGGACATTAGTAAACCAGGTGAGTTTTTGTGTCAAATGATGATAGCTTTATGGTCACCACTACTGAGGCTAACTTCAATTCCAGAGTTATTAGTTGAATTTAAGTTCTACCCATTGCCACGGTGGGATTTGAACCTCTGTCACCTGAGTCTCTGGACCATGAGTACAGTAACATTACCACTATGCCACAATCTCACCAAATGGGCGGTCATTTTGCAGAACACCTCGATTCAGTCCTTAAGCGTGACCCTGAGCCCTTGGTCATTTTAATTCTCCACATTGCCCCCATTTTGCCTGCTCTGCCCTCAGCCTCTTCCACTATCTTAATCAAGTTCAATAAAGCCTGATGCACAGTACCTCATCTTTTCAATAGACACATTAGAATCTCACTGACTCAATAAAAACTCCAAAAATTTCAAAGCATAACCTCTGTTCCCTTTATTTCTCTTGGTGATCTTTTTAATTTTGTTTTGTTTTGGGCGTGATTCTGCTTTCCCACTTACACCTCCTTCAGTTTCTTTACTTGCTTGATCATCATCTTCTTTTGTCTTATACGGTGTATTCTTTATTAATTAATGTTTCCTGCCTTCCACCCTGTCACAGATCTGCCCTTCATTCTGCACCCCCTCCACTCTTTGCTGTACTTTCTTAAAACCTGTCACCTTTTCCAGTTCTGATGAAAGATCACAAAACATTGGGGAGTGGGGGGGTTGTAGGAGCGATCTTTGGCAGAATGTTGATTCCGATGAGAAAGACGGCCACATCAGTGTTCTCCCGATCTTACCACACTGTCAAAAAACTAGCTGGGCGAGTTACATGCCACCAAGCAAGGTGGTGGGGCCTAAATGCACCAGCAAAGCCATACCAATTTCCTTACAAATGAGAACACTGGGATTGGGGCACGCTTTTTAAAGGGCTCTCAGATCAGAACTTGAACAAGCCTCCAGCCCCCCCAGCCCTCCACTGAGTTCTCAGGAGCTGCCCCAACACCCTTCTCACCCTGACCATTCACCTTCCCACCCCCCTGATCAGAGTTTGCATTCACCAGACCCCTGAGTGGAATCAGCAGCTCTCCCACCCTCACTCCACGCAACAGTCAGTGCCCTGCCCCTGCCCCCGCACCCCTCCCCCCACCCCCACCAAAGCCAAATGGCCATCACTGGCACCCCAGCTCAAGCACCCACTCCTGGCCACTACCACATACAAATGAATTCCCCTCCCACCATGAGGCTTCCACTGGAGTCCAGCCCTGGCACTGCCCCTCGCACTGGTTGGCACTACCAGATTGGCACTGCCATGTTGGCATGAGCATAGTGCCTCCTGGCAGTGCCAATCTGTACCAGGGGGTAGTGTCAAAGGGCATTGCCAGGCCTCTACCTAGTCATGACTCTCTGCCCCAGAGGCTATACTCACCTAAAGCCCCCACGACAGGTTCATTTCTGAGTAAACCTGTTGTTGACCGTTGAACACACAGTGGGGGGAGTCAATATATGTTGAGGGGCCGGATTAATGAAATGTGAATCAATGGAAATGTATTTAAATCAAGTTCATGCCCATTATAGACATAAACCTGATTACACATTGTGGGTGTTGGGTGAGGGGAAGTGGCAAAATTCAGAAGTCACAATCTTGCTGGCGAGATCTGTGATTTTTGGGTTTAACTGCACCTTGAGCCCCCAGTGGCAATCTCACGGATGGCGAGAGTGGGCTCAAGATCCTAGCCATTTTCCCTGTTTCGTTCTCCCCTACTGATGCTTCCAGCTGTATTACTGCAACATTTTCAATGTTTTTTAAATCACAGTTTTCCAGCATCCTCAATATTTTGCTTCTCAATTGTAAATGGTTCTTATTTGTAAAGGAATTGCTATGGCTTTAAAATATTCTTTTACTCGACTTTCCAAAACAGCTACTGCAGGAACAAAAGCTTGTGTGTTCGGCACTTGAGAACTGCTATGTACCGCCTCTAGTCTTAAAGTATGAATGCACCATGATTTCAAACAAAACATAATGCATACTGGACAGGTATAGGATGCTTAGTGCCACTGAGGACAAAGCCAGGTAACAGTGAGCCTCAGAGAGAAGTGGTAGCGGCAGCAAAGAGAAGAGTGAGCTCCTTCAGAATGAAAAGCAGGCAGTGAAAAATCTGAAGGTGAAGGGTTAAGGGCCGGTGTGAAAGATAGCATCAGTGATGAAGAGAATGGACGAAAAGGCAACGTCAATCAAGAAGCAGAAAGGAGGTGATGCCGCACTTGACTCCAAAAGGAAGGAATGCTGACAGAGGTAATAAATGCCACTGTTTTCAGGCACAGTTAAGTAAGAACATTTCCTTCTGGCAACGTTTGCAGCAACTGGCTTTAGGAAATGGAGCTGGAGAATTTGATAGTGGGGGTAATATACCGTTATATTATATATATAATATATTATCTTATATTATATTATATTACATTATCTTTGCTGATACCAGAGTTGAGGGGGTTGAGCTATGAGGAGAGGCTGAATAAACTGGGCTTGTACTCGTTAGAGTTTAGAAGAATGAGGGGAGATCTCATTGAGACGTACAAGATGATGAATGGGATGGATAGGATAGAGGTGGAAAGACTCTTCCCGCTCAAAAAAGACAATAGGACTAGGGGGCACAGCCTCAAGATGAAAGGGGGGCGGTTTAGAACGGAGTTGAGGAGGAACTTCTTCACTCAAAGGGTGGTGAATCTCTGGAATTCTCTGCCCGTTGAAGTGGTGGAGGCTGCCTCGCTAAATATTTTTAAGACGCGGGTTGATGGGTTTTTGATAGGAGAGGGGATTAAGGGTTATGGGGAGAGGGCGGGAAAGTGGAACTGAGCAGCGACAGATCAGCCATGATCTTATTGAATGGCGGGGCAGGCTCGAAGGGCTAGATGGCCTACTCCTGCTCCTATTTCTTATGTTCTTATGTAAGCGCGGCAGTACTGTCTTAGTGCATGATTTTAGAATTCTGGCTGCAGGTAAGGACAGGTTTGCATTATTCAATCATAGTACACATCAATCCTCTAAGGTTTTAAAATCTATCTTACAAGGAAAGGGCAGGACAAGAGGAAGAGATCAGACTCAAAACATGACTGTCTGCTTAAAGTTTTTAAAGTTTATTTATTATTGACACAAGTAAGCTTACATAATGTTGCAATGAAGTTACTGTGAAAAATCCCCTAGTCGCCACACTTTGGAGCCTGTTCGGTTACACTGAGGGAGATTTTAGCACGGCCAATGCACCTAACCAGACAGTGGGAGAAACCTGGAGCACCCGGAGGAAACCCACGCAGACACAGGGAGAATATGTAGACTCCACACAGGCAGTGACCCAAGCCGGGAATTGAACTCGGATCCCAGACACTGTGAGGCAGCAGGGCTAACCACTGTGCAGCCGCAAAAGCAGTGGGATAATACTTATTTCTTCTGTTCACTGTGCATAAGTACTTGCACTTCGTCATTAAAATCATTGATGACACAGTATTGGTCATTTCATTGAACTCATTTACAGCATGTTCTACGCAAAATGGTGATGGAGTCAGAATGCAGTAGGAAGTCAGCCACCTCCATAATTTAAACTCCAGTATTATCTTGTTTATACAGGGCAGGGGGCATTAAAGAGAAAACATAAATAAGGCCCTTTTTGGCTGCAATGAGCGATTACCACTCGCTTTGCCCCACTAAGGTAGGCAGCACTCAAATATTGCAATGCTTGAATCATCATCATCATTGTACCATGCAGCCCGGTATAAAATGTGCTACCAAAACAAAGTCTCAGCTGGTCAGGCAGCATCTGTAAGGAGAGAAAAGAACTGACGTTTCCAGTCCAGATGACCCTTTGTCAAAGCTAAAACACATAGAAAGTTGGAGATATTTATACTGCAGGGTGAGGGAATGAAAGATGAGTCATAGCCACAAAAACAAGGCGAAGGGCTGCGAGGCTGACTGGCCGCTCATGCAGCAGGAGGCTCCTGCAGCTTTTCTAGACAGGCATTCAGCTAGATTGCACTTCTTAAAGACAACCTGTTCTTCTTAAAGGGAGGGCAGACTCAGCTACAACAGTTTCTGAAATAGCCTTGTTGTGGAAAATTTACCACTTCGGAGTCAGACTTGGAGATTTCAACAACAGTTTTATTTCGGACACAAAGCCTTGGGAGAAAGCACCGGTACTCCGCAGTATTTGGCAGTTACCTTCTCAACTACACAATGATAATTGATCATTTTTATACCTTTTTAGACAATAGGCAGTACAGACATTAGCAGCTAACAGATCGTTACAAGTAAGCAGATACAGACATGGACAGTTAACATATCATTGTTCATAGAATGGATACATTTATGCAGTTCTATCGATGACTGGTTTCAATCTATTCAGTGGCTGATCTTGTTACATTTATGTACTTATGTTCCCATCTGTGGCTGGCCTCAGACTCATTGTTCTGGATCTGCCCTTATCTAAAGTGCCTCAAGCTCTGACCAGCTTCCTGCAGCATTTCGGATCCTGCATGTTTTCGCTTCTAAGTAACTGTCTGGGCTAAAAGCCAGTGCCTGTTAATGTCCCTTCCCAGGTCACCATTTTGTGTCCATCACTTTAATTCCCCCACAACATTCCCCCCTTTTTGGTCAGGATTATGATTTAATAATCCCCAAACCAACAGCTGCACCTTCACATGTAGAGGTCTATCTTCTTCTTTCCTTCTTCATTGTCTTCAGGGGTTCCCATCATGTATTCTTCCTCGATGGTTACACTGGCTCCTGGCACAATTCGTGTCACCATTGCCTTACAACAGACATTAAGGCATCCAACAATTAGGCAACAAGACAATTACAATTAAAATGAGTATGATCAGTCCACGCAGTAAATAGGATCTCCAGGTTCACCCCACTCACTATTCCAGACAACTATTCCCTTTCTTGGGTCCCTGTCTGAAGTTACCAAGTTGTTCTCTGATGTTATTAATCACTTGGGTAATGTTATAGGATTCGTCTGACTTGAGTTATGCATTTGTCTCCAATGATTGTATATACTCCCCCTTGTTGTGCTAACTACGTATCGTATCTGCTGTGCATATAATCTCAGTTCAGCCATTTCTTGGTTGACAGCAGCCAGTGCTTTTGAAGTGTTGTTTCTCAGGACTGTTAGTCCACAAACATTATGGTTCCTATTTTTTGCACTGATTACTCCTGCTGCCAACCCCCACCACCACTCCCCTCCACCCCGAGATAGGGCTCCAATGAACCCGTATCCCAGTGATGGTCCCATTGTGCCTGGTGTTTCCCAATCAGTGCAGAATTCTTTGCTGATGGCCCAGGTCACTATCTTTCTCCAGATATGCCCCTTCAGAGGGCATGGAACAGTGAGTGGTCCTATTGTTCCTACTGCAAAAAGGATCGGGAGGGTTGGTGTCTCTGTCATGTAAGTACTATTGAAGAGGAATGCAAATCCCTTCTTAGCCTGGTAGCATTTAGTGTCCCAATTATTAGTTTGTTTTTACTACTAATTGCTCCGTTTACTTGACTCACCGTTTGATCCCACCACCTGGTAAGTATCAAATGGGTATGTCCATTTGGCTAAGCTAACATGAGTCCCATTACACTGTCCACAAATGAGCTGCCTCCCTGCAGTTACATTCAGGCATTTCTGTTCATCACCAATGCAAGTAAACTGACCCCTATTCACCCACAGTGCTGATGGACACATGCAGGAATCATTCTTGGAGACCAAGGCATATGCACATCCACATCCCTGCCCCGTAAAACAAAGCAGATAGGTTGCATTGTCTGAGCACACTCTTCCTCCAACCTGTTGGAGCCCCCTGCTCCAGGATCTGTGGGTTTTACAAGTTCCACAAAGCTTCCCTGTATTCCCCTTTTATATTTGCCAATTTGTCCCTTACAGGGTGCGTCTGATGTATCTACTGTATATAAGTCATGAGGGGTCCACTCAGGGATGGCCACAAATAGGGCTTCTACTGATTGGGCTAACAGGTAACATACAGTTCGATTCCCGTGTAAGTGTATATGAGCCTTTTAAAGTAGATTATCCTCTAGCCCAGTCAAGTTTACAGTCATGACAACGCAAAGTAATACAGTTACATACGCAATGTCATACATGTCTGCAACAAGCAAGTATCAATCCTAATACTTTAAGTTGTACAATTTCAAAAGTTATATTGTCAACCCAAGCGCATCAGTTACTCTTGCTTGCAGTCTTCGCTTGTTTTGGGGAAAGCAATCTGGTCACTTTAATTCATTCATTCATTTCTTTGTGTAATTTCAGCTGGGTCCAATGTTTCCATACACCTTTCCCTCTTATGTCTAGACAGATACAGGTCTCTCCACTAATTATAACTTCATAGGGCCCATTCCATTTTGGTGCAAACCCTGATTTTTCAGGTAATGTCTTCACTAGGACGTCACTTCCCACTGTTCAGACGTCAGGGAGCATTTCAAACTCCCTCTCTCTTTCTTCTTGAATATCTTTTACCAATTTGTGCATCCCTTTTAGTTGGGTGCTTAGTTCCAAAACATACCTCCTGATTTTATTTTTTAGTGGACCTACATCGGTCCCAGCTGTTATGATGCTTTCTGGTAATTGCATCACCTTTCCTGCCATCAGTTCATAAGGGGTTAATCTGGTTCTCTGGTTTGTGGTAGCTCTTAGCCTCATTAATATAGTGGGCAATACTTCTGTCCACATTTTTCCCGAGGTTTGTATGGCTTTAGCCAGTGCATTCTTAAGTGTTCTATTCAAACATTCTACCATTCCAGAACTCTGTGGGTGGTAAGGGATGTGAAATTTTTGTTTTATCCCCATCAATTGGCACACTGTTTTTATCCAGTGAAGTGCGTCCCTTGTTCCGAATTGATTTGTAGGGGTACTCCCTATCTAGGGATTACTTCTTCTGCCAATATTCTAGCCACCGTAGTAGCAGTACAATTTGTAGTAGGGAACGCTTCTACCCACCTGCTGAACTGGTCTATAAGAACCAGGCAAAAAGTTTTGCCATGGGGTTGTGGTAGTGGTCTTGTGAAATCTATTTGCAGATATTCCCAGGGTCCCTTTGGTCGGGGCTGGAGTCCAAATTTAATTTTTATGGGTCGACCAGGGTTGTGTTGCGCACACATCATGCATTGGTGACATTATGGAGCTATGTCTCTTCCCATTCCTTTCCACCACCTTTCCTTTGCTACACTAGTTATCATGGCCTCTCTACCCGCATGTGAGAGTCCATGGTGTAGTTCCAATAGGGTGGTTTGTATGCACTCTGGTGCTATTACTTTATCTCCTCATCTCCAAGTATTATCAGTCCCTTCGATCGCTCCCACTTCTCCATTTCCTCTTTCATGGTATCCTCATGTAAGTCCCGAATATTTATTTCATCTCCTGTCTGTTCTGTTACTGCTATTGGCAGCTTGCCAACTATCTCCTGTTCTAAGGCTAACTGTGTTGCTCTATCTGCGACTTGGTTCCCTTTGAAATTTAATTAGTTCGAGTTATCTCTTCCTGGTTCTTTCTGGTGCCCTTTAATTTTGATTACTGCAGCTTCTCGAGGTTTCTCACTAACTTTCAACAATGCCTGAATTCTTTGTTGGTATTTAATAGGAGTACCTCCTGTGGTTATGAACCCTCTTCTACCCCATGCTATCATATGGTCATGTATGACTCCGAACGCATATCGACTATCTGTATATATGTTTACCATTTTGCCTTCAGATAACTCTAGTGCCTGCGTGAGTGCCACTAGTTCTGCCACTTGTGCGATAGACCTCCGTCAATCTTTTCTGACCTTCCTGTTTCTAATTTGTCATTTACTTCTGCCCACCCTGTCGGGGGTGATCCTTCCACATATTTGTGTAAACCATCTACAAAAGGGATCTCCTCAACTGTTATTAAAGATCATCCTTTATCCTACCTTCTTCTACATCCATATCTATAGCCCCACAATTGTGTGGCTCTCCTGTGTCTAAAATTCCTTCTGCTGGGCTATTTCCTGTGTCCCTTATTATTGTTATTATGGATTTGTTTGGAGATAGGAAGACAGCTTCCCACTTAGCCCTTCTCATGTTCGAGACAGACCTTAGCTTTCCTATGTTCAACATTTCCACCAAAGTGTGTTTTGTGTGAAGGATGATATTGCCTATCATTATTATTGTTTCGCTAACATTTACGGCCCAGGTGACACAATCCAAGGTGGCTATGCACTTGGTAGTCAGGTGACTAGTGGCCCTTCTGCAGTTGAATAGTAACCTATGGATCTCCTTTTGTCGCCATGCTCCTGTGTTACTACTGTGGAATAGAACCCTCCCTCATTACTACAATGTATATGGAAGTCCTTATTGGAATCTGGTAATCCTAGTCCAGGGGCTGATATCAGTTCTGTTTTTAGTTTGTTGTAAGTGTCTTCCTGCTTGAGTCCCCATTCTACCTGATTTAAAGCTGATTTTCCCCCTTTGACTCGTCTTTGTATACCTCTGTCAATTTTGCGAATCCCTGGATAAAACTTCGGCTACAGTTAAACAGTCCAAGCACCTCCCTGACCTCTCTTACGATACAGGTCGTGGCATTTGTTGTACTGCCTTCTTTCATTCTGTTGGCATTTCTTTAAGCCCTTGGGATATAAGATATGCTAGGTACAGGACTTGTTTTCCTGATTTGGATCCTTTTGGGGCTCACCTTTAACCCTGTGGTTTTTAGTTTGTTTAATGCTAGACATAGTGCTTCTTGATGTCCTGATTTGGATTCTGAAGCTGTTAAGATATCATCTACATATTGCAGGATCGTGCTACCCTCTGGCAGTTCTACCCTGTTCAGGATGTCACTAATTACTCGATGGAAGATAGCAGGACTGTTGCGGAATCTCTGTAGTAAGCGAGTCCAAGTGTACTGTTTGTCTTTCACTGTAAAGGCAAATTTGTCTCGGATCTCAGGATCCAAGGGCAAGAACCAGGATCCGTTGGCTATATCTAATACCGTGAATATTTTGTGCTCCTATGACAGTCCATTCAGGATTGTCGAGGGGGTTGCTACAATGGGGTGCAACTTGGATGTGACTTTATTGAGTCCGATGTAATCTATCGTGAGCCTATAGCTTCCGTCAGGTTTGCTCACCGGCCAGGTTGGGGAGTTAGTGGTGCTAGTGGTTTCTCAGAATTCCCTTTTCCACCAACCCTTTGACGATCTCCACTATAGCTTTCTCTGCTTCTGGTTTTATTGTTGGTGGGGCTTATGCTCCAATCCAGGTACCTTTATTCGGTCTGTTTTAGTTAAGCCGGTATCTAACTTTGTTTTAGCCCACACTCCGGGGACGGAAACATAGATGGCTCCAAACCCTCCTGTCTCTAATTCCCAATTTCTGGTGGAGGCTATGGCCACCTTAATAGTTTCGAGGTGACTTGTGAGTTTCCCTATTCTAGTTTTCCAACTGTCCTGTCTGGGCTAGATTAATTCTCCCTTTCCACAGTCTATCAAAATCTCATATTCTTTCATTAAATCATTTCCCATTATTGTACCCTTGTTATTTTACACACAAAAAAATCTCATCGGTACATACAAATTATTTATTTCTACTAACATGGTCTCACTCAGGTAGACGGTATTTTGTTCCCTCCTATCCAGTTAGGTAAATCATTTGACTTGTAGTGGGTAAGGGTAGGTCAGTGACAGATATAGACGCTCCCGTGTCTACTAGCATCTCACATTGGCTGCCCCCTACTAGTGCAGAGACATAAATCCTCCCCTCCTTCTTACCCTTGTGAATGGGGGCTGCAGACCGTCAATCTTGCTGACCTTGGAAGTTCCTTGGTTCCTCCAGTACTGCTGTGGTCATGGATCGGGTCGGGGGTCTCCCGTGTTTATTCCAACACACCTGCTTCTGTGTGTCCATGTTTATTACAATCACTACAATGTTTCCCACTGCTCTCAAATCTGTTTCCTTTCCTTGGGACCACATAATCCATCGCAAAGTGCCCTTGTTGGCCACAATTGTGGCAAGGTGGTTTGGACTTAGTTCCGTTCCCATTACTATAAGCGGCTACTCTTTCTAGTCTTGCTCTTGACTGGGATTTCTCCTCTCCACCTTCTGATACGCCACTAGCCCATTCTACCATTTCATCACAATCTTGGGACATAATCACTCCTATTTTCAGGATGGTTTGGTGAGCACTACAGAGTCCATCTTTGAAAGCCTGGATGAATGCTCGATCCCCACGATCTGGGTTTCCTTGCCCTGAGCGCTCTTGATAAACTCGGAACAACCGTTCCCTGTGTTCAGAAGCTCCTTCCCCCTTTAGCTGCTTAGTTGTGGTAATTCTGCTCCAGTTAGTAGGAGCATTCCCTAAAACTCTTTGAATTTCTGTCTTAAACTGGGTGACGGGTGCCTGTTGAGCATCTATTTCTGCTGTTAGGGCAACTACATGTGTCCACCATCATCCCCCACTATAATCCTGTGCTGGAGGAGTGGCGGGTCCACCTGCTACCTGCCTCCACTCATCTGCTGGACAGACTGCACTGACCAGTTGGTGTATGTCTCTCAGGTGTAATTGGTGTCCTACTCAAATTGTATCTAATTCTTCCCAGAATTTAGTGTTTGCGCTTCTAGGTTGAAGCCATTATCTGCTGCTTCTCACCTGAGGTGAATGGTTTCTAATTCGCTTTTGGCTGCGCATCTGTTCCCCCTCGGGTTACTGGTGCTAAGTTGTGTTCTAGCACTTCCCACTCCTCTGGAGGAACAGTTGATCCCTGTCGTGTAAACTCATGAGGAGGTAGAGGAACAGTTTCCCCTCTCCACTGATTCTCTTCTAGCACTTGGTTTTATTTCTCCAGTTCCCTTAGTCTGGATTCTAACTCTCTAATCTTTTCTTTATCTTCACTCCACTTTTTTAGTAGAGGTGACTACTTGCAAATTAGTCCAACTAACTGATGTACTAATAATATCCCTGTCTTCTTTGTCTTGTTTCTCTTTTCTCCATCTATCCACTTTCTCTGCTGTTCTAAGGTCTGAGAAGCTTCCCAGCCATCCCTATGCATCCTCTTTATTAACGTTTGTCTGTCTGTCATGTACACTTCAATGAGAGAACCTGCAGATCCCCTCTTAACTTCTTTAACTGCCATCTCACGGACTTCACTGCCCCCTGTCACTATTGCCTCCTTGGTGTTTTAGACACCGTATGGTCACGATTACTTCCTAGCAAAGTGTGCTCTCTACTGTAGGGACTTCACTACCCCCAGCCACTATTACTACTCTAGCACCGTGTTTCACTACCGTCTCAGGGTTTCAATTTATACTCGTGGCTTCCACTATTACTGCCTCGGCAATGTGTTTCTCCATCAGAGTCTAGCTCTAGGTTAGAGTTGATCAGCTCCTTTTCCACACTGCTCTTACAACATTGATAGTCCAGTACCCAACCATACAAACTTTCATGCAAACAGGTGACAACTTTGCGTTTGTTTGCTACTACAGAGTTTGATGTTAACCGACTTTTGTCACTTCTGCTTCACAATCCCTTGGTTCCCCTTTGCCCACTTCAGGGTCCTGACCTACACGTGAGGGATTTCCCCTCTTAACAACTGGTCTAAGGCTGCGCGTTTGAGACAGGCAGTTCCTTGTCCTCTAGTCGGTCAGCACAAGTAACAGTTACTTATCACCATCACCAGTTAGTACTTATCACTATACCACATACGATCAATACTTATCACTATAAATTCCCCTTAATTTTAACCCCTTTTAAACTGTACTATTGACCTTGTCTGACTCCCACAGATTCAGTGATCTCTACCCCGGCTTTTCGATCGTGGCCAATCGATTGAAACTTACCAGCAATGAGATCCTTGCTGACTATGCCAATTGTTGTGGGAAATTTACCACTTCGGAGTCAGACTTGGAGATTTCAACAATACAGTTTTATTTTGGACACGAAGCTTTGGGAGAAAGCACTGGTACTCCGCAGTATTTGGCAGCTACCTTCTCAACTACACAATGGTAGTTGATCATTTTTATACCTTTTAAACAATAGACAGTACAGACATTAGCAGTTAACACATTGTTACAAGCAGACAGGTAACAAGCAGACATGAACAGTTAACATATCATTGTTCATAGAATGGATACATTTATACAGTTATGTCCTCTATCGATGACTGGTTTCGATCTATTCAGTGGCTGATCTTGTTACATTTATGTACTTATGTCCCCATCTGTGGCTGACCTCAGGCTCATTGTTCTGGATCTGCCCTTATCTAAAGTGCCTCAAGCTCTGACCAGCTTCCTGCTGCATGTTTTAACTTCTAAGTAACTGTCTCTGCTAAAAGCCAGTGCCTGTTAATGTCCCTTCCCAGGTAACCATTTTGTGTGCCATCACTTTAATTCCCCCACAACAGCCTCGGGAACACTCAGATGGAAGAAAGCATTAACAAAGCAAAAAACACAGAGACCACACATCTCGAAACCTGCATGTCGGAATGTTCACACAACGTCAGATTTAGATAACCTGAAATACGTTCGCACTCATAGCTAGATCATTAGTCCAGCTGGACATTGATTTTGTAGCTCTCTCTGAAGTTTGTTTCACGGAGCAGGGATCATTGAGAGAGCATAGAGCAGGTTATTGATTTCTGGTCAGAGAAAGATAAGGACAAATGATGCCTCTCTAGTGGTGGGTTTAAGATTAAGAATATCATTTTCAGCAGACTTCAAAACCTTTTATCCCTGTGACACCAATACAAGACAACCAGTTCAACCCCATTATCAGTACTTATGCCCTAAACCCTTTAAGCCGATAATAATAGTCAAATTGTTTCTACTTTGACCTGCACAGCCTTCTACTGAAGGTTGACTCCAAAAATAACTCATCACACTTGGAGATTTTAACACAGGAATTGAGCCTGACCAAGAACATTGAAAGATATGTACAGCAATCATAACATTGGTAAGTGTAAGACATTTGTCAAACCCCTGCTGGAATTCGCAAGGAGCATGAAATCTAAATCACTTTCAGCAGAAAGCCATATTTAAGACAAACTTGCAACATCTATACTCAAAGCAGTGGCATCT
Organism: Carcharhinus amblyrhynchos; assembly: GCF_965287045.1. Classification (NCBI taxonomy): domain Eukaryota; kingdom Metazoa; phylum Chordata; class Chondrichthyes; order Carcharhiniformes; family Carcharhinidae; genus Carcharhinus; species Carcharhinus amblyrhynchos. Next base: position 35,404,533 of record NC_137334.1, read on the forward strand.
TTTGGATTATATTCTGTGGGCCAAAGTGCATAGTACAAATGTACTACACACTGGCGTTCTGTCCAGTGCTGACTGTTACACTGACTGCAAGCTGGTTCGTGCTAATATTGCTTTCAGCATCAAAATATCACCTAAAGTAATGGCCCACAAGTGAGAAAACTATAAGTCCCTAGTCCTTAAGCCTAACAGTTTAAAACGGTTTCCCAGAGCAAGACTGAAGGTAGACTCTGCAGTGACCCTAGTGCGGACAGTGATATTAACCTAGTGGAGAAGTGGGAAGTCCAACTTATAAGAAACAACTGTAGAAATGGTTGACTTCTCATTAAGAAGAAACAAAGATTGGTTTGATGAAAATGGGAAAATGCAAGAGCGTCTTCAGAAGAAACATTTCTGCCCCAATAAATGATTTACAGGGCTTGGTGACCAAATTGCAATAACTACATGTAAAGAAGCTTGCAATACTCAGCAAACTGACCTCTCAGTCATTCAAATTAATTGACAGACCATACTTGCTGAGGAGATACACATGTGTGCAGATATGAAAAAATTAGGTCCTTCTATGAAGCCTTGAGATCTGTATTATCGACCTTCCTACAAGGTGAAGGCACCAATAAAATCTTCAGTTGGCACAAGCCTATTCATGTATGAAGAATCCATCTTGCCCTAATGGTCAGAATACTTTGACAGCCACCAGCAGATGATGTAGGAGATATCCATCACAAGGTTCTCCCAGAGGGCAGTGAAGGATGAGCTGGATGAAGCACCAACCTACGAAAAGATCAAGATCATACAGAATCTTGTGCCCTCCCCCATGATGAGCTTGGTGGTGCAGGACAGCATTTAATTGGGGACAACACTGCCACCTATCTACCTCCACCCTGATGAAGTATATGGCAGGAAGGGCCATAGACAGATGCAAGGCTCAAATAATGGAGGACATCTGTTTATACCAGAACCTCTCCAAACCAGGAGTTCCAGCGTCCCAACTGCTCAGAGCCTCCAGATTAAGAATTGATCTCTTCAGTCACCAAGGATCATGCCAGTCACCACAGAGAGAAGCTATTCCATGATCTCAGTTTGTGAAGAAACTGCCGCCATCACCACTCAAGCAATGACCAGGTGAAAGAGTGAACCTCATAGAGAAGAAATGGCAGCGGAAAAAAGAACAAATAGCCACATCAGAATGAAGAGCAGGCAGTGAGAAATCTATAGGGGAAGAGCTAAGGGCCAGTGTGAAAGTTCCATCAATGCTGAAGAGAATAACGGAGAAGGTAAATGCCCATCAAGGAGCAAGAACAAGGCGATGCTATGCTTGTTTCTCAGAGGAAGGGAATGATGATTGAGGAAATAAATTCCAGGCTTTTCAGGCGGATTTAAATGTAAAATCTTCCTTTAGGTAACACTTTTCAGGAGCAGGCGGAAGGAAATGAAGCTGGAGAATTTGATGGCAGGAGCTTTCATGTATGATTTTAGAATTCTGGCTGCAGAACGAGTTTGCACTATTCAATCATATTTCATATCAATCCTCTAAAGTATCAAAATAAACGTTTAGGGGAAAGAGCAGGACAGGATGAAAGGATGATAACAGTGGTTGTCAGAAATTTAGGCTAATGCCTCTTTCTGACCTTGACTCTGTGTAGCCAATCATGCTGATCATTAAAGTTATTCCCTACATATGGCTAGTCGGTTTGAACTGATCTAGTTCTGTGAAAAATGACGATGGATTTGGAATGGGATATTAAGCACCTCAATTTGAACTCCACAATTGACCTGTTTACACAAGGCAGAGGGAATTAAGAGTGGGAAATTAAATAAGACCTCTTTCTGGATGCAGTTTTTCAAAGTTTAATACTGCAATGAAGTTACTATAAAATCCCCTAGTTGCCACACTGGCACCTATTCGGGTACACAGGGAATTTAGCATGGCCGGTGCACCGAATCAGTACATCTTTCAGACTGTGGGAAGAAACCGGAGCATCCGGAGGAAACCCAAATAGAACATGGGAGAACATGCAGACTGCGCACAGAAGTGATCCAAGCTGGGAATCGAACCTGTGTCTCTGGTGCTGTGAGGCAGCAGTGTTAACCACTGTGATACTGCAAGACGACATTTTGCATTTACCGTCTCCTTAATGCCATTGAGATGGGCAATATACAAACTTTGTACTCATCGATATCATTGTACGGAATGCAGCCCAATGCATAACATGCTGCTGTCACATGCCTGGCCAGTAAAATGTTGAGCTAACCTGCATTTCTTAAATGAATCTCACCGCTCTTTAAAAAGGCAGCATAGTTAGACTGAAGCTGCTCCTGGAATAGTCTCAGTCAGGGTTTGATGGAAAGAAGGTGACTGATGATGGAACACCAGGCCAGAGAGAACTCCCAGCTTCCTGGGATCGACTCTGAAACAATTGAAATGGAAGGGGGACAATTTCATATGACTGGTCTGAGGATCTGGCTGCAGTGCCAGAGAAAGTTCAATACCATCTTCGAATGGGATCTCCTAGTCACTGCGCCACCATCCTCCCATACTGCTCAGTGCACCACACTCCATCTCTCATGCATCAGTATCCTGGCTCATGACTAATATTCAGACTCACACTCTTATCAATACACCCAGCCTCACACCCTGCGTCTCACATGCTTCCAACAATTTAATTATAGCAGGCAGAGCACTCAAACACACTACAACATCCTCACAGGCATACTTCCCTTTCTCCTGCAGGATAATGTCACACATAAGCGCAGTGAGTACCAAATAATTAGTGGGAAAAGCCATATACAAGCATACCTATACCTCCTGGGCCTTTTGGAGTAGACGGTGTTCCACCTTTATGAGGCCAGATGTCACTGAGGCTATTGTATTCAAATTACCTAGAAATTCAGGGTGATGGTATTTTCCTGTTGTATGCACTCCCTCAAATTTCACTTTGCTCTCATCTTGCAATCTGACATATCGTGCAAGCCTCAGAAGGTGTGACCACTGACATTATTCATTCCAACCCCTTTTCCCACCCCTTCTGCATTTTCACTTTCAATAATCACTTTCGACAACTAGTCGAACTCCCCCTGAGGGGCAACATCACGTCTGTGATGAAGAAGAACTATTATATGATCTCTCAGTCGCAGTTCAGATATTTGTATGTTGTGTATGTTACATTGTGTGTATGTTAGAGGGAAGTATAGATGTGGAAACAGCACACTGGCCATGAGTAGGCTGCAGTCAAGGCAGGGAGAAAGGATAGCGTGCAGCCAGATCCTCAGAGGGCGAGGACATTGATGGGGTATGTTGATGGGCATGTAGTCATATCTGCTTCTTAAGTTGGTGAGCCTGGCATACAGCCTTCTGATACAGTCAGAGAAGCTGGCACCAATGTGTAACAGGGTTTCATAAAGAGCTTGCAACATGTCCTTTGCAGCATGAAGATTAAAGACATGACAGCATTTGTGGATCCATCTGTGATGTAGCTTAGGTAGCCAATGTCTCAGTGCTTCTGATAACACACCCAGATAGAAATCCACCAATATCTGAGAGTCGCAGAAAACTCAGACGGAAGCATGGAGTCCCATGCTGGCTGCCATATGCAAGCCCAGCTTGGTGCTATCCAAGCTCAGACTGTTACATTGTGACTGCAGATTTCAGTGCTCAGAGGGGCTTGCAGGATTTCGCAGCAGTGGAACAATCTATTTTCCAACAATTGCTAGGGTTGTTGAGGGGCTGCCCTGCCGGAGCGACAGGGGCTCTGTGCAGCACAATCCTATTGTCCCCTCTCAAGATGGCAGCGTTCCCCTTTCCATCACTGCCAATTTACCAATGTCCTTGTTGCCTGTCAGTTAACCAGCCATGACAAGATGGTGCAGTCTGAAGCCAGACACTCAAAGTCCAGAGCTATTTGAGGTTGATTTCCAAAGCCATCTGCACTCTCCCTCAATGAACTTCAGCGACCTTTAACCTCCCATGCAGTAATCTGTGGTAACACTACATAGGAGCAATAGGACGGACAAGGACACCCGCAAGACAAGAACAATATAAGAACATAAGAACATAAGAAATAGGAGCAGGAGTAGGCCATCTAGCCCTTCGAGCCTGCCCCGCCATTCAATAAGATCATGGCTGATCTGTCGCTGCTCAGTTCCACTTTCCCGCCCTCTCCCCATAACCCTTAATCCCCTCGCTTATCAAAAACCCATCAACCCGCGTCTTAAAAATATTTAGCAAGGCAGCCTCCACCACTTCAACGGGCAGAGAATTCCAGAGATTCACCACCCTTTGAGTGAAGAAGTTCCTCCTCAACTCTGTTCTAAACTGCCCCCCTTTTATCTTGAGGCTGTGCCCCCTAGTCCTACTGTCTTTTCGGAGCGGGAAGAGTCTCTCCACCTCTATCCTATCCATCCCATTCATCATCTTATACGTCTCAATGAGATCTCCCCTCATTCTTCTAAACTCTAACGAGTACAAGCCCAGTTTATTCAGCCTCTCCTCATAGCTCAACCCCCTCAACTCCGGTATCAGCCTAGTAAACCTCCTCTGCACTCCCTCCAAGGCCAAAATATCTTTGCGCAGGTGCGGCGCCCAAAACTGCACACAGTACTCCAGCTGCGGCCTCACCAATGCCCTATACAGCTGCAGCAAGACCTCTCTACTTTTATATTCAATTCCCCTCGCTATGAAGGCCAGCATCCCATTCGCCTTCCTGACCACCTGCTGCACCTGCAAGCTGGGTTTTTGCGACTCATGCACAAGGACCCCGAGGTCCCTCTGCACCGCCGCCTGCTGCAGTTTTTCGCCCCGTAAGTAATAGTCCTTCCTACCATTCTTCCTACCAAAGTGGACCACCTCACACTTGCCAACATTAAATTCCATTTGCCATTTCCTGGCCCATTCGCCCAGCCTATCTAGATCCTTCTGCAGACTCTCCACACCCTCCGCACAATTTGCCGTTCCACCAATCTTGGTGTCATCAGCAAATTTCGACACCCTACACTCGGTTCCCCCCTCCAGATCATCTATATAAATGGTAAAAAGCTGAGGCCCCAGCACCGACCCCTGGGGCACTCCACTAGTCACCATCCGCCAATCCGAATAGCACCCGTTGACCCCCACTCTCTGCCTCCTATTTGACAACCAATCCTCTATCCACGTAACACCCTACCCCCAACTCCATGTCCCTCGACCTTCTGCAATAACCTCTTGTGAGGTACTTTGTCAAACGCAAATATGTTTGTATAAAGCCAAATTTTCCAATGTTGTATGTATTATCTGGAGTATTGTTGGATAAATCTCTTAAGGAATTGTTTTTGGTGTTGGGGGGATTAACAAGGTAAACATGTGATTACAGGGATAGGGCCTGGGTGGGATTGTTGTCAGTGCAGGCTCAATGGGCCAAATGCCTCCTTCTGCACTGTCGGGATTCTGTGATTCCATGATTCAACTGATAAACTTCCATCTAAAAATATATAATTTGAATGTACCTCTTTGTAAGTTCTTAAAAACCTGGAGTTGCTGTTTGCTTCTTTCTGATGCAGCAGCAAGGAGAATCTGATTTTGATTGCCACTAATCTGTTTCCCGCAGAGGTATTCATTCATCTTCCATCAACGGATGGATCTAAGAATTGGCTTTTGAGTTTATTTTGATGCTGGTGAGCACAATGCAGAGCTGACTTTGGCAGTCCGGAGCCAACAACTTGATTCATCAGTAGTCCAACAGTGAAATCCAAAATGTTAACAGATTCAACTTTGTGAGAGACAGAGCTTCCAGGGTCAATTATCAAACTAGTCATAAATATCGTGCATTCAGCAAGAGTTACGGGGTCTGGAAATCATCCGACTTATTGTTGTACGGCAGACATGACACGAATCGCAATTTCTGAAGTGAAAAGCAGAAATCATTAGATAAATTGCGCCTCCCGGGAATGAAGGCATCCTGTTGAGTTTCAGGGTAGATGTTTGCAGTTTTGGTGGAGATGAAAGAGGGGAGGCGAAGAAACCATCATTATCATTAGGGCAAGTATGAGTCAGAAAAGGCCAACAAACTAACAGAAAGATATATTGGAGAACTTTAGAAATATTAACAATTTCATACAGGGCTTATTATGGTAAGAAATGCCAGCTTGAAGTGGAAGATTTCCCATTTCAGCGTTAATGCCAAATATTCCTTTTATTAATTCATTCTTGAGTGGTAAGAGTTACCAGCAAGATTAGCATTTATTTCTCATCCCTAATTGCCTCTTGAGAAGGTGGTTGTGGTCAGTCTTTATGGACTGCTGCAGACTATATGATGCATGTAGACCCAGAGTGCTGCCTTTCCTTTTCTGCAGTGGTTCTGATCCAACCAGGCACTTACTAAGCCATTTCAGGGGACTGTTAGGAATGAGCCACATTACTCTGGTTCTGGAGTCACAAGAGGGGACCACAGATTTCTAGAGGACAGATTTGCTTCAAGTAAACAAGACACTCTGGTAGTTTCATGGTCATTTTTACTGAGATTAATACTTTATCCTGTATTTATTACGTAGTGAACTCAAAGTCCCTTGCTACCTTCTGGACCATGAAGGCAGGCCTGTGGAATATTAATCCAATAACATAAACCACAATGCTATGGGTCCAGATTGCATATATCACTGAAAAATGCTTTTGAGTCCCAGAATCACTTTATTCTTTTTGGGATGTGGGCATCACAATTACGTAGAACATTTATCCCCCATCATGAGCTGTACTTCAAAAGGTGCTGGTGGGCCTTGTGCTTGATCCAGTCTAGTTTCTGTGTTGAAGCTACACAAACAACAATGTTAGGTAGGGTGTTCCAGGATTATCTCCCCATGATAATAAAAGAAGAAAAAATGTCCAAGTTGGGATGATTTTCCCATGTACCTGCTGCCTCTATCTTCCTAGGCAGTGAACATAGGAAATAGAAGTAAGAATCAGTCAATGACTCTGCAAGCCTGCTCCTCCGTCCATGCCACTTTTCCCCCCACTATCTCTGCATAATTGGAAGGTTGCAGATTTTGGAGATGGTGACAAGTTGCTCCTGTGGGTCCTGCTGATATTACACATGGCAACAAAGCATTTAGGTAAGTGCAGGGGAACTTCTAGTCAACGGTGACCCTCAGAATGTTGATGGAGAGGCTCGCTGATGGTATTGTTACAAATGTCAAGAGGCACACTCCTTGTTGTTGGAAATTGTCAATGCCTAGCATTTAGGAAAAGGAAGAGGCTCTTTGTGGCTGATCCATGAATTAACTCCATATTCCTGCCTGTGCCTGAGTCCAGGAGTGGGGGAATTGAACCCAGAGCTTTTGGCTTAGAGGCAAGGATGCTGCCCATTTTATCACGCGACCTCCAGATTATACCTCCCTCCTTTAAATTTCCTTCTTTGATCTGACAAACGAAACTGATTTTACAACCAACATATTTACCTTCTAAACCAATTCAGCTCTAACTCCACTCAACAACATCTCTGTGGACTGCTCTTACTGAAAGGATTGTAAAGAAATGTGTCCATCCACCACCACCCCCAGCCCAAAAATGCCCACAAGTTAGGTCCATTGATAGGCACTGGAATGCTGCCATTATGACCGTGGACCTCAAATGCTGAAAGGGCCTCAACGGCGTCTATTAAGCCGCTCCAGAACACAGTGGAATTTCCCAGTGGATATGCAGTAGCTCCTTGCTGGCTGTCCTCTCCCAGGATGACAGCATTCATGTTTCCACCACTGCCATTCCACAAGTGCCATTTCTATTGCTTCTCAGGCAGTCAGGCAAAATTGCTACCATCCAGGCTGAGTTAGTCCAGTTAGAAGCTGGGCAGTCAAGATCCAGAGCTGCTCAAGGATATCTGCATGCTGCCCACCAGCTATTCTGTAGTCACTGAAGTGGCACTGTGTTGGAAGACTTGGACAGGCAAAGGTACCCATTAGACAAGCACAAAAATGAGTAGTTCATTTCTGTATTTGGTCTAAAGATAAAGGTGTTATTAAAAATGTTTTTAGGTGTGGCCTTCATTGTTATGATGGGGTGTATCAAATGGATGAAGACGGTGGGTCCACATTGGGTGAGGGAAGTAATTGGTGGCACAATGGTTAGCACTGCTGCCTCACAATGCCAGGGGAGGGTTCAATTCCCCACTTGGGTTATTGTCCACGTGGAGTCTGCATGTTCTCCCCACATCTGCGTGGGTTTCCTCTGGGTGCTCCGGTTTCCTCCCACAGTCCGAAAGACATGCTGGTTAGGTGCATTGGCTATGCTAAATTCTCCCTCAGTGTACCTGAATAGGCACTGGAGCGAGGTGACTAGGGGATTTTCATTGCCGTGTTAGGGTAAGCCTACTTGTGATATTAATAAATAAACTTTATTGAAAAAAAATCTCACAGTGATCCACATCGGTGGTCATTCACTACGCCCAGGCAAAATTCGGGAAACTAAAGTCAAATCTGCCAGACTGCTTTAAAGATATCAACCTGGTTATGATTTCTAATGATGTGGGTATGCCGGCGTTGGACTGGTGTAAACACAGTAAAAAGTCTGACAACACCAGGTTTTAGTCCAACCTATTTATTTGATAATATACTCGCAAGATAATATACTTGCGAGTATATTATCAAATAAATAGGTTGGACTAAAACCTGGTGTTGTCAGACTTTTTACTATGATTTCTAATCCAGTTCGCTGCAAACTTCTGACTTTTGTTGCTCTCTTAATGACAAACTGAAGCAAAGAGTTCTAATAAATATGACCACAAGATCTGTTTAAGAGCTTATGCACTTGGAACAAAGAATTAAACAAGAATTTAATTTATTTTTCTTCAACTTTTCTACCATATACTGTGTGATTCATTAACTATATGGCATGCTGAATAGCACTGCTGCCTCACAGCGCCAGGAACCCGGGTTTGATTCCTGGCTTAGGTCACTGTCTCTGTGGAGTTCGCACATTCTCCCCGTGTCTGCACTGGTTTCCTCCAAGTGCTCTGGTTTCCTCCCACAGTTCAAAGATGTGTGAATTAGGTGGATTGGCCATGCTAAATTGCCCTTTAGTGTCAGGGGGACCAGATATAGAAAATACATGGGTTTATGGGGTTAGGGCCTGGGTGGAGCTGTGGTTGGTGCTGACTCAATGGGCCGAATAGCTGCCTTCTATACTGTAGGATTCTATGATTCTATATAGAAAAAAGAACAAAGAAAATTACAGCACAGAAACAGGCCCTTCGACCTACCAAGCCTATACCAACCATTCTGCCTGACTGAACTAAAACTTCTACTCTTCCATGGACCATATCCCTCCATCCCCATCCTATTCATGTATTTGTCAAGACACTCCTTAAAAATCACAATCATATCTGCTTCCACTATCTCCCTTGGCAGCGAGCTCCAGGCACTCACCACCCTCTGTGTAAAAAAACTTGCCTCATACATCTCCTTTATGACTTGCCCCTCGCACCTTAAACCTGTGACCCCTAATAATTGATTCTTCAACCCTGGGAAAAGGCTTCTGTCTATCCACTCTGTCCCTGTACCTCATAATCTTGTAGACCTCCGTCATTCCAGTGAGAAAAAACCAAGGTTCTCCAACCTCTCCTCATAGCTAATGCCTTCTGTACCAGGCAACATCCTGGTAAATCTTTTCTGTATTCTCTCAAAAGCCCCCACATCCTTCTGGAATTGAACATTATATTCCAAGTGTGGCCTAACTAAGGTTCTATAAAGCTGCAACATGACTTGCTAATTTTTCAACTCAGTGTTCCAGCTGATAAAGGCAAGCATGCCGTTTGTTTTCTTGACTACCTTCTCCACCTGCGTTGCCACTTTCAGTGACTGTGTACCTGTACACCTGGATCCCTCTGTCTATCAATACGCTTAAGGTTTCTGCCGTTGACTGCATATTTCCTATCTGCATTAGACCTTCCAAAATATATTAACCTCACATTTGTCTAAAGAACGTGAGAATATAGAATATAGAAATAATAATGATTATGTACAAGTGAGGATAGGTGTACATGATCGACTTGTTTTAAAAATAGAAATTGGAACTTGACAAATTATTTCGGGTAAAATCCTGGTTTTTGACTGAGAGAGGTCCATCTTTGAATAATCTGAAGAGTAAGTATAGGTTGATTTGCCTTCCCACACATCTTTTATCAGTGCCAAAGTAATCACTTGGACAGTAAAAATATCATGTACGTGTTCTGAAGTTCAATACTTTCAAATATTACATTAAATTGTAACAGGTTGTTTGTTTTAGTGCAATTAGATTATTCATGTGCTTTTAATTAAAACATCTGTCGAGAACAGTTCCAATAACAGCGAGAGTCATTGAAACAAAATGCAGCATTTCTGCGCTCGGCTGTGGGGTGACAAAACGTAAGTGGAATTTTTTAAAATCAGAAATTCAGAGTGACTGTCCTGTCGGCATTACATTATTCTGACATGTTATGTTGTTGGAAATGATTTAATTTTAATTCCTCAGCAAAGTGTGGGACTGAAGTTCCAAGTTATTCTGGAAATTGGCAAAATTGCAATTTTTTTTTAATAGAAATGAATCAAATGCTAACAAAATCATCCATTTTATTTAAATGGCACAGAGCAAATGCACTGTGCCATTTAAATAAAATGGATGATTTTGTTAGTAGATGGTCACCACATATGTTCAACAATAAAGCTTTGACATTCTCAAGTGGCTAAGGATATACTTGGCTATGATAAATGTCAGAGAGATTATTAATCCATTATAGAGTGCAAAGTGGCATAGGAAAGTTATCTTCCAACCAGCTCTCTCAAATTCTGATGAACATGTGAGGGAGCATTTTGAGGACACTTTTCACAAGTTGGAAAAGGGGCGTGAAAGGGGAATAGAGAAACTCTGTCACCAATCAGGTAGAATTGAATATCGCTGAAAAGGGAGACACATTGCTGAAACTTTTCATCTTGCACTCATCTGGACAAATGCAAGAATGCAAAATTTTAAACGATCACAGTACTTATGCTACAGGAAAATGAAGAAAAGCTTTGGCAATATGCTTCTCTTTTCAAGAATATCGGGGAAATCTGAAGATAAAAGGGAATGAGACTGCCCAATTTGAACACAAGGGTAAGCCCTGATTGAAAATGTATAGATGAGAGAATCAGGCTCATCAGTAATTGCTACCACCCCTCTGCCCCACCTCAATTCACCTTACCCCACGTCTCTGCTGCCAAATAGCTTGTGAACATTTTGGCCGAGATTCTCAAATCCTGTCCATGATGGGGATCATCATAGCTGAGATGGAAACCTTGACGGACCAGTCAAAAGTCTGTTGATTTCGGGCAGGAATTCTTGCTCCTATGTTGAGACCATGTGTGAACTAGAAAATACAAGCATCAATGTCCATGTTTATACATGAATAAACAGACACTGCTGTTAACTAATCATAATGTCACCAACATCAATAGTGTGAAATTAACTGAATGGCGCAAAAGTGTCAAGAGCGAATCTGTTCATTTTTGCTTTGCAAACAGTGTGAGATGAGGGATAAAGCAGGCTGCCAATTCACTATTGCCCATTTCTCACAACCAATCATGACCAACATCAGCCCTCTTCCTTCAGGACAGGCAGAGAGAAAAATTAAACTACATAGTCACCCATCATGAGGAATGTGGAGTGGCACAGTGGTTAGCACTGCTACCTCACAGCGCCAGGGTCCAAAATTCGATTCCCGGCTTGGGTCACTATCTGAGTCTACACGCTGTCCCCACATTCGCATGGGTTTCCTCCGGGTGCTCCGGTTTCCTCCCACAGTGTGAAAGACGTGATGGTTAGATGCACTGGCCATGGTCTTTGTACCTAAACAGGCACCAGGGTGTGGTGATCAGGGGATTTTCATAGTAACTTCATTACAGTGTCAATGTAAGCCTACTTATGACACTAACAAATAAACCTTGAACTTTTAAAAAGGTGTCTCGATCAGAAAATGCAGCTGCATGATGAGGTAAGAAACTGACCTTTGTGGGAAATCATAAGTCTTGTGGTGTCAGTGGGCTTTGTCTTCCGTTGTATGTTTGATGTGTGCACGAGAATTTAGATAAAACAAAGAATGCAATTAATTTTGCTGTATAATTTTTAAAAAAACAATAAAAAGGCATGGTAACTTTGAATATATGTCGCTGTTTTTAGTTCAACAATATGACATGGCATGCCTAGCCTATTATTATTCACATTAATTCATATCCTATATGATATTAAGATAGTTACAATAATTATTTGCATCATTCTAATCTAATTCATGATTTTTTTAATGTATTGAATAAAGTATATCCTAACACGGAAAATTCTAGTACCACACTATAAAAGGTTTCTTGCCTATTGCATCTTTAACAAGCAAACTGATAAAGAAAATTGGCTTCTGCATTTTATAAACAGTGTTTGCATTAGGTGCTTGAGAGAAGATTCTCATGATTACGGTAAGTAAAACGGTAACATGCATGTTAAAATAAAAGAAATTACATAGACGTGTTGTTATGAGCAGGTGAGGAGGGGATTGGGATGGTCAACTGATTGACCAGCAAGGGAAGCAAAGTGACATTAGTGCAGGCATTGATGTGGAGATGCCGGTGTTGGACTGGTTTGGACACAGTAAGAAGTCTCATAACACCAGGTTAAAGTCCAACAGGTTTATTTGGTATCATGAGCTTTCGGAGTGCTGCTCCTTCATCAGGTGAGTTTTCATCAGGTCACTCACCTGATGAAGGACCAGCGCTCTGAAAGCTCCAGATGCCAAATAAACTTGTTGGACTTTAACCTGGTGTTGTGACATTAGTGCAGGACAGGGACAGACTATTTGGAGAAAGGTATCTCATGTGAGGCTTGCAACATGGCTGCATGTGTAGAGGGTTCTCAATTCTGCCCTCACCTCACCATCTTTGCAGGTACAATCCTCCTCCTTGCCTGCAGCTCAAAGTGGGTTAGAGTTCTCAGCTCGGGCATCACTCCAGCTGGCTGTGCCCAGTTGTGCTTGAGTTTGTCCTGCAATGAGACATGGGGAGTGTGTAGGTGGAAGTCCTGCCAGGTTAGGTGGTGATGAAGTCTGGCATATGTAGGAGGTGAGTGGGAGCGGGTACATGAGGAGGAAATTATTTACTGGGGGGAGCATGGGGAGTGAGTGAGGGAGGGGAGCCATGGCAAATGTTGGGACCCGATGAGGTGGCTCGGAGAGAGATCGCCACAAAGGAGTGACGTGTGTGTTAAGGAATGCAGTAGGAGGTAGGCTTACCCTGACTGCACGAAGCAACTCATTCATCTTCTTTTGGCACTGTAGCCCTATCCTCTTAAGGAGTGAGCTGACACTCACTATGGCAGCCACAGTCCCTCAGGCGGAATTGTTGACTTGCTTGCTGCACATCTGGCTGATCGCGAATATAGGATGTCTCACCTCTGTTCGACACCATTCAAAAGTTTGATGAGGACTCCTTCCTGCAAACATGGTGCCACCTTGCTGACAGCCAATCCAACTGGACTTGGAGCAAGTACTGGGGAAGTGTTTAAAAGGAGTTGTCCCACTGATTACAGAGATTAAGTTTTCTTGGTTTTTGAGCAAATCGGAGGCAAGTTGCCACAAATGCTGTTTGAATCATGTGGAAAAAATATTGTTAAAGAGGCTGAATGTGCAGCGAGTTTCCCTGCCATTGGCGCCAGCTGGATTCCGCCTGGTTTTCTCATCAGGACCAACACTTTGAAAAATTATGGAATAAATCAGCCAAAGGCTTGGCCAGGGGCTTAAAAAATATATTCCAAAGGTGACTTGATTACCTCATGTCTGGGAGGCAATTTAGCCATGTTCCCATTGTCTACTTGATTACCCTTAATGGGCTGTCTCCAGCAGTGGATTATCTCAGCTGACCACTACAGCTGTCTTGCTAATGAGACAGGCATGTGAGTCCTTCACACTCCCCGAATTATCTTTGATGGGCTTTACAGACAGACCCCACTCAAATCAGAATGTGGAGCATATATTAATGCAATTTGGAGTTAGACACCTAGGGCTGCAAGTTCAATTCATTTTAGTCTCTGTTTTAAAGAAAGTCTTTTTTTAAAAGTTCAATTAAGACTTCCAACTTATGGATAAAAATCACTATTTGGCATAAAGCACATCTTCATGACAATGTTAACCTTCACTTTGCTCAATGACTTTTGCTTCACAGCTGTTAAGGCTGCATTTGGCAGGTGCTTCAGAATTTTGATCCGCGACATTGTTTTTGAAGGATTTTATGAGGAAGATTTTTCTAATGCTGCACCTTATTGATTTTGTTTCATTCCGTGAAAGCGATCAGCCCTTTTCCTTTTGCCAGAACAGGTCTGACGATGTGGGAGCATTAGGATCGTTCCCAGTACAATGGTTATGAATAAGTTTGTCAACAAAATACTTGAACCTTTGCGTGAGGTTGATCAATGATATTAGCATTAGTGTCACAATGCTGTCACAAAACAAGTGGGTGGTGCCAGTATCATCAGAAAAGTAACTGGAATGCATGAAAGGATACATTTCAGGACTTAACACTGCGGGTGCACAGCTTTTAAAATGCTGATCAGGAATTCAGCCACTGAGAACATGCTCCCTTTTGTCCAAAAGCCGTTTTCTATACATTAATTGGAAGGATGTGTTGCACAACAAAATGACTACATGTTTTCTAACAGCCAAGCCTAAAATATCCTGTGGTGACAATGTGTTTGATAGAGAGCCCCAATTATTCAAAAAACTGTGGATAGAAACTTAACAAGTGAAACAAGCTGATGTTGGCTCATGAGAGGGGAGGGTGGCAGGGATGGAGCTGTTGTTGCCAAGTTGTGAATGTGCTGCTGTGGATTGGCTGCCCATTAGAAAAACTGTCCCTATTTTCATCCCTATTGATTTCAATGTTTGCTTACACAAATTATCATCAAGCTAGTCGCCCAAGAAAAGGATATTGGAAGGAGTCAAAATTGTCAAGCTTCTTTCTGGACAATACATGCTCATCGAGTCGGATGCTTGAACCTATTGGGAGAGGGTTTGTTTCGACTGCAGGCATGAGTATCAATCTGTCAGCGGCCAAATTCAGTATCTGCAGAACTTGTAAACACTTTCCTCAAGTGCAGATCCAATGATATTTTCTTAATCCCCGCATCTGTTGTTGTGAAAACGATCGGCGTTTTGTTTTGGGAGCAATCAGAAAAGATTCCACTGTCGAACTCTGGAGTAATCAAAGAAAAAGCAGCAAAATCAATGACCAAAAACAGTGTGATTCAAAAACACGTTGAAGGCGTTGATACAACTCCTCGTTCCAAGGCCAGCTAACACTAACGATCTTCAGGCAGTGATGAGGTGAGAACTAGCATTTCTCCCAGCAGCCAAGCCTATCTGCCAAGATTATGGAGCTATCTCCCTTCCTTTACCCTGACTTCTGAAAAGGGTGACTGTGTATTTCAGCAGCTAGGTTCATTTCCACAAAGCTGCATTTTCATCTTGGCAGTAACATTCTCTGTTTTCAGAAATGGATTAGAAAATTGGCAAAATTAATATCTGGAAAGTCAGTTTGAGCAATACTGGGCTGGACTAAAGTTGTGGGAAGAGGGTGGGCTCTGCTATTTTCACAGCCATGCCTCATTTACATTAGGCCAGTGAGTTGCCATCATCAAATAAACCCACAGTCCAAAGATGTGTGGATTTGGCTATGCTAAATTGTTCCTTAGTGTCCTAGTGCATAGGTTAGAGGGATTAGTGGGGTAAATATGCGGGGTTACAGGGATAGAGCCAAGGTGGGATTGTTGTCAGTGCAGGCTTGATGGGCCGAATGGCCTCATTCTGCACTGTAGGGTTTCTATGAATCCCCCAATTCAATGGCAGAAAATTTAAAAAGGCAGCAGAGAAGTGCTGGCAGTATCAGGAAGTACCTGTTTTAGGCAGAAGGCAATTTTTTTGCATTAGCAAACACATTCACTGTGGAAGCCTGAATCCCTACAAGTACCTGGCAGGAAGAAAGTAGGTCATTCTGTATCCAGTTTTCCCTACAGTTTAGAATCCCATCATCAGCCAATCAAAATGGGCCCACTAGTGTCATTTTTCCATGGCAACAGCAGAGATAGAACATAGAACATAGAACATTACAGCGCAGAACAGGCCCTTCGGCCCACGATGTTGCGCCGACCAGTTACAAAACAATGACCCACTAACCTAAACCAATCCCTTCTCGTCCATAAACCTATCCACGGATCTCTTAAACGCCCCCAAACTAGGCGCATTTACAACTGCAGCAGGCAGGGCATTCCAATCCCTCACCACCCTCTGGGTAAAGAACCTACCCCTGACATCCGTCCTATAACTACCCCCCCTTAATTTAAAGCCATGCCCCCTCGTGCTAGATTTCTCCATCAGAGGAAAAAGGCTATTACTATCCACCCTATCTAAACCTCTAATCATCTTATATGTTTCAATAAGATCCCCTCTTAGCCGCCTTCTTTCCAGCGAAAACAACCCCAAATCCCTCAGCCTCTCCTCATAGGACCTCCCCTCCATACCAGGCAACATCCTGGTAAACCTCCTCTGCACCCTCTCCAAAGCCTCCACATCCTTCCTGTAATGTGGGGACCAGAACTGCACACAGTACTCCAAGTGCGGCCGCACCAGAGTTGTGTACAGTTGCAACACGACGCTGCGACTCCTAAATTCAATCCCCCTACCAATAAACGCCAAGACATCGTATGCCTTCTTAACAACCTTATCTACTTGACTCCCAACTTTCAGGGATCTATGTACACATACACCTAGATCCCTCTGCTCATCCACACTATTCAAAGTCCTCCCGTTAGCCCTATACTCGACACATCTGTTATTCCTACCAAAGTGAATTACCTCACACTTCTCCGCATTAAACTCCATCCGCCACCTCTCGGCCCAGCTCTGCAACCTGTCTAAGTCTTCCTGCAAACTATGACACCCTTCATCACTATCTACCACGCCTCCGACTTTGGTGTCATCAGCAAACTTACTAATCCACCCAACTATACCCTCATCCAGATCATTAATAAAAATTACAAACAGATGGCAATAATTCAGTGAGCAAAAATCACTTGAATCTGATTAAACCAAGAGGAGTTCGGGCTGTCCAGATGATCAAGGTGCACTCAAAGACTGCAATGGGTGAGAATGATGATAAATCAGCATGCTGCTGTTATTTTAGTCCAATCATCATGCCACTTTTGACCAGAGTGTAAGGAGTGGTGTGCTGCCTCAGGGCAGCTGAGGCCTGGATTTTCCCTGTGGAGATGGAGTGAACACCCTTGCTTATCCACTTACTTTCAGCTTTGCCTGACATAAAGATCATCCCTTGTTGCTCAGTTTTACTCCCACTGAGCCCTGATCTCTGCTTTGATTTGATTTATTATTGTCACATGTATTAGTATATCGTGAAAAGTATTATTTCTCACGCACTGTACAGACAAAGCATACCATACATAAGGAAGGAAAGGAGAGAGTGCAGAATGTAGTGTTACAACCATAGCTAGAGTGTAGAGAAAGATCAACTTAATACGAGGTTAAATCCATTCAAAAGTCTGATGGCAGCAGGGACTTTAGGTGCTCTGCTATTGACACATCCTGCTCACTTACCTTTTGCCACTGTTAACACTCTTCAGTCCCTGATAGCATTACTAACAGACCCTTTGTCTTATGTTCATGACATCTTTGACAATCTCTACTTAGCTCCGACCTGTTAAATTCTGTTGTACTGAGGCTTCTCCTCAATAACTATTCAACAGCCATGTGGCAGGAAACACAGTTCTTCATTACATCTATTCGCTCCACACTCCAAACGTTGACTACCCACTCTGGGCAGATCCCAACAACACACCCCACACCTGAGGTCACATGACCCATTCCTTTAAAGGGGCTGTGCCCCTAAATACATAACATGACCTATCACTGCCATTGCACTCTCTCCCACCCCCACAACCACTTCCAAGTATACAATTCATCCCATTTCTATCCTTTTTCACTTCTGCGTAAGGATCATACGGGCTCAAAACAGTAACTGTGTTTCTCTTCTCAGATGCTGCAACAACTATTGAGTTTAGCGAGCGTTTTCTGTTTTTATGTCAGATTTTCAACATCCACAGCATTTTGCTTTTACAAAGATGTTTATATTTGTTAATGAGATTCCTACTGGGGTCTAGCTGGCACATCAGCCACTGCCAAAACTAATGATGCGAAAGGTGGCAATCTTATTTATTAATTGTCATGAGTAGGCTGACATCAACACTGCAATGAAGTTAGTGCGAAAATCCCCTAGTCACCACACCCTCGCGTCTGTTTGGGCACACTGAGAGAGAAAGTATTGCAGCATTAAGTCTATTTTAACAGTTATTTCACACTTGACATTGCCATGAGTTGGCTATTATTTATTTATGTCCATGAAGGAAATGAATAATTTTAGTCAAAGTTCTCAGTTCCCACAGGCAATCAAATACATCAGAACATTAATTTAACACTATTTATACATTATTCAACCCTGACTGTCTGCAATATGTACAAGATCTTGCTACACTGTGCCACAAAGCACCTCATCATCTCTTTTTATGCATATACCCACAGCTTTCATTCACTTTCATAGTTGTCTTCACTTTCAAAATTATACTTCTTAAAGGAATTAATTGGAATATAATTAACCATTTTAATGGGGCATGCTACACTTACGGGATCTATTATTTAGTGGGGGAAAATATGTCAATTGGGCACGATCATACTTGGCATTCACACATGCTCCCATTGCAGCCAAATCTCCATTCACTGTGGTGGGATGGGAAAATCCCACTGGTGTGAACGGTGGTATGATTCAGGCCTTAAGAGTTTTTTGACAAATGCTAATTTATCATACCCACCCCCCGTCTACATCAACAAGGATGAAATGGAAATGGTTGAGAGCTTCAAGTTTCTAGGGGTTCAGATCACCAACAAACCTGTCCTGGTCCCTGCATGCCAATAGTATAGTTAAGAAAGTCCACCAATGTCTTTACTTCCTCAAGAGGTTAAGGGAATTTTGCATGTCCGCTATGACTCTCACCAATTTTTACAGATACAACATACAAAATATTCCTTTCTGGATGTATCACAGTTTGGTGTGGCTACTGTTCTATCCAAGATTGCAAGAAGCTTACAAAGGATCATGAATGAAGCCCAGTCCATCATGAAAACCAGCCTCCCATCCATTGACTCTGTCTACACTTCCCGCTGCCTTGGAAAACCAGCCTGCATAATCAAGGACCCCACTCATTCAGACATACTGTCTTCCACCTTCTTCCATCGGGGAAAAGATACAAGAGTCTGAAGTCACGTACCAACCGACTGAAGAACAGCTTCTTTTCTGCTGCCATCAGACTTTTGAATGGACCTACCTTGCATTAAGTTGATGTTTCTCTACACCCTAGATATGATTGTAACAATACATTATGCACTCTCTCGTTTCCTTCTCTATGAATGGCATGCTTTGTCTGCACAGCACACAAGAAACAATACTTTTCACTGTATGTTAATACATGTGACAATAATAAATCAAATCAAAATAAAAAACTTGTGTTACATGGCAATTTACATTGTCAGTTGTGTGTTACATGAATAGCAATGATGAATCCCAACTCTAACTTAAACTCTTTAGAAATGTAAGGGCTGTGAAGACACAGCTAGTTGAGTTGCCACAATATGTTCTAAATGTTGCTTTGATATTTTTTAATGGACGTTGTGATATGTATGTTTTCCACATAGCAAAGCCAGTGCCCTATAATCACCTGGGAACCAAATTTGGATATAAAGACAACCTAAAAGCTGACCTTAGAATTTGCAAGCTGGATCCCAATACATGAAAAAACAACTTTGGACAGACTCGAGTGATTTCAACATTTGAGGAATCAGTTGTCTTCAGGACCAATGGTCGAAGCAACCGGTCGGGATTTTCTGTCCCCTCGTGGCAGGTTTACCAACCTTGGAAAACCAGCCTGCATAATCTTCCAATCTTGCCAAATTTATGGGCTTTTGTACAGCTTCCCTGCCCACCACCGAGGATCCTGCTCTGAAGGGCTGACTTCAGCAGAACAGGATGATCCTGCTGGCAAGAGGAGCTGGAAAATCCCATCTAGTGTCTCCATCCATCCATCCAACACTAACTTCATATACAGTATTTGCAATCAATTTTGCGAATCAAGATTTGGTCTAATGCCTCACATCATGCAGCATGCTTAAAAGATCAGTATATCCTTATGTATATGTATATCACAGTGTGTATTTAGTTAAAGAAGCTTTCCTCTTGGCAGAATTGCTGGTTATCTTGCAGTTTGACATTAAACAAAATTCTTCTAGGTGGGGCACAGTTATATTTGTCACTCACGGTTAGGATATTTCCTGATGTTCAGTGACATGTTGACAGATCTCTTGACTCGTTTGCTGTGTGAAATCCTGGCCGTTTCAGCATTTCGGTTTTAATTGCAGTCACACCCCGCTGAGCTGAAACATCTTAGCTGTTCACTTGCTGTCTTTGTCTCAGGTGATGAGGTTCATGGTGCTGTTTTTAAAAGTGTTTTTAGAACTTATAAATTGTGTGAAAAGTGCTAAGAAGCACGCACATCATTCACTAAGTAGCTCAGCTGTAAATTTTTCAAATGTTGCAAATTATATGTTTTCACTGTCCTTAAAACTATAAAGAAACACAAATGCAAAAAATGCCTCAATTCAAACCTAATTCAGTGTCAGCAAATTAAGGTCTTGAAGGACTTAATGCTGTAATCTGAGTGATTGAGGTTCTCAATAAATAGGTTACGCTGTTGTATAAGTCTTGAGTTTTATTGCTAGTTTAATGTCACTGAGGAGTGAAAATTGCTTTGCAACAAAAAACCTGCTGTGTAAATGTATCCTTCATCTATGATAGGCTGCATCAGCACAATTCCAAAAGCAAAATACTCTGGGTGCTGAAGTTTGAATTAGAAATGGAAAATGCTGGAAATACTGTGCACATCAGGGTGTGCCAACGGAGACTGGCACTCTCCTGATAATGGACACTGGTTTTTATACATTTCCCTCTTTCCTCAACCAACCATTCCCCTTTGTTGTGGTTGACAAGGCAGAGAACCATGATGGTATTATTTCCTGTACTTTCACTTACACCCATTTCCCTCCATTTCTGACCCTTGCCCTCAGCTTCCACATCACCATTTGACTATCCATTTCCAACATCAAATGTGGCGCCATCTCCCTCTGCCCACCCCTTAACTTAACTTTCAGCGTTCTGAAAGGACTATTGGCCCTGTGACTTCCTCATCCACTCTTCAACTCCCCCCCGCCCCACCTGCACCCCCAAACACCCACTCATTTACCCATAGCATCTCCCTGTACAGCACAAGGGATGTAATACCCAACCTTTCACCTCCTCAAAAACAACATTTTGAACCACAAACACTCCATCCTGCTGAAACAGTGATATACTACCTCTAATTTAGGACACTGTATTCACTGTTCATGATGCTATTCCCACTACACTGGCGAGATCAAACACAAACATCTCACTGGGGCCTTCTGCAGGGATATTTGAGGTGAGGGATGCTGTCAGTGTCCCTGTTGATTTCACCTGTGGGAAGTGCACCCATCTCCAGTTCCTCAAAAACCGTGTAAGGGAACTGAAGCTGGAGCTGGATGAACTTCGGATCATTCTGGAGGCAGAGATGATCATTGATAAAAGCTTCAGGGATTTAGATACTCTGAAGAATGAAAATAGATGGGTGACGGTGAGAGGAGCCAGTGCAGAGATCGCCTGTGGTCGTTCCCCTCAGCAACAAGTATACCGCATTGGATACTGTTGAGGGGGACGACCTACCTTTAGTAAGCAAGGGTGACCGGATCTCCAGCACCGAGTCCGCCCCTGTGCCTCAAAAAGGAAGGGGGGACAGCAGGAGAGGAATGGTTAGAGGGCCAGATAGGAAGTTCTGTGGCAGCGAAAGAGACTCACAGATGATATGTTGCCTCTCGGGTGCAAGAGTCCGTGACGTCTCGGACTGTGTTTTCAGGATCCTTAAGGGGGAGGGGGATCAGTCGCAGGTCATGGTGCACATCGGTACCAACGACATAGGTAGGAGAAGGGACGGGGATTTAAAACAGGAATTTAGGGAGCTAGGATGGAAGCTGAGAGCCAGGACAAAGCATGTTGTCATCTCTGGTTTGTTGCCGGTGCCAGATGCTTGTGAGTTCAGGAACAGGGAGAGAGTGCATTTTAATATGTGGCCGCAGGGATGATGTAGGAGAGAGGGTTTCATTTACATGGATAATTGGAGCACATTCTGGGGAAGGTGGAATCTGTACAAACAGGACAGTTTGCACCTGAACCAGAGGGGCATCAATATCCTGGGAGGGAAATTTGCTATGGCTGTTCGGGGGGGGTTTAAGCTAATTTATCAGGGGAATGGAAAAATGAGCTGTAATCCAAAAGGCAGTTTTGAGGGTCGTGAGGTACTGAGGAAGTATCAAGGTCACAGGAGTGTACAGGCAGACAGGATGGCGGGTTGAAGTGTATCTACTTCAATGCAAGGAGCATCTGGAATAAGATAGGTCAACTTGGAGTGTGGATTGGTACTTGGAACTATGATGTTATGGCCATTATGGAGACATGGCTAGAACAGGGACAGGAATGGTTGTTGGCAGTTCCGGGGTATAGATGTTTGAGTAAGAGTAGTAAAAGAGGTGGAGAAGTAGCATTGTTAATCAAGGATAGTTTAACGGCTGCTGAAAGGCATTTCGAGGGGGATCTGCCTACTGAGGTAATATGGGCTGAAATAGGAAAGGATCGGTCACATTGTTAGGAGTTTTCTACAGGCCCCCAAATAGTAATAGAGATGTGGAGGAGGAAATGGCAAAGCAGCTTATGGATAGGTGTGGAGGTCACAGGGTAGTTATCATGGGTGACTTTAACTTTCCAAATATTGATTGGAACTGTTATAGGTCAAATAGTCCGGATGGGACACTTTTTGTACAGTGTGTGCAGGAGGGTTTCCTGACACAATATGTGGATAAGCCGACAAGAGATGGGACTACATTGGACTTGGTACTGGGTAATGAACCGGGCCAGGTGTTAGATTTGTTTGTGGGAGAGCACTTTGGAGATAGTGACCACAATTCGGTGTCTTTCATTATTGCAATGGAGAGGGGTAGGGCCATACAGCAGGGCAATGTTTATAATTGGGGCAGGGTTTCAAGTAATTTCAATTCTCCACTCTACTCCCACACTGTCCTTAACTCCTTGCACTGCTTCAGTGAGGCTTAATGGAAACTTGAGAAACAATACCTTATCTTTCCATAGGGCACTTCCAGATTCAGCTTTGAGTTCAACAATTTCAGATGTTAACTTCTGCCCCCAATTTTCAGACATCAAATTTTGGTTGTGGTGAGATTTACTGCTCATTTAGATCCTCATTTTGTTTCTTTTCTTATACCATTATTATCCCCTTTTACCTTGCACCATCACCATCATCCCTTTTGCCATTTAAGACTAGAAATCGGCTTGTCCTGACTTTCGGGTGTGAGGGTGGTCTTGATTCATGATGTACACAAAATGGCAGTGTGCAGATTTGATGCGTGATTGTAAGCCTGCCCAAGCCAATCCATGCTGCTGCTTCTTAATATTGCTGCTGCCTCTGCACTCTTCATGATGTGGAGATGCCGGCGTTGGACTAGGGTAACCACAGTAAGAAGTCTCACAACACCAGGTTAAAGTCCAACAAGTTTAGTTGATAGTAAACCGACAAGCTTTCAGAGTGCTGTTCCTTTGACAGGTGAGTGGAAAGTTCTGATCAGGGGATATAAAGACACAAACAGTTTACAGAATACTGATTAGAATGCGAGTCTTTACAGCTAATCTGCTATTCAAGTCTTAAAGATGCAGACAATGTGAGTGGAGATAGCAATAAGCATAGGTTAAAGAGATGTGTATTGTCTCCAGACAGGACAGTAAGCGAGATATTACAAGTTCAGGCAAGTCATGGGGGTTACAGAGAGTGTGACATGAACCCAAGATTCTGGTTGAGGCTGGCCTCACGTGCGGAACTTGGCTTTCAGTCTCTGCTCAGCGACTCTGCGCTGTCATGTGTTGTGAAGGCCACCTTGGAGATCAGAGGCCGAATGTCCGTGACCGCTGA
Source organism: Carcharhinus amblyrhynchos (assembly GCF_965287045.1). Taxonomy (NCBI): domain Eukaryota; kingdom Metazoa; phylum Chordata; class Chondrichthyes; order Carcharhiniformes; family Carcharhinidae; genus Carcharhinus; species Carcharhinus amblyrhynchos. Next base: position 35,428,702 of record NC_137334.1, read on the forward strand.
AGTGTTCGCCAACAGGAAGGGAACAGTCTTGCCTGGTGATTATCGAGCGGTGTTCATTCATCCGTTGTCATAGCGTCCGCACCGTCTCCCCAGTGTACCATGCTTCGGGACATCCTTTCCTGCAGCATATTAGGTAGACAACTTTGGCCGAGTTGCAAGGGTATGCACCGTGTACCTGGTAGATAGTGTTTGCATGAAAGATGATGTAATCCATGTCAATGATCCGGCATTTCTTGCAGAGGTTGCTGTGGCAGGGTTGTGTGGTGTTGTGGTCACTGTTCTCCTGAAGGCTGGGTAGTTTGCTGCGAACAATGGTTTGTTTGAAGTTGTGCAGTTGTTTGAAGGCAAGAAGTGGGGGTGTGGGAATGGCCCCGGCGAGATGTTCATCTTCATTAATGACATGTTGAAGACTCCGGAGAAGATGCCGTAGCTTCTCAGCTCCAGGGAAGTACTGGGCGACAAAGGATATTCTGTCCACTGTGTCCCATGTTTGTCTTCTGAGGAGGTCGGTTCGGTTTTTCGCTGTGGCGCGTTGGAATAGTCAATCAATGAGTCGAGCGCCATATCCTGTTCTTATGAGGGCACCTTTCAGCTGGAGGTGTCTGTTGCGATCCTTCTCATCTGAACAGATCCTGTGTATACAGAGGGCTTGTCCATAGAACATAAGAACATAAGAACATAAGAAATAGGAGCAGGAGTAGGCCATCTGGCCCTTCGAGCTTGCCCCACCATTCAATAAGATCATGGCTGATCTGTCGTGGCTCAGTTCCACATTCCTGCCCTCTCCCCATAACCCTTAATCCCCTCTCTTATCAAAAACCCATCAACCCGCGTCTTAAAAATATTTAGCGAGGCAGCCTCCACCACTTCAACGGGCAGAGAATTCCAGAGATTCACCACCCTTTGAGTGAAGAAATTCTTCCTCAACTCCGTTCTAAACCGCCCCCCCTTTATCTTGAGGCTGTGCCCCTTAGTCCTACTGTCCTTTCTGAGCAGGAAGAATCTCTCCAGCTCTATCCTATCCATCCCATTCATCATCTTATACGTGTCAATGAGATCTCCCCTCATTCTTCTAAACTCTAACGAGTACAAGCCTAGTTTATTCAGCCTCTCCTCATAGCTCAACCCCCTCAACTCCGGCATCAGCCTAGTAAACCTCCTCTGCACTCCCTCCAAGGCCAAAATATCCTTGCGTAAGTACGGCGCCCAAAACTGCACACACTACTCCAGCTGCGGCCTCACCAATGCCCTATATAGCCGCAGCAAGACCTCCCTACTTTTATATTCAATCCCCCTCGCTATGAAGGCCAGCATCCCATTCGCCTTCCTGACCACCTGCTGCACCTGCAAGCTGGGTTTTTGCGACTCATGCACAAGGACCCCGAGGTCCCTCTGCACCGTCGCCTGCTGCAGTTTTTCTCCACGTAAGTAATAATCCTTCCTACCATTATTCCTACCAAAGTGGACCACCTTGCACTTGCCAACATTAAATTCCATTTGCCAGTTCCTGGCCCATTCGCCCAGCCTATCTAGATCCTTCTGTAGACTCTCCACACCCTCCGCGCAATTTGCCGTTCCACCAATCTTGGTGTCATCAGCAAATTTCGACACCATACACTCAGTTCCCTCCTCCAGATCATCTATATAAATGGTAAATAGCTGAGGCCCCAGCACCGACCCCTGGGGCACTCCACTAGTCACCAACCGCCAATCCGAATAGCACCCATTGACCCCCACTCTCTGCCTCCTATTTGACAACCAGTCCTCTATCCACGCTAACACCCTACCCCCAACTCCATGTCCCCTGACCTTCTGCAATAACCTCTTGTGAGGTACCTTGTCAAATGCCTTCTGAAAATCAAGAAAGACCACATCCACCGGCTCTCCTCTATCCACCGCCCTAGACACATCCTCATAGAACTCCAGTAAATTTGTCAGACACAACTTTCCCTTAACGAAACCGTGCTGCGTCTGCTCTATCAAGCAATTCCCCTCAAGATGCCACGCTATTTCCTCCTTGATGATGGATTCTAACATTTTACCTACAACAGACGTTAAACTAACTGGCCTATAATTCCCTGCCTTTTGCCTGGCACCCTTCTTAAACAACAGCATAACATTAGCCGCTTTCCAATCTTCCGGCACTTCCCCGGAATCCAGCGACGTCTGGAAAATAACCACCAAGGCATCCACTATCACCTCCGCCATTTCTTTCAGAACCCTCGGATGCATTCCATCTGGTCCTGGGGACTTGTCCACAATCAGCCCCTCCAGTCTGTCAAGCACCGCCTCTCTAGTAACAGTAATGTCATTGAGACCCTCCAGTCCTACCACCTTTCCATCTCTAACACCCGGCAAATTATTCACGTCCTCCTCCGTGAAGACAGAAACAAAAAAGTTATTCAAGACCTCAGCCATTTCCCCATCCCCTACCACTAAGTCTCCCTTCTCATCCTGTAAGGGTCCAACGGGATGGTTTCTTTAACGTGTTAACGTTCTTTAATGTGTTAAGACTTGAATAGCAGATCAGCTGTAAAGACTCGCATTCTAATCAGTATTCTGTAAACTGTTTGAGCCTTTATATGCCCTGATCAGAACATTCCACTCATCTGATGAAGGAACAGTGTTCCGAAAGCTTGTGGGTTTACTATCAAGTAAACTTGTTGGACTTTAACCTGGTGTTGTGAGACTTCTTTCTGCACTCTTCGCCAGTAATGTTGTTCAGAAAACAGATGGTGCAACCAACCTGTTCTTAAAGGCAGGCTGTTCCCTGAAACCAAAGCTGCACTGAAGAATTTTGATGTAATTCAAACAATGGAAAACTGAACACAAGAGCTGAGAAAAGGTTCCAGGTGAAGGCTACACCATTGGAGGTATCAGTGATGGAGGCGGACAAAGGGGGAGAGATGTCAGACAGTCAGGATGTTCTCAAGGCTACCTATTCCATTGCTCCAAAGAGAGTGGGAGTAGCCAGGCAAGTCAAATTCAAGAGGCTGCTGGGGCTGGCTACAACACTGCCCAGAGGACCTAGCACTGATATCACAAGAGGTGTAATGACTCCACAAGAGTGATCAGGGTCAGTCAATACATCATTACACAATGTCTCCTACACACCACATCATTAGCAATCCCTGACACAGCACTCATGTCCAACATATAGATACTCCAAAGATAGGCGGGTTAGTCCCCCTTAGTGTCAGGGGAACTAGCAGAATAAATATTTGGGGTTTCGTTTGTAAAAAAAAGGAGTTTTCTCATTAAAACAGTCAAATTATGTCCATCACTGATAGAAAAATTTCCTCCTGGCTAGGGTAAAGAGACACAATGATCGAATTCACTTCACTGAATCATACACTGGTGTTGCCATTGGGGATGTAGAACGATTTACACTGCGGGTTTAGCTTTGTTGAAAAGCAATTTTCACCTGCAGCAATGTTGCACTAACAGTGGCTCCAGAAATAATGCCCAGAGTGACCATGGAGTGAGACATTCTGGAGGGCATAGTGGTATGTATCTTTTATGTGATACATCATTAGAAATGTGGACCATGGGCAAATGGTGGTGTAGTGGTAATGTGACTAAATTAGTCTAGAGACTGGCTAATATTCAGAGGACATGTGTTCAAATCCCATCCTGGCAACTGGTGGAATTTAAATGCAACTAATAACTCTGGAATATAAAGTTAGTGACAGTAATGACAACCATGAGGACTATCAGTGATTTTTATAAAAATCTATTAAGGAATTCTGCATACTTTCCTGGTCAGATCTCATGCCTTCCAGCCCTAGCAATGTGACTGAGTCTTAACAGTTCTGAAATGGCCTTGTAAGCTATTCAGTTCAAGGCTGGCCTTGCCAATGATCCCCACATCCATGAGGTAGCATTGAAAACATTTGCAAGCCAGATTTCCAAAGTCAGAAGTAAAATATGGCAGATGCTGGAAGTGTGAAATGAGAACAGTTCTGTGCACAAACGTTGACCTTCCTATCAATACTGAATCTGTGGCTTATGTCACTGACCAATTTTAAAATGATCTGCTTACCTCTTCTGGAGGTGCGGCAAGACCCTACTCTCCTGGCTGCAGTGTGAGTGAAGAGGAGGCCTAGTAACATGGTATAATTCCAGCAAAGCCATACCTTCTCTAACATGACATGTGAAAATAAGTATTCGGACTGAAGTTGAACACTGTTCAATTCATGAAAATGTACATTTGGTGCCCCATTCTCCATAACTAACCCTTCTATATTTCATCTGAGCCAATTCAGTGATTCGGCAACTTCTTAACTTGTCAAAGTCTCTCGGTCCTTCTAGATGCTCCCCCAGAGCAGAACCGCAGTCTGTGGAGGCAGCCCGCAGTGTTCCATACTCTGTAGCCTGTGATGTCCTAGGTGGGTGGCCTTTGGAGAACCCAGACCTGGCGAGGCCCAACCAGGTTTTGCATGTCACTGGTGACACTGTGTCACCATGTTCTTCCTGATCCCATTAGCGCCAGTGCCTGGAAGGGGGGATTCAGAAGGGCTAAAGATTCCCCGGCATTCACTGACAAGTGACCCAACACTTCCTCCTCCCTCGGGGTGCCCATTGGCCTCTGGGTCACTCCATGGGATGGAGCGGCAATGGGATGGAATGGGATCTAGATGCCTTAACATTATCTGGCAATGCCAGTCCTGGAGACCCTCCATGGTGAGTGATGTGGGCAATGCCCTCAGCCATGGTCTGTTATGAATGGGCCAAACTCTTGAGCATTGCTGCAATGTGAGCCTGGGCCTTTGACATGAGAATTCAGTGTTGTTCCCTGGAGCTGTGGTCCAGGGTGCTGGATGAGGGGGTGTGACCCCAGATGGACCGAAATCATGGCATGGCGATCCTGGATGAGGAATCTCAATGGTGTGAGGAATATTTAACTCGCTTGCGATATGTAATCTGGAGAAAGGTGCTTTGGACTCTCACTTGCTCAGACCACTCCCAGCCCTCCCCCATGATTACAAGGTCCCTTTCTGCATAGGAGGGTAAGGGCAGTCAGTGCAGGTACACCCCATCCACCTTCGCTCGCTCCCTCCTGTTTTATGCTGTTTTATCCTTTGGGAAAAAAAAGAGTCTTTGACAGTGTGACCCGGTGTGTTTGAGGGCTTCACAGCAGAGCCACGTGTGGGATCCAGAGCAAGCCTGTGAGGGGTTGTGATGGATGTGAGGGGGAGGCAGTGCTGATAATGATGGGATTAAGTGAGAGGGGAAGAACAGTGGGGATCACTTGAGGTGGGAGTGTAGGATCAGTTGGGGGGGAGAATTACGATGGGGATGATGGTGGGGCGTGAAAAATGAGGTTCTAAGGGAGATGTTGAGTTGCTGAAAGCTCAAAGTGTTGATTGTTAGATGGCTGCAGTTGGCATAGGGAATGATGCCAGGAGAGGACAAATGGGTACTCATCCTTGCAGCTCCAGGTAGCTCATCATTTACTTCCTGCTTTGCATCGTGTTCCTCTGGGTCAGACTGCTGCTGCTGACAGTCTCAGCCACCACGGCGCAGGCTTCTAGAACTACATTAGCAGCTAGCCTCCTGCCTACCCTGGGCAACAGGGTAGCCCTCCTCCCCTTGATCTCTGGCGTCTTTCTGGCCAGCTTCCCAACTCATGTGAGGGTATCAAATAAACTGGTGGACTTTAACCTGGTGTTGTGAGACTTCTTACCATGTGAGGATATGCAGGGAGTGCTTTTAACCTGCTCCCACTTGTTGTAGATTGAGATCATTCCCGACTTCAGTGAATTAGCCGCCACTGGAGTGGAAAAATCCACAGCCACGATCTTACCTTTTCACCGTGCCAAGGTGAGCCGGTAAGATCACAGGAGAGCCCAGGAATAGGATAGTTGGCAGATGGCAGCAGAGGGCTCTGTGAACACAGGGATCTGAAAGTGATTGCCTCCCCCAGCCACAGCCAGCCTTCGTGGCTGATTTCCTCGTCCTCTGGTTACCGCAGGGCTCCGTGGTGGAAACCCCCTCCCCCTTTGCATGGACTGGAGGATTGCTGATTGTAGAATGGCAGCGGTTCCCCCCACCCCCACCCCAATCACTTTTGCAGAGTGGCAGCGGTTCCCCCCAATCTGATCCACTTACCTTGTCTGGCACCGCCCCTTGGCACTGCCTGATATCCAGCAAGATCAGCCTTACACCTGAAAAGGGCGTGAAGCTGATTGTAATATTTAAATTCTATATAAATTAGAATTGAAATATTACAAGGGAGCCCGTGATGTTATCATCTGCGCTCACTTTCCTCTGTGGCATTGCCAATGAAGGTTCTCTTTGGTGAGAATCTTGTGTGGACCTCATCAATGGCATCAGATGTAATGTTGGGTCAGAGACCGTTGAGATCATCCGGGAGGTTAGGGGATACCCCTTGGGCAGTGCCTGCCTATCACCCTGCCACTGCCAACCTGGTACACTGGCAGTGCCCACCAGGCACTTGACGCTGGCAGTGCCCACCAGGCACTTGACAGTGCCAAGGGAGTGGGATCAGCTGGGGGTGGGGCCAGACAAGGTGAGCAAGTCAATCTGCAAGTCAGGTGTGCATCACCTCAGTCTGCTCAGAAACTGCTCCTAGGATGAACGCTCGAGAAAGTAGGCCGTGCAGACTCCATAAACTTCTAAACATGACCCAAAAAATAGTCTTACCACTGATTTACAAACTTTGACTGCTTGGCTTTGAAATGCCAAATTACCACATGTCCTATCTGGACTATGGGAGTCATGTGACCTCTGCCAGGTGGGTACTCTCTGCAAGAAGCCGTGTTACATTCAGTTCAATGAAAACATTCCTTGAAGAAGCACTGGAGACTTTGAAGTTGAAGCTTGTCAAACACAAAAGGACATGCAGGCCACTGCAAAAAGGACCCATCACAAGCATTATTTAAAAGACGAGGGACACAATTTGCAGGCAAGGTGATGTACATGAATTTCTCATGCAAAGCCCTTGGAAGTACTGAGGAGTGATTTTGGAGATGCTGTGGTGAGTTTCTGAATTTGATAGAGAATGTTACTGATCACATACTGGTACTGTCACTGGACAAGTAATCTAGAGGCCCAAGCTAATGTTCTGGGGAACATAGATTCAAAATCCCATCCTGGCACTTTGTGGAATTAATAAATCTGGAATATGAACTAATCTCAGTAATCATGACCATGGATCTAACATCGATTGTCATAAACACTCATCCGTTTCACTCATGTTCCTTAGGGAAGGAAATCTGCCATCTTCAGCTGGTCTGGCCTAAACGTGACTTCAGACCCATAGCAACTTGGGTTGACTCTTAATGACTCTCTGTAATGGCTGAGCAAGCAAGCTGCTCAGTTCAAGGGAAATTAGAGATGGGCAACAAATACTTGCCTTTCTAGCAATGCCCCCATCCCATGAAGGAATAAAGAAAGAAAAACATGGCATCTCTCCTGTCTGTCTCCACAGCTAAAATGCCCAGCAACTTGCCCTTAAACGTGGGGGCAATCATACTTCCCTGGTGCTCTATTTGTGTAACTCTACCATGCAGCAGTGTCAATACAGGCAGCAAGCAGTCACTCCCTTCCATCAAATGCAACTCTGTTTGAGACGGACAAACATTCACTCCCTCCACCACTAATGCTCAGTAGCAGCAGTGCATACTATCTACAAGATGCATTGCAGCAATTTACCAAAGATCCTTAGATAGCACCTTCCAAGCCCACGACCACTTCCAACTAGAAGGACAAGGGCAGCAGATACATCACCTGCAAATTCCCCTCCAAACCATTCACCGTCCTGACTTGGAAATATAATGCTGTTCCTTTGTAGTTGCTGGGTCAAAATCCTGGCATTTCGTTCCTAACGGCATTGTGGGTCAATCCACAGCATGTGGACTGCAGCGAATCAAGAAGGCAGCTCACTAACACCTTCTCAAGGGCAACTACAGATGGGCAGTAAATGCTGGCCAGCCAGCGACGTACATGTCTCACATGTGAATAAAACAAAATAGACTATCTTTAAAAGGAGCAAGCCGGCTGGCCCACATGCTAAGCAGAAATTGTTTGGCCCCCTACTGAGTGCTAAGGCAACCAGTAGCGTGGGCCTTGCTCAGACCAATGTTGCAATCAAGCAAATGAGGAGGCAGCAGCAAGTTTATGTGCTACCTGTTCAGTGACAATAGACGTAGGATGGTCACAAATCATCATTTCCACCCCTGGAAATGGACCATAACCAATTTTTAGCCCCTATTATGCAGCAGATTTGTATTACCCTGGTCCAGTCACAGGCTAGACATCGATCTTGGCTGCTGAAGGGAAAAAAGCAGCAAATTCATTGGAAAAGAAAATTGGGTGGGGCATGAACTGGGGCCATTGACTTGCTGTCACCCATTTGGCATTACACATGAGAGAATTTTCTGACGAATGCAAATCTGCTTTTACTGTTAAACAGTAAGAGCAACACTGGAGTTCAATTCAGTTCCCAGCAAACGTGAGCTCACAGCATAGTGACAATCTGAACAGGAACGTGAAAAAGACTGAATTGCATTTTCAGATCAACATAATGGGATCACAGCACTTACAGCTAACCGCGAGTCACATGAAAGGTGTCAGAACATTAACGAAGTCGAACATGTTCCACTCTTCTGTTCAAGACTCAACCCAGTAAGAAATAGTATTTTTCAAAAATCAAGACGCCCTGTTGTTTCGTGTGAGATGCAAAAATAATACATAATTGATGTGGCTCTGATAGTCCATGATCACTAAAATGAGCAGATACTAACAGTCAGTTTGCACCAACACTACAAGATCATTAGGCACCAATTATTTTCTTTGGATTGCAGCTAATTCGCAAAATTTCTCACAGTTGTGAGCCAGCTTATCCCCTCCAGTTGCTTCTATTACGATGAGAAGCTCCAGAGTTCAATCCTGATGCTACCTGTTTTTTTTTGGGAAAACGATCTACACCCCTGTCCTGACAAGTAATGTCGTTTGCTTGATGCAGTGAGATGCTGCTGACTGGCTGATGTTACTGAATTCACATCGGCTTCCTGGTAGAAGCCTGAGGCAAAAATAGAAACGAAGGTGGGTGTCATCTTCACTGATGCCGTACCTGTCATGGTGTTGGGTCTGAAATTTCTCCTACAACAAATTACGGAATTCTGTTACTTCCTCCCAGGTGATTTGCAACTTCCTTTGGCATTAATCATTCATCAGGTTCGGATAATTGCATTTGCGGTTGATAGATTTAGTTTTCATACTAATAAAAGCCCTACAATGATGCTGCACTTCAGTGGCTTCCAGATGTTCTTCCTGTTCCTGTTCTGCTACCTCTTTGTCCAAATAACATCTGTGCAATGGTATTCCAAATGGGACGTCCACTTGCCATTGGAATCAGAAAGCATCTGCCCAGGATTTTCATAAATGTCCCTGGAGACAAAACAATCCAATCACAGCGACTAACTTATAAACTGTCATTTTCTAACTGCCCAAAAATGATTTGCCAAAAACAATCCAATGTGATTCATGTCCCATTTAAGAATTTGTGAATTTTAAAAATTGCCTGGCAACTGAGAATGCTCAGTCTATATTGGACAGTACTGTTGTGATAGAGTGGGGCCGTGAAGGGGGTGATCAGTGAGGGCCACACGATCAGGCCAAAGCTATGGAGAAGCAGCATGGGAAGCCAAGCCTTTCCAGTGCAAGGGTGTGCGTCCAGGTTTGGGGAGGAACTGCAGTTGGAGACATGGAGGAAAAGAGAATGCATTACAGTTCTGTAGACTACAGCTTGTACATATAGAAATACTGTTGATAATAAACCTTTCATAACTCACAATTGTAACTCACAATGTCTTACAGCACTAGGAACCCAGGGATCTAGATTCGATTCCAGCCTTGGGTGACTGTCTGTGTAGAGTTTGCAGGTTCTCCCCATGTCTGCTTGGGTTTTTTCTGGGTGCTCCGGTTTCCTCCCACAGTCCAAAGATTTGCAGCAGGTTAGGTAGATTGGCCATGATCAATTGCCTCTTATGTGTCCCAAGTTACATAGGTTAGGGAGATTATTGCAGAATGTGTAGTGATGGGGCAGGGAGTGGACCTGGGTAAGATGCTGTATCAGAGGGTTGGTGCAGACTCAATGGGCCAAATGGCCTCCTTCTGCACTGTGAGATTCTGTGAACTTGAAGCCACAATGACTAACTTTCAAAGTCTTTACAACTGTCCTGACACGTTACCTAGAGGGAGGGATGAACTATGTGTGGAGACTAGAATAACATAATTTTCTGTTCCATTAATATTTTGTGTGCATCTCTGTGTTCATTTTCAACCACAATCCTTGTTTCTTCACCGAAACTGTGACCAAAAATATATACCAAGAACAAATGGAGCAGAGAATGAGCACAAGGGGGTTTGACTTCTTTCCCTGAAAACAATGCCTCCAAAATAGACCCACACATAGATGCTGTGAAGAGAAAATTACCCTCCACATTTTAAACTGACAGAATTTGTGATAACTACTTCAGCAATGACAGCAGCTTTGACAGTACATCAGTTCCTTTGCACTGCAGAGAACACAATTTTATTTCCAGTACTTTTTGGCAAGGACTTCTTATATCATCACAAATGCAAAAGCAGATTCAGGTGGAAAGGCTGTTGTCAAAGATTCAATGTTGATCCAACATTAACTCAAAGTAGAAGGCAGTTTCACCAGCAAAATGATAAAAACAGAAAACACCACATCCTTCAGAAGGATATGTGCTAAATACTCACTTTCTTTAAAGTTTTCATGTGAAGTGGGAGGCAATTAAATTCAACAAATTTAGTCTTTATAACATTTATATATAGATAGATAAAATAGATACATAATATTGTAATATATAGGAGGTCCACAGAAACTGCAGGATACCTGCCATGCATAAGGAGACCATTTGACCCATCCAGTCAACACTGACTCTCTGAAAGAAGATCCCACCAGCCTGCCCCCACAACCCCCCAACCCTTCATCCTAACCCCATGCATTTTCACGGCTAAACATCTTTGGGCACTGAGGAGCAATTTACCATGGCTAATCCGCTTAACCTGCACATTGTTGCACTGTGGGAGGAAACCAGAGCACCCAGAGGAAATCCAGACAGCCACAGGCAGAATGTACAAACTCCGCACAGGCAGTCACCCAAGGCTAGAATTGAACCGGGTCCCTGGGCAGATATTAGAATGAAGAGTAATTAAGACACCTGGGGGATCAGGCAAATGGAAATTGTTGAAGTTCATTTGCACTGATTCATGAAATGTAGTGAATAAAGCCTAAGGTCTGCATGGAAAAATAGCCGTGTAGGATTTTGATATAGCAGCAAAAATTGAGACCTGGCTTAGACAAGTGAAACATAGGCAGGATTTTCCAACACCCACCCCCAGTGACAGGTTATCTTGCAGCGAGCCATTGGTTACCAGTGGGATCTTCTGGTTCCGACAATGTCTATGGTCTTTTGCTTGGCTTGCCTGCCTTGCCAGAGGGAAACCTGTCACAGGAGGCCAACTTCTGCAGAATCAGAAGATCCCACTGGTGGAAAGGGCTGGAAAATCCCTATCTTAGTATGCCTAACCACAATATTCAGGATAGATGGGGAGAAAAAAATAAAGGACTGAGAGGGACTGATTGTTCAAAGAAACTGTTGCAGCACTAGAAAGAGATGATATGGATGAATGGTCAATCTACTTGGTTATACTTAAGAAGCAATATAGGGGCTATTATTCTGCTGTGTCTATATTGTCAGTCAACAAATTGTGAACTTTCAGAGTACGGTACCTTCATCAGGTGGATCAATATTAGGTGAATCAACATACCTGAAGAAGTAGCAGTGCTCCAAAAGCTTGTGAAGCCAAATAAACCTGTTGGACTTTAAGCTGATGCTGTAAGACTACTTACTGTGCCCACTCCAGTCCAATATTAGCATCTCCACATCATAACAAATTGTGAGAAGGAGCTAGAAGAACAAAACTGCAAGCACTTCAGAATAGTTATAACAGGAGGCATCGATTATCCCAGTATAGATTAATAAAAATAACAAGGCAATGGGACAAGGGAATGAGAATTATTGAAATGTTTACAAGAGAATTTTCTTCATCACTGCGTTTCCAACCCAATGAGAAAGGAAGCAGGATTAGGCCTCGTTCTTGAAAATGGAATATAGCAAGTGCAGCATGTTTCACTAGGGAAGTAATTTGGAAACAATGATCACAATATCATTCAGTTTAGAGTGACTATGGAAAAGGACATGGTAAAATAACATGAAAATAATCAACTGGAGGAGAATTATTTCAATGAACTGATCAGGGCCAGATAAATTCATACTACTGCACGGACCTTGATGCCCGACTGATCTAAAACCCCCTACCCTTCCGAGGACTACATCCTCTATTCCCATCCTATTCATGTATTTGTCAAGATGCCCCTTAAAAGTCACTGTTGTATGTATCTGCTTCCACTGCTTTCCCCGGCAGAGAGTTCCAGACATCCTTTGTGTAAAAACTAGACTCATACATCTCCTTTAAACCTTGCCCCTCACACCTTAAAACTATGCCCCCTAGTAATTGATTCTTCCATCCTGGGAAAAAGTTTCTGACTATCCATTCTGTCCATTCCTCTCATAATCTTGCAGACTTCTATCAGGTTGCTCCTCAACCTCCATTATTCCAGTGAGAACAAACCAAGTTTCTCCAACCTCTCCTCATACCTAATGCCCTCCATACCAGGCAACATCCTGGGAAATCTTTTCTCTACCCTTTCCGAAGCCTCCATATCCTTCTGTTTGTGTGGCGACCAGAATTGAACACTATATTCCAAGTGCGGCCTAAATAAAGTTCTATAAAACTGCAACATGACTTGCCAATTTTTAAACTCAATGCCCCAGCCAATGGAGGCAATCATGTTGTATGCTTTCTTGACTATCTTTTTCACCTGCATTGCCACTTTCAGTGACCTGTGTACCTGTACACCTAGATCCCTCTGCCTATCAATACTCTTCAGGGTTCTGCCATTTAATGTATATCTCCCATCTGTAGAAGACCTTCCAAAATGCATTATCTCACATTTGTCTGGATTAAACTCCATCTGCCAATCCTTCACCCAAGCCTCCAACCGATCTATATCCTGCTTATCCTCTGCTGGTCCTCATCACTATCTGCAAATCCACCAATCTTTGTGTCATCCGCAAACTTACTAATCAAACCAGTTACATTTTCCTCCAAGTCATTTATGTATATTACAAATAGCAAAGGTTCCAGCACTGATCCCTGAGGAATGTCACTTGTCACAGCCCTCCATTCAGAAACGCATCCTTCCACTGCTACCCTCTGTCTTCTATGACCGAACTAGTTCTGTATCCACCTTGCTTGTTCACCTCCGATTCCATGCAACTTCTCCTTCTGCACCAGCCTGCCATGAGGGACCTTGTCAAAGGCCTTATTGAAGTCCATGTGGACAACATCCACCTCTCTACCCTCTTCAATCATCTTCATCACTTCCTTGAAAAACCTGATCAAGTTAGTGAGGCACGACTTCCCCTTCACAAAACCATGTTGCCTTTTGTTAATATGTCCACTTATTTCCAAGTGGGAGTAAATCCAGTCTCGAAGAATACTTTCTCATAAATTTCCTACTACAGACATTGGCCTTTAATTACCTGGATTATTCTTGCTACCCTTCTTAAACAAATCTTCAATCCTCTGGGACCTCTTCTATAACCAATGAGGATACAAAGATTTCTCTCAAAGCCCCAGCAATTTCCTCCTTTGCCTCTTTCAGTATTTTGGGGTGTAACCTATCAGGCCCTGGGTCTTGTCTACCTTTTTCACGAACCCCAATGCTTCCTCCTTTTTGATCTCAACATGACTCAAACTATTTACACATCCTTTCCGAGATTCAGCAACCACCAAGTCCTCCTCTTGGGTGAATACTGACGCAAAGTACTCATTTAATACCTTGCCCATTTTCTCTGGCTCCATGCATAGATTTCCTCCTCTGTCTTTGAGTGGGCCAACCCTCTCCCTGGCTACCCTCTTGCTCTTTATCTGTGTATAAAAAGCCTTAGGATTTTTCCTAATCCTTAATCCTGCTGGCAAAAGATTTTTCGTGACCCCTTTTTAGCCCTCCTTATTCTTTGCTTAAGTTTCTTCCTACTTTCCCTGTACTGTGGAATTAACCATGCTACCTTTATCAACCCCATTAATTATTTCATCAACAAGTTATTTAATTATGATTTACCTGCGGCAAAATTCACTGGAACTCAGAGAAATATGAATTAAGAAATTGTGGTGATTGTCCCTTTAAGAACAACACAGCAGAAGAGGGCCACCTGGCTTGAGGGACCAATTGGGACTGAGAGTGGGTAAGCACACCAGGGGGTGGAGTCTTCTCTTAGGAAGAAGACGTCTGGAAGACATGTAGAGACTGGGCAGCCAGTGGATTGCTTTAGGGAAGCTGGGGGTGTAGTGTCGGGGTATGCGGGTATGAGGGGGTGTGCAGGGAGAGGGTATGCAGGTAGGGAGGGGGAGTGTGGGTAGCGATGGGGGTGCACATGTGGGAGGTGTGGGTGTGGATAGGGAGGGGGATGTGGGCAGGGAGGGGGGATGTGGTAGGGAGGGAGCATGGGCAGGGAGTGGGGGACAGCTGAGGAGGGGGACAGGATGGAAGGGGGAGGTGGGCAGAGTGGGGTGCGGGCAGGGTGGGGAGGCTGCCTGCATCTCTACAGTTCTCCCTAATAAGTAAAGACTTGTTGTTTTCCAGATGTAGTCTGTGAGAGTGCATCATTACAGAAATGAAAGTGAGCATGGATTTGCTAAAGTTAAATCATAATTAACTAACTAGTTGATGAAATAATTAATGGGGTTGATAAAGGTAGTCTGGTTAATTCTGTGCATGCAGACTTTTAAATGATATTCAATAAAGTATGAGATGATTGTTAGCAAATTAGGAGACAATGGGATTGAATGGGGCAAAGGTTGTTTGGATACAATATTTCCTAAGGGATAACAAAACTAAGAGTAGTGGTGAACTTGTTCTTTCAGATTGGAGGGAAGTATGCAATGCTGTCTCTCAGGGGTTGATATTGAGATCACTATATTTTTTGTTATGTAGTAACAGAATTGAGAAATAGTAAATTTGGAACTGAGATGAGAATGAACTACTTCTCACAGGGGAATGGTGATTTTGTGGGATTTGCTGCCCCATAGCACAGTGGAGTCTGAATCGTTGAAAGGTTTCAAGAAAGAGATAGATATACATCTAATAAAAAAGGGGATAAAGGGATATGGGGAACAGTTGACGAGGTGGATTTGAGAGCAGGAAGAGATCAGGCATGATCTGATTGAATGGTGGAGCAAGTTTGAAGGGCTGAATTTCCTTACTTCTGCTGCTGATTCTTATGTTCCTCTGTAGATCTAGAATTCACTACCTGGAAGAGAGAGAGAAGCAGTTTCAATAATAAATTTCAAAACAGAATTGGATAAATACTTGGGAACGATTTCACAGGCCTATGGAGAGAGTGGGGGAGTGAAACTAATTGGTTTGCTATTACAAAGAGCCACAGAGGTAAGGTGAGCTGAATGTCCTCCTTTTGTACTATATTATGCTATACAATGATGCAGTATAATAATGTAGCTTCAGGTCACAAATGATATTTGCACATATCTGCACACATTCTGCATATTATTCCAAAATACACATAAATGCTTCCATCATCATCATTGTCCTGACTCACATACAAAAAAGCTGTTTAAACAACATGAATTCACCAGCCAAATACTGAACAATAGTTAAGCATTAAATAGGATTTGATTACATCCCACAGGAATTAGACAAAACATTAATTCGAAGGAATGAGTCAGACATAAAAGCAACTTTGGTCTTTGGAGGCCTGATAGAATCGTCAATCTGACGGCTGCTGAAATTAGTAGATTAAAAAGCTCAATAATCCTCCAAGAAAGGCCAACATTCAACTGCATTATAATGAAGACAGCAAATCAAACCCCATTGTGACCCTTGGCTGAAGCTTCCAGATTGTTGCTGTCTGCTGTTCCACCCAATCAATGAACACAAAAGACAAAAATTGTCTGGTCCACTTCTTTTCCAAAAGGTTGAGTGAAAACTTTGTGTTCTAAGCTCTCCATGTTGGGAGCTCACTATGGATGTGTACTTAGGGTCAATGCTGAAAGATTCACTAGGGTTGCTCATGTGCAGTGTGTATAAAATTTGATTTGATTTATTAATGTCACATGTATCAGTATACAGTGAAAAGTATTGTTTCTTGCGCACTATATAGACAAAGCATGTTGTTCATAGAGAAGGAAACAAGAGAGTGCAGAATGTAGTGTTACACATATAGTTAGGGAGTAAAGAAAGATCAAATTAATGCAAAGTAGGTCCATTCAAAAGTCTGACAGCAGTCAGGAAGAAACTATTCTAGAGTCTGTTGAAATGTGACCTCAGACTTTTGTATCTTTTTTGCGATGGAAGAAGGTAGAAGGGAGCATGTCCGGGGTGCATGGGGTCCTTAATTATGCTGGCCACTTTGCTGAGGCAGTGGGAAGTGTAGACAGAGTTAATGGATGGGAGGCTGATTTGCGTGATAGATTAGGCTACATTCTTGATCCTTTATAGTTTGATGATCTGGACATCTAAAAATTTGAAGCTTTTGACCATTTCTACTTCATCCCTGTTGATGTAGACAGTGGCATGTTCTCCACTATTGTTCCTCAAGTCAATGACAATCTCCTTCATTTTGTTGACATTGAGGGAAAGATTATTGTCGTTGTACCAGTTCACCAGATTCTCTGCCTCATTTCTGTGCTAAGTCTTGTCGTTGTTTGAGATCTGATCCACAATGGTGGTGAATTCAGCAAACTTGAAAATCAAGTTAGAGGGGAATTAGGCCACACAGTCATAGGTGTATAAGGAATATAGTACAGGGCTGAGAATACAGCCTTGTAACATGTACAAAGCACAATGCACAGTGCTGTCTATCAAAGCATCGGCTTTCTGATTCAATTAGCACAAAATTAAACACTGAATTATGGGCAGAGTCTTCCTGGTCCCATGGGGGTATCTTGAAGGCAGGACTGTGAGAAATTTCACAGAAGTTGGCATCAGGCAGACAGGCCAATATGTTCCTGCCTCAAATGCTTTTTCTGAAGATTAGCCAACACCTACAGAAGCTACTACCCTGGCATAATGTGCATTCAATCTGCAGAATTAAGTGCTCATTTGTGGACTAATTGGAACTGCCATGAGAATCTTCCTTGTTGCTGTTAGACTCCCCATCACAGGGCCGTACCAATGGTCCGGATCTCGTTTTCAAGCAACCAGTCTGGGGTCCTGTGAGACCTCCTCAGGCTTCACCCTGCAGAGGCATGGCATCTGAGCTGAGGCCACTGTTTCAGATATTGAACTTATTATCTCTTCAAGGAATGTCTCAGGATGGAGATTTGAGGGGTTCAATCATGGAATAGAATCATATAATCCCTACAGTGCAGAAGGAGTCCATGTGGCCCATTAGCCTGCACTAACAACAATTCCACCCAGGCTCTATTTACCCTGCTAATCCCCCTGACACTAAGGGACAATTTAGCATAGCCAGTCAACCTAACCCGCACATCTTTGGACTGTGGGAGGGAACCGGAGCGCCTAGAAGAAACCCAAGCAGACATGGGAAGTACATGCAGACGTTGCACAGTCAGTCACCTGAGGCTGGAATTGAACCCAGGTCCCTGGTGCAGTGAGGCAGCAGTGCTAACCACCGTGCCACCCAGTTGCCCCGGATTAATTTATCAGCAGAGGGTGGTGAGGAATAGCAGTGCCTGCTCTGGCAGTTAAGTTGCCACCTTTCTAAGACTACAAGCCTGTTGATTGAAGCTTCAGGGACCCGTCCGCCATCTTTAATTTGATGGTGAACCCAGAGGACAGCTTGTAATTGACAGTCTGACGGATGATACAGACAGTGAGACTGGGCTCAGGATATGGAGATAATCCCTATTCATGCTCATAGCCTCAGGGTTGAAGAATTCTGTCCATTTTCATCCATACTTTAATCTCAATGTATTTCAAAACAGATTTCCATGTTGATTATTCAAAGATGTGCTGATTAAAATTCCTTTTTTTAAAATTATTTCTTCGTGTGATCATCAAGTCTCCACTGTACAGATTTGAGTTTTCTCTTCATACGATACTGGAATGTGGATTTGATTCCTAAGTTTCCTAACATTGCAATTTACAGCTAAATGCTGTAAATTTAAAATATGTTTTGCGGCTAACTTTCCTGCAACTGCGACCAAATCTGACCTTTGAAAATGGCTGAGACAGGCAAATGAGATGCCAAGAGTTAAGAAATTTCATTTTTTTTCTAGCATTTTCTGTTTTTATTTCATTTTTGCTATTGCTTTTCTTTCAAAAGCAGCATGGAGCATTTTAGCATATGAGCCTTGCTTTTCACAAGAATCTGATGTTTACAGAGTTTTGTTTTATAATGCAGCTCAGAAATAGGTTATTTGGTACCCGATACTTGCTTTTGCATGATTTTCAAATGCACAATGCCAATATCATGAAAGATGATATGACAAGTTAGAAAAAAGCTATTGGATATCTGTCATGAATTAGTACTGACCACTTTGCAAAGCAATAATAGTAACTCCCTACCATATTGTTAAAAAGGCATTACTAGTGCAAGTCAAAATTGAAACCTCCTTTGGACATTATTTATGTCAGAGGGGAAGAGTATCTGACACATTTATTTATTAATCCTAAGAACTTTCTGTTCTTATGCAAGCAGCAAAATAAATGTTCGTCTTATGTCATAAACATAATTCATTTTAAAAGTAGGATATAATGAATAAGTTATAAATCATTCCAAAAGCTTGCATATCATTTCATTTTGTTCTTTAAAAAAAATACAGCCTGTTATTACAGATTAGTATTTCTGCCAAGAACACTATGGGTGGGATTTTACAGCCTTGGTTGATTCAAGACCGTAAATCTCACCCGAGGTCAATGGACCTTTCCGTTGTCTGCCCCTTATCTGCTCCGATTCCTGTGGTGGGTGGGGTGGTAGAATTCCAGCGAATAGATTAACTAGTAAGATAGATGGGATCCTGTAAGAATGTGTGGGAGTGCGCTTTTGAAATCCCACCACACCAGACTGTGACCACATGGGTATTTGAAAATCTGGCCCAGGATTTCTCAGTCAATGCCCATGAGGTATTGCGGAGGCCTTGCCTTCATTTAAGACTATTCTATCATTCACATCCTTACACATTTTGACTCCACTGAAGTCTTACATATATAAAAAGAACAAAGAACAACCCAGCACGGGAAACAGGCCCTTCGGCCCAACGAGCCCGCGCCGCCGCATCATCCTACACCTATTCTACCCTGCGTGTCTACGAATGGAACCCCTAACTTAGCCAGATTCAGGGGAGAATAGTATCAATTTGGTAAACCAATCAGCCTAAGAGCACATCTTTGGGGTGTGGGAGGAAACCGGAGCGCCCGGAGGAAACCCACACAACCACAGGGAGAATGCGCAAACTCCCACAGACACAGGCCCAAATCCATGTATCTGCACAGCCAGCAGTGCTAGTCACTGAGCTGTTGCGGCGCCCATCTACCGGTCCAGGATCAAGCACACACACCGACACGAAGTACTAGGCCACTCCCGGAACCTCCAAGAGCAGCCCACGCACGACCCACCGTGTGCATGCCCCTCGTTTGACAACAAGGTGGACCTCCACCTGCGGAATAAAAAGACAAAAACGTTAACATACAAGTCTGCACTTCCGGTGTCTCCTGAGGCTCTGACCTTATTTAATACCCCCTACTATAACCCTCCAACCTCGTTTCACTCATGTGTCTGTCTAAGTGAACCTTAAACGAGTCCAATGTTCCCGCCTCCACCACCCTACTCGGTAGCGCGTTCCATACCCCCACAACCCTCTGCGTGAAGAACCTTCCTCTCACATCCAAATTATACCTCTCCCCCCTCACCCTTAGATCATGACCTCTCGTAATTGTACATCTAGCTTGCTTGGTCCATGCATCTATGGTATGAGCCCTGGGCTGAATTTTGTGCAGGGGCCAGGTCCTTGTCCCAATGTAAAAGATTTTAGGTAAGTCTGGGATTGGCCAGGGCCAGGCTGGCAAGCCCCTGAGAGTGGAGTGTGGGTTCACATAAAGGAGGTAACACCCACACTTCATAGTCACGATTCTGCCCGGTTTTACCTGCTGGCCTAGACATTGGCACTGGCCTTCCCCACCACAGCATAATTCCAATAGCAGTGGGAGAAGGCCCTTAAATGACCATCAATTAATCATTTAACGGCCTCAAATGACCGATGCGTAAACGGACCATCTAATGTTTCCTCTGCTACATAATACCTGCATGGCCAACAAGGGTGGGAGGGTGACAGGCATTGCATTGCTACCATGGTGCCCTCCTTGCCTTCTCACCCACCCACCCACTGGGGTCACAAATTTCAGCCCCGTATTAAGCCCTGAATTTTATCCTGTTGCAAAGGCAATCAAACATCATTCTTGCTTATAGCATGTAAAGGGAGGGAGGGATTAGAGAGGAACAATGGACATCCAGACCTCTGGGTGGCATGGTGGACAGTGGTAAGCATTGCTGCCTCACAGGGCCAGGGGTCCAGGTTCAATTCTGGCCTTGGGTGACTGCCTGTGTGGAGTTTGCATATTCTCCAAAGATGTGTGGATTAGGTTGATTGGCCATAGTGAATTGCCCCTTAGTGTCCCAAGATGCGTGTGTTATGGATTAGTGGGGTAACTATGTGGGGTTACAGGGATAGGCTCTCGTTAGTTAGGACACTCTGTTGGAAAGTTGGTGCAGATTTAATGGGCCAACTGACCTTCTTCTACACTGTAGAGATTCCATGATTCTCTACACTCTCACCCCGTGACTGGAAGAGTGACTGGAGCTTCCTGCTTCGGAGGCTATAGAGTGTTTCAGAGAAGGAAAAGTAAGAGAGTATATGGCAGCGCAATCTTCTTGAATGCCACCTGTTAGGAATTGTAATAAATCCAGATTTGCCAACTATTTTACGTGAATTATGCAGGACTTAAGAAGATGGTTCCTACGGTATAATAGTATCTGCACAAAATAATAAGTCCAACACCGGCACCTCTACATCACAAAATAATAAGCACATGGCACACACAAATAGTAAAGAAATAATTTCCTTTCTTTTCAGGATGCTTTCTATTTATGCCTACTCAGGAGAAAATATCCCTAACCCACTGGGACATAGATAGCGACCAAAATAATACTGAAATGAATCTATCTGAGACAGTTCTTGTAAATAAGGTACTTCCATCCTTCTTATTTTCACAAAATAGCATTCATTAAAATACTTCAAATTCTTGTTTTAATCTTCCAAATCTTTGTGTACTTCTTGGTGGGTTCAGAAATCAGTTTAAGCCCATGCTGGTTTCCTCTACTGGGTAGGAATTAAAACAAATGTTGACATATTCATGCAATAGTGATATGAAGCCATTTTCAAGATTTAAATTATGTTGTGCCTGGTTTTTGACAGTGCTGCAAATGCTTTAATCGTAAATATACATTTAATTCCTTTAAATATGGCAATAACATAAGCTGTCTCTGTGTAAATCTTCCAAACGTATCTTATTTATGATTTTTCTTTGGCACATTTTCCAATGAATCTTCATTTCAAACGAGAGACTCTTGTTTTATTTCCTTTGCCATTTAATGATTTGAATCTGTGAGCCTCCAGATATAAGCAGTGTTTATCACCCACTACTTGGTGCATGAAGTTGTGACATGTATTTCCATCAACTCAAATGTTATCCAGGGTGGTGATCAAAGCATTTACAAGGTTGATAAGCAACTTGCTAGATTTGTGTCTCTTATTGTTTTGCACACGTGCCTCTTATAATTAACCCTCAAAGAGAATCACACTCTAAAATTCAGACCCCACTCATTTTTTTTTTCTTTACTATTCTGTGACTGGCTGTAGTTCTGACAGAAACTATGGATCAGTTTATTTCATGGTAGATGAAGAATTCCCACCAGGTAACACTCAGCCTCAATGAAGCCAAATCAAGGATGGTGAGATTGTGGAACGTGTGCCATTTCCTTAGAGAAATGTTTTAAAATAATAATGATGGGAAACTAAGATCCTAGAAGTTCACAAGAAACTACAAAGGGTTGTGAATGCAGCCCAGTCCATCACGTAAACCAACCTCCCATCCATTGACTCTGTCTATGCCACCACTGCCTCAGAAAAGCAGCCAGCATAATCAAGGACCCCACAGACCCTGGACACACTCTCTTCCACCTTCTTCTGTCAGGAAAAAGATATAGAAGTCTGAGGTCACATACTAACTGATTTAGAAACACCTTCTTCCCTGATGCCATCAGACTTTTGAATGGACCGCCCTTGATCTTTCTCTACACCCTTACTGGACTGTAATACTATATTCTGCGTGCTTTCCTTTCCTTCTCCCATGTGTTTTGATTTGATTTGGTTTGATTTATTATTAGCACATGTATTAGCATACAGTGAAAAGTATTGTTTATTGTACACTATGCGGATAAAGCATACCGTTCATAGAGAAGGAAATGAGAGAGTGCAGAATGTACTGTTACAGTCATAGCTCGGGTGGAGAGAATGATCAATTTAATGCAAGGTAAGTCCATTCAAACATCTGACAACAACAGGGAAGAAGCTGTTCTTGAGCCGCTGGGTACGTGACCTCAGAGTTTTGTATCTTTTTCCCAAAGGAAGAGGACAGGAAAGAAAATATCCAGGGTGTATGGAGTCCTTAATTATGCTTTGTCAAGGCAGCAGGAAGTGTGGACAGAGTCAATGAATGGGAGGCTGGTTTGCATGATGGATTGGGCTATATTCATGACCTTTTGTAGTTGCTTGCGGTCTTGGGCAGAGCAGGAGCCATACCAAGCTGTGATACAACCAGAAAGAATGTTTTCTACGGTGCACCTGTAAAAGTTGGTGAGAGTCATAGCTGACCTACCAAATTTCCTTAATTTTCTGAGAAAGTAGCGGCTTTCTTAACTATAGTGTCGGCAAGGGGGGACCAGGAATGTTGCTGGTGATCTGGACACCTAAAAACTTTAAGCTCTCAACCCTTTCTACTTCATCCCCATTGATGTAGACAGGGCATAATCTCCACTACGCTTCTTAGAGTCAATGATAATCATCTTCATTTTGTTGACATTGAGGAAGAGATTATTGTTGCCGTGCCATTCACCAGATTCTCGATCTCATTCCTGTACTCTGTCTCATCATTGTTTGAGATCCGACCCACTACGGTGGTGTTGTCAGCAAACTTGAAAATCGAATTGGGGGGGAATTGGCCACGCAGTCATAGGTGTATAAGGACTATAATAGGGGGCTGAGAACATAACCTTGTGGGGCACCGGTTTTGAGGATGATCATGAAGGAGGTGTTGTTGTCTACACTTACTGATTGTGCTCTGTGAGTTAGGAAGTTCAGGATCCAATCACAGAGGGAGACGACGAAGCCCAGGCCACAGAGTTTGGAGATGAGTTTCATGGGAGTAACGCTGTTAAAGGCTGAGCTGTAGTCAATAAATAGAGTCTGACATAGGTGTCCTTGTTATCTACGTGTTCCAAAGTTGAGTGCAGGGCCAGGGAAATGGCGTTTGCTATGGACTTGTTGCGGCATTAGGCAAACTGTAGTGGAGGCTAGAATTGATTTGCGCCATGACTAGCCTTTCGAAGCACTTCATAATGATAGATATCAGAGCCACTGGCTAATAGTCATTAAGGCACACTGCTTGGATTTTTGTAGGTACCAGAATGATGGTCATCGTCTTGAAGTAGATAGGGACCTCAGATTGTTGTAAAGAAAGGTTGAAGATACCTGTGACTACTCCCGTCAGCCGATCCACACAGGATCTGAGTAATTCATCCAGCTACCCAATCCAGGCCAGTCGCTTTCTGTGGGTTGACCTTTGAGAAGTTTTCTTTGATATCTGCAATGGTGACCCCAGATATAGGTTCATCCAGGGCTTCCAGGGTAGAGGGCATGCTCTAGCTGACCTCTTGCTTAAAGTGGGCATAGAATGCTTTGAGCTCACCAGAGAGGGGTGTGTTGGAGCCGGCGATTTTACATGCCTTCATCTTGCAGACCTTGCCATAGTCGGCTGGGGTCAGTGTGGCTAGCCTAGGACTCTAGCTGGATCCGGTACTGTCTTTTTACAACTTTGATGGATCTCCTTAGATTGTACCTGGCTTTCTTGTATAGATCAGTGTCGCCTGACCTGAACGTCTCAGACCTGGACTTCAGCAAACAATGGATATCCCTGTTTATCCATGGTTTCCAAACGGGGAACACGCTTTTGCTTCTTTGGCGCACAGTCTTCTACCCGTTTACTAATGAGGTCAGCAACTGTACTCGTTTAGGCGTGTTTAAATACTGACCAGTTCACTGACTCCTAGGAGCCCCGTAGGTGATCATTCGATTTCTCCGACCAACATTGCATGACTCTCTTTGATGGATTCTCACCATTTAGTTTTTGCTTGTAATCCGGGAGGAGGAGCACAGCCTTGTGGACTGACTTGCCAAAGTGTGGGCGACAATAGTGCAGTAGGCATGTTTGACGTTTGTGTAGCAGTAGTCTAGGATGTTTGGGCCTCTGGTGGAACGGGAGACGTGTTGGTGGTAACTTGGTACTCTATGAACAGTATTGTTTGTATAGCACGCAAGAGATAATACTTTTCATAGTATCCCAATACATGTGACAAAAATAAATCAAATCAAAGTATTCTATGTCCTCAAGTCAAGCCATGAAAGTATCAAATCAAGCGACAATCACTAATGTTTCATCTGACAATTATGATGCCACACCTACAAGCCACAGTGAAAGACCAGGAGTCCAATGCTCATACAGAGTGCACATGGAGTGGTAGAGCAATGGCAACACCCATTCAATGGCACTATTCATAGATATAAACCCTTGTCATAATTTATCCCTGTTTGACTGTGATTAGCGAGCTGCCTGAGCTCAACAGGCACTGCAGTTCATCTCTCAAGCAACAAGGAGCCCAGATGGAAGTCAACATTTCACGTCTTTCTGGGCCCCATTGAAGTCACTCCCATAAGTATTGTGGGGGTGCATCTGGGATCACTTTCCCGAAGACCCTTTAAATAGTGCTAATCCTTTAAAACTACTTCCATGAAACATGGGTGTCAACAGCAAGGTCAGCATTTATTGCCCATCCCTTTTTGCCCTTGAGGAGGTGATGGTGAGCTGCCTTCTTCAACCCCTGCAATCCACATGATAGCAGCCACTCGTTGCTGTCCTTTTTCTTAGACTATGCAGTGATTTGACACAACTGAGAGGCTTGCCAGGCCATTTCACAGGACATTTCAGAGTCAACAATGTTGTGGGTCTAGAGTCACATATAAGCCAGATCAAACAAAGGCTATTGATTTCCTTCCTTAGTGGACATCAGTGTTTTTACAATAGTTTCAAGGTCACCATTACTGAGACTAGCTTTATAGTTCCAGATTTACTCATTGAATTTAAATTCCACCAGCTGCCACGGTGAGATTTGAACCTGTATCCCCAGAGCATTAGTTCTGGCCTCTGGATTTCTAATCTAATGGCACACCTTCCCATTGGGACTTTGCAGGCCAGTAGCAATCAGCAAAGTGTCAATCATACCTAAAATGGCATCAAAATCTAAGGAGGTAAAGAGGAGACTATCTCCAGATGTTATTTAATAGTTAATAACTTGCTGTCAGTAAAAATACTGCAAATGTTGCTGGTGATTTATGGCGATTTTTAACTATTTGGACAATTTGAAGTGCTTGTAATGATTGAAGCAGCTTCTGGCAATGCAAACTTTTCTACATGAGATCATTTCTGATTATTCCATTCAGGATAGAGGAGCAGGTGGAAGTAGCAAATAGGATAGCAACAATAGGGAGACTGGATAGAATAGAAAGAATCGCAAGGAAACCATGCTTAAAGGAAAGCCTGACTCCTGGCTGAGTGCGTAGGCCCAGGATAAAGTAGCTACACTTATCTGAGGAATTTTTTTTTAAACTTTATTCCAATCCAATCAAGTCAAATTAAAGCCAATTCAGAGTCCCAACAAGTTGGGGCATTCCTGATCCAAGCTGACAAGACAGGGCTCTCACTTCCTGTCTTGGGCTTGATCTACATGATCCAAGCTGATTGGAGTAGGTGTAGCTCCTCCTCCAAGGCTTGATCTAATTTGCATCTTAGCCAAAAGGCCGAGATGCCGCTTGAAAAAATTGCTTCAAATGAAGCTGAAATGTAACCTAATGGCTCCAACCAAGTACAGCATGTCGATACTACACTTGATCGAGATACTACACTTGATCGAGATACTACACTTGATCGAGATACTACACTTGATCGAGATACTACACTTGAGTAGTGCACAAGGAAGAAGCCCATCTCTAGGAAGGCTCTCACTGAATTGTGCCATCTCCTACAACCCAAGATTGTCAGCTACCACTTTTTGCCTAAATCTGGCAGGCAACGAACATGCAGATGAAGAGCATTGTGATGATTGCCCCTTTAAATACAATACAGTAGGGTAAGGACCTCATAGTCTGGGTGGCCAGTGAGGACTCAGAATATGGAATACCCTAGGTGTGGAATTCTTCGAAGCAGAAACATGTTGGGAGATGGCTATAGCCATGAGACTGCTATATAATTCTTATTAATAAATACCTTTTGTGTTGATGAATGAAATCTGTGAAAGTGCAAGTTCACATCAGGCAATGAGGATAAATGATCTTGCCTCTGGCCCAACATCTGTGAGTATTCTTTTTAATCAAAGTCTGAGAATAAAGTTCTCACTGGAATGCCTCTCTTTGAATAAACGGACCCATTTGAGATATTGAGATATTGCCAGACCTGAGTAATGTAGAATCAGAAATGATGGACAATTACAAAATGGGTGAGCAATGGAGAGATCATGACAAGATTGCAGGATCAGAATCTGCAAGAAGGATAAACAAAAATAAAAACATATTCCTATTTGCATTGTAGATTTGGTGTGTGATCACTAAAGAAACTGAACGTTACATTAAAGAAGCTGAAAGACAGACACAATAAAACAAAAAGAAGTGGAAATAATCCTACAGAGCAAATAGCTGTGGCTTTAAATTTTAAAATTTTTTGAAAGAATTTAAGCTAAAAAAAATTGCTGCTGTTCAGAAGAAACAGAAACACTGTCAATTTAAAAAATTGCGAAAATTTATAAAGTTAAGTTCAGAAGAAGGAGAACAGACTAGAACTGAGCTTAGTAAGCAGCAAGCCAGCATGGAACCATTCCGTACAAACACATACCTGGAACTGTGCATAATTAAAGCCTAGCAATAGAAGTATTTGTGTTTAAAACACAAGACACAAGATCTCATCAATGGTCCATCACAACTGCAACAATGATATGAAACTTTGGTAGCGGGTCAAGTTGGATCCTCAAAATTATCACCTCTAAGAACACACCTCTTTCATAGCAAGTGGATGTAGAGGAACAAATCATTCACAAACATGTGGACTATTTGAGTAGAGAGACGCTTCAGCAGTTAGATTTGCCAGTGTTGTCAAACCCGTAGGCACTGAAGTACCTGATTGACCTGTTATTGGCGTAACTGATGTCTCTGTGGAAGCAAATAGTGATGAATTGTCGTGCACAGTTATTGCAGTTCCTGTTAACATGGTCCTATGGAAGCATTTCAGACAATGTGATTATGATGCTCTATATGAAACAGATAACCCCCTCAAAAACTCAACTTATAATTATCCAACTCATGTACATGATGTTTAATTAATACTTAGGACAGAGTGAATTAACTACTGAAGACTGTATAAAGGACTTAAAGGAGGAGCAATGTGATGATTGTTCCTTTAAGAGAAACACAGCAGAGTCACATGGCTTGGGTGATCAATAAGTACTCAGAGTAGGGAACCACCCCTGGTGGGGAGTTTGCCTAGGCAGAAATATTTTGGGAGGTATTAATAACTGCCTTTTGTGTTCACTAATGAAGTCTGTGAAGTGTATCTTGGTATCATTAATGAGCTCAAGGAGGGGAGGTTTGATGCCTGTCTCACACCCTCTCAGCCACTCAGTTCCAATGGCAGGTTAATAAATAGCTTCTTGCACCGAGGACCAGTCATACAAAGCGGACTGTTGACCTGCTCTGTTGCCTCTTTCCAATATCACTGCAGGTATTGGTTCAGAGCACCCATAAGACATCTGAAGGAAAGAGGGACATCTTCTCTGAGCTTTCTCATTGCAAATGAACCTCTACCATCAGACTGAAAATTCAGAGAGAGTTCAGCGAGAAGCCACACTGCACCAGGATTGCCAACTCACAAATGCCACGTTGACATATTTGAGGACTGCAGGTTGCCTCCAAGTGACAGAAGACTTATCCAATTATAAGCTTATTTCCTGGAAAGCGCCTTGTTGTAGTGTTGCAAATTTGCACCATGCTTCTCCATGTGGACTGTACAGAAGATGCATTTCTGAAGATTATATAATCAACTGGTCTCAAACAAACAAAATATAATATCCAGATCTTATTGTATTGCTTTGTTTACCCGATAACCAGAATTCTAAAGATCGTGAGAATTTACAATTCTCCCTCTTCAGCTCCTGGAGATGAGTTTGTCAGGGTACAAATCCTCATCAATAACTTAAACACAAACTGTCTCCAATTATTTTGTTAACTGCTTCTTCACAGTGTTCCAGTGACAAATTATGAGTTGTTCTCAACAGGATTTGAAACTAAAGCTGTCAACACTGCAGTGCCCAAACAAGTGAAACATAATGGTTCAGATCTTCTACTCCCCAGAATTACCCTACAAGAATTTCCCAGGCAGTTTCACTTCCACTAGGCAATTATAGAGAATCATAGAATCATAGAACCCTAGTGCAGAAAGAGGCCCTTCGGCCCATCAAGTCTGTACCGAACACAATCCCACCCAGGCCCTACCCCCATATCCCTACATATTATACCCACTAATCCCTCTAACCTACGCATCCCTGGACACTAAGGGGCAATTTCTTAGCATGGCCAATCAACCTAACCCACACATCAAATTCTCCTGCATCTGGAACCCACTGAGACACCAATTTAAAGTTGGAGACTTTGGGTGGGATTTTCTGGCCGCACTCGCTCCAAATCTAGAAATCCCGCCTGAAGTCAATGAACCTTTGCACGGCCCATGTCCCGCCCACTACAATTCCCATGGCGGGCAGGACAAGAAAACTCCCCCCTTTGAGTGCAATTTTCCCATGCTCCCCTTGATGTGTTTACTGTGGGGCTGGGGGTGGTGGTGTAGGGTGGCACAGAGGGGGAGATGACAATGATGGGGGTTGGGGGTGGGAGGGGCACAATGCAGTGAGAGATCCAAAAATCAGCTTCACAACAGTGTAAAATGATGGTGGGATGTTCTGCTTTCTATGGTGGGTTACGCTTACCACCGGAGGCCTGGCATGAAACTGGTTTGCATCGCACTAATGGCCAGACATAAATTGCTTCACACACCCCCATCCCACCACCACACCTCCCCACCCTAATTATCTGTGACACCAGGGTGAAATCGCACGGGTCCAGAACGCTTCTGAACTAACAAGGAGTGAAATTGTTGGGACATTTTGAAAAGGTTTTGGGCAGCTTGGAGAGATGGAGATGGAATCTTGGAAGGTGTTTAAATTAAAGCTGTGTAGCACCTTTAATCTTCTTTGGTTTAAGAAATCATTTCTCATTCTTCAGCTAATGAAATTACTTTCATTACAGACCTACATAGGCAAGACACTCAAAATCATTATTGATGGTGAACTTGGTTGGCCCTGCAGTTACAGTCTTTGCTATTTTGCAACCTAATTGAGCAAGCTAGATAATTCATTTTAAACTATTGCATCTGAGTGCATATGAATGTGACTTTTCATAGATGTTAACGTTTGTTAGTTCCAGTTCAATCAATAGATTATTGATTTCTCTTTAACTCCACATATGACTGTAACATTGTGTGTTGTTAGGTATACTTAGCATTCTGGTCTAGTCCTGATCTGTAAGTGGAATTTTTCTTTATACCCTTGCTTGCAAGGCATTTTAGCACCATCAGGTGCCAACTTCCATTGTTCTCCAGGTCCAATACCTTATCTTACTTAAAGGGATCGATTTTAACTGTTTGAAATCATCAAAAGCATCAATTGCCTCAGAATGGAACCACTAATGCTAGTGATCAACCTGACACCTCCACAGCAGTCCAGCACTGTTCAACCAGGATACTTGCCTGTCCACTGCAAACGCTGCAGTTTAATATATAAATTTTGTGTCCTATAAGCCTACTAGTTGCCATCTTAGGATAGAAGTGTTTGATATGAGCAACGTGCATACTCCAAACAGCATCATTCAAGAAATGAATTGGGTTGAAATGGTCGCTATAAGAGGACACAGATTTAAGATGCGGGGAGGCAAGTACAGAAGTGATGTTAGGGGTAAGTTTTTCACTCAGAGGGTGGTGAGTGAATGGAATCGGCTGCCGTCAGTGGTGGTGGAGGCAAACTCACTGGGGTCTTTTAAAAGACTTCTGGGTGAGTATATGGGATTTAATGGGATTGGGGGTTATAGATAGGTCTATGGATTGGTAGGTGTTGATGTGATCAGCGCAACTCGTGGGCCGAAGGGCCTGTTTGTGCTGTAGTGTTCTATGTTCTATGTTCTAAACCAAGGGGTCATAGAAAGGTAAGTTTTAAATTATATTGCGGGGACAGGAAGAACAAGAATGCTGTTCTGGGACCTGCAGAAAAAACTGTGGGTCACAGCCACCCATAATAAGATGTAAATGTTTACGAAGAATGAAGTAATCACATATATGAGAATAAAGGTTATTTTTTAATATTTAACTTCTTTAAAGTTTCGAAGGAGTTGTTCTGTACCTAATTACCTCAAAGAAATAAGCTTTGCCATTCCCTACAAGACATCACCTTTATCATGCCCGATTATCTACCTAAGAGCTAGGTATTATTTATTATTGAAAGCTATGATTTGTAAAATAAGGTTAAATTAAGAAAGATCAGTCCATTGATCCATGCATGGATATAGGATCGACAGACAAGGATGGAGTGGCAGAATCTTAAACTGTAGAAGGGATAGGGGACAGTAAAATAATGAACCTGAAGAAATCTTTCACCCAACAAGTCCAGCACGGCATATTTCTTACCATTTTGCCACTATCAGCACCTTATTTAGTCTTTAACACTACCATTAACACCCCCTTTGCCTTGTGCCCATGACATCTTTGTCAAATGTTTCCTAGCTCCCACTTACCTCTGATCTTCTATTTTAGTCTACCTGTTTCACCCCCTCTTAGTGTAAAATCCATCACATTTCTCCATCTCTTTAGCTCTGGAGAAGTTATACAAACTCAAAATGTTAACTCTATTTCTCTTTCTATGGATGCTACCAGACTTGCTGAGTTTTTCCAACATTTGCTGTTTATATTTCAGATTTCCAGCATTTGTAGTACTTTGCTTTTATTTTGTATTTCTCCTTGTTTTTGGAATTGCTGTTGGGAGAATTCTCAGTTCAATGAACCTTTAAAAATATTGAAAGCTGTTTATCTCCAGAGTGGCTCTGAAACCTGACAAATGTGATCAGCTAGCAGTTTATCAAACTTGTATCAGACGCGTATACTCTGAAGTCAGAAGACAAATGCTGGAAAAACTCAGCAGGTCAGGCAAAAGCAGAGAATTAATCGTGGAATTTTGAACCTGAGGTTCAACATGCCTTTTAATGATCCAGCAAATTGTCCATCACACCCACGATGATTCCAGCCATGGGCAGGACTGGAAAATTCACCTCAACATTTTAGGTAGGTTCACATTAGAAACAATGTGATTTTGTAAAATGGAAATCAAAAGCTTGAGGATATGCCATTGGAGATTGTTATATTCTCAAGATATAAAATGCTTTTCACTAATACTCACATACATTCAAATTGCATGTGACAATGAAGATAAAGGAAATGATGTGATGATACTTTTAGATCAAGTGACAGGCTTTTGTTTGAATTAATTATCAAAAATAATAACATGGTTAATTTTAAATTAAACAACTATAGTTCTGTCACGGATAAAAGTCACCAGTAAATTGTCACACAATTATTATTACACTGTCATTTGTTATTTGTTTCCTTCCCAAAATTTACACAATGAAAATCTGTGCTAATCCTTTGTCAACCAAGATGAATGAATTGCTCTTTTAAACTGCTGTAGTGTGTGAAGATATTCCTCACTGATGCTTAAATATAAGTAAACCGGCTGGAAAATACTATTTGAATAGGTTTAAGTTTATTTATTAGTGGCACAAGTAAGCTGACATTGACACTGCAATGAAGTTACTGTGAAAATCCCCTCGTCGCCTCACTCTGGTGCCTGTTCGGGTAACCAAGGGAGAATTTAGCATGCCCAATGCACCTAACCAGTATATGTTTCAGACTGTGGGAGGAAACCAGAGCTCCTGAAGAAAACCTTACTCTCCAGTATGCCATCAATCTTGATGCTATCTGCAAACTTACTAACCATGCCTCCTATATTCTCAGCCAAATCATTAATATAAATGACAATAGCAGTGGGCCCTGCACTGATCCCTGAGGCGCACCGCTGGTCACAGGCCTCCAGTTTGAAAAACAACCCTCTACAACCACCACCTGCTTCTGTCAAGAAGCCAATTTTGTATCCATTTAGATACCTCACCCTGGATCCTATGAGATTTAACCTTATGTAGCAACCTACCATGCAGTACCTTGTCAAAGGCCTTGCTAAAGTCCATGTAGTCAACATCAACTGCACTGCTCTCATCTACCTTCTTGGTTACCCCTTCAAAAAACTCTATTAAATTTGTGAGTCATAAGTTTCCACTCACAAAGCCATGCTGACTGTCCCTAATCAGTCCTTGCATCTCTAAATGCCTGTAGGTCCTGTCTCTAAAAATACCTTGCAACAACTTACCCACCATAGATGTGAGACTCACTGGCCTGTAATTCCCAGGCTTTTCCCTGCAGCCCTTTCTAAACAAAGGCACAACATTTGCCACTCTCCAATCTTTAGGCACCTTACCCGCGACTATCGATGATACAAATATCTCTGATTCAAATACACCCAGGGCTGTCTGAGGGGTGGGGGGGAAGATTGGAGCTGGCCATCGGGGTGGGGGGCTGTCCGTCCGGCTGGCTGGGAGGTGATTGGAGCTGACCATCAGGGTGGGGGGGTTTGGAGCTGGCCAGGAGGTGATCGGGGCTGATCATTGGTGTGGGGGGGTGGAATTTGGTACTGGCCAAGAGGTGATCGGGGCTAACCATTGGTGTGGGGGGGGATTTGGGGCTGGCCAGGAGATGGCTGGGGCTGGCCATTGGGGTGGGGGGTTGGAGCTGTCTGGGAATGGTCAGTGAGATCGGGGCTGGCCAGGGGGTGTCTGGGAGGCCAATGATTAGGGCAGAGGGTGGGGGAGTCAGAAGGCGAGAGATCAGAGGGCAGCAATGGGTAGGCCATGGCACATATGCAAATCTCTGCACTGACACATCAGCACATGCGCAGTGACCCGGTCAGTGCTATGCCACTGACCTCTCCTGCGGGAATAGGTCCCACCCATTACCAAATAGACAGGTTCAAGCTGAGGCACTCTGCAATGCTCAGGTAAGTACGCCCAAAAATCAGGCAGGAAATATTCCCGTTTCCCCGCATATTGCGCACTTAGGTATTCATTGGGACAATCCTGGCCGACGTTCCTACTAGGGAAAGGATTATACCAACAGGCTCCATTGCAGAATTAATGTACATTTTCTGATTGCTGAAAGTTAGACTGAAACATTAACTGAGTCAGCGTAACCTGAATAAAAATAGAATGAAGACAATGTTATAATCCCTCAAAAGGATATTGTATGACAGAGGCTGTGATCAAGGTTATTTTGGAAGACAAGACCCTTCAAACAATTTGAATGCAGGCTAATGCAATAATCACCCTGCAAGAACACATCAGAAAC
Organism: Carcharhinus amblyrhynchos; assembly: GCF_965287045.1. Taxonomy (NCBI): domain Eukaryota; kingdom Metazoa; phylum Chordata; class Chondrichthyes; order Carcharhiniformes; family Carcharhinidae; genus Carcharhinus; species Carcharhinus amblyrhynchos. Next base: position 35,462,789 of record NC_137334.1, read on the forward strand.
ACAGAAGATTGTCTTCCACTTATCTTTAAAAAGGGAAAGGTCTATCAAGGTGCAGACATGTTTCCCCTTTATCTCTGTCAAACCTATCGCTTTCAGTAATTCTTATCAGATTTTACAACGCTCTTCTAGAGTAATCACTATATTTTCCAGGACAGGCAAACAATTAAATAAGATATAACAGGCATCCGGTCTTTTCACTTGTTCAGAGGATAGTGATGAAGTCGCAATTGAACTATTCCTCTTCACTCAGCGGGATGCATTCAACAGTAAGTTGACAATTTATTCTGAGGCATATTTATTCATACGTCAAAGGTGTCAGCGATTTCAATTTTAGCCTCTCTGGTTATTGTGCCCAAGCCAGTATGAATTCATTAATTGTGAAGTGCCCCTGGGAATTGTCTGAAATGTGTATTTCTACGTTCAAGGCATTCAGCAAATTTAAGCTACTGCAATTGTTGTAGTTGTTGCTCTAATTCCCCCGTGCAGAGAATGCAGATAAATCTGCTTTTAATCTACCGATATTTTCACACAGATCATCAGAATCCAATACATCTGCAATTTCAGCTGATTGATACATTCATAAGTGCTTTGTGTTTGAATTGAAGGTGCATTAGACAGATGAAGTAAATCTTGACATCTTTGGATTTTAGAATTAAGGGAATATGTAGTGGTGTACCCCTTTAAGAGGCAAGTTCTCACAGGGTCATGTAACCCGTTCGGCTAATCGGGCTGGAGTAGGTTTTCCTTGCAAGTAAGAATCTGGAGCGGTGAAGTACAGTGGCCTTTATATCACTCTTTGTACATAGTTATTTTCCTTAAACTGTTCATTCACTAATCTACTTGATGGTTGCCCGTCTTTGCAAGATATTACATTTGGCAATACGGATCAATCGGAGTGCCTTCCTACTCAGAACTTCCTACTAGAGCTGCAAAGCGTGCAAGCAGATAAAGTCTACCAAGTTTGGTATGTCTGCTATGACTCTCACCAACTTTTACAGATGCACCATAGAAAGCAGTCCTTCTGGTTGTATCACAGCTTAGTGTGGCTCGTGTGCTGCCCAAGATTGCAAGAAACTGCAAAGGGCCGTGAACGAAGCCCAGTCTAACACTCAAACCAGCCTCCTACCCATTGACACTGTCTACACTTCCCCTTGTCTCGGAAAAGCTGTCTGCATAACTAAGGACCCCACGCACTCCAGACATTCTCTCTTCCATTTTCTTCCGTCGAGAAAAACATACAAAAGGCTGAGGTCACGTACCAACCGACTCAAAGACAGCTTCTTCCCTGCTGCTATCAGAGTTTTGATTGGACCTACGTCGCACAAAGTTGATCTTTCTCTACACCCTAGCTATGACTGTAATGCTACATTCTGCGCTCTCCCTTTCTCTTCTCTATGAACAGTATACTTTACCTGTATAGCACACAAGAAACAATACTTGTCACTTCATACTAATACATGTGACAATAATAACTTAAATCAAAAAATCAAATCAAATCAAAATATCAATGAGAGATAGAGATAACACATTTGGGAACTTTCTTCTTCTATTATTCTGTGGCCTGTTTTGTAAAACAGAAGGGAGGTCTAGTTAGCTCATCACATAACCACTTCTCATTAACTGACCAGTTACACAAACATGGTTATATCAAGTTGATTCCAGATCCTTTTTTTGAACGTGATTATGTTAATGGCTGGAAGAGTTCCTTTCTCAGCCAGAATCCATTGTTCAAAGTGCCTGTGCCTACTGTCTTATTCCACACCAAATTGAATACACAGATGCTGTCTATATTTTATGAATGGGACAAGAAATGGGCCATTCACACTCCTCTGAGGTGATTGTCCTTCTAGATAAGTTGAATCTATTCTAATGGGTTTGGAATTTGTAGGGAACAGATTTGCAAATATCCAGTCATCTTAGATGGTCTGTAGAAAGGTCATGTGAACTCAAAAGTTTCTTTTTCCACAGATGCTGCCGGACCTGCTGAGTTTATCCAGTATTTTCTGTTTTTATTTCAGATTTCCAGCATTTTCAGTATTTTGCTTTCACTTTGGGACCGTTTCACTGTTTTAAGTCACTGAAATAATATTGTTCAGTCTTTTAAAACTCAACCAGTGGTTTTAGCCCTATAAATAAATAATCATTTTGGATTTGTGGCACTCAAACTATTCCAAATAACTATCTTCTCCTAAATTATTGTTTCCAAAAGCTTTCCCATCATCAAGGTTAAACTGACTTGTTAATAGTTGCTGGGCTTATTCTTACATTCATTTTGGAAAAAAGGGTGTAACATTTGTAGTTCTCCAGGCCTCTAACGCTATCCCTGTTTTATTGGAAAATTATGGCCAGTGTCATCACATTTCTACCATTATTTCCCTCAGTATCCTTGGATGCATCTCATCCAGTCCTAGTAACTTTCCCAATTTAAGTACAGTCAGCAAATCTAACATTTCCCCTTTATCAATTTTAAACTTAACATACTTCTCAACTACCTCCTCTTTCACAAGACTTGTGCAGCACCTTGGTAAAGGCAGATGCAACTTGGTACCATAGCCATCATCCCTTGCCAACATCCCCTGATCTCCCCCTCCACCATAAGGTCAGAAGTGGGCATGTTTGTTCATGGTTGCGCAGCACTGAACACTCTCATGACTCCTCAGATGCTGAAGTAGCCCACGTCAATAAGCAACAGGGCTGAATAACATGCAAACTTGAGCTAATAAGTGGCAAATAATATTCGTGCCACACAAGTGCCAGGCAATGATCATCTGCAACAAGAGAGAATCTAACCATGTCCCCTTGACATTCAATGGCATTACCATCATTGGATCCCCACTATTAAAATTCTGGTAGTTATCATTGATGAGAAACTGAACTGGACCAGCCACTTAAATACTGTAGCTACAAGTGCAGGTCAGAGGTAAGGAATTCTGCACTGGCTAACTCACCTCCTGACTCCTCAGGGCCTGAGAACCATCTACACAAAGTACAAATCAGGAGTGTGATGGAACGCTTTCCACTTGCCTGGATGAGTGCATCTCTAATGACACTCAAACAACTTGATATTATTCAGGAAAAAACAACTGATTTGATTGCCTTTCTATTCACCCTAGCAGTGATCCAAGAGGCTGAGTCAGAGGCATTGAACTGTTCTTCATTGAATGGATTTGGAGCGTAAAGGAAACAACATCATTTTGAGATGGATGATTGCAGCTCAACCACCCACCAAAGGGATCTATGGCTAACCAAAGCAAACTGGAAACCAGACAAGAAAGAGTAGCTGAGAATTGAGCTACAGTGTTCAGCCAGCAGACTGGGATAATTCGGTCACTACTAAACTTGGAATTTTTCCCAACACATGATTTAGCTCCGTTGCTTGGCTGCATTGTTATCATATGTCTGCTTGTGCTGAAGTAGGTTCCAGTTGACGGAGAGTAAGACTTTGAAACTACACTTCGTGAATAATGTCAACATTCATCTGAAATTTTCCTCACTGCTCATTCAGCAGAGCCTTTAACCTGTTAAAAACAAAGGGATTAATATCCCAATTAAAATAATGGAAGTGAGGAATTTTGGATAAATGTGTTCAATGTTCATATCCAATGGGGGGATAAATGTTGTTGCATAGCTCTGATGGTACAAATAGCAGAAATTGAAAGGAATTACCAGGGAAGTCATTTCCAAGTGAGAGGCCATAGTGAAGAGTCAATTCCAGAATCAAGAAACAACAGTGTACATTTTAAATACTGTCACAGAAATGCTTGTATTCAGATCTCATCCCCAAATGAGCCAAAGATCTACATTTTTAGTTGGTCTTCCCTTTCAGATTGCTTGTGAACTGTAGGATTAACAGCCAAGCCAGTTCCCCAGCACAGTTTCTGCAGCAACTGCTTTCATTACTGCTGTGGCCAATGCTGCTGGTTAAAGTTACGCACACTGATTTAACAGTATTAGACCCAATTGATCTGCACAAATGAGAACATAAGAACATAACTATTTCTTAGTTGTTTGCATCAATGCCTCCCAGCTTCAAAAAAACAGAAATTTCCAGCAACCTTAAGTCAGGAATGGCATTCAGGAATACGCAGAGCAACCCCTAAAATATCACTTCTTCACAAATGTTGTGCCTGACTCACTGAGTGTATCCAGAATTATCTGTTAGGTCACATATTTCTGATACTCGTAGCATTTTGGGTTTTACCCCAGAATGTCAGACTACTTTTCAAATGCTCTGAAACACATTCTCTGCCCAACCTAATGTTTGATCCTGCCGTGCAGTATATCTTTGGTAAGTCTGTCATCCGTACAATAGTATGCCCCATTTTTACGTAGTTTTTGACATTTAAGAGCCTCTGAATTATTAAAATGTTCCTATTATTTGACCAGCTCCATGCGCTTCAGCTGTCACCTATTTCCTACAATGTCAATAGTTTGGCTTTTCATAACTGCTGAGATCACGGCTGTACCATAGTTGGCATTCAGAATATTGTGCTGATTCCAGGCTCATTCTTTCAGTCTGCGAAATAAAATACTCCTTTGGGAATGAATAAAAGTCCTTTTTAAAAGCAGGTAGGGGAAGTGAGTTACAGCATGATATATAGTACAGTATTATTCATGATGTTGGATAGTGTGATAAATGTCGAGTTCATTAGATGCATTCTACCTCTTATTGTCTTTATGTGATCTGTCCAATGGCATGTCTTCATTGTTGCTGCAAGATCAATTGTAGATTTTCCTTTATAAATGAATGGACAAAACAATGAAGTTTTGTAAATAGGGGGCAAAAAGTACAAAAGGAAAGAGATAACACTAAATCTACATTGGTCAGGTCACACTAAAATATTCTATCCATTTTTGACAGTGAAATTATAGAATTGTAAAATACAGATGGAAGCATTTCAACCCATCAAGCCTGAACTAGCTCTCCATATCCTTACATTTGTTTTTCCATCTTTCAACCATTTATCCAATTCTATCTTCAGGGCTACTTTTGAAGTTGTATTCACCACCCAATCATTTCAATTACAAATCCTAAATATTAATGATACAATGAGATTTTTCATGATGTCACTCTGGTTTCACATCACTCTAAATCTCTGCACCCTGATTATTGACACTTCAATGATTGGAAACTGTTTCTCCTTATCTATCTTAAAAAATATCCCTTTATGATTTTAAATCTATTAAATTTATTCAACCTTCTGTGGTTGAAAAAGTACAATCTTGACTTCTCCGATCCAGCTATTACAAAACTCTTCAGGCATAGTGGTATTATTGCTAGACCACTAATCCAGAAACTCAGCTAATGTTCTGGGGACCCGTGTTTGAATCCCACCACAGCAGCTGGTGGAATTTGAATTCAATAAAAAAAACTGTATTTAAGAATCTACTGATGACCATGAAACCATTGCCCATTGTTGGAAAAACCAATCTGGTTCACTCATGTCCTTCAGAGATGGAAATCTGCCGTTCTTACCTGGTCCAGCCTGCCCATGTCTCCAGAGCCACAGTAATGTGGTTGACACTCAACTGCCCTCAGGCAACTGGGGCTAGGCAATAAATGCTGGCCAGCCAACGATGCTCATGCCCCACGAATGAATTTAAAAAAACTTCCCCAAAGTCTTGACATCCTTCCTAATATGAGAAGCCCAGAATTGGATTGACTCAATGTCTTATACGATGTCAGCATGACTTCCTAGATCTTGTATACTTTGGAAGTCCAGTGTCCCATGTACTTTATCAATTCAGAAGAAATACCAGTGCCATTGGTGGGGACGGGGGGGTTGCGGGGAGTGGCAGCAGAGATTTATTAAGATGATAGCAGCCATGAAAGACTTTAGTTAGGAGGAGGGATGAAAGAAATTGCAGCTGAGAATGTTAGGAGGATCACTGGTGGTTGCATTCAAAATTATGAGGGACTTTAATGCGGCAAACAAGTAACAATATTTCCACTTGATCGTTAACCATTTAAATTTTGGGATGTCCCAAAGCAGTGCACAGCCTATGTAGTATAGAGTAATGTAGGAAAATGCAGTGCAATGTCTCATTCACAGTAATGTGATAAATGACCAGATAAGCTACTATGGTTTATATCAGTTGAAGATCTTCAGCCAAGTCAACAGGTTATACTGGAGCAACAATAAAAATAGTTGGCACTGCAATGATACTTGTAAGCTGGGCAACAGTCTGCCCAGCGCCTAATGATTACAGTGACAGGTGAAGGTCCCAGCCATCGCAGCTGTAATTGCTTAAGGAAATCAATTTAAATTGGACCAGCTTTACCAAGTGCAGAAAGGAGGACTGCTCAAACCAATGAAGAAATACAAGAGCATCTTCAAGGATGAATTAGGCAAAATAAAAGGCCTGCAGGCAAAGATACATGTGGATCCAGAGACCAACACTGGATTCATTAGGGTGAGACCAGTACCATATAACTGTTTTGACCTCCCTAAATGCATAACACTTTTCTGTGTTAAAATACACTTTACCAATCACTCCAGCTTTATCATTTTGGCAAGTATGTCTAATCTATCCATAACTCAACCAATCTTTGTATCATCCACAAATTTCCCAATAGTACCCCACACAGTCATGGCCAAATCATTAATATATAACACAAACAGCTGGAGTCCCAACACCGAGTCTGTGGAACACCACTTGAAACAATTTTTCCATTTGCAAGGGCATCCATCAGCCATTACCCTTTGTTTTCTGTTACTAAGCCAATTTTTATCCAGTTTCCCACATTACCCTGTATCCCATGGGCTTTTACTATTTTGACCAGTCTGCCGTGTGGGACATTGCTTTGCTAGAATCCAGGTACACAACATCCACTGCACTACCTTTACTAATCCTTCTTATCAGTTCCTCAAAGAATTCAAATTTGTGAAGCAAGAACTTCCTTTGACAAATCCATGCTAACAATTCCTGACTAGTCCATGTCTTTCTATGTGACAGTTAATCCTATCTTTCAGGATTGATTCTACTGATTTGCCCCACCCACCAACATAAGACTTCTTGGTTTATAATTGTTTGGCATCTCCTGCGATCCCTTTTTAAACAATGGAACTATGTTTGCATTTCTCCAGGCCTCCAGTACCTCCAATGTATCTCATCAGGATTAGAAGATCGTCTCAGGACATCTGCTATCAGTCACTTCCTGACCTCCTTCAGCAGTCTCAGAAACAATCTATCTGGCTCTGGCCAACTTACCAACTTTCAAGGATTCCAATCTTTCAAATACTTGGATTATTCTGTCCAATACCTCAATGTTCTTCCTGGACTACATTTGCATCATCCCTTTCTTTTGTAAACATGGAGACAAAATAATCATTTAAAATCCTTCCCACAGCCTTTGCATCTCCACCATTCAAAGATTACGCCAATGTTTTTGTACCCCTGAATTCGTGAAGTACTGGAACAGTATAAGTCTGTTCTAAAGGGGCAGTCAGGAGGAACCTTGGAGACCAGAATCTCACACTTCCTCCTTGGCTATAGGACCACCCCAAATGCAACAATGGGAGTCCCACCAGCAGAGTTAGCAATGAACCTTTGTCTCAGAATGAGGCTGAGTCTCATGTTTCCAAATTAGCCTGGGACTGTAGAGGCCAGCCAAAGCAGTCAGAAGACAAGTCATGATTCATGTCAGCCAACATAGTCATTTATGGTGGACGATGCCTTGTATGTGAAAACTTTTGGTAGTGGGTCAAGTTGGGATCCTGGAACTGATGTCTCTAAAACTGGACTCCTGTCTTACCCAGTGGACATAGACTATCCGAAAGCACATAGACCATTTGAGACAAAGAAAGATGTCCTAGCAGTGAGTTTTGCCATCAGGAAGTAGTGCCAACTATCCAAGCACTGAAGTACCTGGTCATCCTGTCGCAAACACAACCAATGTCTCCATGGAAACAGATAGAACATGTGCCTGAAGAGGCACCCGTCATTGTGCTTTCGGCTGACAGCAATCCTACCAAAGCGCTCCAAACAGTGGAGCTACAGAGGAGCACAAGGATTCAGAAAACCCCTGAAAGATTTAGTTTATAATTAACTAAATTCAGGTACGAAATGTTTAATATCATGGACTGCGTAAATTGGGCATTATACTTGTACAAAGCGGCTTAGATGGGTAGGATGTGATGAGTCTCCCTTTTAAGGATCAATCAGCAAAGTAAAGGTCACATGACCCAGGGAACCAAACGGGGACCAGGGTAGGGGATCACCCTGGAAACCTTGGCTTCTGTACTTCAGGTGCTGATTGCAGCTACAAGGTTCCAAGCCTCTGTACAATTTTAATCTTTAAGTAAATGGATTGTGTTTTTCCTAAACTGGTGAAGGAGCATCTTTACACAATCCACTAGACTCACATTTCAAAAGCCTTTATCCTGCTCTCCAGAGCAAGCCTGTCTAGACTGTATGGTTAAATATCTGAAGTGGATCTTGAACCATTTCTGGAAAGGGAATTTCAAAATTGGTCAGATGGCCAAAGACAATCCTGTTTATCTGATCCATCATGATAAATAATTCAAAAAGGGGTGCAGTCGGTGTGTGCACACCCTAACCTGCAGACAACCAAACACATTTAAAAACTATCTGAACATACTTGTCTGAACACAAGGACAGTTATTCTCAGGATTCTGACTATCGGATGCTTTTGTTGAGTATACAACATTATAGAGACCAAAAGTCTTCTGGCCACTCTCCAAACTTTCCCGTTCTGCCCAGGACAATGATCACTTCTGGCGGAGCTGGAAAATCTCAACCTATATTAATCCCAGCAATTGGAACTCATTTCCATTTGAGGGCACATAATCAGAGATAGCCAGTGAACAAGTTAAAAAGAGAAGTTTGGTATTAGATTCTTCTTCATCTTTCTGGTATGAATTATTGCCATGTCATAATTGCAGTTGGAGAATGGAGCCTGCGACAAGTTTGAACAGCTGTTGCCAAAGGCCTAAAAAATGTGCTGGATACAAGTCAGTAGAAGCTGGGTTGAGTAGGAGCTGGATGTCCAACAGAAACGGACTGCCATGATTCAACATTGCAAAGTGGTTGCAAGTTATCTGAACAGGGTCACTGTGCGGATATCAAAGCAAGTTCTGCTTGGCTGTCAGCTTTCGTAGTCTGAAAGGAACATAATGCTGCAAATCATTCATAAAATTGCTGGGACTTCAAAATTAGTGAAATTAAATCACCTTAAAACTACATTTTAAAAATCTGAAATAAAAATATCGTGCACAATGTGAAGAAAATGCTACTTGAAAAGGTTGTAGTTATTTATCGCCTACAACTGAAGCAGATTCTGATAAAAGAGACTGCGTTTACATGCTCCAAATTCACAATAGCTTAATTATTTATCTCCAAGAACAGGTCATTCGTGCAGCATCTTGCTTCCACTTGAACTAGAGTTGGGATTCAAAGCAGTCAGACTGTCAATGGTGTGCATAAGCTCTTACCTTAGCTGCATAACAACAGTAAATGCAAGTCAAAAAATAACACTAATTGGGTATGATGCCTGTCAGGACAACATAACAAACATGATGAGGTGTTTTGTGAAAGCACGAGTTTGAATTTCTATCACTGCTTTCCCAATTACAAAGGGGGCAGTCTGGGACCAAGGATTTGGAGTATGAGGGAGGAGATGACATTTTAGAAGAGAGGAAGCGGAAGACAGTGGGAGCTGAGAGCTGGAGACATTAACTAGGTGTGCAGGTAAGTAATTGGTGAATTTTACACTAGGCAACATCCCAGATTTTCTACTTTTTATTTTAAACAAAAATCGCCAAACTTCTAACCCTTTTTTTAAACCCATCTCTTTAACTTCAGCAGCTGATTAAAAATGTTATAAAACAAACCCAAAAGATTGACCTTCTAGCCACGGGTACTTCCAGACTTATCATCATAGAAGATATCAGCCAGATTTTTATCGCCCCACCCGCCACGGGAATCGGAGTGGGCTAGGGGCAGACCACAGAAAGTTCCATTGACCGTGGGTGGGATTTTCTGGTTTTGGGGACGAGTGAGGCCATAAAATCCCACCCACCATCACAAAATCTCTACAGTGCAGAAGAAGGCCATTCAGCCCATCAAGTCTGCACTAACACTCCAGCAGACTATCTTACCCAGGCCCTATACCCAAAACCCCACATGCTTATCCTGCTAATCGCTCTAACCTATACATATTTGGACATTAGGGTGCAATTCAACATGGTCAATCCACATAACCTACACATCTTTCTACTGTAAGAGTGTGAGGGATGGTAGCGGTAGTGTAATTTTTGAGTCAAGCCATCTGGGGCGGAAACCATGACAGAACCGTTAGTGTAACCTGAGGGGTTAAACGCTAAGACCAGCAGATGATGAAACACGCAGAAAAAGAAGAAAAAAAACATGAGACTGGCAGGCGCCCGGGGTCTTCAGCATAGCCTAAAAGAGATTTACACCATATAAAATAAATGGGTAAGCAATTTACGGGACAATGAAAAAGAGTTAGCTGAATTGATGAGAGGTAAAACGATTTAAGCCTTAAAAGGGGTGATTGGATTAGAGTTAATGGGATGTCAACAAGGGAGGAGATCACTCAGTAAAGAGATTAAGGAGTGGTAACCAATAAAGAAAGGAGGGCTGTCCTATTGTTATCTAGGAAAAATGTATATAAACTATGATTGTGTAAAGCAAGGTGTGTGTACCCACGGGACGGCACCCTTTCTTGCAAGATCGAATAAACCGACAGTTAGCTGAACTCATCCGTGTATTTGATTCAAGGGGGGAATCATAAAGTGAGTATCTGACCGTTTCTCACAAGAGTAAACCAGAGTATCTGGTGAAAATCTGCATAGACACGGGAAGAATGTGCAAACTTCGCACAGTCACCTAAGGCCAGAATTAAACCCAGGTCCCTGGCACTGTGAGGCAACAGTGCTAACCACAGGCACCAAGGCTCATAAAATACTTACACGAAACTAAAATCGGTCTACCTCCTTAACACAAAAACACGCACACATATATATAAAATTCAACTTAAAAATGGTACACTTTTCATCGCAAGGGGCTGTAGGCAGGGTGAACAAATTGACTGCAATACCATTGTGCAAATGCCATTCAATCTGGGGGAGCAAAGAGGAATGTAGCTGTCACAGGGGATAGCATAGTTAGGAGGAGAGATACAGTTCCCTATGCTTGAGTGTGAGAATCCCAAAAGCTGTGTTACCTCCCAGGTGCCAGTTTAAGCACGTTTCCTTTGAGCTGAAGACGAAATTGGAGTGGGAGGGGATGTATCCATTTTTCCTGGATCTCCTGGGTACCAACAACATAGTAGGACTAAGAAGAGAGCTAAGGGAGCATAAGCATCTAAGGACAAGTTAAAAAACACAACACAAAAGTAATAATCTCTGGATTCTCGGAGCTACTTAGGCTAAATAAGATCAGAAAGTTGAACCTATGGTTCAAAGGTCAGTGTGAGCAAAATGGGTTTCGACTCGAGGGACACTGGCACCTGCCCTGGTAAAAATGGGAGTTGTACCACCAAGGCAACCTTCACCTGAACTGTGCTGGGACCAGTGTCCTGGAAAATTGTACGACTATGGCTCTGGAGAAGGCTTAAAATAAATACTGTGGGTAGGGTTCACACAAGTGGATGTTTGGAAAGTTAAAAAGAAAGATAAAGGCAATAGTCCAAGGTAGCGATATAGGTGATGATATTGAGAATGTGATAGGAAGGGCCAGAGAGCACAAACATACGAGTAGACCAGCAAATAAGATCCGAGTAGGGAAAATGATAAAAAGACAGGGGTAAAAGTTATTTTTTTCTGAATGCAAACAATATTCATAACAAGATGTGCGGGTTAGGTGGATTGCCCTTTATTGTCCCAAGATGATAGGTTAGGGGGATTAGCAGGGTAAATGCACAGGGTTACCGTGATAGGGCAGAGTGTGGACTTGGGTGGAACGCTCTTTCAGAGACTTGGTGCAGATTTGATGGGCAGAATGGCCTCCCTCTGCAGTGTAGGGATTCTATTGGTTGTGCTTCTAAGATGGATGAATTAAGAGCACAAATAGAAATGAATGAAAATAATACGATTGCTACTACAAGATGTGGCTGCAAAGTGATCACAACTGGGACTTAAATAATTACGAATACAGGAAGATGTGAGTAACTGTATCTAACATTTCAGAAGGACAGGAAAATTAAAAAGGAGCTGAAATAACTTGGCTAATCAAGCACAAGATCTGTACAACAGCGAGAAACAATCGTGATCACAATGTAGAATCAGTTTGGGTGGAGATAAGAAATAGTAAAGAAAAGAAATCACTGATGGAAATAGTTTATAGGCCCCCTGATAATAGCTGCATTGAAAGACTAAGAATAAATCCAGAAATAAAAAGGAACATCAATAATTGTGGGCATTTTTAATCTTTGCATTGATTGAATCAATCAAATTGACAAAGGAAGCATGGAGAATGAACTCATTGGGCTCTATTTCACCATGTTTTGCACCTGTTTTGGGCGCAAAAACATGGTAAAGTCGGGTGAGAGGCCATTATTGCGATCTGCACCCACGTCCGCGCAGAGTGCTGCTTTACCGCAACCCAGGAATGGAGGCGATTCAATTTGCACTCAAAACGGGCACAGTGGCGATTTAAATGCATTTGCATGTATTTAAATTGAATTAATGAACTACCTGTCCGACTTTATCAGCATTTCCCCCTTCACCGTCACACTTGCCAATCTGGAACTGCGCTGTTGTAGGCCAGCTGAATAAAAGTCTGAATCGGGCACTCTAGCTTCTGAAGATTGCGTTCAGAACTTCCAATGGTTCTCTGACTCAGGTCAGTGGTGGGGGAGGAGGGAGGTGTTTGGTGGTGGTGGGGGGGGGGGGGGGGGAGAGACGCGTGTGGTGAGTGAGGCCAGATCGTTGTCTGGCGGGGAAGGGAAGCGGGTAAAATGGATCTCTGGTGGGGGGGGTTGGGGGGGGGCAGACGTATCTCTGGCAGGGGGGGCAGATGTATTTCTCATGGGGGACGCGGGACAGGGCGGGGAATCGCTGCCACTGTGTGGGCAGTTGGTGCGGGGGTGTGGGGGGTGGGAGACAGGGGTGGCGATCAGTCTGGGTTGTGGGGGTTGTGGCTAAGGGAGACAGTGATGTGTGTGAGTAGTGGGGAGGTGGATAAGGGGGACAGTGATGTGTGTGTGCACCATTGCTCCCCCTTTTCACTCCCGGGTCACTTTCTCCACTTTCTGTGGCCCGGGAGCGACACTTTTTCAAATCTTTTCTCTAACTGCGCATGCGTAGTTCAGAGCTCTGATTGTATCCGCCAAGCTAAGACCCACCCAAGTGCGAATCGGACTGGAGATGGCTGAGAGAGTATGGGGGCACCTGAAAGCAGATTTCTAAATCAGATCTGTATTACGCCCAGATTTGGCACTTAGAATGAAGATGCTAAAATCAGGCCCATAAAGTGTATTCAGCGTTTATCTTAGAGCAATATACTCTGGAACCGACCATTCAGTGGGCTATTTTAGACCAGGTATTGTGTAAAGCAACAGGATTAATTAATCATCTCATAGTAAAGAATTTTCTAGGTAAAAGTGATCATCACATGATAGAATTTCACATTTAGTTTGAGGGTCAGTTTGAGGGGCAGAAATATGGGTCTGAAACTTGTATCTTAAACGTAAATAGATGGCATGAGGGACAATGGGAGTGTGTGGAAGGTCATAGGGGGCAAAAAGCCCCATTGCGGATGGGTGGGGGCATGAGGTGGCATTGATGGGACATGGGAAAAGTTGGGAGAGTGAGGAGGGTGTGAAGGGTGAGGGATGGGGAGCCTTTGTGTTTTTATTTTAATGGAGACAAAGTCCCACAGTATGAAAGGGTGATGAAAACAGGCCTTTTATAGGGAAGATGGTGGCACAATGGTAATGCCACAGAGTTAGTAATCCAGAAGCCCAGGCTGATGCTCTGGAAACATAGGATGGGATTTTAGGGCCCCGCTCATTCTGAAACCGTAAGATCCTGCCCGAGGTCAGTGGACCTTTCTATTGTCTGCTCCTCGCCTACTCTAATTCCTGTGGCAATAAAATTCAAGCCATAGCTTCTGTTGGAATTGAAATTCAATTAAGAAATCTGGAATGTAAAGCTAATCTCAGTAATGGAGACCACAACAATTTATCTTTGATTGTTATTAAAAAAAAATCTGGTTCATTAACGTCCTTTGGGGATGAAGTTTGCCACCTTTTATTCTGGTCTGGCCTACATGGTAATGTGATTGATTCTTAACTGTCTTCTGAAATGTTCAGTTCAAGAGTAATAAGGGATGAACAACAAATGCTGGCTTTGGCAGTGATGCCCACATCCCGTGAAAGGAAAAGAAGCCAATAGTCCCTGTGGCTGCCTCCAAACCTCATCCTGGGCTGTTTGGCTGGACTCCAGCACACATCCACCTCCCAGCAATGAAGACCCTGCCTTCGCAGGCACTTTCTCCCGAGGTGGGCCAGGAAATTTCCCAACTCCCACTACCTTCCTCAGGGATGAAAATCCAGACCCAAATGTAAAAATAGATGAAAAATCTAAGATAGAGACTAACCTAATGGGTGCTGTCTACTCAATTATTTATAGCATCTTTGGAAACCTTAGATTTTTCCTTTTAAGTTTCATATTTATTAAAACAAACTGAGAACTAAACAAGGAAGGCAAAGAAGATAATAATTAGACACAACTCAAGGGCCTGATAGAGAAGGGCAGAAAACTCCAAGAAGCTTAAATTTTATTTTCATCTCAGAAGGGGAAGCTGTTCCTGCCTAATCAACATGATATTCATAATCTTCAGGTACAGTTCTGAAAACGAGAGATTACAACATTCTTTTAAAATTTGAAAACTATTATTCGAGTCAAAAACTAACTCAGTGACGGCAATTGTTCTCATGTTAACAAAACAGTTGTTACATTCCTTGATTTTTGCCATCATGGCACCAAGTCCACAAGATATTACATTTATGGATATCGCACAGTGTTTATTTGGGTATCACCATTCCATGACAAATCATGCCTGCAACTGCATACTTCTATCAGTAGATGGACGTTAATAATCTCCAGAAGATGACGAACCCCATACCTACAAAACCAAAAAACAGCAGCTGCTGGAAATGAGAAATAAGAATAGAAAATGCTGGAAATACTCAACAGGTTGGGCTGTAGCTGTGGAGAAAGAAATAGAATTAATGTTCCAAGTGAAATGATGTTTTGTCAATGCTGGAGAAAGTTAAAGATACACAGGGACAATCTTACAAAAGAATTCTAAGTGTCGGATAAGTGTGAAAATAGGAGAGAAACGCAAGGCTGTAAAAGCAAGTACACCCAGACAATTACATCCTGGTCTCACTTGTAATATTTAAGTTCTATTTTTAAATAGAATTCAAATATTACACTCAGCCTCGTGACCTTACAGGCATTTGGCTGAGCTTGCTGGATATTTGGTGCTAGTAAGATCACGAGAGGCAAGAAATTGGGTACAAACCCAATTTTTCGGCTCTCTCGTGAATTATCTCATGACCTGCCAATCGACTGGCAGGGTAAGATGGTAAGATCTTCCCCCATAGAGTCTTACAGCACCCCAAGAGGTCTTTTGGCCCATCATGCCTGTGCCGGCATGATGGCAGACGTAATAGATATTATTCCTATCTATCACAATCCCATTTTCTGCCTTTTGATCCTTAGTCTTGTATGATATAACATTTTAAGTGCTCATCAAAATGCTTTTTAAATGCTGTGAGGGTTCCCACCTCTACCACCCTCTCAGGCAGTGAGCTCCAGATTCTCACTCTGGCTGGAAAAGGTTTTCTTCAGATCCCGCTAAATCTCCTGACCCTTACTTTAAATCTATGCCCCCTGGTTATTGACTTCTCCTATTAGGGGCAAAGATTCTTCCTATCTAACATATCTTTGTCCCTCATAAATTAGTACATCTCAATAACATTCCCCCTCAGCTTTCTTTGCTCGAAGGAAAACAACCGCAGCCTAACCAGCCTCTCTTCCTGGCTGAAATAGCCGTTTGTGTAGGGAGATTGCCAAGGAATATCTAACGGCCTCCCAGTTTCCTTGTTGAGAGCTTTCCTTTATGAACATAAGAACATAAGAACATAAGAAATAGGAGCAGGAGGCAGGAGTAGGCCATTTAGCCCTTCGAGCCTGCCCCGCCATTCAATAAGATCATGGCTGATCTGTCGCTGCTCAGTTCCACTTTCCCGCTTTCTCCCCATAACCCTTAATCCCCTCTCTTATCAAAAACCCATCAACCCGCGTCTTAAAAATATTTAGCCAGGCAGCCTCCACCACTTCAACGGGCAGAGAATTCCAGAGATTCACCACCCTTTGAGTGAAGAAGTTCCTCCTCAACTCCGTTCTAAACCGCCCCCCTTTTATCTTGAGGCTGTGCCCCCTAGTCCTACTGTCTTTTTTGAGCGGGAAGAGTCTCTCCACCTCTATCCTATCCATCCCATTCATCATCTTATACGTCTCAATGAGATCGCCCCTCATTCTTCTAAACTCTAACGAGTACAAGCCCAGTTTATTCAGCCTCTCCTCATAGCTCAACCCCCTCAACTCCGGTATCAGCCTAGTAAACCTCCTCTGCACTCCCTCCAAGGCCAAAATATCTTTGCGCAGGTGCGGCGCCCAAAACTGCACACAGTACTCCAGCTGCGGCCTCACCAATGCCCTATACAGCTGCAGCAAGACCTCCCTACTTTTATATTCAATCCCCCTCGCTATGAAGGCCAGCATCCCATTCGCCTTTCTGACCACCTGCTGCACCTGCAAGCTGGGTTTTTGCGACTCATGCACAAGGACCCCGAGGTCCCTCTGCACCGTCGCCTGCTGCAGTTTTTCGCCCCATAAGTAATATGGCTGCTCAATGACCCATGGAAGGACCTACCAGTGCCAATGGACCCCTCCGTAGCTACAACAGTGATGCTGGGAGGTGCCACCCCTTCAGATCACTAGGATCTGCCTGGCTGGCATAACACAGTTAAAAATCTCACCTTGTCTTTGAGGGCGCCTTGGCATCCTCTCATTCATCCTATAACGCCAGCCGTGGCGACCTCGAACTGTGGGCCACCAGCTCTGGGGGGCAGGCTGCTCAACTTAATTGGATGGCAGCTCCAATGGTCACCTCCTAATTGGCTGGCAGTATTAAGAACATAAGAACATAAGAAATAGGAGCAGGAGTAGGCCATCTAGCCCTTCGAGCCTGCCCCGCCATTCAATAAGATCATGGCTGATCTGTCGTGGCTCAGTTCCACTTTCCCGCCCTCTCCCCATAACCCTTAATCCCTTCTCTTATCAAAAACCCATCAACCCGCTTCTTAAAAATATTTAGCGAGGCAGCCTCCACCACTTCAACGGGCAGAGAATTCCAGAGATTCACCACCCTTTGAGTGAAGAAGTTCCTCCTCAACTCCGTTCTAAACCGCCTCCCCTTTATCTTGAGGCTGTGCCCCCTAGTCCTACTGTCTTTTTTGAGCGGGAAGAGTCTCTCCACCTCTATCCTATCCATCCCATTCATCATCTTATACGTCTCAATGAGATCGCCCCTCATTCTTCTAAACTCTAACGAGTACAAGCCCAGTTTATTCAGCCTCTCCTCATAGCTCAACCCCCTCAACTCCGGTATCAGCCTAGTAAACCTCCTCTGCACTCCCTCCAGGGCCAAAATATCCTTGCGCAGGTGCGGCGCCCAAAACTGCACACAGTACTCCAGCTGCGGCCTCACCAATGCCCTATACAGCTGCAGCAAGACCTCCCTACTTTTATATTCAATCCCCCTCGCTATGAAGGCCAGCATCCCATTCGCCTTCCTGACCACCTGCTGCACCTGCAAGCTGGGTTTTTGCGATTCATGCACAAGGACCCCGAGGTCCCTCTGCACCGTCGCCTGCTGCAGTTTTTCGCCACGTAAGTAATAGTCCTTCCTACCATTCTTCCTACCAAAGTGGACCACCTCACACTTGCCAACATTAAATTCCATTTGCCATTTCCTGGCCCATTCGCCCAGCCTATCTAGATCCTTCTGCAGACTCTCCACACCCTCCGCACAATTTGCCGTTCCCCCAATCTTGGTGTCAATTAAAATGCCATCTAGTATCCCATCACCCACTGATACCAGCTCAGGGTGGAATTTTCCCATCCCACCCACCACAGGAATCGTAGTGGGCGGGACACGGATCATGCAAATGTTCGTTGAACTCAGGTAAGTTTTTCTGGCTTTGGGGTGAGTACGGCCTAAAAATCCCACCCTCAGTCTCTGCTGTGGGGCTTCTTAAATTACAATAATATTCAACCCATTATGTCTAAGGTTTCTCCTGGCTTGATTGTTATTACTAAGTGTAAAGAACTGTGCCAATAACGCAAGCCTTGTCCTTATTAATCAACGAGTTTTAATTTCACAAGTTCTCTTCATTAAAAGGAAGAGCTTCAGGACTCAAACTATTTAAGATTTAATAGGCACTTCTCCAAGATGCAAGTCTTCATGCAGATTATTTTTCTTGTTTCATCCATACAATAAAAGCAAATTTCAAGGTGAAAGTTTTTCATTTACTGGAAGCAGTAATTAATTACTGTGGAGAAATGATTAACAGACTTCTGTTGTTGGAAAGCAAGATTGCTTCATTTCCTACTGTCTGAAATACATATACCGCTACAGGGGATAAATGAATTGAAGACAGTCAGATTACAGAAACCATGTACTTATTTTAACACTGTCATCTGTTAAAAAGCCTGAATATGTGCATTGTTCATTTTCTCATGTATTAGAACTAGCAGAAACAATGCAACAAAGGACTGAAAATGTTCATTGCAAAGCCACTTCCAATGAGTAGAAAACCTTTTAATATTAAGTACTTAAGCTCATCAAGACATTCAAACATAGACCCTTCCTATAAACAGCAGTTGGTCCCAGCCCACACCTCTGATATGTACAGAAAATACATTATAAAGATAGTATGCCATAGAAATCTGAATGTCAATATATAACATGCCCAAATCTCAAGCAAGCATCAGATAAAAGGATAAACCATGGACATCTTGCACTGTCCAAACAGAATTGAATTATTTTTCCATATTTCAAGTAAGAAACTATCGGGGAGATTTCTCTCTTAAACATTTAAATCAATTTAAATTGGAAACTTCAGATGGCTCCTTTAGGTGACACTAATAACTTTCCAGAAAGATATAGAAGAATTAAAACCTCTTCTAATACCTACGTAACTTCTCTAAACACCCCAACCAACACCCATGGGATTCCTCACACAAGCATTTGACAAAGTGCCTCACAAGAGGTTATTGCAGAAGGTCGAGGGACATGGAGTTGGGGGTAGGGTGTTAGCGTGGATAGAGGATTGGTTGTCAAATAGGAGGCAGAGAGTGGGGGTCAACGGGTGCTATTCGGATTGGCGGATGGTGACTAGTGGAGTGCCCCAGGGGTCGGTGCTGGGGCCTCAGCTTTTTACCATTTATATAGATGATCTGGAGGAGGGAACCGAGTGTAGAGTGTCGAAATTTGCTGATGACACCAAGATTGGGGGAACGGCAAATTGTGCGGAGGGTGTGGAGAGTCTGCAGAAGGATCTAGATAGGCTGGGCGAATGGGCCAGGAAATGGCAAATGGAATTTAATGTTGGCAAGTGTGAGGTGGTCCACTTTGGTAGGAAGAATGGTAGGAAGGACTATTACTTACGGGGCGAAAAACTGCAGCAGGCGATGGTGCAGAGGGACCTCGGGGTCCTTGTGCATGAGTCGCAAAAACCCAGCTTGCAGGTGCAGCAGGTGGTCAGGAAGGCGAATGGGATGCTGGCCTTCATAGCGAAGGGGATTGAATATAAAAGTAGGGAGGTCTTGCTGCAGCTGTATAGGGCATTGGTGAGGCCGCAACTGGAGTACTGTGTGCATTTTTGGGCGCCGCACCTGCGCAAAGATATTTTGGCCTTGGAGGGAGTGCAGAGGAGGTTTACTAGGCTGATACCGGAGTTGAGGGGGTTGAGCTATGAGGAGAGGCTGAATAAACTGGGCTTGTACTCGTTAGAGTTTAGAAGAATGAGAGGAGATCTCATTGAGACGTATAAGATGATGAATGGGATGGATAGGATAGAGGTGGAAAGACTCTTCCCGCTCAAAAAAGACAATAGGACTAGGGGGCACAGCCTCAAGATAAAAGGGGGGCGGTTTAGAACGGAGTTGAGGAGGAACTTCTTCACTCAAAGGGTGGTGAATCTCTGGAATTCTCTGCCCGTTGAAGTGGTGGAGGCTGCCTCGCTAAATATTTTTAAGACGCGGGTTGATGGGTTTTTGATAGGAGAGGGGATTAAGGGTTATGGGGAGAGGGCGGGAAAGTGGAACTGAGCAGCGACAGATCAGCCATGATCTTATTGAATGGCGGGGCAGGCTCGAAGGGCTGGATGGCCTACTCCTGCTCCTATTTCTTATGTTCTTATGTTATGGAAAAAGTGCTGGAAAATGGGATTAAAAGATAGGTTCTTGATGGCCGGTGCAGACATGAGAGGCTGATGAGCCTCTTTTTGTGCTGTAAAACTCTTAGTGACAGTGTTAGCAGGCTATTAAACCAAAAAGTGCGTCATAACAAAGCCCAATTCTGTCACCCAAGACCCGCACGCATCACTGTCCTGTAGTATTCAGTGATCACGAGTGGGGAATCAGCATAAAGTTGGATAGACGGGACTCTACTCAGGGTCTCATCTTCCCAAACCCAGGCGCAATATCACTGCTGGGCTGGCAAGGCCTCAGGTAGGAAACCCACCCTTTGGCCCATTGAGTCTCCCCGCTCATGTGAGCATTCAGTGGCAACGGGCTTCCAAGGAGAGCCAAGCACTCTTCAGCCTTAAACTTCTACCCGTGAGTTTTTTTTTATTACTGTCACAAGTAATGCTTACATTAACACTGCAATGAAGTTACTGTGAAAATTTTCTAGTCGCCACACTCCAGTGCCTGTTCGGATACACTGAAGGAGAATTTAGCATGGCCAATGCATCTAACCAGCACGTCTTTCAGACTGTGGGAGAAAAATGGAGCAGCCGGAGAAAACCCATGCAGACACTGGGATAACGTGCAGCCTCCACACAGACAGTGATGCCAAGTTGGGAATCGAACCCAGGCCCCTGGCACTGTGAGGCAGCAAGAATACCCACTTTGATCCCAAGACGTAAAGCTAAAATTAAAATATGTTTTCTGCTCCAGTCAATTAATTCAGAACATTTCCACAAGCAACAACCACTATATTGTACACCGCTAATCCATCCCCAGACACAATGGAAATGTAAATTTCCATCGTGCAACAAATATCCGTCTGTGAATGGCGCTTTTCTGAGCATGCAGGCAGGATTTTCAGAACACAGGCCCGATTTTACCGTTGCATCTGGCCCGAAACGTGGTAAAGTCGGGTGTGAGGCCATTATCGCGATCCGCGCCTGCATCAATCCAGATTGCCACTTTGCCGAAACCCAAGAATGGCGGCAATTTGATTTGCGCCCAAAATGGTCGATTTAAATGTATTTGTATGTATATAAATTGAATTAATGAACTGCCCCCCCCCAACTGTATCAGCATTTCCCCCTTTACCATCGCGTTTGCCAATCAGAACCATGCCGTAACGGACCTACTGAATAAAAGTCTGAATCGGGCACGCCAGCTGCTGAAGAGCAAGTTCAGAGCTTCCAACGGCTCTCTGACCCACATCAGTGAGTGGGGGGGAGGAGGGAGGTGGGTCAGATCATTCTCTGGTTGGTGCGGGGAGGGGAGTGAGGCCAGATCGTTGTCTGGTTGGGGCGGTGGGGAGAGGAGGGGGATACAAAGGCAGGTCAGATGTATCTCTGGTGGGGGGGGAGGGGGAGGAGGAGGGCTGACCGATGTATCTCTGGTGGGGAGGGATGAGGAGGTGGGTCAGATGTTCCTCTGGGGGAGATGGATGTGAGTGAGGCCAGATTGTTGTCTGGGGGGGGGGGGGGGAGGGTGTGAGTGAGGCCTGACCATTCTCTGAGAGGGAGGGGTGGGGATGAGTGAGGCCAGATCATTGTTGGGGGAGAGGAGGGAGACAGGTAAGATGTATTTCAGGTTGAGGGGGGGATGGCAGATGGATGCTGGGGGGGGGGGGGGGGCGCGGGGGGCAGATACATCCCTGGTGGGGGGTGGGGGCAGATATATCTTTGGTGGGGGTGCGGGAGGGAGGCTGGGGGGGGGGGGTCTGCTGCCATACTGCGGGCAATCGGTGGGAGTTGGGCAGGGGGGCAGGGGTGGCGATCAGTCTGGGTAGTAGGGGGGGTGGATAAGGGGGACAGTGATGTGTGTGGGTGGGGGTGGTGGATAAGGGGGACAGTGATGTCTGTAGGGGCCATCGCTCCCACTTTTCGGTCCTGAGCCGCTTTCTCCACTTTCTGCAGCTCGGCAGCGATTGGACACGGGCGCACTTTTTAAAGTTTTTTCGAACAGCGCATGCGCAGTTCAGACCCCCGATCGTTCCAGCCACCCTAAGCCCCACCCACAGCGTGAATGGGACTGGAGTTTTTTTTCAGGTTGAGAGCGTATGAAGGCCTGAAAGCAGATCTCCAATTCGGATCTGTATTATGCCCAGATTTAGAATGAAAATGGTAAAATCGGGCCCCACATGTCATTGTCCTTGAATGTTGGAGCAAAAATTACAGAAGATCTTGAGATCACGTTTTTTAACCTCTTGAAATACTGCACTGCATTCTTTTCTCACAAGATGATATGTCTTTCAGCAAACTTTGTATAAATTACAAATCACAGTGCAATCAGCATAAGAATTGAGACCTAATGAATTGGCTTTTGATTTTAATTTTAAGCAGCTCATACTGCTAAGTGTGATTGGAATTAGATGATTATTATTCATACTTTGAAATCAAAACATGAATCTTAATTCAAACTAATTTGTATCTGTAATTTTAAAAGATCCATCAACTTTCTAACATTCAAATAACCTTGAAGGATAGTTCAGCTGACAGGAGAGGCTGGAGATACTGGGCGACTCTCCCATCGCGACCCGTAACTTTTCTGGTGGGTTGGGCTGGGTAATGCGCATTGTCAGCCTTTTTCTGGGATTTGCACATGTGCCGGGAACACATGCGCATTTCCCAGGGTCGGACAATAGTCGGAGTCCAGACCATGCTGGAAACTGGTGGGAAGAGTGGTAAGTGATTTGAGTCTTTTTTTCAATGTCGTTTAAATATGTTTTGCATGCGATTATCGGGAACTTGCCAGGCCTGATTGAATCTCCCCCCCAACCCAATCAGGAGTACTTCATTCCAGTGGGGTTTAGAGTAGCTCCCCACGCTCGGGGAACTAGCGGGAGACCCTGCCGAAATGAAGGGGGGGGCAATCAGGGCCCCCAGGTGGCAGGGGGTGGTGCCCCCTGGGCATGGGCACCCGGGCAATGCCAGCCTAGAACTGCCCGAGGGGGAAGTGCCCATGCCCGAGGGCACCTTGGCACTGCCCAATGGGCATTGGGCAGTGCCAATGGGGTGGGGCCTATTGGGGGTGGTGCCTAGGAGCAATTAATGGGAGGGGACTCGCTGCCACTCTGCATGCCGATTGGTCTGGGCTGGAGAGAGGGCAGCAATCAAGGCGGGTTGGGGGATGTGGCCTGTCAGTGGTTGGGTCAACCTCCCGAGGTTGGGGGGGTCAGCAAGGGGGTCTGCTGAGGTGAAGGAGAAAGGGGAGATTGCTACTACTGGGAGAGGTGGGCTGGACACCGGCGCGCTCTGGGGTGGGGGGGTCAGGGCTGGCTCGAGAGCTGCCATGGGGGCTGTGATCAGGCCGTGAGTGGGTGGGTGGGTGGAGGGACAGCACTGCACAGATCCTGGGCTGGTCAGTAAGTGGGGAGACTGATAGATTGGGGCCACTGCACATGCACAGAGTTCCAGAACTGTCAAACACTAACGCAATTAGGCCCCCCTCACACACACACACCCCCCAACCTTTTCTCTATAAATACTCTGTGATTTTGAAGATAGTTGTCCAGCCAGATATTGGATCCTGAATACATATTGTATTGTGACTGAGGGGCATTCAGCGAGTTAAACTCGGGTTGAAAAATATGATTAACTAATTAGAGAATTGAAAAGTCATTTCACCCCCAATTAATACTGCTCATTTGTCCAGTTATTTTTCACACTTTGATCAGCAGGATAATGCTTGCTACTGTGTACTTAACATAAGAATTAGGAGCAGGAGTAAGCTATCTGGCCCCTCGAGCCTGCTCCGCCATTCAGTAAGATCATGGCTGATCTTTTTATGGACTCAGCTCCACTTACCCGCCCATTCGTCATAATCCTTAAGTTCAAAAATGTATCTACATTTGCCTTATAAACATTCAATGAGGTAACCTCAGCTGCTTCACTGGGCAGGGAATTCCACAGATTCACAAGCTTTGTGTGAAGAAGTTCCTCCTCAACTCAGTCCTAAATCTGCTCCCCCTTATTTTGAAGTCATGCATCCTAGTTCTAGTTTCACCCACCAGTGGAAACAAACTTCCCTGCTTCTATCTTATCTATTCCTTCATAATTGTATATGTTTCTATAAGGTTCACCCTCATTCTTCTGAATTCCAATGAGTATAGCCCCAGTCTATTCAGTCTCTCCTCATAAGCCAACCCTCTCAACTCCAGAATCAACCTTGAGAATCTCCCCTGCACTCCCTCCCATGCTAGTATATCCTTTCTCAAGCAAGGAGACCAAAACTGTACACAGTTCTCCAGGTGTGGCCTCACCAGCACCTTATACAGCTGCAACATAACCTCCATCCCTTTTGAGTTTTTAACCTCCATCCCTCTGGCAATGAAGGACAAAATTCTACTTGCCTTCTTCATTACCTGCAAACCAACTTTTTGTGATTCATGCACAAGGACACACAGGTCCCTCTGCACAGCAGCATGCTGCAATTTTTTTAACATTTAAATAATAGTCTATGTTGCTGTTATTCCTACCAAAATGGATGACCTCACATTTACAAACATTGTACTCCATCTGCCAGACCATTGCCCACTCACTTACGCTACTTATATCCCTTTGCAGACTTTCAGTGTCCTCTGCACACTTCTCTTTGCCACTCATCTTAATGTCATTTGTGAATTTTGACACACTACACTTGGTCCCCAACTCCAAATCATCTATTAAATTGTAAACAGTTGTGGTCCCAACACTGATCCCTGAGGCACACCACTAGCCACTGATCACCAACCAGAAAAACACCCATTTATCCCCACTCTTTGCTTTCTATGAGTTAACCAATCCTCTATCCATTCTAATACATTACCCATAACACCGAGCACCTTTATTTTATGCAGCAGCAGTACCTTTTCGAATGCCTTCTGGAAATCCAGATATACCACATCCACAGGTTCCCCATTGTCCACTGCATTGGTAATATTCTCAAAGAATTCCAGTAAATTAGTTAAGCATGACCTGCCTGCTGTCTGAAATGGTTGTTCAGTCTATGAACGGCTTTTTATGGACGGTACAGTGGCATACTGCTGCCTCACAGTGTCAGGGACCCTGATTCAATTCCTGGCTTGAGTCACTGTCTGTCCCTTCTCCCCGTGCCTGAGTGGGCTTCCTCAGAATGCTCCGGTTTTCTCCCACCGTCCAAAAGATGTGCTGGTTAGGTGTATTGCCATGCTAAATTCTCCCTTATTGTACCCAAACGGGTGCCGGAGTGTGGCGACTAGGGGATTTTCACAGTAACTTCACTGTAGTGGTATATAAGCCTATTTGTGACACTAATAAATAAGCTTTAAACTTTTGTCAGACCTTTCATGTTGCAAGAGGATAATGGCTATCCACTACCTTGAAATACCCTGTGAAATATTCATGCATATATTCATCTGAAACTCTCTAATGGAGGCATTATACCGTTTAGAATGAGGAATGCACAATATGAACTTGGTGTATTCAGTTTCCTCTACATTACTCTTTTTTTTACTGCATATATATGGGTATTTCTGCTGGCACATGAGTCACAAGTTTGCTGGGACTCTAAGCTCAGTAATTGGGTTTGGCGAAACTAACGTTCTCCCTTTGTCATCTTACATGGTAACATTTTCTACTCCTTCTACTGCTTCTCAACAAAGATTTTTTTTTCCTCCCAAGATATTTTCAGTTGCGATCAGATTGAAATATCCTTCCTTTGGCGATAGACAAGGTTCATCATCCACAATCTCGAAAAGAGACTATCTTCCCATTGCAGAGACCTAGGGGAAAGATTTCCTCTGCTTGGTTGTGTCAGCAGAATTGTAAACAAACAGAAAGGTTTCCTCCAAGTGCTATTTCTAGAAAAATCAGAGACATGGTTTTGTTGAATACATGTGAGTTTGCTTGAAATAACAAACATATGAAGGGTTCCCACAGCATTTGCAATGTTGCTAATATAGTGACCAGAGTTGTATGAAGGAGCCAATAGATTATTTTACACTACATCCAAGGAGTGGGTGCTAACTGCTATTTTAACCTCTTCAATTGCGTTACAGTTATAATCAGCATACATTTCATGACATTTAATAATCATAATATGATGATAGCATCTTGTAAATCATACAGCCTTGAGACATTTGCTCAAACTTGCAATTGGCATGTAATATTATGCTATAAAAATAAATACATCAATATGTGCATGCATTTACCTCTTGGTTATGTATCAATGCTCATATGGTAGTTGCTGGCAACTGTTAATTGCCTTTGAAAGTTGGGCCTTGCAATGTACCCAGTTCATTTAGCTTCAACAAAAGGGAAGTTCCATTGTGTAACCCAGAGATGCAGTCAAAGTTGAGGACCTGGATTTTCACCCCCTTGTGTAGCGGAAGTTGGGAAAATTTCCAGCTTCACCCACCTGCCTTAGAAGAAATTTTCCACAGGGATGAGATTTTCATTGCCGGGTGGGAGAGGGGGGTGGTGTTTGGGGTGGTGCAGGTGTAGGCTGGGATAGGGCCAGCTAATCCAGGCAAAAAATTGGCATAGCCATAGGAACTACCTGGAGTGGAGTGGACTGGTTCAAAGACCCACCCAGGTGTTATTGGACTTTGTCCCAGGTGAAATAAAGATGCAAAGGCCCTTCCAAACATTTCACATAAGATGCCTAATGCTCTTTCCACTCACATTGTCTGCATCTTTAAGACTTGAATAGCAGGTTAGTCGTAAAGACTCGCATTCTAATCAGTATTCTGTAAACTGAGTGTGCTGTTATATGCTCTGTCTGAGACCAGAACTCTCCACTCACCTGATGAAGGGGAAAGCCCCGAAAGCTTGTGACCACACTGACAATGCCAGTACTTACATTAAGGTACTCTCTGTTTTGGAGAAAAGCTCAATTTTCTAGAATGCAAGAGCCACTTATTAATAAGACTTGGCATAGGGAAGGTGGGGTTTTTGGTGTGTGGGCAATGGCCTAATAATATTATCACTAGACTATTAATCTAAAAACTCAGGTAATATTCTGGGGACCCAGGTTCAAATCCTGCCACAGCAAATGTTGGAATTCGAATTCCATAAAAAATATCTGGAATTAAGGATCTACTGATGACCATGAAACCATTGTCAATTGTCGGAAAAAACCATCTGGTTCATTAATGTCCTTCACAGAAGAAAATCTGGTATCCTTACCTGGTTTGGCCTACATGTAAATCCAGAGCTACAGCAATGTGGTTGACTTTCAGCTGCCTTCTGAACAAGGGCAACTGAGGATGGGCAATGAATGTTGGATAGTTAGTGATGCCCCAAGTCCCACAAATGAATTTTAAAAATGGTGTTTCTAGTTCCAATTCTCTCCCTGCACCTAGCTGCATTGAAGCAGATTTTCACCAAAAGCTTATAGCTTGAGAGATGCCACTCTGCATCAAGCAGGATCAGGAGTCTCTCCCATTCTTACCACCAGCCATTGGTGTGTTTGGAAGGATTTGCAGGCTAACACTCAACCTGTTTGGATGTGTTATGAATGCATCTTCCTTAGCCATCAAATCCTGAAGATGGGACTTGAACCTGGAATTCCCAGCTCAGAGGCAGAGACGCTACTCACTGCACCACAAGAGGATGGTGATGAGCAGTTAAACCCTTGTCTGCTATCCTCAAATAGGGACAATGTTATTCCAGCTTCAGGCTAGCCACTTAGACAATCTCAAGAAAGGACAAGTGTTATTTTGAGCTAAACTCATATCTCTCACCAAACCTATAGCACTCCATTAGACATACAGGATGAAAACTACAGGATAACAACAACAATGTTTTCTGTTTTGTCTTTACTGTCAGTGGCAGTACTTTCCAACTCTTGAAATCAGTGTCCAAATACTTCAACTGACTGTAGTACGAGGCGACACAATGGAATTTCCTTTTGTTGAAGGAGAAAGTACACATAAGCTGCAGCGTTGACCTAATCTTCATCAGCAGGATGCAGTATTTCCCTTCCCTTACATCAAATCCACTTTTTGCAAAAAAAACTGAATATGTTTGCATCCACCTCTTTTGTCCCCTTGGCATTACCCTCTTCACATTGTTCTTTTGCTGATTTTCATGGTTAATGTGATCTATCATCTCTTGCCTTTTTTATTCTGGGCCATTTTCTCAGTGGCCAAAATCCAAATCAAAGGGCAGACAATCAAACTCCAAAGTCTGCAGGTATATTCAACCTTCATTTTCACCAAGGTTGTACATTCAGAGTGGGTAGGTAGATTGATCTGGCTAACTTTGTCTTCTGCCAGCAAAATTGGAATTAAATATTCCTCAATTGTTCCTACATGTGGTGTTAGTATTTTTGATCCAAGCCCATGTCAGAAACATTACTTGAATTTTTCTGTGGGAAGAGAAATTAACTTCAGGCTTTGGATCTACCAAAATTGTCCACAGTCATTCCCAAGCTAAGTTCTAGTCTCCTGCTTTTTTGTTCATTCCAGGCAGGGACTCAACTTTCAGAAGAGACTTATAAAGCTGCACCAGCATAGTCAGTAATATTCTTGAATTTTTGACACCTCTCCAGTGTAGAAGAACTGCAATGACTTGTCATTTTGATGGTAATTTTTCCTGGGCAAATTGATGACATAGTTTGTCCTGTAGACCAGTGAGTAACACAATGCATTTGTTCATAGTTAATTGATGGATGTTGCAAATAAACCTTCCAGTAGCATAGAAGGCCTTGGATACGCAGGCCAAAATCTTCCATCCTCATTCGTGGCTGGGATTTTCCAGTGTTGCTGAGTTTGAATTTTGCTGGAGTGCAATATTTTCCATTCTCGCTTGCAACAGATCCACCACAGACAAGACTGGAGAATCCCTCCTATTGAAGTTGAACACTGTTGTCACAATGACTGCTACTGACAGCGCAGTTTTGGTAGTTGATGGTGTTCAGTCAGCTTCTCATCACCAAATCCCTCACGGCTCTTTGCCTTTGAAGTAAAAGTTCTCTTTTGACAGACCCAGATTGTTACACCTGAGTCTGTAAATAAGGCTCAAAGAATGGTCCATTCTACCCCTTTATTTCTTTTCTTCTTCAACCTCTAAAGGGCTAAGAGAAACACTGACGGGTATTCCCATGCCAGCAACTTTGTTTGCAGCTATCAAAATCCAAACAGTTCACCTTGAAGGAGTTACTTCTGGGGAAAAAGGAGAGCATGAGTCGAGCCAACCATTCATGTAATCAAGGTTAAACACATCAGACACCAGCAACACAACAATATCCAAGCTGATTTTCATTAGATTGCATTTAGAAAATAGGAGCACGAAGAGGTTGCTCAACTCTTCGAGTTTGATTTATACCTCAATTCTATATATTCACCTTATCACCAAATAGCTTGATACACTTAGCTAACAAAAATCTATCAAGTTCAATCTTAAAAGGTCCAATTTGTCCCAGTGCCTTCTGCAGAGCGAACCTGGATTTTGATGAAAAACTGCATCCAAATGGTCTAACTCTAATTTTAAGGTTATGCGATAGTGGTTTGTGATTCTTCCACGGGAGAAAATAGTTCCTTTACCATCTAATCCTTTGAACAATTTAAGCACCATGATCGCATCACCCCTCAACTTTCTAAACTTGGAGGAACAAAAGTCAAGTTAATGTAGCATGTCATCAGAATTTAATCCTGTACAGTACATAGCTGGTGCAAATTATATTAAAAAAAGCCATTTGGTGGGACTGCACTGCGTGCCCATGTTTAAGACCTTCTTAAAAATTAGGTGATGTGTTAAAGAAGAACAAATGAAATATTACCTTCAATTTAAATCCTATGCTGATATCAAGAGAGAAGCACCTTTGTCCTGTAGGTCAGTTTGTTGTTTAGCTCCATGCCCATTTTGTTAGTCAGTTAAAGTTTGTGGCTGCTTTCCAGTGTGTGTGCTGAGCTCTGAGTTAAGACAGGCTGTCTGTCACCAGAGATCCAATGTGTGTTGTACACACATGGTAACCCATGCCAAGGTTCCAGCAGGCCACCCGAAGCTCCTGTTCAAGGATGCTGTCAGAAGAGACATGAAAGCCCTCAACGCCAATCACATCAGCTTCAGCTGATCATCGATGCAAATGGCGACATCAGCTGCAGGTGAGGGTTTTGCCATTTCAATGACATGTGGTTACAGGAACTCCAAAAACAAGGGGTCAGCAGAGATCATCCTGCACCACCAGTAAAGAACAACTTCCTGCCTGATTCTTGTGGAAGGCTTTCCCCTTCCAAAAACCAGCTTGTTCAGCTGTCAAAAGTAATGTAGCAGGTGGTATCATAGAACCCTACTGTGCAGAAAGAGGCCCTTCGGCCCATCGAGTCTGCACCGAACACAATCCCACCCAGGCCCTACCCCCATATCCCTACATATTATACCCATGTGATCGACCCCTTGAACTCATCAAAGTTCTGAAGCTGCTTTTCCATCATACCTTATAGGTAGAAGGCTATCAATACATGGCATGAGAATAAGTTATATACCCTGAGCAGTCGTCTTCACTATTCTTTGCAGATATCTTCATTTTGATCTGGACTCCTGTCCTGACGGAAAGAGGAAAGAGTTGTCGGCGTGCACGAGTTGGGCTGAAAGGCCTATTTCCGTGCTGTATATCTCTATGACTCTAGTTGTTCTCACCTTCAGTTTATTTTTTATTTGAAATGGTGCTGCACCGAAATAGGCCTGATTTCAAATTTGTCTGCAGCATCAAGAAAAGACAGATTCGCCCTAGCCAGCCAATCAAAGCATTTCCCTCAGTTGAACTATATTTTTGTCAGCCAGCAGATTTATACATGAGCTTTCAAATTTTCCAGTTTATGGCCAACAACAGCCTTGCATCGACTGCCAGGAAAATGGGAAAGTGCAGATCCTTTTATAGTTTAAAAGCCATCAGAATAAAGTTAACTGATGAAACAAAGGAAACTTGAAACATATTTGAGTTAGGCAGAGAAAGCGGATTTGATTAGCTTAGGAAGTTAGACTGTTACGTGAATGTGTTTATCTGAACTACTTGCTGTTTGTTGTTCTTACCCCAGGAAGGACAGTGCCTGATCCCTGAGCACATACTGTTCTGGGGAAAGCAGCTTTCAGTCCTACTGATGAAGTATAAAACACGCAAAGTGCTTCCTTTAGGAAAATGAATGATCAACATCAAGATTCATGCAGCATGAGTTCAGGACAATTTGTTCTGGGTGTGGTGGATACATACAAATGAACATGTAAGGTGTGGTGAACGTGATGCTCAATTACCCTGCAGGCTTTTCCCTTGGGGAAGGCAGCATGCTTCCAGCTCCTCCACAATATGCCATCCAGCATGAAATGGCCAGCATGTGCACGTGGCACAGTGATTAGCACTGCTGCCTCACAGCGCCAGGGATCCGGGTTCAATTCCGACCTCGGGTGACTGGTTGAATGGAGTTTGCACATTCTCCCTGAGTCTGCATGGGTTTCCTCCGGGTGCTCTGGTTTCCTCCCACACTCCAAAGATGTGCAGGTTATGTTGATTGGCCGTGCTAAATTGCCCCTAATTGTCAGGGGGATTGGCAGGGTAAATATGTGGGGTGACAGGGATAGGGCCAGGGTGGGATTGTTGTCAGTGCAGGCTCAATGGGCCGAATGGGATCCTATGGGATTCTGTGCTTCTGTGGCACACAGCTAACCTGGACTTCTGTAAGGTAGCCTGCCCTTCTTAAAGTGCACCTGCACTCATGCTACAAAGAGCTGCTTAAATATTCTCAGGAAATATTTGCTGGAAACTCCAGGACAGCAATTGGAGCAGTAGACTGGAGAGAGGGAGCTTCCAGGTTTCTGTTTGCGATGCTGGAGGCCTTTGAATTCGGGAGTCAAAAGGAGGAGATATGTCATGCTTTCACAGGAGTCTCAAGGTCCATGCAGAGAAGGGACTAAGAGCAGCTGGCCAGGTTACTCAACTCTAAGAGCCTGCTTGCACGTGCCAAAAAATTTTCAATGACCCAGTCATCTTCAGAGGATGACTCCGATCCCACCCCATCAATAATTGCTACTACTAACCCTACAATATCAATAACCTTTCACATTGCTCAATGCACACAAGCCCCACTGCTCCATCATCAGCAGTCCATCCAGTACAGACTGATGCTTTCCTTGTCAGGGTAATGCAGTCCAAATTCAGGCCCACAAGACCCAATATTGTCTTATAAAACTTTTGCAAGTGCTCCTGTGAAAATCAGCAGCCTCCCACCAGCCATGCTGCAGTCACTTGGATAGCCTGTGCCGGAGCACTTGGACAAGGCAAACGCACTATCCACTTCCGTAGGAAAAATTAAAATGCGGAATGATTTTGAATAATGTCATAGCGTCATAAAGGTTTACAAGCCCTTTGTTTGGCCCATATCCCTCTGTACTTATTTTACCCATGTAACTTTCTAAATGCTCTTTAAAGACTGTACCCCCTCAAACTATTAACTCTGGCAGCTCATTCCAGACACTCACCACCCTCTGTGTGAAATAATTGCCCTTCTAGACCCTTTGTTACCTCCCCCCTCTCACTTTAAACCTATGCCCTCTAGTTTTAGCCTTCCCTACCTTTGGGAAAAGATATTGACTATCTACCTGATCTGTGCCCCTCATTATTTTACAAATCTCTATAAGATCATTCCTAAGCTTCCTATGCTCCAGGAAAAAAAGTGCCAGTCTATCCAACCTCTCCTTATAACTCAAACCATCAGGTCCCAGTAGCATCCTAGCACTCTTTCTAGGTTAATAATATCCTTTCTATAATAGAGTGACCAGGACTGTACACAATATTATAATGTGGCTTTACCAATGTCTTGTACAACTTCAACAAGACGTCCCAACTTTTGTATTCAATGTTCTGACCAATCAAACCAAGCACGTTGAATGCCTTTTACACCATCCTGTCCATCTGTGACTCCACTTTCAAGGAGCTATGAACCTGAACCCATATATCTCTTTGTTCTATAGTACTCCCCAATGCCCTACCATTAACTGAGTAAGTCCTGCCCTGGTTCGATCTACCAAAATGCATCACCTTACATTTCTCTAAACTAAACTCCATCTGCCATTCATCAGCCCACTGGCCCAATTGATCAAAATCCTGTTGAGATCCTAGATAACTTTCTTCACTGTCCACTATACCACCAATCTCGGTGTCACCTGCAAACTTACAAATAATGCCCCCTAAATTCCCATCCAAATCACTAATATAAATGATAAATAATGGTGGACCCAGCACCAATCCCTGAGGCACATCACTGGTCACAGATCTCCAGTTTCAAAAACAATACTCAACAACAATCCTTCTGTCTTCTGTCATCAAGCCAATTTTGTATCTAAATGGTGAGAGACTAGGAAATGTTTGCATTTGGAGGAAGCTTGGTGGCATGGTACATAAGTCACAGAAAGTTAACATATGCGTACAACAAGCAATTAGAAAGGCAAACAGAATGTTAACTTTCTTACAAAGGCATTGGAGTAAAAGAGTAGAGGAGTTTTATTGGAATTATACAGGGCTTCAAGAGGCTAGAGCTGAAATATGATATTTAGGTTAGATCTTGATCCTATTACTTGCCTTATAAAGACTGCCAGCAATGTTCATTATACTAGTTTCTGGGATGAGGAGACATTGAGAAGACTGGGCAGGTTCCATGCCATTTAGGAGAATGAGAGGTGGCCAAATTGAAACATGTTGGGGGCAATTTCCCAAAAAAATTCTACGTGCCTAATTCTTGTGAAAACTGGAGTAACTCCTGCTGGTTTTTTGAGCGTGATTTTCAGAATAAACCTCCCAAGCTCTGAGCATTGCAGAGTGCCCCAGAGAGATTCACGCTAAAAATCAGGGAGCGGGACTTATTCCCACTGAAGAGGCCGGCAGCATACGCCGATCTATCCGCGCAGAGATGGGTAGTGCCAAGGTGCCCATTGGGCATTGCCACTTAGCCCCTTGGGCAGTGTCAGTGACCCAGGCTGACACTGCCAGACTGGCACTGCCCAGGGAGCACCCCCCTTACCCCAGACCTCCCGCGGGGGCCTCCATGGTCTCTGTTCCCTCTAGCAGAGTCAGGCCACACTAATAGGGAGCAGTTGTAAACCCCGCTGGAGTGAACCACTCCTGGCAGGGCAGGAGGGGAGATGTTGGCAGGCCCGGAGACTTTGGCCCTGGGCCCGCTAAAGAAATTGAAATTGAAATATCTAAATCAGCTTCGCATTGGAAGGCCGTAGCGCCCTGTGGGGAACCCACTAAACAGCCTCTGCTGATGTCTTCTGGCCCATAAAATTCATAAAAAGTCAGACATGGTTAAAGCTAAGAAGATGTTTTCTGATTGGGATATACAGAACGTGAGTCAAAGTCTCAAAATATAATGGGTCAGCCATTTAAGGTTGACCTGATGAGAAATCTCTTCACTCAGAGAGTTGTAAATGCCCAGTCATTTGCTGCAATTTTGCACCCACATTCATCGCGACTGCAAACAGCAACGTGAGCATAAAATCTCACAAGATTCGGAAAGCAAGAATCTCGCCAGTGAGATCTTGTTCTCCGATTCTCCCAGCACTGCCGCCGGTGATATAATGAGATTCTTGCCCAGGAAAGTCGGATAGCTAACTTCAATAAATGTTGATGTGATTAGCATGCTTCTCTGCTGTATCACTGCCCCACATTTGGAATCCACTACTGGCAATGTGACATCACATTAGCAAGGTTTACAACTGCTTTTCGAAAATGGGAACCAGGCAAAGGGAACTCACTAAGGGGCACAGGAAAGTATAGCCCCCGGGGAGGGGGACATGTCTGGGCAGTGCTCTGGCACTGCCCGTGCCACAGCTCCTTACAGAAGATGCCCCTTATCCATTAGGAGAGGTGTCTTTGTTTTTAGTCACAGAGTGGGGTGCCCCAATCTCTGCAGAGCCAGCACTATTGCCAGCTTTATTCGTCCCCATCCAGCCAGTATAATGGCATGGGCCATGCCAGGAAAATTCTTCTGCATAGAGTGCTACACAATGTGGCGAGAAAGGTGATTGTGCCACCTGCAAGTTGCACACCTCAGCTACCACTCTGTGCAAATAACAAAAAATTCCTCCCATTGAATATATTCAAGACAGACATCAGTTGATTTTTGTGTAGTAAGGGAATTAAAGAATTTGGGGACAGCGTGACTAAATTTTTATTCTTTACTTTTGAAAAAGTTTCATGAAGGAGAAGATAGGATTCATTGATGGAATTTCAGAGCTTGGGGTGTAACCACCAACGGTGCGAAAAATTGGGGAAATGATTGACCAAATGCAGGAAACGAATTCAAAGATGTGAAAGTGACAAAGGGTTTAGGAAAGAGGGAGGCCTTTCAGCCCATTGACCTCAGGCTGGCAGCGAGCATTACAAGGCTGCAAAGAGGACTAAGGCCAAGGCGCGCTTTAAACTCAAAGATGAGAGTTTGAAATTTGCAGCCTGTAGAATAATACCACAAATGACAGTAAGTGAATAACAGTCAACACTGGAGCACTGGAGTACAGGGATAAGCCTTCACATCTTTGCATGCAAGATTTTCCATGTCTTTGGGCTTCAGCTTGAACTTTGTGACTGTCACTGAGAAAGTTTTTGAACGTTACACATTAGCTCAGCGTGTTGTCAAAAACTGTGGACATGTGTGCACAGTCAAAAACTGTTTAAGGGCAGCAAGCACGGTGGCGCAGTGGTTACTACTGCTGTCTCACGCCGCCAGGGAGCCGGGTTCCGGCCGCAGATCACTGTGTGGGATTTGCACATTCTCCTCGTGTCTACATGGGTTTCCACTGGGTACTTTGATTTCATCCCACAATCCAAAGACGGAATTGGCCGTGCTAAACTGACCCTAGTGTCAGGAAGATTAGCAGGGTAAATATGTGTGCGGGATTACGGGAAGAGGGCCTGGGTGGGAATTGTGATCGGCGCAAGACTCAATGGGCTGAAGAGCCTCCTTCTGTTCTGTATGGATTCTATGATTCTATAACATATATTGCAACATTCACACAACTTAGAATATGGGCTGGGTATTGGCTTCACTCAAGCATATGTCCTGGTGCTAAAAGTAAGGTAAAGTCACCACTGTTCCAGACAACCATAGTGCCTTTGTGGGGGAAAGCTGGTTGGAGATGATTTAACCTGAGGGTCACACATCTCAGATGATGGGCAAGTTTGAGAAAGCAGGGAGATTGAACCCATGCTGTTGACATCACTCTGCATCATGAGCCAACCATCTAAGCAACTGAGCCGTATATATTTGTTGTCTTTAATCAGAGAAAGTTCTCCATATCCTGAGATAGAAACAGGGCCAGTGATTTCTTGTTGTTGCACCTTGAGGAGGCAGCAGTTGTAATCATAGTATGAGCCTCCTGATCTGGGACCAAGTGCCCACACCAGTGGGAAACATGGAGGGTTTCTTGTTGGTGTTAGCAGTATCTATTAGATTGGATTCCCCCAACTGAAAGATGCTAAATTATTCATAGCGGACAACACTCCAGCCAGCCCCACTGAGACCAGCCATCATCTTTAAAAGGCAACCTGATCTCCACATTCAGAGCAGGCACCCCTCCCACAAGAAAAAGGTGGCTCCCATACTGACCAGGGGATCACCACCAACCCTTCGCCAAACAGGACATTCTCCCCTCACCCACAACTAATAGGTCATCCTGTCCCCAACACTATGCAGGCATGAAGGTGACCTGACCTGAAACCCCCCCCCCCCAATCAGCTCCACTCCCCCTCAGGACATCACTCACTCCCCTCCCTCTCAGAAGCCTCACTCAGACCTCTCCAAGCCAAGCATCTTGGCAGTGCCAACAGTACACTGGCCCTGGCAGTGACCCTGTAGCCTGGCATCTTGTGCCAGCTGCAGAGGAAAGTTCTTCGAGGGTCCTGGTGGTTGGGTGGGATGTCTGAGAGCAGAGGAGGCCCCAATATATGCACACAGCTTTGATTTGAAGTTGCTATGACTTCCCAGCAAGCAAAGATTTTTTAAACCCTCTCCATTGCACTTGAATCCTTTGATGTAACAACCTGCAGTGCCTCTTAAACTGTTCAGCTGTCAGATCAAGGGATTTCTATCATCCTCCAGCCAATTAGATTGCTTATTGGCATTGCCACAACCACCCTTCCATAGTAAGCTATTTTAAAGTTGCTACTACCTCTGGAAATCATGCTTCTCGACAAATATACTAGTAAATTAAGATTTCTATTTATATTAGTGGAAGGAACTCTCATTGTAACAGTTAAGGAAGGTTTGGTCTCCCATATGCATATTTTCACTCTGCACTCCATCAAGGCAATGCTTTATAACTAGATGGTAATAGAAATAAATCAACCCGATAGATTGTGAGCAGCAATTGACTCACTGTAGTTTCAATATGACCTCACCATCCTATTTGAGCAGCACAAGATATAAAACAGAAAACTCTGCAGCTGTTGGTTACAAAGCTGATATTGACTGCAGTTGTAAACTCCCCATAGATATACCTTCCATTGTAATATGAGTTTGACCTCTTTGAGTTTAAGCCAAAATTAAAGGCAGTTGATTGCTATGGTTGTGTGAAGTCTAGCAACATCCATAGAGGCAGCATTTCTCTTTAATTGAATGGATAGCCAATCTTTGACAATGATAAGGGTGTTTTTGATTCTAAATTTGTTCTGGTCCTTCAAACAATTCATAATGTAGACATTTTGTTGTAAAAGTCTAAGCAAGTAAGACCATATGAAGACTTTGCAGCCAACCTGTCTCTGAACTGTTAAATCTTCTTTAAAAAATTCTCAATGAACCTTAGGGTTTCACATTTAAAAATTCAGCATTGAAAATAATCCATTATTGTCACAGCGCTACATAAATAATTGTACGTTCTTTCTGCAGTGCATATTTCTGAAAGTGTAAAGTTCCAAAGGTCCCAGTGATTTCTCATTCTGCTCTTTTAATTGCCAATAATGTTCTCCTTCTTACAGATTTAGAACATAAGAAGTTTAAATCACAGCTCTGTAATTATGATATCTGGACCAAAAAAAAGAAAATAAAAACGTTATTTTGACCAACAGATGAAAATGATGCTAAATTAAGGCAGAATAATTTGTTAGAAAGTCTGGAATTAGCACATGATTTTCATCCTAACTGCTGATTATAATAACTTAAAATCACTTTGAGACACAAAAAGAAAATTGCACTCAAGTACTGATCAGATGCAATTTTAAGGGGGCCTCCCCTTGAGTTCCCTCCCTCCCCTTGCCCAGGACGATATATATGAACTACTTGCATTCACTTCCATGAAATACATCTGGGACATTTCAAAATGGTTCAGGGACTGTGGGAGACAGGACAAAGATTCTTGGGTGTGCTGGAAGTCTGTGAAGGAGGGCTAAAAGAGAAAAGAGACCCACAGGGTGTCAGATGCCACCTCCTTGACTTACTGCCATCCTCTCCTACAATAACTGGTGCTGCTCCACCTATCCTCCCATTACTGTTCCAGACTAAGAGGGCCATCTAGCAAGGTATCCATGCCAAGCACTCCCTTTTATTCGGGTGATTTCTTTACGGTGTCCAAAAAGTGGAGTAACGCAGCTCTTAGTATTTTTCCAGTGACACCTTCAAGCATTTCCAGAATTAACACTGCTTATGATTTAGTGATATCGTGACAACATCTTAAATGTTTCTCAGAACATGCCTAAAAAAATCCAGGGAAAATTGCTCCCTAAACATGAGAAAGGCCATGTGAGTGTGACAGGATTCTGGCACAGCTCCAAGCAAGTCATAAAAAGATGAATCTCCCAGCTGAATATATATAGATCACAAAAACTAATGCTCAAAATTATATACATAAATATTGAACATATACTTGTATACTTATACGCAGACAATTATTTGGACTTGAATTCACCTTGTTGCAATAAAAAATTCCAAATACACTTAAATTTAAACGTGCCATTTTGTTTTATCTCTCACAGCCCATACTAGTTGCGCTAATAACATCGCTAAACACCACAAGCTGAGAATGACATTTCAGTTCCAGATTTTAACATAGTCAATGGCTTAAACAAGTTGCACATTCTGACACCACTCAGAGCAGCCGTAGCTCTCCTAACTGATTTTGTGATAAAAATATTCATCTCAGCTCCATTTTTGAACACAAAGGATGTGTGGTCGCAAGGTCTTGTAATATTTCATAGGTAGAGACCGCTGAAAGGCCAACATCAAATCCTTTCTGACCTTGCAGTGACTAATCTCAGCCAGCAACGCTATTGCAAGGTATTGTCATGATTTTTTTCATATTTCATCCATACTCTTGGACAAAGGCTGCCACCCACTCTGAGGTACAGAAACGTAACATGAAGAGCGCAAACGTACTTTTACGTAATCATTCATTGTGATCAACTGCAGGTATTTCCCATTTCCAATCTGGCATGTCCATTGCCTGAGTTATAAATGAATTTGTTACATTTTACGCCAAAGTTAATTGATGTACTTCCTAAAAAAAAAGTCAATTCAATTCAGAAAAGGTAAATTGATCTTCACTGAATGACGAGCTTAAAAGGTCGATAAACTCCGACAGGAATGAAATCTATCTTGTATTTTTTAAATTAAGTTTGAGCGGCATTCTCTGAACAGTACAGTGGTAATGTGTGTTAACGAGAAATTTAATAAGCTGTGCCACCCTGATAACTCCAATTAAGCTGCCTTCAATATTCAGCACATACCTTCGTCCAATTTATTTTATTGCAGAGCCCCACCAGCAAACGCACAGCTTGACATTTTCCTGTATTTGTGCTCCATTAAGGCAAGGCAAGCTATTCTTCCGGAATGCCTCTGATGACACACATTGCCTTTCATTGTAGACAGCTAGAGTGTATCTCTCTGGACCGAGAGACAGTATCCTCTGACCCCATCAGAGCTGTGGTCGCTTATCAGATCCTTCACAGGCACCGCGAGGGGAAATGGCTAGGGAGAGGCAGCCCTCGCTAGGAAACATATATAAAGACCTGTCAGTGTTAATCACTCCACAGAGTTAAACCACTAATGAAGCTGTAGTTTTAAACTTGATATTGTTTTAGGACCAAGTTGAGTGAAGCTATAAACTGAAGCAAATGGAATGCTTGCGCATACTGTTTTAAAGCAGCATGTTCATTGCAAAGAGCCAAATTGCTTGCAATGCAGAATTACAAGGAAAGGATGGTAAGGAAGTACACTAAAACACAATGTCAGAGATAATGGGTGAGATATGGGATTCAGTCGCGCCTGTTTTTTTGGGTGCTTTGGGATCCAAAATGATGTCTGTGATACTTGTACACATTTAATTGTAAATGGAGACACATCAATCTTTACCTGTAGTCTGTCCCATCAACATCTTCATTTGAGTCCTCCATAGCAGAACCTGTGTGTGATGTTTTGATTTGATTTATTATTGTCACATGTATTGGTATATCATGAAAAGTGTTGTTTCTTGCATGCTACACAGACAAAACATTTCCTTATAGAGTACATAAGGGAGAAGGAAGTAGAGGGTACAGAATATCATGTTACATTCATAGCTAAGATGTAGAGAAAGATCAACTTAATATAAGGTTGGCTCACTCAAAAGTTTGATGGCAACAGGAAAGAAGCTGCTCTTGTATCTGTTGGTGTGTGACCTCAGACTTTTGTATCTTTTTCCAGACAGAAGGAAGTGCAAGAAAGTATGTCTGGGGTATGTGGGGTCATTGATTACACTGGCTGTGTCTCCGAGGCAGCGGGAAGTGTAGACAGATTCAAAGGATGGGAGGCTGGTTTGTGTAATGGACTGGGCTACATTCACAACCCTTTGTAGTCCCTTCTGGTCTTGGGCAGAGCAGGAGCCAGGCCAAGCTGTGATATAACCATAAAGAATGCTTTCTATGGTGCATCTGTAAAAGCTGGTGAGTCGTAATGGACATGTCAAATTTGTTTAGCCTCCTGAGAAAGTAGAGACATTGGTGGGCTTTCTTAACTATAGTATTGGCATGGGAAGACCAGGACAGGTTGTCGGTGATCTGGACACCTAAGAACTTGAAGCTCTCAACTATTTCTACTTCATCACCGTTGATGTAGACAGGAATATGTCCTCCACTATGCTTCCTGAAGTCAATGACTATCTCCTTCGTTTTACTACCAGAGATCACCAGATTCTCTATCTGTTTCCTGTACCCCCTCTCATCATTGTTTGATGTCATCAGCAAATAGGTGGGGTCCTGATTTTTAACCCACCTACCTGCCATGTTATTTGGAACTGATGTAGTGACATTGAGAACACAAGCTAACATCATTACATCAGCTAATATGTCATGCAGGCAGAGAACAACCCCAATTTCGGAGCATGTTATTCTGCCCTATATGCCTTTTCATTTTATCTAATATTATTCTTAACCTACACAAAAGCAGAAAATGCTGTTTTTGTTTCTGATTCCAGCATCCGCATTAATTTACTTTTATATTAGTCATAACCTCTTTAGTTAGCTATGGAGCTAACTCTTGCTTCGAAGTTTTTATTTTTATTATGGAATTTGGAAAAGTATACATGACCTAAATAACAAATCAAATTGCTGAAAAGTGGTCATCTTTTGTTTCATGAGAAGTTAAATAATGTAAGATCAGGGGTTTGATTTTTCAATGCTCATTGAAGATGCAGCGTATCATTATTGATTTTTGGTTAAATCGTGCATAATTGTTCTGTTATTCTTATTGTCAACATTAGCATCCCACTGCAACCGTAAAAGGGACAACAAGGGTTGGAGATGAGCCGAAAGAAAAGTGGCAGAGTACGAAGGAAAGGGGACATGTCCTCTGCCCGACCCCAAAAACCAAACATCAATAATCCAGAACTGCTAACTCTGGGTGTTCAAGATACAGGATCAGTCAGAACGTGCACACACATATAAAGAGATTTACAGATGAACCAGCTTTAATTCATGATGAATGAAGTTTTAGAAAGCTATTTTTATTTGGCTTTGCAACTAAAGGGTCCCACCCACTCTACTTC
Source organism: Carcharhinus amblyrhynchos (assembly GCF_965287045.1). NCBI lineage: Eukaryota > Metazoa > Chordata > Chondrichthyes > Carcharhiniformes > Carcharhinidae > Carcharhinus > Carcharhinus amblyrhynchos. The sequence goes on from NC_137334.1 coordinate 35,505,279, forward strand.
AGATTTCTGGCAGACTACCACAGGCAAACTCAATGCAAATATAAGCAAATGTTATCTGAAAGAAACTTATTGACCTCGAGCAGAAGAGCAATGAAAAATGGGCCTATCTTACAATTTAACAGGAAACAGAATGGGAGGCACTGACAACCAACCAGCTGTCTCCACAGGAGGAGCAGACAGGAACAAATAGAATGCATGAGAGCCTTGATGCATCTCTCCAAGGATCCTCCACAATTGGACAAACTCCAACGCCACCTGGCCTCTCCACGACAGATTCTCACATTAAAATCAACAAAGCATGTATGGCAAACATGTGACTTTGGAATACAGGCCAATTAATCTATCTGGGGAAGAAACAAAAAAAACATTTTTAATCAGATTTTGTCATGCATTGCAAGGAATTACTTTGAAGAATAGTTATTGGTTTCATGGAGGTAAATGTGGCAACTATTTCATGCACAGCAAAATCCCATGAATAGAACAGTAAATGGTCATTTGGTATTACACAACTTGAATATCGCTGGAAAGATTGACATGGTGAAGTTTTTGGCTTGCACTCATCACGGAATTCTCAAGATATTCTTGCAAAGTGTCCTGATAAGTGCAAGATGAAAAGCTTTGACATGTCTCTTTGTCAGGAATAATAAGTAGGTTAATAATGTCTAGTCTATTCTTATTAGTTTTGGTTCAAAGTAGACTGTTAGCTGGCGACCAGGAAAACACATCGCTCCTCTTCAAGAATCATTTGACAGTGTGTTCATACTACAGTGTCAATGTAGAATAGTTTCACAGTGTGCAGTAGTACAGATAGATGTTCTGAGACTTTGCCTGTGAGCATAAGAACTTAAGAAATGGGAACTGAATAAGGCTACATGATTCCTTGTACCTACTCAGTCATTCAATAAAATCATGACTGACCTTTGACAGCAGCACCATTTTCCATCATATCACCATATCCTTCGATTATCTTAGTTTCCAGCCAACTATTGATCTCAGTCGTGAGGATACTGACCACCTGAGTGTCCGCACATCTCTACAATAGAGAATTCCATAGGTTCACTACCCATTTGTCATGTTAATGTAATGATATACTACCTCGAATTTATTTGCTGTATATGACACAAGGCACCATTTATTCCTTAAGGATTTGCAAAATACAGTATGGGTTCATTTATTAGGCCAAATGCATGAGAACAGTCTTTCATTTTTGCAATATTTGGAGACATTTGGAGCTGTGTGTGTCTGCTCTGCTTAAAGCAAAAGTGAAACTAAGAATGGATCACGTGGCACATTTCCCTGCTAGTGATGTCAAGTTGATAGCCCTTAAAGACATCACTGAGTGAAGACATTTCTACTCACTCCAATCCTGGGTAGCCGACTCTTAATCCTGAGACTATGCTCTTTACTTCTGGGTGTTCCAGTCAAGGGAAACAGTGAGTTGGATTTTAATCCCATGGTGGAGGCAGGTCTGAAGGACATGCTGGCAATTTTGCGTCCCTGAGACTTGCCTCCCAATAATTTTGATGGAGGCACCTTATTGGGGTCATGGCATTCTTGTCTGAATGTGGTGATGTCGCAAAAACTTGCAGGTGCAGCAGGTGGTCAGGAAGGCGAATGGGATGCTGGCCTTCATAGCAAGGGGGATTGAATATAAAAGTAGGGAGGTCTTGCTGCGGCTGTATAGGGCATTGGTGAGGCCGCAGCTGGAGTACTGTGTGCAGTTTTGGGCGCCGTACTTATGCAAGGATATTTTGGCCTTAGAGGGAGTGCAGAGGAGGTTTACTAGGCTGATGCCGGAGTTGAGGGGGTTGAGCTATGAGGAGAGGCTGAATAAACTAGGCTTGTACTCGTTAGAGTTTAGAAGAATGAGGGGAGATCTCGTTGAGACGTATAAGATGATGAATGGGATGGATAGGATAGAGGTGGAAAGACTCTTCCCACTCAGAAAGGACAGTAGGACTAGGGGGCACAGCCTCAAGATAAAGGGGGAGCGGTTTCGAACGGAGTTGAGGAAGAACTTCTTCACTCAAAGGGTGGTGAATCTCTGGAATTCTCTGCCCGTTGAAGTGGTGGAGGCTACCTCGCTAAATATTTTTAAGACGCGGGTTGATGGGTTTCTGATACGAGAGGGGATTAAGGGTTATGGGGAGAGGGCGGGAATGTGGAACTGAGCCACGACAGATCAGCCATGATCTTATTGAATGGCGAGGCAGGCTCGAAGGGCCAGATGGCCTACTCCTGCTCCTATTTCTTATGTTCTTATTATGTTCTAAATATCATATCAGCCAGTGAACAAGCCACCTGAGGACTCAGTGCAGGGCTGGATAAGATTTTTTGAGGAAACACACAGGAAACACAGAAGCAGATCCATGGTGAGATTTGTGCACCTTGAAGGGTCTGTATCCTAAACTGTGTTATGTCGCTCCCCACTATGAGACAGGATGTGATATATAATTTCACAATTGTGTCGACACAACATACCAGCAATCCTACAGGTCAGACATGTTTCAGTAGCCTCTCAATTACCATTGTACCTTCAAAGAACGCACAATATTGTTTTACTAATACTTATTGTGTGATTGGTGCATTTGTGACAAATTGAAGATTCAGCCCTCCAAGGAGTTGAGGTAGCTGTGTAGTGAGGAGCCAGTCTGAGAAGTAGGAGCCATCCTGATGCTGCATAACTGATAGACAGAGCAGTGAGGAGCTCGTGCATTGACACAGTGTGGCCATTGTATGAGCCGATTCACAAAGGGCAGAATTTTCTCAAATTATAAATGTTGAAGGGGTGAGAAAAGGATACATTTCTCATATGCTGTGTCCATTTTTGCCCACAAAGCTCATGAACAAGAGAGTTAAGGCCCTGCAGCGGGTTCTTACTTTTATGTGATGTCCATGGCTCCAGTGTCAAGTGCTTGTGGTGCGAGCTTTGCCCACAGTCCACAACTTATGGAGATTTATGAATCATGATGGGTCTCTTTTCCCCCTCAATAAGATAGCTGATTTTCATAGGGAATGCATTTTGAATTTGGGAGGTTTGGTCCAATATGATGAGGGGATTATCACTTTGTAGAGGTTTAGTACGAGGGCACTATTGAGAGAGCTTCAATCAGAGATAGGGATTTATAACTGAAAATATTACCTAAGGAATTGTCTTTCAATTTGTGACCATATACAGCATAGTTTTAGTATCTATGCCTAGAAAGTATACTAACAATGAATTGATGTCCTTTATGTTGTAGGATTTTTTGAATCGAGCAGTGATTCAAAACAATTTTTTCCAGACTGTTTCATTAGGACTGTGAATATTTGTGCTCTGGGAAAGCTGCAGAGAGCTGACAGACATCACTGCCAGTTCATTGCTATTCATTCCTGACCTGCCTTTGACATTAATAACAGCAAAATGTCAATTTAGCACAAAGATGCTAAGGAACACAGAATGATTTTTTAAAATTTGCATGCCATTTTTTCTTAACTGTCTTGCAGAAATGTCACCATCTCTAACGCAATAATAGGGCAGTGTTCAGTGGAAGTGACAGGAGTCTTACCTGCTGGCTGGAAAGCTGGCAAGGCCTTTTTTTCAAGAAATTGTGCCCTCAAGCAGAAGATGACAGCTGTTCATTGATCAGCAGTGCCACTGGTTGCTGCCAATACTATACTGGGGCCTAGAATTACCATGGACTCAAGCAATGGCATAAGGGGGCTTGTGTGTTGGAGGTCAGGGAGAGGGGGTTCAGCAGCAAGTGTAAGGGTTTGGGTCTCTTCCCATTCCTTCTTCAGGAACTTTTTTTTTAATTTATTCACACAACATAGGTGTCACTGGCTGGCCAGCATTTATTGCCCATCCCTCGTTGTCCTTCAACTGAGTGGCTTGCTAGGCTATTTCAGAGGGCAGTTCAGAATCAACCACATTGCTGTGGCTCTGAAGTCACATGTAGATCAGACTGGATAAAGATGATAGATGTCCTTCCCTAAAGGACATTAATGAACTAGATGGGATTTACCTACGATCGACAATGGTTTCACATTCATTGGCAGATTCCTAATTCCAGATCTTTTTCTATTGAATTTAAATTCCACTATCTGCCGTGACGGAGTTTGAACCTGGGTCCCCCAGAAGATGAGCCAAGTCTCTGGATTAATCACCTACCACTAGGCCATCGCCTCCTCTGAACATATTTGAATAAGGGATCCCATCCAGGAGCCTGCAAGGCAATGTGACAGGATTTATTTCTTGGCAGGTCCCTGCCCGCCACTCAGTTGGATGTCACTTAAGAGCCTCATTTGGCAGCGGGGCAGGATGCCTGACCACAAGCCTTCCCGCCACAGTCTGTGGCAGTCGGAAGGCAGTGTGGATCCCTGCTGCCACCAAACTCACCATTAAATTCAACCCAATGGGTCAATTGGGCTGCGTTTGCTTTAGCAGATATGAGGGAACTGTCCTTTCAATCTTTAGAAACGTATTTCACGTTTCAATAGCAAATTGAAAGAGTATCTCTTGCTGGACACAACCATACCCAGATGGCAGTGATCTGAGCGTGCATGGCAGCATGCCTGCTCAAAGGGATATGTAGGCAGATACACAGTGGTCCAGTAACCGGTCCATGCAGATTACTAGGATTGTTGAGGCACCATCCCAGGCGAGTGTCAGTGCTTCCTTGGTGCACACGTTTGCAGTCCATTCTGAGGGTGACAGCATTCATGGTGCCACCCCTGCCATCTCTGCCAGGGCTCTTGCTGTTGTCTCTCAGTGAAGCCAGCACAGACTGCCGCCAACCATGGCTGAGTGGAGAAGTTCACAGCCTGGCCCTCAAGGCCCAGAAAGAATTGCTCAAGGACTTCCTGCAAGGTCATATACCACAGGGATTTGTGGGACTTTGGCCTTGAGGCTGTGGTGATGATGGAATGTTACAGATGGAGGGGAAAGTAGGAAATTGCGGAACAATGGTGAGAGAGAGCAATGTCAGCCAAAGGGAAGCAGAGTGTTAGTAGTCTCTGTCTGCACTCTGTCTGAAGCAATGAATCAGATGAACTGCAAGGTAGGAGTCTGATGTATGGCAGTGGAAGACATCACGTGAGAAGCCTGATATCTTCACACCACCACAGCAATAGCAGCAACTCATCTACCCATTAGCTGGAAGTTAATTTGGATAACAATGACTTCCTAATTGCCCACTATTACGAACAGCGTCTCCCTGGTCTTGCCATTCACCCACGTGAGCTCAAGACCTGCTTTCGGCCCTAGGTGGAAGGGCTTCCTCCTGGAGCTAAAACTCACTTCACTGGGTGGCTCCAGTTATGCCACAGTGGAAGCTGAGCCAATGACTAGCAGCTCCATCAGGGTTGGTTTGGAAGTACTGCCATGGAGCTGCCTGTCATTTCCACACTCAATAGAATGTGCTTTCAGCTCTAAGCAATGCCCTATGTTGTCACCAAACTCATCCATGCTGGTTGACAGAGTGAAGAGACTGTCTTTCTGGCCTTAAAGTACCAAACATCAATGTATTCATATTCATCAGAGTTCTCTTGGAGCTTCCCCCCACCATCAGACCCCTCCTTTGAGTCCCCAGCTGCAGAACCTGTCTATAACCTCATCCTCTGAGATACTGGCACACAAGGTGTCTTTCCCCTTAGTCTGACTGCAGCCAACAGATGCCTGGTGACTCACCGGGCACAGGTTCTGACCGTATACCATGTGTAGTGCCACTATGAGAACTGTTATATACTTGTATGCAAGTGACAGATCAAGTGAAAGTGTTTTGTCCTCAGACATCCAAAGCAGCTTTCTCTCTGCCTCGTGAGACAGCAATAACCGGTCTGGTTTGGCAGATCTTGGATGTCTGAAAGCTGGATATCAGAAAGGAAGGGTTGAGATGAACAAAGATGGGAGGCCCATGTTCACATGATCTACAGCTTCTACTTAGTGCCAGAAAACAAGAGGTGGGATTTATGACGGAATATAAGGCTGGAACATAACATTCTCCTGAATGGAGGCACCAGATGCAACATCCTCTGTGATGTCAACCCTATGATGTGGAGTCAAATTAGATGTGGAGATATCTAGAAGCTAGTGAGAGGGGGATGTGAGCAATTCATCATTGGAATGTGTGTGAGAGGGACGGAGGGTATCCAAATGTTAGGCCTAATTCCTGAGTGCTAGGGACTGCTGATCTGTTTGTGATCGGAGTGTTGTGATGGGTAGGATATGCCATGTATAGACCACCCATCTGGCTGAACTTCTTTCTGGCACAGACACGTGGGCCTGGATTCTGGGACCTTCCTACTCAACATCTCCCAATCCCCGTGGAGGTACTCTCCTACCCGCCAGTCTCCCTCGCCCCATTGCAGAAATGGTTTCCCCTGGAGACCTTTGAATTAAGGCCTCTGGTGCCACATCCAAGAACTAGGAAGCCCTTTGTTGTGCATATTTCAATCAGTTCCCCTGGAAACAGAGAGGAGAGGCTTCCTGACAACGTGAAGCTCCTCTTTATGAAGTTCAGGCTAGCTGGAATACATAAAGGTCTCACACGATGCTTGGCCCCCTTTCGATTATTTAGTCAGCCGGTAGAGCAGCTTGTGCTCAGCTAAATGCTTCAATCATGGAAATGAGAAAGCAGCATGAAGTTTACATTTTGTCTGCCTCAAGAGGATCAGGGCTGATCATAAATTGTGATGCCCAAACCTGAAAATGGGAGCATCTTAATTTTAATCCCAAAGTTTTCCTTTATGAATTAATCATGGTCATTTTTTCCAGGTAGCTATTTTTCAGAAAATCCTAAAATTTACTCCCATTGATAGATTCTGTAATTTTAAACCTGGATTGCAGTAAGGCAAGTGGCGATCATTGTAAAGTTGCATTATTTGAAAGACTCCGCCAACTCTCTTAGTGAGAGATTTTGAAGCTTTTCACAGCACAATGGATGATTATCTGCAGTAGAAAGGAAAGATTAAGTCATTTGCTTAATTATGTATGATATTATTATGTAGACACTTATGTCTTATGTGTTTTTTGTACATATGGATCTCATAGACTCCAGGAGAGTACAATCTAAAATCAAACCATAAAGAATACGCCCTTTACAACACTCTGGGCCGATCTTATCAAAATTTGGCAAAGTGTTGCTTCCAATGAAGAAAATGACTCCGCAGACCTTACGAGAATCTGTCAAAAAAGAACAGGTGGATAAGCTTCACACTGTCATGCAGAGAGGCAGGACTTGAACATGCCAGCAAAGCTGGGCTGCACTAAGATAGGGGTGCCATGTTTCAAGGGTGGCCCAAACAGAGGAAAAAGTAACCTTCCCCCCAACCCCAACACGGAGGTCCCAGGGGCCCTCCACCAGTCAACGTCAAAACTCCCCCTCTCGGCTGCCTCCCCCATAATATCAGACCTCTCCCCCCGAAACATCTATTGCCAGCATCTCCAGCTCCCCTGTCCGCTCCCCCCGCCATCACTACAAATAAGTGAGTTCCCCCAACCCCCCATGAAGCCCACACTAGGGACTGCCCTGGCACTGTCCCGGCATACGTCGGCACATCCAAGTTGGTTTTGCCAGTTGGCATGGTGCCAACCTGGCACTCCCAACCTGTGCCAGGGACAGTGCCAGCAGGCATTACCAGGCCACTGACTTTCCTCCAAAGGATAATTTTCACCTTTACATCCCTGGGGCGTATCCCCAGAACATGTTCGCATCTGGATGAGCATGTTGTAAACTGTCGCATCGGCACAGTTTGAAATTATGGTGAGGGATCAATATCTGGCAGGGGGTTATTTAATGAAACGGGGCGAGATTCACGATTTCTGGGTTTCGCTGGATCTTGAACCCCACTGCCATTCCCGTAGAGAGCAAGGATGGGCTCAAAGTCCATGTCTTGAAATACCAGGTACAGCTATCATACCAAGGTGTGCCAAGTGGAAAACATGGCTACTTGCACACGGATTACATGGAACATATCACTCAAATGAAATCTTTCAATCAGTCTAATGCATGCACCAAAGATCGATCTGTCAGCCTTTGTACATTGAAGCCAACAAGAATTAACCTCCCGAATTTACCTTTGAGTTTAAAGTGGCAATCACACAATTCCCACAGAAATTGGGCTGATCTATTTTATCAGGGCAGAATGCCTTCAAGACTTAATTTGCAAGAGAAAATCAATTGATTAATAAATTGTAGTAAATTGCGCATTTGCTTACCAGCATTTGAGATTACAGAAGGAACAAATGAGAGGGAATTAAGTCATTTTGGTTTTGCTCTCTCGTGTTGGACTGAGATGTATCAACATCTCAAAAGGATCATGCAACATTAATGTGAAATTTAAATTCAGTATGAAGACTGAGGAAAATAAATACTGAAATAGGGCCTTCCATCCATCGTTGTGATTACAAAGTGAATCACAGAAATACACTCACGTTGTTTGACCAATCTTTTATGCCATTCAGCAGCATAAAGTTGTATTTATTCTGCATAATTCATGTGCTTTACAAAAATGATGTAATTCAAGCTAAAAATGGCTTCAGCAGAATTTAAAATAAACTACAGGATGGTAAAAGTGTTCTGTTTTTAAATTTTGTATAGCTTGATTAATGTTTGAATTACTCTGAAATGGCAGAAGCATCTCTGACAATTTTTTGGAGTTAATCACTCTTCACCATTTTAAATGCTTGCTATTTTGGGTGATGGTTAACTTCAATTTATACTGCAATTTGGGTTCATATTTGTCCATCTACAATCAATTATCAATGGCTCCAGGAAGATAATCACAAGTGGCAGGTGATGATGCAATGTTGGCCGATGGTGAGTTCTTCTGGTCCCGCTGCCATCAATGGGATTTCTCGCTGACTGCACCCCATGTCACAGGGAAACCCACGCCGGGGGTGTACCATTAACGGGGTCAAAAGATTCTGCCAGCATGAACAGTCGGAAAGTTCCAACCTTTGTACTGTGCCATGACAATATCCCCACCAATTTTTGCAAACTTTTATCGCTTTTGACGTGCACAATTAGCACCTGGTTCAAAATTTAGGCCAAGCGGGAAGCAGCCCTTAAGTAACCAATAACTGGCTACTTAATGGCCCCAACTGGTGTAAGGGAGGGACTTAGGCCCGAGGGAAAATTAAGAGCAGATCGAGGGTCAGTAGGAGGTGGTGGAAAGGCTACACAGGGAGTTGTATAGGCCCCTCTATCTGGAAACATACAGCTGAGGAATGTAGAATTCCGCCCATTGTCACTATTGTAGGTAAATAAAGCAGTCAATTTGCATATAGCAAGATCCCATGAGCAGCTAATGTAACAAATGACCAGATAATCTGCTGTCAATGGTAATGTGTTAAATGTTAGGCAGAATAACACCCCTTTGCTCTTCATATGGGTTCAGGCTGAAAAGATAAAAATGTTTTCAGTTTGACATTCCATCCCAAAGACACCACCTTTAGTAGCTCAAGGCTTTCTGAGTGCTTTGCCTAGATATCAGGTCACACTAAGTGCTCAAGTCTTTGAATTGACTGATTCATGGATAAACACCACTGACTCAAAGCTGTCAATATTTACTGGATCTCTGGCTCCCTGACAATTGCCATATTTATGTCCTAAAGATGCATATAATTAATTACTCCTCTTTTGACTTTGCAGCTTTGATTAATAACCTGCCACTTAGACTATATAATTCTCCCTAACCACATCTACCAAAATCAACCAATAGTATTTGCTGCTCTCCATTCAATGGTCACATTCATGGCCTGCTTCCTACTTTATTGGCACAAGAGAACATAATAAGGGTTTGGGGCACATCAATTTTATTAATGCAAACATAATTTTTTAGTATAGTCATTAAGTTTCAGCAAACACACTTGAATATTAGTAACTAACTCTAATCGTCGAGAAATTTCTGTGAATAGTGGCTGAATATCATTAAATATCTCAGTGTCTTAAACATCTCTACTGGAGAACATTAACAGTGGTGAGTCTGCAAGACAAACACTTCTCCACTGCAAGTGTTCATGTTTTTTCTTTCTAGTTCTCTCTGTTAGTATTTCTACCTTTCCATCTTCACATCTATTTTTCTCCACCACTACTATTCCTTGTTCTCTTCCTCAGTTTCATGTTCTGATCATCCCAATTTCTTTCAATTTATCTCCCTGTACTTTTCCTTTTCTCCTCCCCACTTTCCCATTTCCCTCTGCCATAGTTGTATTTTCTCCTTTATGCCAACTTGCTGCATATGGAGGCTTGGGGATGACACAAGGGAGCTGGGTGGGGATTAGACTGGCACTCTGACCACAAGAATCGTTTGATCATTTGAATTGTGACTTGGAATATCAACAGCGAGCTATGTTTATAGAATGTTGTGAATCTGTCTGCCAGTTCCACAAACTGGGTAATGGACAATCCCCACGACTAAGTTATTGTTTTACCACATGGCTTCAGAGATGGCTTTATCAACAGGAAATGTTGAAGCGCTGGCATTTTACTGATTACCACTGAACTGAAAAGGAACTGCTATTGACAAATGCCATCGTTTTAAATACACTCTACGGAAGTAATGCAGGAGCCATTCTTTTATCTGCTTCAGTGTGATTTTTTTTAAGAAGGTTAGGGAAGCACTGAAATAAATAATATCAAAGTAAAGGATATGCTCTGTTCCCGTTCCAACTGAACCTGCCAATTTGTTGGCAAACTGTACCCTGCAGAGTTTGCTAAAATGTAACACAAAAAGATCTTATGCACAAGTGTGTTTCTTCACAAACATGAATCAAACCTTTTCTTAGGTTAGAAATGCCAGGTTCAAAAATTTCTTTTGGGTGCAAAAATTGGATGTTTTTGTCAAAGGAGTATCAGAGTTTCTGGAGGATAAGCCAGTTATGCCCCTTCTGAAAAGGAGGCCAAATTCTAATTGAACTATTTGTTGGCAGAAGATTCTGCCATCCCAGAGTAATTCATCGATTCATATAACAAAGGGGCAAAAGATGCCGCCCTGGAATGTCATTACAAATTTGCGCCTGAGTTTTCTTGGAAGTGAAGAAGAGAGGAATAGCCTTTCAAATAAGAAGCATTGAGTCCACACTTGACTGTCCACAGATTTTGCTTGAGATGTCAGTTTTGCCTGGGTAATTAGAAAAGTATTTTCATATATACAGGATGCAAAGAAAGCCTGACAAGGAAATCTTTTGCTTTCCGTCTGTATTTTTTGTTAATTATTCATTCATGGGATGTGGGCGTCGCTGGCTGGGAGTTTGTAGGGTCAACCATGTTGTAAGAGTCAACCACATTGCTGTGAGTCTGGAGTCACATATAGGCCAGACCAGGTAAGGACGGCTGATTTCCTTCCCTAGAGGACATTAGTGAACCTGATGGACTTTTACGACAATTGATAGTGATTTCATGGTCATCGGTAGACTTTTAAATTACGGATATTATGGAATTCAGGTTTCACCATCTGCCATGATGGGATTCAAATCCAGGTCTCCCGGAGTATTACCCTGAGTTCCTGGATTACTAGGCCAGTGACAATACCACTATGTCACTACCTCCCCTTAAATGTCACATAGAATCTGACATGGGATTCACCATAAGCATTCTCATTTCTATGTGCTTTTCAGAGATGGACCACGAGCAGAAGGAAGTGATAAGGATCCAGAGGATGAGGAAGGTTATGTCAAAGGGGAATAAGACCAACTGGAAGCTATCTTTCTGCTGAAGAGCACATTGTATCTTCAAGGATTATCAGGACAGATCATCTTAAAGAGGCAACGTTCCCATAAGCAGAGCTGAATCCCTGTTGCAAATAGATGTCCAAACACCCTCACAAATACATTTTTTTTAATGCTTTAAAGTGTATTTATTATTTTCACAAGTAGGCTTACATTCACAATGCAATGAAGTTACTGTGAAAATCCCTACAAACAACAGACATACATGGAGTACTGAAATTGATATTGTAAGGCAGTTTTTTTTTAACTATCGTAACTATCCCTGGTACAACTTTATGATGTTCTTAAACCCATCTGAAAACTAACGATGCACTGAAATGATACCGGAGGGTCAGGTACAACAGAGGGGCTTAACTGCATCACAGGTACTGAAGTAGCCCTCCCAAGGAGACCCTCCAACAGATTACAGGCTTGTAGGCAGCATATATATATATTGCCAACTGTATGATCTTGTATTTGTGGCTGTTAAGGGGAAAAGTCATCTGCTGTCATCAGGAGAAAGGTGTTATAACAGGTATTATGACAGTAGCCAAACCACGTATATTTTATTCTGGTTCTCAGGCTTCGCTGATGAGCTAGGGAATATTTCTATGTTAGACTGCAGATCTAAAGAGATGATACCCTGAACCAGAAGATACTTAGCATTATTTCATTCAAACAGTCTCCCCGAGGCCTGGAGGCTATTGACAAACGCATTCATGTTGGCCTCTTCATTAGAGGAAATGGATATAGAGATGTAAAAGAGGAATATCGCGGAATTAGAGAGGTTACAGTGCACACTTACTTGGATACTGACTAGTATAAGGAAAATGAAATATAAACAAAGCCTTAAAATTGGGACTGTTTTTGTTAGAACATAAAGGATTATGTGGGGTTTTGATAGAAGGATTTAAAATTAGGAGTTTTAAAGCAGAGAACTTAAGAAACATTTTTTACTTAGAGGATTATGACAGAGGATTCGAGAGTAAACAGTTGATTTTTTTTTGGCCATCCATTATACGCCCTGTCCCAATTTCCCTTCTATTGACTGCTAAAAAATGTTAATGTACAAAACAGTCACTTTTTCACCGATAATAAATCAGATCATCATTCAAGTAATGGCAATTATTCATTCTGTTTAAATATAAAGATATATCTATCTTTAGAAATTGTTGACAGGACGTTTACTGGGATGCCAGAAGGATGAGAGAATAGCCTTAACTGTTGCTTCTAGCTCTGGTACTCCTGAGAGGTTGGAATAGGTAACACTATTCTCCTGATAACAGAGAAGGTGATCTGATAAAGGTTTTCAGATGATGAACGCTTTCAATAGAGTAAAAAGAGGAAACTATTTCCTCTGGTGAGTAGATCCGTATCCCGAGATCATAGACTCAAAATCATTGGTAAAATATATGGAACGGGGACGAGAAGAATTTATTTCACTCAGAGTTGTTGGAATCTCAAATGCTTTACCTGAAAAGGTGATGGAAGCTGATGCCATAAATAACTCTAGGAGGGAGTTGGACAGATATTTGAGGATGAGGAAGTTATCAAGCCACAAAAAAAAGCAGGGATGTCTAAATATTATATTCATTCAATGATACAGCACGGTCATGATGACTGAAAGGACTCCCACTGTGTTGTGAGTTTCTGAAATTCTATGATTCTATCTTCAAGTGAGATCCTGCCGAAGATCTAATAATGGGTACTGTATGTATGGATTTTCAGAAGGATCTGATGCAGATGCCAGATGAAATGATATGGAAATGAAGACACCTAGCATTAAAGAAAATGCAGCTACATCATTAGAAGGACAGGGCTAAGAGACAGAGCAAAAATATGTGTAAATGAATATTTTTGAACTGGTATTTGGTAATGCTATGCCCTGGGGAACTGTGCTGTAATATCTCTTTGGCTTTGACTTATTTGAGAAATGTACAGATTATCCCATGAGGAATGATGATACACATTGATGCCAAAATTGGGGGCATTAGGGACTTTGGAAAAGAAAGAAGTAAACTGCAGAAAAAGATCAAGAGAGGTGACTGATGCTGTCTCAGCTAAAAAAATGTGAGATGGAATACTACGGGGATAAAAGCAATAAAGGGACGTGCATCTTAAATCACTGCACTTAGCAGAATGGAGACAAGCTCAAAGGCTGAAGTTTGTAGCAGTTCCATCTTCAAACTATTCAAGCAAGGCACACACAAAGAGGAAGTGTGACAGAGCAGCTCAACATCTCTGATTGATTTTCCAGATGGAATAAATCCCTGCTAGAAGAAACCAGACCCCAACCCGTCATCAGGTGCTGGTAGAAGGCAAGAAATCTAGTTTTCACGGCTTCTAATGTGGAAGAGATACCTCTTATAAATCAAATTGTGGAAGAAAGATGCAGCATAAACACAGCGAACAAACAGGTAACTCTGCAGGTTGGAATTTAGACCAACATACTAGCAACAGACTGTCCTCCTTATGTGAGCGACAGATCCCTGCAAGTGCCTTTGTATCACTGAATGAAAAATCCTCTCCACAGATTTTCCGTTTACTAAAACAAACATTAAGGAAGGTTGCTTGTTGAAAAAAAAATTAAAGTAGTATTGACTGCTTCTTTGTTCCTCATGTGAATTTTTGAATCCAATCTGGTGAGTTCAGTCGTGGAGGCCTCCTCCTTCTGAAGAGACAACGCTATTTAAGCCAATTGTTAATTTGGAAGTCACCTTGCTGATCCTTCCTCCACCATTGCAAGATAGAAACCATAGAAACCACAGAAAATTTACAGCTCAGAAACAGGCCTTTTGGCCCTTCTTGTCTGTGCTGAACCATTTTTTGCCTAGTCCCACTGACCTCAGATGTGTATTGTCTCCAGCCAGGACAGTTAGTGAGATTTTGCAAGCCCAGGCAAGTCGTTATGGGGATTACAGATAGTGCGACATGAACCCAAGATCCCAGTTGAGGCTGTCCTCATGTGTATGAAACTTGGCTATCAGTCTCTACTCAGTGACTCTGTGCTGTCATGTGTCGTGAAGACCGCCTTGGATAACGCTTACCCGATGATCAGAGGCTGAATGCCCGTGACCACTGAAGTGTTCCCCAACAGAAAGAGAACACTCTTGTCTGGTGATTGTCGAGCAGTGTTCATTCATCCGTTGTTGTAGTGGCTGCATGGTCTCCCCATGTACCATGCCTCAGGACATCTTTACTGCAGTGTATCAGGTAGACAACTTTGGCCGAGTTGCAAATGTATGTACCATGTACCTGGTGGATGGTGTTCTCATGTGAGATGATGGCATCTATGTCGACGATCCGGCACATCTTGCAGAGGTTGTGTGGTGTCAAAATGTCTCCTTTACTTTACGATGAAACAGAATATTCTGGAAATGAAGATGATGATATCATTCCAAATATCTTTGCTCAGTGACAGACCCAGGTAATCTGGTTACCATAAGGAAAGAAACTCAAACAGAAGTTTATTGAAATCTCAACTGATAGTTTCCGTTCATTTCCATAGTGCCACAGTAGTGAAACCTAGGGCCCGATTTTACCATTTTGATTCTAAGTACTGAATCTGGGAATGTTCCAAATCTGACTTGTAAATCTGTTCTCCAGTACCCCCATACTCACTCTGCCTGAAAAAAAAGCAGCAAGGCAGTGGGCAGGGCTTATCATGCCTGAAATGCTGCCCAACAGAGATCCATCTGGCCCCACCCTCCTCCAGAGAACGATTGGGCCTCCTTCCTCCTCCCCCCCATACCAGAGATCCATCTGGCCCCACCCTCCTCCCCACCCCCCCTTCCAGAGAACGATCGGGCCTCCTTCCTCCTCCCCCCCATACCAGAGATACATCTGACCTGCCTCCCTCCTCCCCTGCACTCCCCCCACCCCTGCCAAAGAACGATCTGGCCTGCCTCCTTCGTCCCCCACCACCACTGCCCCCAACCGCCCCCCCCCCCCACCTCCACATCACCACCAGAAATCCATCTGGCCCACATCCCTCCTCCTCCCCCCCCAACCAGAGAACGATCAGACCCATCAGTCTGTGTTAGAGAGCCACTGGGAGTTCTGAACTTACCTCTTCAGAAGCTGGAGCACCTAAACGGACTTTTGCCGAGCATGTCTGTTTCACACCAAGTCCGGACAGACGATGGTAAAGGGGGAAATGCCATTAAGTTTGGGTGCCCAGCCCATTAAGTTAAGGCTGCGGTCCCAATCACGTCCAATTTTGGGCCTTGATAAAGGGGGAATCGGCATGGGTGCAGGCACGGATTGCACTATTCACCTCATGCCCAACTTTGCCAAGCTTTTATGTCCAAAAATGGGCACAACGCAACAGTAAAATTGGGTCCATAGAGAGAGATAGAGTTATGTTTAGGCATCAGGAGTCTCACGTGCCACCTGGAGAACTGACAAGAGACCCACACTGCCTCTTTTTGAGCAGGTCTGCCCAACACAAGCCAATCAGGTGGTGAGGTTAACATTGGCCTTCCCCTGGAATCAGGACCCAGGGTTCGACATGCTGCCTACTGAGAAATGCCGGGCAAGTGGAGGCTAACAGGTTTTGTGCTCAGCAATGCCACCAGGGAGGCAGTGCCTGCTGCCAGATAGGCACTGAAGTCCAAGAATTGTGAAGCGACCAAGCTCGCAGATAAGTAACATTGGGGGACTGCTTTCATGGGGTAGGGGTCATAAGGAGAGGAGTGTAGTGCAGTATTGACAACAAAAGGTCTTCACGGCGATCCTGACAAGATGAGAGCTGTTGAAGCAACCAACCAACCAACTGACGTGAAGGTAAAGCAACAATATTCTGGATTCATGAAGCGTATACTAACATTTTTGTCCAATTTGTCATCAGACTATGAACCATTGTGCAAGCTCACTGCCAAGAAAGTGCTGCATTATTGGGGAACAAGCAGAATTCACTAAAATCAAGCAGCAAGTGACAACAAAGCCAGTGCTGAAGTACTATGGCGCCAATGGTGAAATCACCTTGCAGTGTAAAGCCAGCCAGTTAGGTCTTGGAGCAAACGCTATCTGAATGATGCTATGTTCGGGTCGAGAAAGAGTGCCTGACTGTTGTTTTTGCATTTTAGCATTTTCATCAGTATCTTCTTAGGGGAAACAAAGTAACAATGGTGTCAACCACAAGCCGTTTCAAAGCATGCTTCCCAAACTGTTACTACCTGTTCCTAAGGGTCTGTAAAGAATGATACATTGTTTACATCTGTATGTGTGTAAATGCCGGGATGGCATTTTGGAGTCAAACAGCACCAATAAAGGGATGCTACACACTGTCTCTGAAGGCTGGAATTATTATCTCCGTGCGTTTGTTGATCCAGATTAGGTGCACACATTTGATATTCTATCATAAGAACTGACAATAATTTAAATAACAGCACTGTAATGTAAATATTTAAAGAAAAACAGAAGTATTCAGTTTTCTGTATAATCCTTCAACTCAGGCTGTTCAATCAACAGCTGAGAAATAATAGATTTTAGACAAATCTTTACTTGAGATGGTTAATAAGTTGAAATTTATAATGTTACATGTTGTCTCATGGCTCCTGTAATTTATGGCTGCCATAGGGCCAATGAGGAACCAAATTCTAGGCTGTTGTTTTGTTATATATTGGCTTGTATTAAAACCCAGAGACAGATGTTCACTCTGATTTTTCTATTTTTGACCACCCATCCTGAAGATGATAACAGGATATGTAATTATACTTGGCGTTATGTCAGCTCCTTGGGGCCATATGGAATGCTTCAACAGGGGAGGATGTTACAACATTTGCCAAATGGATCACCTGTGGTGAAAAGGAAAGGAACCAATGGGTCATGCTGGTTTTTGAAGAACGTGGCCAAAACAAATGACTGTAAATCTTTCTTTCTTGTATTTCCAGGGATAGTATAACGTGTATGAGGCAAAAAATGCATATGCTCTTGTGATTCAAGGAGTTACCATTGTTCCAGAATCCAGTATTAACCTCCCAATATTATTATGGAAATTGAATAATGCCGTGGACTGACACTTTTTTCTTCTGCTTATGAATCTTGATGTTGGCATGGTGGCATAACATTCTTCTCCCTGATAGTAAGGGCCCAGGTGAGACTAGCTTAGGCAGTCTAAACTTAGATCCAACTGCAAATGACTGCATTGATTAGCAAAAGGATTAATAATCACAAGCAGGCTAGCTGATGTAGAAAGCAGGAATAAAGTAGTTAGTGCCACCCTCCAGTCCTGCCCATTACAGGAATCATAGCGGGTGGCATGGAAACTTTGGCAGACCGTTGAAAGATCCGTTGACCTCAGATGGGAATTTCTGGTCTTGGGGTGAGAGTGATGGGAAAAATCAGAGTTTTGTTCTGAGGCAGGACAGCATAAAACAAAGAAGCATAAATTTTAGTTTAAAATGAAAAAAAAACTATATCAGTCGTTACAACTATCTTAATTAACATTCAGAGCTGCTCCTGCATCATCGTAGTAATTTTCCTGGATGTTCAATAGACACTATACATATTTTTACCAAATATATATCAACCAAGAGGAAACTTTCCAGCCAACAACAATGATGACCTTCTACTTTTTCACTAGGTGGCACAATGGTTAGCAATGCTGCCTCACAGCATCAGGGACCCAGGTTCAATTTTGGCCCTAGTTAACAATCTGTATGGAGCTTGCATATTCTCCCCATGACTGCGTGGGTTCCCCCGGGTGCTCCAGTTTCCTCCCAAAGTCCAAAGATGTACAGGTTAGATTGACTGGTTCTGCTAAATTGCTCTTTAATGTCTAGCACGGTTAATGCATGGGGTTACAGGGATAGGGATTGGGTAAGATTGCTGTTGATGCAGGCTCAATGGGTCGAATGACCTCCTTCTGTATGTAGGGACTTTATGCCTGTCTGTGTGGAGTTTGCACATTCTCCCCGTGTCTGTATGGGTTTCGCCGGTTGCTCTGGTTTCCTCCCACAATCCAAAGATGTGTAGATTAGGTGGATTGGTCATGCTAAATTGCACTTTAATGTCCCAAGATGCATTGATGTGGCGTTGCCGGCGTTATCTTATATAATGTTGTCCTGTAATTGAGTTTGTGTCTATATATGCCCTGGTTGTGAACCAAACTCTTCACTCACCTGATGAGGTGGCAACACTCCAAAATCTCATGCTACTAAATAAACCTGTTGCATTTTAACCTGGTGTTGTGAGACTACTTACTGTGTCAAGATGTGTTGGTCAGAGAGATTAACCATGGTAAAATGTGTGGGGTTACAGGGATAGGGTGGGCGAAAAGTGCCTGGGTAAGATACTCTGTCAGAGATTCGATGCAGACTCAGTGAGCCGAATGGCCTCCTTCTGTACTGTACGGATTCTAATTGCTAATTGTAGACATTGCAGAGGGAATTGATTTGATTTGATTTATCATTGTCACACAATAGTATACAGTGAAAAGTATTGTTCCTTCTGCACTATACAGACAAAGCATACTGTCCGTACATAGAGAAGAAAAGGAGAGAGTGGAGAATGTAGTGTTACAGTCATAGCTAGGGTGTAGAGAAAGATCAACCTAATACAAGGTAGGTCCATTCAAAAATCTGATCTCATCAGGGAAGAAGCTATTTTTGAGCCAGTTGGTACATGATTTCAGATTTTTGTATCTTTTTCCGATGGAGGAAGGTGGAAGAGAGTATGTCCAGGGTGCATGGAGTCCTTGATTACACTGGCCGATTTTCTGAAGTATAGGCAGTCTCAGTAAATGGGAGGCTGGTTTGAATAATGGACTGAGCTTCATTCACGACTCTTTGTAGTTTTTCATGGCCTTGGACAGAACAGGAGCCATACCAAACTGTGATACAACAGAAAGAATGTTTTCTATGGTTCATCTGTAGAAGTTGGTGAATGTTGTAGCAGTCATGCCAAATTTCCTTAACCTCCTGAAGAAGTAGGGGCATTGGTGGGCTTTCTTAACTATAATGTCTGCATGGAGGGATCAGGACAGGTTGTTGCTAATCTGGACATCTAAAAACTTGAAGCTCCCAACCATTTCCACTTCATCCCCATTGACGTAGACAGGGACATGTCCTCCACTATGATTCCTGAAGTCGATGATTATCTCCTTCATTTTGTTAATATTGAGAGATTATTGTCATCACACCAGCTCCTCAGATTCTCTATCGCTTTCCTGTACCATGGTACTGTACTATGGTATATAAGCCACTGGACAAATTTGGATAACTTTGCATGGAGGAAGGATCATGGTTTTTGGGCAAATGTGAGCAAAGAAATCTCCTGTTGCTATGTCATTCCCTCTGCTAATGAGTTCATACTCCTCCATGTTGAACACCACTTGGAAGAGCACTGAGGGTAACAAGAGCACAGAATGGTCACTGAGTGAGGAACATCAACATCAATCGCCAAGAGTGAAGTGGTAGCTGCCCAAATGCTGAAGGACATAGGTGCCAGGCAAGGCTTATGGCAGCTGTTGAGAGAACTGGCATATAGAAATAGCTTGCTTAATCTCATCCTCACTAATCTGTAAGTGACAGATCCATCTGTCTTAACCAAGCCACTGCAGTTCTCCACCTCACCCTCCTGCTTTAGAATCCTTCTTAACATACACTTTGATCAATGTTATTGTCACCTCTCCTGACTTGCCTTTTATTTGACCTGGAGGTAATTTCCTTAGTTTTTTTTATGTCAAAGGTATTATACAAATGCATGTTTCTGAGTACTATGGCATGACAAGGTCTGTTCCTCGAACTAATTTAAGCAAGCACATTTGTTGAAAAACCTTTCACTCTTTCCTCCTGCTAAATTAAAGTCATTTCTATTCCATTTGCTTTGGTTGACACTATTGCTAATTTTATCAAGTTTTAAGCACACTTGCCGGTGGGAAATGGACATATAAATCATTAGCTTTCCCATGCGCAAAGCCACCTACATTTATTTCCGGAAATGTGCTCGGAAAGTTTCGCTTCCTTCCCTGTGAAAATCACCTAGCCCAATAGAATCCGTTCACTGTTCCTCACCCTACCAGTTTGTCATCAACACGAGAAAGTGTGAAACAGCCAAGCTAAATAATGTGACTGCCCATGTGAAAGTTATGTTCCCACTGGAGTGTCAGTTTCTAAAAGCTGTTTTCTGGCTTTTCTTTTTAAACATTTATCCTACCTGCTAGTGCGTTTCTGTCTGCACATGTGGAGATTCTGAATGAAAGACCAAGGGGGAAAGATCGCACATGGTTGAAAAAAGGATATAAGGATAGTAATGTGTGATTAACCTATGCATGTTTGTTCTGATGAATACAGCACAGAAGCTTTGTATTTTCTGTTCATTTACATGCTTGTAGTATGCATTAAGTGCTGAGTGCTATTGAATGGCTGCACACCTGAGTAGCAGGTGCAAGATTGTGAGAGGCTAACACAAGTCTACGCTAGTCCATGTGGCTTAAAGCCAGCTTGTAAATCTTATGGAGAAGCTGCATTTTAGCTAGAACTGATGTTAGAATTCATTGAACAAGTGAATTTGACCTCGAAGGCAAAAGAGCAGCACAGCTTGGCAGAGAGTAGGCTCCAAAATTCTCTCCATCATTGGAGGCCTCAGGCCAGCGGACAACTAGAATGGGAAAGATTCTCGATCCACAGGGAGGCTAGGAAATGTTAAAGGCAAACTTTATATGACAACGGAGCTAATAGGCATGAAAATCAATGTCAGTGTTTTGCCCCAAGAACCTGAACCAATTGGTAGAAATAATAGTAGGAGGGATTATTATGTAAAGGGTGAAAAGCTGCAGCATGCTACAGTGCAGAGGGACCTCGGGGTCCTTGTGCACGAATCGCAAAAACCCAGTCTGCAGGTGCAGCAGGTGATCAAGAAGGCGAATGGGATGTTGGCCTTTATCGCGAGGGGGATAGAATATAAAAGCAGGGAGGTCTTGCTGCAGCTGTACAGGGCACTGGTGTGGCCGCAACTGGAATACTGTATGCAGTTATGGTCCCCATATTTGCAAGAGGATATATTGGCCTTGGAGGGAGTACAGAGAAGGTTCACCAGGCTGATACCAGAGATGAGGGGTTAGCTTATGAAGAGAGATTGAATAGACTGGGTCTGTACTCTTTAGAGTTTAGAAGGCTGAGGGGGATCTTATAGAGACATATAAGATAATGAAGGGGATGGATAGGGTAGAGGTAGAGAGATTCTTCCCGCTTAGAAAGGACAGCAGGACTAGAGGGCACAGCCTCAAAAGAAGGGGGGGGGTGCAATTTAGAACAGAGTTGAGGAGGAACTTCTTCACTCAAAGGGTGGTGAATATCTGGAATTCTCTGCCCATTGAAGTGGTGGAGGCTACCTCGTTGAATATATTTAAGTCACGGGTAGATAGATTTCTGATAGACAAGGGAATTAAGGGTTATGGGGACCGAGCGGGAAAGTGGGACTGATTCACTTCAGATCAGCCATGATTTTATTGAATGGCGGGGCAGGCTCGAAGGGCTAGATGGCCTACTCCTGCTCCTATTTCTTATGTTCTTATGTTCTTAAGTGCTGCAAGAAGTTCAATGACATCACACGTGTGGGCAAGGTCGGCGAGTACATCTTCAAATGCACGACCTCCCCTCCAACTGCACCACTAGCCTTACATGCCACTCAATGCATCACACTGCACCCCTCAGTTACCAACAATCTCCATCAAAAACAACTCAAACAACATTCTTGGCATTACATCATCCTCATTTACTTAATACTACTGCAAGCCTCTCACCCACATCTCACAGCTTGCACACAGGGTTCTCTATTTAACCAGGTCAGCCACATCATCCAAACACATTGCATGACAATTACTGGATTACTTCCTCTCTTCCAGAACAGGGTGGCACACCTAAATTGTCCTTTAGTTTCGGGAATTAGCTAGGGTAAATGCATGGGGTTACAGGGATAGGGCCTGGCTGGGATTATGATCAGTGCAAATGCCCTCCTTCTGCACTGTAGGAGTCTATGATTCTATGATTCGAGAACAGAGGAAACAGCATCGAACCAACAGGGACAGGCACGATGCCATGCCTGTGCCCTGAAGGAGGAGATAGTGCTTGCTGTTATGAGAGTAGATATGACTAAGGTTGTGGCCAAAAGATCCGAAGAAGGCAGCATACTTGTACTTAATCTCCCTCTTCGTGTCTCATCTGCTGAAGTTATGTTTGCTGGAATTAGCTGGAATGTTGAGAATGAAACTGGCACTCCAACCATGAAATTGGTGTTAAACACTGACTGATGTTACAGATTGCCACCTCTACATGCCAGTGCTAAAATCTTCAAAATGATATCTGACATGCTCTACTCAGAAGTGTGAGTATGGTGCGCAGTACTGATGCACAAAACACAGGCATATAGTGAGGAGAAAAATGGGCACTAAGAGGTCAAGTTTTATGTCCTCATGGTTTAATTGTTACACATGGTTTAATCCCATTTCTATGACCAGTCCTTAAATTAAGACTTGCTGCGGAGAGTGGATTAGCACACTGATCTGTTGTCAAATGCATATATATGAAATGAGTTTAGGCAGTTTAATACAGTTAATATCAAGCTTATTTCCACTATTCTTCAATCATTGTTATGCTAGAAATATCATTCAGAAAACCTGAGGGACAGAAATACAAAATGTCAGATGGCTATGATATAAAATGGTTTACTAAAGTTGGCTCTAATACATGTTGCTTAAAAGAACAGAAAAAGCTTTCCTCTGCATCCAAAGTGTACACGATCAGGGGGTGCCTTGAATGGAGATCTTCCAATTTCTGAAGTCCCTCATCTTACCAGTTGTCCAATTGTTTGGTTTTGTGGATCTTTTCTGTTCTATGTGCTGTTAGCTGGATCTGGATATGGTCACTGAGATAGAGAAACTAAACTGAAGTAAGAAGCTGGTAGATGAAGGCAAAATGCTGTGGATGCCGAAACAAAAACAGAAAATGCTGGAAAATTTCAGTAGGTCTGACAGCATCTGTGTAGAGGGAATAGAGCCAATGTTTCGAGTCTGAATAACCATTCATCAGAGTAAGAAGTAGACAGCTTCTGGTTGCTGCAGACATTTAAACTCCTGTTCAGATACAGAAACGGATGTTATTTCAGTATATCTCTGAGATGTAAAACACAGAAGTGAACACAAAATTCATTGTTCTTTTTATTGTGCGTGTTGATAAGATCAAAAGAAATAATATAGACCACAAGATTTTACTTTGTGCAAAATTAGTTGTTTCCCAAATAATTTTGTTTAAAAGCTTTAAAACAATTCAGCATGTTTTCGCCCAGCCGAATTTTAATTTGGGTGACTATAACGGAAGATCTCAGGAAGCTTTATGGCCTAATGGTCCCAATATTCGTCAGAAACAGGATGAAAGTGTTAAAAGTGAATGGCTCTTTCTCTGAATGCAGTTTTATTGCCTGGCTGATTTCAGTTGTATTTGTAAGACTCTGAGATATATTTAATGACCAACTGACTGCTCACTCTGACTGATAAAATCTGCTTGATTCCCCATGAAGGCCCCAATTGATAAATATATAAACCTTTCCTCGTGGAACCAGGAGAAACATGGAAACAAAAAAGGTAGGAGCAGTAGGAGGCCATTTGGCTCTTCGAGCCTGGTCTGCCATTCATTACGATCATGGCTGATTACCCAACTCAATAGCCTAATCCTGCTTTTTCCCCATAACCTTTGATCCCATTCGCCCCAATGCTATATCTAGCTGCCTCTTGAATACATTAAACATTACTTCCCCTTCCTCTTTGAGTGTCACTGGAATTCATTAACTCCTCTCCTAATCTGGGCAGCATGGTAGCCCAATGAATAGCATTTCTTCTGGGTGCTCTGGTTTCCTCCTGCAGTCCAAAGATGCATGGGTTTTCTTTGTTCTTTCTTGTAATTTTCTTTATTCTTTCTTTTCCCCGGAAGTGTAGGGGCTTTATTTCAGCCAGGCAGCATGGTCAGTGCAGGCTTGGAGGGCCAAAGGACCTGTTCCTCTGCTGTAATTTTCTTTGTTCTTTGGATTAAGTCGATTGGCCATGCTAAATTTCCCTTTAGTGTCCCAAGATGTGTCGGTTAGATGGATTAGCCATGGTAAATATGTGGAGTTATAGGGGTAGGGTGGGGGAGAGGGTTTGGGTAAGATACTCTGTCAGACTCAAAAGGCTGAATGGCTTCCTCTGCATTCCCCAAATTTCCTGAGGGCTGGTGAGTTGTCTTCAGGCTATCTGATCTTTGCCAATTGACCAATTCCCTTTCTATACCTATTTTGAATGAGTGCATGACTTTGGCCACTAAAATCATTTGGGCCTGCTATGTGGAGACTCCCAGGCCTTCCAACTGGTGGTTCAGATCCCCATAATAAATTCAAAGACTCAATGGAAAATAGAGATTTCGATTATACCACTAGGTTATACTTATTCTGATATTAAATTGCTGGGATCAACCAATTCGACTAAACTGATACTGCATTGTCATTTGGCCTACTAAATTAAAAATGAAATACATGTATTTGGAGAAAGCTTCTGTTGCTATGGTTCCTGTTGCTGAACCCAGTGTTATCTGTCATGATGATGGGAAACTAATGATATTGTAATGGTGACACACAAGCCGAGTTCTCTTAGTTCCTTAGTTACAGAGCTACATTCAGTGCAACTTGTCTGTGCCTCCTCCGAGTTTTCTTTATCTAACCCTATTATCATTATCTTTCTAATCTCCTCATTCTCATGTACTTGACTAGCTTCTTCCTGAATACAGCTATACCATTTGCCTTAACTATTCCTTCTTATCGTGCATTCTACATTCTTATCGGTATTAGTTACTCCAGAATCCCCTATTGGGTTCATCAGTGGCTATTTCATATTTATGTCTTCAAATTTTGGACACTTCCAACATGTGGTATAACTTTCTTTGACTCAGCCCTATCTTAAACACCTCTATCCAAACACTCTCTAAGCCTCCTCTTTTCCAAAGAAGAGCCCTGGTCTAGTCAGTCTTTCCTGACAGGTATACTCTCTCAGCCCTGATGTCATCTTTGTTGATCTTTTTTGCCCCCAGTGCCTTCATATCCTTTTGCAAGTATCATAGACTCCCTCTATGTCAGGCTTCCAGATCTGATTCACTTTCTGTCTGTCTCCCAGCAGCTGCTCCAACTACAATGAACCACTTGTTTTATCAGTACTAGAGATTTAAAGTCTTGCACAGAGACTACAATATTGGGGCTCAGCAATTGAACAGCATGGCTGGCACTGGGCTGCAAAGAGAAGTTACACTGGTTAGCAGGCAGCATGAAGTCAATGTGTGCGTGCATTTGAAACCATGGATGTGCCTGTTTTGGGGGGGCTATCCAATTTAGTTCATTATGTCTTTACTCATTTAATCGATTTTCCCATATTGTTCTTTTCCTATTTCCTTTCCACTGTTAACTGGTTCTGTGGAGCACCACAATTAACATGATCAATCCCTCGTTATCCTGTATCTCACTTTATATTGTTTCTTTTTCTACCTTAAAATTAGTTATTTGCCTTGTTTCAACAGCCATTTCTAACTTGTTCAGCTGCCCTAGTCTTCCTTCCCTACCCCTTCTAAAGGTATTTCATCCTGCAGTGCTTAACTCTTCATTAAGCCATATTTCAGATTTCCCTATTGTACACAGCCCCTCACAGTTGTTGTCCCCACAGCTGGTAATGAGGCCTGCACTAGCACAGGCTCCCTACTTCAGATGATCCAGGTGTTTCCTGACAATTTTGCACGACACTTAGACCTTATAAGACACGGGTCCTGTTTTCTTCAGTTATGATCCCAGGGACCCAACTGAGACTATCCCTGAAGTTCCTCTTGTGGACTGAGTCACCAGTTTTGAAAGCTCTGTCTGTCCTCACAGAACCAAAGCTCTTCTGGGTCTTTTGGAGACTCCACGCTCCCTGCCAGGTTTGGGGACAGAAAGCTTAATCTTGTACGAAGCCTCCATCCCATTAATAATTCTGCTGGGGCAATTCCTGTTGTGTGAGGAGTAATCCTGTCGTTGAATAAAAATTGCATAAGTTTGGTCTCTATGGACACTGCATGTTCCTTCTGCATACTGAGCTTAAACATCTGCACGGCTCATTCTGCCAACCCATTGGTAGACGGTGTATACAGTCTTGGTTAGAGAATATGAGCCATGGCAAGGGAGTCAAAAACTGCCCTCCTCCACTCCCCAGCCTCCCTACATCCATGGGAATGGCCTGGTAGGCCCAGCATGCAAATGCATGTAGAATTGATGGGCCCTTTTTGGGGTCCATGTTCCTGATTATGGCCAAGATGCATTCAAAACGGTTGGAGTTACAATAGAGGTTGGATTGAGGGACATCGTCCCCAGCTGTTGGTGAAGCCAAATTTCCGGACAAAGATAGATTACTCCTCAGTGCATCGGCGTTAGCTATCCCAGTCCTGGGGGGTTATTCATAAGCCGCAAATAACAAGGTCCAACCCTGGATCCAGGTGGAGACAATATGGGATATTGCCTCGCCTTCTTTAAAAAGTCCCAGCAATGGTTCCTGATCAGTCACTATGAAAAAGATATATTGATGGAATTTTTAAACACCGAAACCAACTGCCAATTCCTCTTTCTTGACCTGGGAATACCTCCGCTTAGCATGAGAGTGTCCTAGATGCGTATGCAATAGGCTTCTCTGTCCCATCTCTCCAGCAACATGTCAGTACTGCCCCAATCCCATAAGGGGAGGCATCGGATGTCAAAATAAGGTCCTTTTTGGGATGAAAATTAGTCAATAAATTAGAGGATAAAAGTTGCTATTTAACTCTGTTGAAAGCCTCCAGTTGTGATGCCCCTCTCCCCAAGACGTCCTTTGATATTTTCATAGCAGGGCATGCTAAATTAGGAATAAACTTCAATAATTCACTAACTCCAGAAAGGATTTCAATTCCATGGGACTTTTTGGAGTTGGAGCCTCCTTAATAGCCCTCACATTGTCTTCCACTATTTTGTGGAAGTAGACAAGTAGGGTGATGCGGCGGCGCGGGCTCGTTGGGCCGAAGGGCCTGTTTCCCGTGCTGGGTTGTTCTTTGTTCTTTGTTTTTATAAAGGCCCTTGCCATCCACATGATAGCCCAAATGGGTCACAGTATTTGCTTGGAAGACACATTTATTCTTCCCTTTTCAGGTGTATCTCGACATTTGGAAAGTGCCATAAGACCTCTTGTAGGTTCGCTAGCTGTTCGCATTCCAAAGTTTCTATGACCAAGATATCACCTAGGTACACTACCACCTAAGGTAACCCTCAGAGTTTGCTCTTCATGACCTGTTGAAAAATGGCACATGCCGATGAGACCCCAAAGGGCAGGTGAGTGTACACGTATAGGTCTTTGAGGGTATTAATTGTTATGTTCTTTTGGCAAGGCTCGTCCAATTCAAGTTGGAGATATGCATAGCTCATGTTCAATTTTGAAAATATTTAGCCCCCAGTTAACCATGTTTTCAATCTGGAACATAGGGTATTGTCAAGCTTAGAAACCCTATTGACCATAAGCTTATAGTCTCTACAATGTAGGACCAACTTACCTGGCTTGAGGACAGGAACAACAGGTACGGCCCACTCTGCGAGCTGTATGGGTGTTACTATGCCCAGCTTTTCCAGCCATTCTAGTTCTGACTCTACCTTTTCCAGTAGGGAGTATGGAACTGGTTTCACTTCAAAATACTTTGGTGCAGCTTCAGGGCCAATGTAAATCATAGCTTTGGCTCCCCTTATTTTTCCAAGTCCTTCATGGAAGACTTCAGGGTACTTATTGACTACTTCATACAGTCCCCCCGCACCTAGCCTAAAGATCTCCAACAAGTTCAGTCTGATGCATTGGATCCAATCTCCCCCCGTACAATGATGGGTGAAAATCGAGCTGACTGCTGCCTGTAAGTCACTAGGGTCACTGTGGTGTTCTTTATTGCAATGATTCCCCTGTGTAGGTGGCCAGCCTGGCCTTTGTGCTTTCTAAAGTTGGTAGCTGAATAGCAGCCCAGAGGCAATTATGAGTCTGCTGCCCAATAACAGAGAACACAATTTTGTATCCATTTCCATTTTTAATGGGTATCAATTTACTAACAACCCCACCATTATGGGGGCAAACTTTATTGTGGAGATGCAATTTAATTGCATAGGCCCTGGTTCTGGGCCTATCTGTTAGGTACAATCCAGTACTGACCTTGGCCTTTTCTCGAGATAACAAACATTTTGACTGTCCCTATTACTAAGCCTCGATTGTGGTCTTCTGAACATTTGCAATAGTCCACTTTCTGGCATCTACAACCTTCTAAAATAGGCTTCCTGGGAGTCTAAGGTTGTCCCTGACTTCCCTTGACTGCCTGATGATGGGACTGAGGTTCCACCACTGCCAGGAATGCTGGGATATTTTACTGATATCATTGTTCTCCATTGAGATGTTGCATGAGAGCATTCCCCTTAATTGGAGGACAGTGCTATCTGATGTGCCTGAGCACCTTTCTCTGCATTCTCTAATGATAGAGCTATCTGAATTGCCTTCTTCAGATCCAAACTGGGTCCTGCCAATAATTATTTTTGGACTGTCACCTTGCTAATTCCACAGATCAACCTATCTCACAACATGTCATTTAAGAGTGGCCCGGATTCACAGTGCTTTGCCAATTTTTGCAGTCTGGTCAGAAATTCAGTGACAGATTCCCGACGAGGGGTTCACCTTGCTCTGTTAAACCAGTATTGCTGGAGTATTATGGAAGGCTGTGGGTCATAATAGTTTTTTAGCCAAGTCTACCAATTCATTAAAGGTTTTGGAGTCAGGGACATCTGGAGATGTCAGGCTTTTGATTACCTTAAAGGCTGGAACCCTGCATGCCATCAACAGGATCACTTTCTGCTTCTCATCCCCCTCAATACTGCTGGCCTGAAGAAAGTAACACTTGCATATTGGGCCCAGTCTTCAATGCTTGCATCGTAGGCTTCAAGTTTCCTGAAAAGAGATAGGTTTCTTACTGGAGGATTACTTAGCTCAATAGTAAAAGTGGTCCAGAGGAAGGTAAAAAACTCGCTTCATTCCCTGTCGCCAATGTAATAATCTTACCAAGACCAGTCTTCCATTGCCAATCACCTTTTTATTGATCGTGATAGCTGAATACCTTTCAGCAGCTAGAGTGCAGATCAGTCCAAGTTTATTGATTGCCGTCCTAAGTGGAATTAACTGATTTTAAACCACCCGCACTGCTCCTTCTTAATTGGGCAAGCTTCCACTCGCCTCTTTGGGAACTCATATTCAACAAGACTAGAACATAGAACATAGAACACTACAGCACAAACAGGCCCTTCGGCCCACAAGTTGCACCGATCACATCAATACCTACCAATCCGTAGACCTATCTATAACCCCCAATCCCATTAAATCCCATATACTCATCCAGAAGTCTTTTAAAAGACCCCAGCGAGTTCGCCTCCACCACCACTAATGGCAGCCGATTCCATTCACTCACCACCCTCTGAGTGAAAAACTTACCCCTAACATCACCTCTGTACTTGCCTCCCCGCACCTTAAATCTGTGTCCTCTCGTAGCGCCCATTTCAACCCGGGGAAATAGCCTCTGAGAATCCACCCTACCTATTCCTCTCAACATTTTATAAACCTCTATCAGGTCGCCTCTCAACCTACGCCTCTCCAGGGAGAAGACTCCCAGCTCCCTCAACCTATCTCTCCAGGGAGAAGAGTCCCAGCTCCCTCAACCTAAGACTAACAGGGAGATCTATTGATGATCCTCATGTGGCTATCATAATAACTCAGTAAGACTCAGCTGCAGGCAGCCTTTATTAAACTACTGTTATTTATACAGGCAGGGCAGCAAAGATGTATGTATAACAAAATGCTCAGATGTTGCAATATATGACATCTGACTTTTGATCTCATTTCTTATTTCTTG
The DNA here is from genome assembly GCF_965287045.1 of Carcharhinus amblyrhynchos. Classification (NCBI taxonomy): domain Eukaryota; kingdom Metazoa; phylum Chordata; class Chondrichthyes; order Carcharhiniformes; family Carcharhinidae; genus Carcharhinus; species Carcharhinus amblyrhynchos. The sequence goes on from NC_137334.1 coordinate 35,535,906, forward strand.
TATCTTCAGGCTTATATTATTTTAACATGATCCCTCCACACCCGATCTTATTAGTTTAGAGTCCTAGCCACAATCCTATTGATTCTTTCCATAAGGACATTGGTCCCTTCCAGTTCTAGTGGACACTGTCCAAATACTGAAGTCCCCAATACTGTGTATACACAGCATAAATTTTTTAATAAGTCTCATGAAAATGTGTTTTCTCACTTGCTCCCACAATGTGCTCCTTCATTCATCAGATGAGTGAAGGAGCAGCTCTCCGAAAGTTCATGATTTCAAATAAACCTGTTGGACTTTAACCTGGTGTTGTGAGACATCTTATTGTGCCCACCTAGTCTAATACTGGCATCTCCACATCATGACTGACAATGGCAAGGCTACACTTATTATCCATTCTTAGTTATGCACGGAACAAAATGCTGGGCCTACTCCTGGATTCCTTGATGTGCTGTTAGCTAAGTAAAGAATTCCATGCACAATGCAGGACAGGAAATGTATGTCCAAGTCAGGATGGTGTCTGATTTCGGAAGGAACTGGGAGGAAATGGTGTTTGCATTTGTCCTCCTTGATGGCAGAGGTTGAGGAGTTGAGAGGTGCTGTCATTGTAACCTTGGTGAGTTGCTCTGGTGCATCCTGTGGAATCAGAGAATATTGGCAGAGGAAGGATGGGTTGAGTCTAGTTTCAGGGCATTAATCAAGCAAACTGCTCTGTCCTGGTGTTGATCTTTATGAGTAGTGGCTGAACCTCTCTAAGTAACTGGTAAATGCTGTAGATGATAGAGAGCCTTTGAGATAAGCAGCCATTTGCAGAGTACCTAGTCCCTTTGCTGCTTTTGTAGCCACAGTTATGATAAAACAATACAGGTTAAGAATCTGGTCAGTGGTGATTTCCCCAAAGTATGACTGGATTGCAATGGTGATGCTGTTGAAGATCAGGCAGAGGACTGGGATTTCTCTTCTTCAAGATGGTTACTATTTGGCACTATATGGCATGAATACTATCCAACCCTGGATGTTATTCAAGTCCTGTCCTAAACTGCTGTGAGCTACTTCAGAGAATAATTGTAAATGGAACTGAATACAATTATCAGCAAGCAGCCTTAATTCTCACCCCTTAATGAAGGGAATGTTGTGCCTGCCACACAGTCTGTTTTAATCCTTGTACGGTGGACAAATAACTGTGAGTAGACGTCTTGTTAGTACAACCAATAATTATTTAAGACACACAATCAATAATCATCTGCCCAACCAACAATAAGTTATCTTTACAGAAAATACTAGAGTTCAATTCCAATACAAGATCATGACTTAACTTTGCGTGACTGGCAAGTACCCAAGCAGATATTGGCCTTTATCTGTGCATTAGTCTCAGTTTCCTCTACGTAGTTTGGTCCTTTGGTCAGGTCTGGCACTCTGGATCTGGTCGTCTCTCCTTCTCGGGTGGCTCTTCTCGCGCTGGTCGTCGCTGGCGATGGTCACCGTTGTTGTAGCTCATTCGTAGGGTCAGAGAGAGGGAGAGATTTTCGGTGTGCAGCACCCTTTATACTCATTGGGTTTCGTGCCCCTTTTGGGCCTTTCCAATCAATCAATCAGGACTTGATCACCCTGATCGATAAAGTCCAATGGGGTGCTGCTATACCAATCTATGGGTGTATCCTTAACGGCCATGTCTGCAGGTGCTGGGGGCACACAGGATACACAGCTCCCTCCCAAATAAGGAGTTATGGTGCCCCTATGTCTGGTAAACAGCCCAGTTTGACCAGAAAGTTTATTTTGTCCTGGAAATGACCCTCATCCTATGTATTCACTCATCTGGGTTGCAGCCTGTCGTTTTAGTTCCTGCCCAATTCTCCCAGAATGCTTTACAAATTGCCATTTTAGATGGCCCTTTTGGCCACAGGAAGGTAATCTGTTGAACAGCGGAAGATAGTTGAGTTGCAGATCCTTCTCAGAATTGAGTCAAATTAAAGTATTGGTAAATGAATCAAAAGTATGTCAAGTTAGGCCAATTTGGGTTATCAGTCAAGTCCATAATTCAATGTTCTAAAATTTAACAGAATAAAAAAGAAAAACTTCACCTCACAACACCAGCCACACTGTGTGCTACATCTTGGAAGCACTGCAGCAACTCTGAAAGGCACAGTCTTAGTCACTGAGAGATTAAGTGTAGAGGTGACAGGAGTACTTTCACCTTCAAGTTCCCCTCAGGGCACACATTCTGACTTTCTGACAATGTTGTTTCTTCATTGTAACTAGGTCAAAATCCTGGATATCCCTCTTTCACAGCATTTTGGGAGCACCTTTACCTCATGGACTGCAGCTGTTCAAGAAGAACACCCACCACCAATTTATCAGGGCAACTAATGATGGGCAATAAAATGTTGGCTATACTAGTGATGTCCATACGCTAAGAATGAATGAAAATAATAATCAAATACCTGGGTGAATACAACTTAGTATTTCATTTAAAAATTAGTGATTTATTTTCTATTTATTCATTCACTGGATAAGAGTATCACCGGCAAGACCAGCATATATTTTCCAACTCTAATTGTTCTTAAGAAGCTGGTGATGAACCATTCCATTGTTTTGTTCTTGATAAAACAAAGCAGCCTGTTAGGCTATTTCAGAGGCTTAACCGCAAGTCCCTGAATGTATCTAATGTATTGACCAGACTAGGTTAGGAGAGCAGGTTTCATTCTCTAAAGGATATTAGTCATCCAGCTTGTTTCATGGTCATGATTACAGATGTTAGCTTTTCATTTCAGATGCACGTAATGAACTGAATTTAAATTCTGCAACAATTGTAGTGGAGATTTGAATGCTACGTAATGGGTGGGATTTTACAACCTCGCTCGGGCAAAATTGTAAAATCCTGTCCGACGCCAATGGAGATTTCTGCAGCAAAATTCCAGCCATGTCTAAACCTCTGCAAGACTAGTCAGCAAAGTAACCACTATTTACCTTACCCATATAGTATTCTTGTACAATTTGTAGGGTCAAGAGTTCTTCAGTTATGAGAAGGTAATTGTAGGACCAAAAGATTTGAAAATAAAATTATGATGATTGCTACCTTCAGATTGCACTTGATCCAAATTTAGACTGACAGTAATTCTTGAATATAGTTAAATCGGGTTCAGCAAGATTTTGGAAACTTTAATGGGAAAAAGATGCATAGAGTTTGCTACAAACAATTCATTTCAGATTCTGCCTTAAATTGTACCCAACTGTTCACATACAATATTTGTTACTCGTCCAATAATATAAATCACCTTAAAATCATTTCTGATTTATTCTCATCAAAGATTGCTGACCCTGGAAAACATTGAGGCACTCAAAAGGGATTACAAAGATTGAAGAAATGTGAAACCCCTCTTTGGGCATCTGATGTGTTGGCAGGAGGTGATCAAGGTGAACACCAAAAGATTCCTCATCCTTAAAAGTATCCAGGATAGAGAACAGACAGGAATGTCCTGTCTTGAGTAAGGCATGCCGATTCAGACCCCCTGCTGCAGTCAGTGAGAGTAGGTGCAAAGGTGAAGAGCCAGAAGACCTTACTCTTTACTGCAGAGGCTTCCAAAATCACCCAATCTAGAGCTCGTTCTGTGGAGCAGGCTGAGACGTGCTCAGATTTCTTCTTCCCAAAGATGTACACACAGAGAGCTCTGTGATCAGCAGCCTGAAGGAAGTGGATGGCTCAGTAGCAACATTGAAGTTTGACATTTCTGAGGATCAACAAATCCTTTAATGTCAGGCTGTCTGATGTGAAGCCTAGAGACAGCATGGGCTCCCAGTCTTACTTGTGCTCTATCATGTTGAACTTAAATGACAATATGTGAGAGAGTTTGGACAAACAGCTAACTCTGGGTGAGCTGACTAAGACCATTAAGTTCTTCAAAAAGATTAAAGTCCTTAAAGTGACAGTTTACCGGCTGAGTTGTATTTAACTCTGTCAGACTTGATCAGCCCAGAGCTGCAGAAGGTATACAAGAGTATGCTTCAGGCCAGCATGCCAGAATCCATGAGAAAAGGCAACAAAACTCTTAGCTATTAGCAGAAAGGGGAGAGAGAGGGAATCAGAAATTGATGACCATTCTCACTGCCGAATATGGATTGCAAAGTTCTGTACAAAGTCATTGCAAGTCAGTTCATGCAACTTTGCCCTGGAGTTGGTGATACACCCTAATCAAGCCTGCCAACAGGAAGATCTCCGAGAGTCTCATTTGTAAGTGTGCAATTTTCTATGAAAGACCTTCTCCTGGTTCAGGCTGATGAAGTGGAAGTGGTCGAGAGCTTCAAGTTTCTAAGTGTCCAGATCACAAAACAACCCCAAACTGCCTTTCTCCCTCTATGCAGACGCTATACTTTCTCAGGAAACTAAAGAAATTTGGTATGTCCGCTAAAAGTGTCAGCAACTTTTACAGATGCACCTTAGAAAACATTCTTTCTGGATGTTTCACAGCTTGATATGGCTCCTGCTCTAACCAAGGCCGCAAGAAACTACAAAAGGTTGTGAACGTAGCCTAGTCCATCACGAAATCCAGCCTCCCATCCATTGACCCTGTCTACATTTCCCATTGCCTCGGAAAAGCAGCCAGCATAATTAAGGACTCCACACACCCCAGAAACATTCCCTTCCGCCTTATTCCATCGGGGAAAAAGATCTGACGTCACGTATCAATTGACTCAAGAACAGCTTCTTCCTTGCTGCCATCACATTTTTGAATGGACCTACCTTATATTAAGTTGATCTTTCTCTATACCCTAGCTATGACTATAACACTACATTCGGCACCCTGTCCTTTCCTTTTCTATGGACAGTATGCTTTGTCTGTATAGCGTGCAAAAAATAATACTTTTTACAGATTACTAATACATGTGACATTAATAAATCAATCAAATCAAATCTAAAACATTACTCAGGATACGACTGCCTATGTGTGGCATGAAGAGGTTGGACATCTGCCTCACCAGCCTGGACTAGGAAAAGGCCTTTTACAAAATATTGCACACTCAAATGATGGAAATCTCTCCAAAATGGGATTTGGGGAGGGAATCCACAGTAGATATAACTTTTCTAAACACATATCATTAGTACAGTTTCAATTAAAGGGTGGCAATCGGAAAGCTTTCCAAACAAATCTGGAGTCAAGTAGGGCTACTATCTTGCCTTTGTCCTAATCGTGTCTGTATCAAACATTTTGCAAGTCAATCAGGAAGGATGTGAGCATAAGAGTGGTGATAATCCCAGGCAGTGGAGGCACATAGGTCACAGCCTCCCTGTGTATGAATGACATCACCATCCTGCATCTGATCCACAGGCTGATGAGTATCCGTGGCCAGTTCAAACAGGCCCTGAAAGCCAAGGTAAACCATGTCGAGAGCTAGGCCAAGTTCTCCCATTACAATAAAATGCTGGGGATATGGGTCAGGGGACAGCAGATAGATGCCCATGTTAAAAAACTGGAAAGTGCGCGTAGCTATGGTAAACATTCACGTGGGAGCAACACTCCCTCTCCAATGCAGGTAAGAACCTGGTCATCAGGTACATGGCATATTTGGTGCTGCCGTACATGGCACAGACAGAATCATAGAGCCATAGAATCCCTACAGTGCAGAAGGAGGATATTTGGCCCATCAAGTCTGCACCAACTCTCTGAAAGAGTAACTTACCCAGCTCCCCCCATAATCCCAAAGCATTTACCATGGCTAATGCTCCTAACCAACACATCTTTGGACACTAAGGGGAAACTAAACAGGCAGCTGCACTGAGAAAACTGGGTGAAAATGAGCTTGAAGCACATAGCAGCATATAGAGAAACAGTTGAAGAGGACCCAGACATAGGTAGGATAAAGATGACAAGGCAGATGATGTGTTGCGACTGTGGAATATGGATATTACTGGACAACAGGATGATCCAGGGCAAATGCATCTGCATTAAGTGTTGCAACTTGAGGAGCTGGGGCTCAGAGTCAGCTGGATGCTGAGCTACAGACACTGGGATGTACTAGGGAGAGGGAAAGTTACTTGGACACTTTGTGTCAGACGGCAGTCACACTCATTGGGATAGGTTCTTCTGACTTGGTCAGTGGTCAGAGACAGAACCATTTTTATATTTGCCTGCTTATCACTTGTCTTGTGCAAGATTCTCCAGCCTCCCAGCTACCTATTTACTGACAGCGGGAGGTGGCACATTGTTTGCTAGCAGTAGGATTCTCTGATCCCGCTGCTATCAATGAGAAAATCCTATTGATGCGCGCTGCCGGCAGGACTGGAGAACCCCACCAGCATGAACGGCTGAAGAATTCTGGCCTTAACCTTTCGAGCCCACCACCTGATCACTTTTTCCGCCCCATTTTTCCTGCTTGTTTAGAACCTGTTTAGCTCCACAGCCTCCAGTCCTGATGAAAGGTCAGCAGCTTGAATCATTTTCTGCAATCTTCTGTTTTTATTGTAGCTTGATAGGGTTTTAAAATCTGCCTCAAGTCATAGGAACAAGAATTAGATTCAAAATCATGTTCCCAACTTAGCCCAACTGAATTATTCCTTAAATTTGTCGAGCAATTTGGAATCTAAACTCTAGAGAGGATGGGGTCACGTCACATAGGAACAAAAACAAATTGTTTCAATCACATAATCACATTGTTATTTGTGCAGCTAGTAATTTAGACAGTTCCTGACTGTTATTCAAATCTAAAACTGTTGACAGAACATTTATGCATGTGCATTGTTCAAATTGTTGAATTGGTTCAAAATTTTCGAAAAGAAATGTCAGATCAGTTCATCTGCACAATGGACAACACAATTTAAAAAAAGAAACATGCACATGAAGTTATCTAATGCAGTCATTTCGGAAATACTTGTGATTTTTCATTGAATAGAAAAAATATTATCTGAAATAAATATCCATCTAATGTCTCATAAGTGTGTTTGATTGAGGAAAAAGATTCAGTGGACTGCAGGATAGATATGGCAACCAAAGATCATTATACTCAAATCCTTTTGTAATATAGGCTAACACACCATTTATTTTCCAGATTGCGTTTTGCATTATAAATCTCCAACAACACTCAAGAAGCTTGGCACTAAATAGAACAAAGCCACTGGCTTAATTAGCACCTAATTCACCATCTTCAAAAGACATCAATTCTCTCCACCACCAACCACACAGTGGCAGCAGTGTAAACATCTACAAGATTCACTGTAGCAACACAACAAGGCACCTTTGACAGCCACCTCCAAATTTGTGACCTCTGCCACCTAGGAGGACAAGGGCAGCGGCTGCACAGAAACACCAGCACTTGCAAGTCCCCCTCAAAGCTACTAACCGCCCTGTATTGGAAATATTTTGTGATCACTTCGATGTCACTGGGTCAACTTCAGGGAACTCCCTTCCTAACACCATTGTGGGTGCACCGCATGAACATGTTTAAGAAGCTGGCTCACCACCACCTTCTGAAGTCAATTAGAGATGGGCAATAAATGCTGATTATAACCAGCGAAGCCCCGTATCTGGAGAATAAATAAAGAAAAAGCTCCATATAAAAGCAAAATTTGTCAAGAATGTAAGTGATAGAATCTAGAGTAGGACGTTTGGTCTTTCTAGCCTTCTCCATCATTCAATGAAATTATGGCTAATCTTCCACTTCAACTCCATCTTCCCACACTAACCCCACATCACTTATTTTCCTTGGAGCCAAAGATTTATCAATCATTGCCTTGAATATATCCTAGAATGTGCATGCACAGTCCTTCAGGATAGAGCATTCCAAAGATTCACAATCCTCAGAGTGAAGAAATTTCTACCCACCTCATTGTGAAAGGCAGTTCCCTTATCCTGAGGTTCTGTTTCCTAACTTTAGACTCCCCAGTCTGGGGCATCGTCTCTCAGTTTCAACGTTATCAAGCCCTTAAAAATTTTACATGTTTTAATGAGATCACTTCCAATTGCTCTGAACTCTGGGGAATATAGGCCTAGTCTACTCAGTCTCTTATAGCAGAAGTCAACTTCTTTAATGAGGGTACATCGTTCCTCAGTTAAGGAGAACAAAAGACTATACACAGTATTCCAATTGTGGTTTCAAGGCCCTAAACAATTGCAGTAAAACTTCTTTCCTCTCATACTCAAATCCTTTTGTAATATAGGCTAACACACCATTTATTTTCCAGATTGCGTTTTGTACCTGTGCTTAAGTCTTCCTGCACAGAGGAGTTATCATTGCCATAATTCTGTACCGCAGTGAGACTTGGATTCTTTATTCATTCATGGAACATTGGGTTCGCTAACTGGCAGCGTTTATTGCCCATTCCTAATTGCCCCTGAATTGAGGGTTTGCTAGGTCATTTCAGAGGGCAATTGAGAGTAAACCATATTGCTGCGGCCCTGGAGTTACATGTAGGCCAGAGGAGTTAAAGATGGCCGATTTTGTTACCTAAAGGACATTAGTGAACCAGATGAGTTCTGTCAACAGTTGACAATGGTTTCATGGTTATCAATCAGTAGAATCTTAATTCCAGATTTTTTTTATTGATTTCAAATTCCACCATCTGCTGTGGCAGGATCTGAACCTGGGCCCCCAGAACATTAACTGAGTTGCTGGATTAATAGTCTCGCGATAATACCACTAGGCCATCACCTTCCCCATCAGCAACACATTTAGAGCAGCTAGAGAATTCGAACAATAATGTCTCCATCGCACTGTCCAGATTGAATGGAAAGGCCTTGAACAAATATTAGTGTCCTTCTTGAAGCCAGCTCCATGAACATTCAGGTAAAACTCCTGCCAAATCAGCTTCAGTGGACTGGACACTGTGTCTGTATAATCAAAAAGCATCTTCCCCGTCAGCTCCTGTTTTCTCAATTTACAAATGGCCAACATTCCAGAGGACAACAAAGAAAGCTCTTCAAAGACACTCTGAAGCCCTCCTTGAAGGACAGCAGTATTGACATTAATGACTCAGAAGTGCTTGCTACTAATTGTTCAAAATAGCGACAACTTGTCTATCAAGTTGTACCATGTTTAACGGTGAGGCAGAGGAACAGCAGTGGACAAAAAATAATGAAGAAAATCCTGCATTCTGGATCCCATCAGCTCAAAGCACATCCTGCCTCATATGACCAAAAATATATGGCTCAAGAATCTGTTGAAGACCCATGGGTAAAACCATCGAATCGAAGGACAAGCAACAATGACCTGGTTATAATTTGTCAACAAGATCACTCAGGCTTCTCTGAACACCAACATTTCCCAGTCTTGACCTTTTCAAATATTTGTTTTTTCTATATTTCCTACCAAAGGGATAACTTCACAATTCTCCATATTATATTCCATTTGTTACACTCCTGCCCACACATTGAACCATCTGCATCCTTCTGCAGCCTCCTCGAGTCCACCTCACAATTTACTTTCCCATCTATACTTCTAACGTCAGCAAACTTGGCTATATTACATACACATCCCTCATTTAAACAATTAGTATTAATTGTAAATAGCTGAGACCCAAGTACCGATCCGTACTCAAGTCTGTACTCTGATAGTTACAGACTGACAAGCCTAAAATGACTCAATAGCCGGAATTTTATTATCCTGCCCGCTATGGGAATTGGAGCAGGCAAGGGGCAGACCATGGGAAGGTCTGTTGACTTCAGGCAGGATTTTACAATATCGGGATGAGGAAGCTGTCAAATACCACCCATTTATTCCCACTCTGTTTCTTTCCCATTACTCTTTCCTCAGTCCGTGCTAATATGTTACACCCACTCCAACAGGCTTTAATTTTATGTAATGATTTCTTGTGTGGCACCTTGCTGAATTGCTTTTCAAAGCTCCAAAACATGGCATCCTCCTTATCTACCTTGCTACTTGCAGCTTCAAAGGCATCTAACAGATTTGTTAAATACAATTTCTATTTTACAGATCCATATTGGCTCTATCCAGTCACAAAACCAATTTATTCGCTATCTCTGTAGTGGCCTCTTTTAAAACCCGACAGTGTGGGCCATCGGTTCCATGAAATTTATTAAATTTCAGCCCTTTTTTCAGCAGAGAGAAAGGATCTTAGAAAATCAAGGGGTAGAATCAGGTTGGCTGAAGTGAAGAAACAAAAAGGTTAAGAAAACATTGGTGGTAGTAGTTTATTGACACTAAACAGTAGTTGCAGTGTTGGGCAGAGCATAAAGCAGAAAATTAGAAAGGTATGCAACAAGGTAATAATGTAATCATTTGGGAGCTTTATCTTCAAATACACTGGACAAACCAAATTTGTTGTAAGTAGTTGTTTGATAAGTATTGCTGAAAAGGGAGACATAGGGTGGAATTTTCCCATTCCGCCCGCCAGGGAATCGTAGCAGGCAGGAAGGACATGAACCATGCAAAGGTCCATTGACCTCGGACAGGATTTTCTGGTCTTGGGGTGAGCATAGCTGGAAAATCCCACCCAAACTGTTGACGTTTTCTGTTTTGCACTCATCAGGACATATTCACAAAATTAATAATTGCAAACTAAACAAAAGCTTGGGGGACAGCCATTCCCTTGGCAATATCTTAACCAATCAGAGTAGACCTGCCTGGTTTGAATGTAGACAGAAGCTTGACAGTTAACTGTTCCCTGGTACATTAATAACTTAACGTAGTCAAGGAGTCTTTATGGAAGAGTGATCATAAGTCTAAAACCAGGGATTGAAAGGTAAACTATCTATGAATGAGAGGCTAAGGTGGATTGAAAGCTAGTTTAAAAGATCTAAATAGGTCAACAATGGCAAACATTTGAAGAATATTTTTCATAATTCCCAACAATTATACCTTTCCATGGGAAACATGACTCAACTGTGTTAACAAAAGAGGCTAAATTAGATTAAAGGAAGAAGGTTATGCTGTTGCCAATAATAGTGGACCTGAGTATTGCAAAAATTTTCAAACTTAGCAAAGGATCACCAAGTGTTGTGGGGAAATTTCAAAAGGTGGCCAACTGTGTCTTAAACTAAGACATTCAAAACTCACAATGCAAATATCTCTGTGCAAAGATGTAACAGAATTTATTTAACAAACAAGATAGAATAAACACACAAATGTACAAGCTAAGTGGAGACTTCCAAAGGGATAAATAGTTCTGGGAATAGAGCGACAGAACCTCTCTGAAAAATCTTAAGTACAGAATCAAATACAGATCAATTTTTCTTCTTTCTAATCAATAATCCCATAATTCATTATCTTAAAATCAATTTCATTTAACAGTCATGCATCTGTATAAATCTCTGTCAAGTACCTCAGCCAACCATAGGATACTTAATAGCATGGTGCTATCTCATTCATCCAACTAAGTCTAGACGTTGCCTCCCTTCTTGGCTCTGACTATTTTTCCATTGCCTGGAAATGGCAAATGCTACCATCAAGTCAAAGTGGACATTCCCACTGGCTCACTGCAAGTTGAATAGACATGTGTTTCTGCATCCAGAGGCATATCCAGCCTTGTGTCTGGGCTGTGAATACATCCATTAATTAATGTTACAACATACGTTCCCTCATAGGAATCCTCCTGATAAGACTACTGCTGGCTAACCAGTTCCCAGACCTTTGATTTTAAACTATTGACATTTACCACCATGTTTTTTGTTAACTTTGCTTTTCTAAAGTGAAAATTACTTTTAAAATACCATAGAATATCAGTATAAATGTTTTGAAATCATAACTACTTGTTTTGATTGTCTTACTGCATTCACACGTGTGTAAACTATTTGTGTTTTCTGGTCTTATGAATCATTTAACTCCTTACAGATCTCATGTCCTCTGAAAGACTACATTCTGCCTATGAATCTTATTAGCTGGCAAGGAATCCCCTTCCACACCAAGAAATTGATTAAGAAATGAACAATGGGAGAGCGATCAAAGCTTGAGTCAAAACTTAGGGAAGGAGGCCCCAATCTTGGTGCTGCTTAATGAGGCAGGGTGAGGGAAAGGTTAAGAAGTTAGTTGCTGAGGTAGGTGATGGAACCAAGAGCAATTTTTCAATGTGGCTGCATCCTCTAGTTTCAAGAATGTGAATTTGAGAGGTTAGTTGGTGAGCAATTGAGCAGACTTTGAGAACGAATGCTGCCGGGCAAGATGAATGACATGCAGCTTGGGTGGGAACCAGAGAGGTTGGGGAATTCACTGGTTGCATTTCTCAAGGTCAGTCACAGGATGATATAGTAGGGTTGGCTAATTTGGTTGCCAGTAGTGAGAGTTTCTATGGGAAAAAGACATCAACAGGGCGAGATGAGAGGAAATTCAATAATGCTGTGAAAGGGCTAATATTTTTACAAAAAATATTAAATTTCCTTATAAACTTAAACACATACTTCCTATACTTGGGTCATGCCAAGAAAGGTGGGAGCTAGAAAGAACAATATAACCTGCTACATAGCAACACTCAGTGGCCAGAACCTGAATATGCACGCAACCAGTTTTGCTCTGAGCTTTCGTTGTAGTTGCTTCAACACCTGATATTATGGAATGCTGAATTTTGAAAACACTATCACAGCACCATCTAGCAGAATATTAGTTAGTGCAATTGGACGATGATATTTTTACATTGTATTTTGCCATAGATGAAGTCTGATGTCGGAGGTTTGAAATGGGTTTTGAGACCCTTTTGAAAGTTTTAATATAAAGTTTTAAAGTTTATTCATTAGTGTCAAGTAGTTTCAGACCGTGGGAGGAAACCGGAGCACCCAGAGGGGAGCCATGCAGACACAGGAAGAACATGCAGACTCTGCACAAACAATAACTCAAGCCAGGAATCAAACCCGGGTTGCTGACACCGTGAGGCAGCAGTGCTAACCACTATACTACTGTACCACCCATTTGCAATATGGAATGGATAACACCATTTCCACAGGTTCTAAAGGAATAATTACTATATATTCTTTACAAATACCTTCATGGGATATTTCCATAAATTAAGGAGTATGTTACTCATATGCCCCTGCTGATATCAGCTCTGTGAGTGCAAATCATAGCTAACAATTATAATCTTCTCTTCCTCTTTTAACATAATATGGATGATGTGAAAGTATATTTTGCAATCAAAATATTCTTTGGCAAATCAATATTTTTTCAAGGGCTACCTGCAATAAATCAGTGTCCTGGGTTTAGATCACATGCTGGGTGGGATCTTACCCAAGGTTACGTCTGTTGCACTGCCTTAAGTCTGCTGTAAGTGTGACATAAAAGAGGATTTCAGCCATATCTCCAATAAAGTCACAACACAGAACGGGAGCAGCTCCATAGAAATTACAGCCTAACAAATTGGAGCTGGCCAGACTCAGATATGTTTGATTTTTGTTTGTGGGGGGTATGTGCTGGGAGCACGTAAACTCTGACTATTTCTCACATCGCATGCTTATTGATAAACCATAAACATAAACAAGACAGCTGGTTTTGTATTTTTCTTATTCATTCGTGGGACATGGGTATTTCTGGCTGGCCAGCATTTATTGCCCATTACTAGTTGCCCTTGAGATGGTGCTGGTGAGCTGCCTTCTTAAATCACTGCAGTCCATGTGTTGTGGGTTGACCCACAATGCCATTAGGGAGGGAATTCCAGGATTTTGGGCCAGTGGCTGCGAAGGAACGGCAATATATTTCCAAATCAGGATGGTGAGTGGTCAATACCATCCGACTCAAGAAGAGCTTCTTCCCTGCTGCTGTCAGACTTTTGAATGGTCTTACTTTGCATTAAGTTGATCTTTTTCTGCATCCTAACTATGACAGTTGCATTACATTCTGCAGTCTCTCGTTTCCTTCTCTATGAACGGTATGCTTTGTGCAAGAAACAATACTTTCCGTTGTACACTAATACATGTGACGATAATAAACCAAATCAAATCAAACTGAAACTAGCTGACTGGGATTCACCCAAAATTAAACTAAGTGCCCAACACGTAGGAAAACAGGAGTATTTCCCACCATTTTTGGGGTGTATTTACCAGAATGAATCTCCAACACTCTATGCATTGCAGACTGCCATATAGTTGTTCCCTCTGGTAAGTAGAAGGGAAGACCTATTCCTGCCCAAGATAGCGCTGAGCGGGCCACCCTGCATGCCAATTGTTGGCTTCCTATCACCCTTACCACCTCCCTGCCCCTGGCTAGCCCCAATGTCCCCCCGAACCAGCCCCCCACCCCCATGGCCAGCCCTGATTGTCTCCACCCTCCTCCTCCCACCAATCCTGATTGCAGAGTGGCAGTGTGTCCTCCCCAACTGATCCCTCCCAAATGGGCCCCGCTCCCAGTATGCCCCAACTCCCTCTGACCGCACCTCTTGGCACCGTCCAGTGCCCAGTGGACCTTGCCAAGGTGCCTAGTGGGCAGAGTCAATTTGTTCCTTGGGCAGTGCCAGGATGGCACCCCCTTCTTTGCTTCCAACCGTCCTGAGGTGCCTCCATGACCTCAATCTCCACCAGCAAGGGGCAGGGGGCGTGCAATGGGGCATAGGGAATGCTAGTGGGCCAAGATAATACCATCCCATTCAAATTTCCATACAATAATCAGCTCCTCGCCTATTTCCAGCATGGAACTGATTGCACTAAAATTAAGAACTTGGGAGACTCGCAACTGGCTGAACACCGGTCACAAACCTTGCCAAAGGTTCCCCTGCTGGTATTTCTTGGCCCATTGCACTACTCAAGTGCCACAGTGCCTCAGGAGAATCCTGGCCATTATCTCATCTTTGACTAGATGAAAATGGTTCATTCACCTGATGGAAGGCAGTACAGATGATTCTGTACACACAGCTCCAGCTTTCCCCCATGGCATCCATTTTATCTCATATTTAATTTTGGTCTGATTCACAAATTGGACCCTTTAACAGAGGATGCCGCACTGCAGATACGTGAGGATTTCTCAATCAAACTTATAATTTGCATGAGCCAAAACAGAAAATGCTGGAAAATCTCAGCAGTTCTGACAGCATCTGTGGGGAGAGAATAGAGTCAACATTTCAAGTCTGGATGACCCTCTGAAGGAATGAGATTTTCCAGCATTTCCTGTTCTTTGTTTCACATCTGCAATGTTTTGCTTTTAGCTTGAATGAGCCAGTGCATTCAGTAAACAGATCAGAGTAATAGCTTACAAAATAGATCACAAGAGGAGCGCTATGAACAGTTCAAGTCTCTATATTCTATTAAGAACATATAGACACTGGTGATAGGCAAAATAGGTTGATAAGAATGACCACAGAACCTGTCATCAAGTGTTGAATAGACTAGGGCTGTTCTGAGGAAGAGTCGCCTGATATGGAAGTTTGATTGGGCAGATGTAAAGAAGATGTTTCAATTTGTAGGTCAGATCAAAACTAAGAGTCATAAATGTAAGATAGTACTAATAAATCCCACTGGGCATTCAAAAGTACCTTCTTGACCCAGAACGTGGTTAGAATGTGGAACTTACTGTGACAGGGAGTAGTTGAGATGAATAGAATAAATACATTTAAGGAAAGGTTTGAAAATTTACACAGGTTATACAGATAGGATTATATAAAGTAGTGTGGAATATGAATCAGTTGGGTTGAATGGTTTCTGTGTTGTACATTTTATGTATTTCTGTGTAGCCATTACAGAGTTGTCTAATTCAACAGATGCTGAAGATACCTAAGGGTTTTTCCTCAGTCAATTTCTTTTTTTGAAAGTCCAAAGCCTCTGAAAAGACTTGCAGAAATTGAACCCATCACTTTTTGTTTTGTAGATGAGAGTATGAATCAAGGCTGACAGCGAAATCAGCTGAGAATTATTTTTTTGATAATCTATCTTGAAACTGACAGAGGTCAATAAACGGCACCAGAATTTACTCTCGCCTGCCCTAATACCAGTAAATGGTGGTTTAAAAAAAACCTCGAGAGCTTTTGAATATGTATTCATCCTCTGATGAGGGCTGCAATTTTTAAGTACAATCTAGAACATGAGATTGATACCTTCACTATGTTTTATCAGCTGGGGTCCAGCTGTATCTACCAGCTGGGATCTGTCTATAATATAAAGGAAGAATAATGAAGAGAAGAGAACTATTTGAGATTTGCTCTGTTCTCAGTTGCCTAATGCCTTTTTAAATATTTATGTAAGCTACTTTTACTTCAGTAATATTATTGAAATATTTGAGTCATTACTGCTTCTCCCTGATAGAGTGCAGGCAACAAATTTGTAGCACAACAGGAGACAGAGAGTATTAAATTCAGTCTGAACCTGTGGGTGTCACTGGCAAAGCTGGCATTTCTTACCAATATCTAGCTGCCCTGAGTAGCAGTTGGCCTTTTTCTTAATATGATACAACTGAGTGACGCGTTTGACAATTCAAGAGGTGAATGAAAATCAGGAAGTGCTGGAGACTGGGCAGGGTTTACAAATTTCATTGAGTTTTTTCATAGATGTTAATTCGACTATTCATGGAATCATAGAATCCTTACAGCGCAATAGGAGGCCATTCAGCCCATTGAGTCTGCACCGACCACAATCCCACCCTGGCCCTATTCCCGTAATCGCTCATACTTATCCTGCTAACCTCCTGACCCTAGGCTTAATTTAGCATGGCCAATAAACTTAACCGCACATCTTTGGACTGGGAAGGAAACCAGGGCACCAGGAGGGAACCCACGTAGACACGGAGAGAGCATGCAAACTCCACACAGATAGTTACCTAAGGCTAGAATTGAACCCAGGTCCCTGGCACTGTGAGGCAGCAGTGCAAACCACTGTGCCACCCTACAATGATAACTCTATTACCATTTTTTTATTGATGTCAACTGTTTTTATTTGCAGGTTATTTTTTCAACTGAATTCTGATTCTCAAACAGTTATAGTGGAATTTGAATCATGTGTTCCCCAAAGTATTGATCCAGCTCTTTGGATTATTAGTCTAAGGATACAGAGGGAGATTTTAACCCCCAAAATTGAATGGCGAGAAATATAAAGGGCAGAATATTCCGGCTGCACTAACCCCAAAGCTGGAAAATCCCACCCGAGGTCAACAGACCTTTGCATGATCCACATTCTGTTTGCTATAATTCCCATGGTAAGCAGGATGGGACAATTCTGCCAAAAGTGTTTCAAAATCTCAAACATGAATTTAACCTGCCTCAAACCCACCCACTTCTGCTTTTAACCAAGGCAGGAAAGGGATGGTTGATTGACCGGTTCCTGGGGGACAAGTTGTTAATTTAAATATTTTAATAAGACTATTCTAATAAGGCTATTCTAGCCAACTGAGATTCCTGGGTCTCAGGAAAGCAGGCAGCTAAAGAGAGGCATTGACTGCTGTATGGAAGAGGCAAGTACTTTTCCAGCATTGCTCATGGGTTGGAAGCTCTCAAGCTGACCTGCTTCCCTCCCTGTGATTGGAAACCCTATCATATGGGTACTCCCTGCCTTGCAATGATTAGGCCCCACACCTCAACTCCCAAACCTGCCCCACCCCCACTTTTCCTGCCCCTTAACTGTCTCCAAACCACCACAATCAATATCAGTGCTGCAAGCCATTCTCTACTCACACCATGAGATCTCCAGCCCTGCAGTACGATCTGACCTACTCCTGTGCTGCAGTGTTCTGCACTTGGCAAGGAGCCAAGTGTGACAATTGGATTCACTTCCAGATGGAAATCTCACTTGCAAAAAACATGCATGCGTGAAGTCAAAATTTAGTGGAAATCTTGGACCAGAACTCCACCCTACATCCTTTCCCAGTCGAATCCTCCAGCTTGGAAATCCTACCCAGTGAATATTGGGACCATAGCTCCTTAAAAGAGAAGAAAATTGAAACAATTGAACGGTGGTATTGTCAATTGCCTTTCCTTGCCAATTAGTGCATACTTATAACTATTGACAATGGGAGAAGAAATTGAAGGTAATCCATATATTAGTTTATAGCTTAATGTGAATGTTCTTCAGCTAAGAATAATTCATTATTAGTGATAATCTCTGAATTGCAGCAATGCACAATATGCATTTAATAAACTTATAAACCAGCTCTGATCAAGATTTACAACTTTCTATACAAATGGAATTTTACTACAAATGTCCTCAAATCAGTTGACTTCTCCACAAAGTGTTTAAAACCATTTGATTTCATTCAGCCATTTTGCAGATTCTGCTGCTTCTGGTGTCTGGATTAATGCTGGGTGATCCATCCAGTTTTATTTAAGAGTAACAACATTGCTGTGGGTCTGGAGTCACATGTAGACCAAACCAGGTAAGAATGGCAAGTTTCCTTTCCTCAGTGAGCATTAGTGAATGAAATGGGTTTTTATGATAATCGACAATAGTTTTACGGTCATCATTAGACTTTTAATTTCAAGTGCCTTTACTGAATTCCACTATCTGTCACGATGGCATTTGAACATAGAACATAGAACACTACAGCACAAACAGGCCCTTCGGCCCACGAGTTGCACCGATCACATCAACACCTATCCATAACCCCCAATCCCATAAAACCCCATATACTCATCCAGAAGTCTTTTAAAAGACCCCAGCGAGTTCGCCTCCACCACCACTGACGGCAGCCGATTCCATTCACTCACCACCCTCTGAGTGAAAAACTTACCCCTAACATCACTTCTGTACTTTCCTCCCCGCACCTTAAACCTGTGTCCTCTCGTAACGACCATTTCAACCCGGGGAAATAGCCTCTGAGAATCCACCCTATCTATTCCTCTCAACATTTTATAAACCTCTATCAGGTCGCCTCTCAACCTACGTCTCTCCAGGGAAAAGAGACCCAGTTCCCTCAACCTAACTTCATAAGGCATGCCTCCCAGTCCAGGCAACATCCTTGTAAATCTCATCTGTACCCTTTCAATAGCTTCTACGTCTTTCCTATAGTGAGGCGACCAGAACTGCGCACAGTACTCCAAATGAGGCCTGACAAGGGTCTTATAAGGTTGCAGCATTACCTCCCGACTCCTAAACTCAATCCCTCGATTTATGAAGGCCAGTACACCATACGCCTTCTTGACCACCTCTTCCACCTGCGAGGCCGATTTAAGAGTCCTGTGGACCCGGACCCCAAGATCCTTCTGCTCCTCAACACTACCAAGACTCCTGCCCTTGATAGTGTACTCGTTCATCCCGTTGGTTCTGCCAAAATGGACGACTACGCATTTATCCGCGTTGAAGTCCATCTGCCACTTCTCCGCCCAGTCCTGCATCCTATTTATGTCCTGCTGCAACCTGAAGCTGGGTCCCCAGAGCATTCTACTGGGTCTCTGGATCATAATACCACCAAGTTGTTTTTTGATAATTAGCAAAAAACCAAATGTTGAGATTTTCCAGAATTCTTACATATTTAGATCCAAAATTAGGCCAAAGAGCAAAAGAAGGGAAGTTGTTCCTGATGTTACTATAAATGGAATAGGTGGAGTTTCCTAAAGGTAAGAAGCAAAACAACTACCATTCTACATCTTGCTGGTGAGTCCCTAAGCTTGACATATTACGCTGTCATATATTATGCAGGTATGCTCCATAACCACTCTGGAAAAATGAAACATGTTTATCTGAGTTTAGTTTGGTGCAGTCTCCTTTCATGCAACCTCAATAGACAAAGAGTTAAAAAAAAAAGCAGCTTTATTCATATAAATCATACCTCAGCGAAACTCAATGCAGCATTTTGATGACAAGTCAGTTGTCTCCAGGAAGGGGCCAAGGCATTCATTTCAAACAGAAATGCACTCTGTGATTTAATCAGCTACAAATCTCATTTTGAAGTCAGAAGACAGTTATTTATATTCAGTGAAGTCACGGTAATCATCTTGATACATTTATTAGCTTACGTTTTTCAAACCAGTGTGATTTGGAGCCTGCAAGACTTTCCTGGATTTTCTGAAGAAAATGAGTTAAGGCACATGAATCTGGTAGATTCAAAAAAAGGAAAAAAAGAGTCATTCTATAAGAAAATTGATTTGAAAATATTAGCACAGATTTTCAAACTGTCAAGTTCGACTGCACAGAAAATTAGCAAAGACTGACATCAGCGTCAGTGACCCTGCTACAATTCCTGCCTGTGTCACTGTCTGTGTGGAGTCTGCACATTCCCCCCATTTCTTGCCCCTTGATGTCAGGGGGATGAGCTAGGGTAAATACATGGGGTTTGGGGAAAGGACCAGGGTGGGATTGCGGTCAGTGCAGACTCGATGGGTCTGATGGCCTCCTTCTGAATTGTCAGATTCTATCATTCTATGATGTCAGTGTCACAACTGAGCAGGGCTGGGTATCCAATGCAGTGTTCATGGAGATGTGGCAGAGAGGTTGTACACACTGGCATGGACAGTGGGGAGTCCATTCAGGCCATGAGCACTGCAATCACCTGCTCAACAGGACACATCACTTCCTCCATTGAGAGAATGATGGCTGTCACTGAAAGTCAAAGCCTGCAACTCACTCAGTATGCATGCACTCCATCGCTTTGTCTCTGAGCTCTAGTGCCCAGAGTCAGAGCAAGAGAGGCCCGAGGAACCTGGAGTCACATCCAGCTCCTGGTTCCTTTCAGGAAAGCAGAGAGAACCAAATGGACCTCACAACAGTGGATAAGCAGCTGCTGGGGCCATTACTGGACACCTTTCAAAGTACTTCTGATGGGAACAGCCTATCCTCCACCCCTCTGCCACTGGCACAGATATCTCCAAGTGCCTCAGCAACAAATGTGCCTCTAGTCACTGTGCTGGAAACACCCATCTTGCCAGGACTCTCCACCTCAGGGTGACCAAAGGACAACTGCCAAGGTCATTCTAGATAAGAGGGCATGAATCAGCAATCTGTCTCCAGCATAGACGGCAGTGGAGGAGAGCTGGATCAGCATAAGCAGCACCCAGAAAAGAATCAAGAAAACCTCCACTTTAGGTGCAGATGGATGCTTCTCTTATTTGTGACATTTGAAAAGCATTTTCATTTGGTCTGTACATAAATGAGTTTTTTTTCATATGCTCGTCAGGTGCATTTGTTCATTATCTATGTGTGATGGTGATGGTTTTGAATTGGATATATTTGCTGGTGTTACAAGAGTTTGTGTCCATGCTCAACATTATTTGGTGGTTCACATTGCCTTTACATGGTCCTGATATTCATGGAAGGGAGTTAACAAGAGAAGTTGCTATGTTCCAGGAAGGTATTATTAAGCTGGAGGCAATTAGCTATTGAAATGTGCCAAGTATAAGAAAATCATATGTCTGTTAAGGACCAGGTCAGAAACTCCAAGGTATTTTGTGAAGTTAGAATAGACATTAAGTTTTCCATTTGATTTTGGCATTGGTGAATATAAGGGGTTTCACTCCAGGTACGATTCATGTGACCCACTAGGAAGCTTTTATCAGACAGAGTTTATTTAAGAACACAGTTGGAATATAACAAAAAATAATTAGCAAAACATTTACCAGTTGCAAGACTCAAACATGACACAGCTAGCCACCTCTGTTCTTCCAATTTAACCAATCCCCATAGGCATAATTAGAATTAGTTAGCACTAAAACAAACATGCTCATGTGATGCTAGATTTCCAGCTTTTAACACCTATTGATAGAGATTCAAACAGCAGTTTTCAGAGAAAGATACATCCTTAAGATAGCAAAACAGAGAAGTAAAGCTAGTGTCTAGTAGCTTCCAGTCTTCAGACTTTAGAACTAGAAAAGGATGCCTCTCTCTCTCTGTAGCTTCCAAAACAGCAACATTCAGACAACAGAATCCTCGACTCCAGAGAAGGGAAAAAAGAGACACTGTTCTCTCTCAACTCCAAACAGCATCAGAAAACAGCAACTAAGCTGGAATTCTCTGTGAAAGCCTAGCTGTCCCCATTCATATGATCTGACCTGTCAATCATCCCAGTCAAGCTCTATCTGCAATCCCTGAACACTCAAACAACAGAACACTACGTTAACTCAGATTAAAACATACGCTATGTTAATTATACTGCTTCAGTAATAATAGAGGATACCAGTTGTAGACAATGCCAGGAAGTGCCAGAAATGTTCTGCAGAGACACACGATGAAAATACATTTCTTAAGGGCAGAGTATCATCACATGTATCCCAGACATCCAGACTCTCTTAGGGGCTGGATTGCGTTGCTGCTTGGCAGGCTCATTCAATCCTTCATCAGAACACAGGACTATCTCTGCCAGGGTTTCCCCTCTCTGGAGGGGAGGAGGGGACACATTGTGGAAAACACAGTAGACAATGGTAGGCACTCTCGTAGGTGCATCTTGCAGAGTGCCACCTGATCTGTTCAAATATCTGAAGCTAATTTTTAGCAGACCAATTCTGTGTTCAATGGTGCACCTGGTTAATGCATGGCTATCATTATACCATCTTTCAAGGTCTGCCTTTGAATTCCTTACTAGTGTTGTCATCCATTTCTTTAGAGCAGACATATCTGACATGTGGCCTGCCCAGGGTTCCCACCTGGCTCACAAATTACTGTTAAAATTCACATGAATGGACGTGAAAGATTCTGTGAGAAGCTACTCCTCCAACCACAGATCGTTTGTCTCCCACATTGGCTGCTGATTGGCTTACTAATGAGTCTATCAGTAGCAAATGCAGGAGAACAAAGCTTGTGATTGGAGCACAATAAGCAGGGGCAAGTTGAGTGATGGTCAGTTGAGTAATGGTCTCAGTCTGAGACATGAGACATTAGAGCTCATATCTCAGGTGACATTAGGGCTCAGGTGGCACAATGGTTAGCATTGCTGCCTTGCAGTGTCAGGGACCCGAGTTCGACTCCCACTTGGGTTACTGATTGTGTGAAGTTTTCCCCATGTCTGCATAGGTTTCCTCCAGGTCCTCTGGTTTTCTCCCACAGTCCAAAATATGTGCTGGTTAAGTGCATTGCCCATGCTAAATTCTCCCTCCATGTACCCAAACAGGTGCCAGAGTGTAGTGACTAGGAGGTTCTCACGGTAACTTCAGTGCAGTGTTAATGTAACTTACTTGTGATACTAATAAGTAAACTAAACTTGAAGACTGAGTGATAGGGGCAGTAATGGAGAGTCTGGAAGTTGGGGCAGGCCGCTGGGCACAAGAGGCAGTAGGGAGTATCTGCCTGACGAAGAAGAGGAGGGGAGAGACTGTGAGGGAGTGTTTATTTTCTGGGCGGAAGAGGCTGCAGGGCAGTGTTTGGCTGCTGAGGGGAGTTCAGGGGTTTTGAGGAAATGTTTGTCTCCTGAGAAGATGGAGAGGCAGCAAGCGAGTATTTGTCTGCTGGGAGTTAATTGAAGCTGAAATTGTTCTGATGAAACCCAGATTATTCTGTCAATTTCCTGTCATAGAAAAGAGAACTGAATTGAAAATGTCAAGTTTGAGAACAGCAGGACATTCACAGATTTTTATCCAAATTGCGACTGTGTTTCTTTTTTGTTCGTGTTGTATTTGTACAAGAGGTGCACTTTTCTTTGCGGTTGAAAATCTCTGCAGTCCATGCTTGCGAGGTTGGAGCACTGACTCTAGGAGATGCCTTGGATCAACTCCATAGAACCATAGAAGAGTTACAGCACAGAAATAGGCCATTCAGCCCATGTTCATGCCATTCCAAGGACATCCACGCGCCTTTTGTAATTCCACCTGCCTGCACCCGGCTAACGAAGGGTCACCCTGACTCGAAATGTTAGCTCCATTCTCTCTCTACAGATACTGTCTGATCTGTTGAAATTTTCCAGCATTTTCTGCATTAGATCCTAAGGTTCAGGTTTGGTAAACATCCCTGACAACTTGTAGTGCCTGAGACGACATGCACCGTGGCTAATACCCAAGTAACACGTACAAACTATTCTTTGACTCTGATTGCACACGAGCTGGACATTAAAGTGATATCAAAATTGGGCTTTAATTGCAACACGGGTATGCTTCATTGCCCCTTGCAACCTTTGGAAATCCAGCCATGCCTGCGAAGTCTGTGTTTAATGCAGTGATAGGCTGCAGGCTGGGTAATCCGATTAAGATTTCCACATACTGTCTGTAATGACCCAAAGGTGACAAAGTTTAATGCCACAGTGATTTTTAAGATCACAGGCATTGGATAACAACCCACATAACTGGAGGCTATCTCCCTGGAAAACATTCACAAAGGGATGTGACTGTCTCCCATAAACACCATCTTCAGAGACACTGTCATTCTGACATCTGCAGTGGGACATACGGACCTTGTAGACTCGGCTGACCGGGCGTGTCTTTTCCCTGCACTCCCTGGCTCTGCAGCAGGTAGCCCACCCTGCTGTACCACAAGGTGCACCTGTCCTCGGCCAGCTGCCCTCTTCTTTCTCTCTCTCTTCCTCTCCTTCTATTGGCGGAGTTGCCTCCAACGGAATGGACGACTCCCACTGGGTACAGGGATGTGCAGCACAAATGTTGGTGCGCTGATTGTTGATTTGAGCACTTACTTTTTGCCACCTTCTCTGAGGAGACAGTCTAATGGAGGTTGAAGTATTATGAAAAACAAAAATTAGCAACACTAGCAAAGTTTCCCAGTTTCTCCCCAGTTCTAATGCGGAGTAATATTAATCTTGGAATGTTAAGTCTGTCTGGGATTTTCTGGTCCAACCGCACTGATTCCAACCACGGAAAACTCGGAAAGCAGGCAAAAGTCTGTCGACTTTGGTCTCTTCACAGATGCTGCCAGACCTGCTGAGATTTTCCAGCATTTTCTGTTTTTCATTTCAGCAGCAGATTGTTCTGCTGAAGTCATAGTCCCACTTACAGTCTTTATAACTAACTGTCTTTTCAACAGTTCATGACAAAAACCTACCTCCCACTGGTGGCGTTTGCCATGCACCCAGCTTATTATGGTGTAGGCGATGATTGAATGCAGTCAATTGGCTTACAAACACAGCTTAAAAGCATGCTGATGAGGCCTTTAAAAAAGCCTCGGATCAAACCTAAGGTGGGGTGCGATGCCTTTTCTTGTCAGCTTGGATCTTGTTTGTTTCTCTTGTGGGGACCATGAATTGGATTCAATTTCATTTTGAATTTCGTTCTTGAGTAAGCAAGGAATGGATTTGGGTCTGCCTGGTCCACTCTGAGCAAGAGAAAAGGGGCATGTGTGCTGCCAAATTCAGGGCCCTCGAACCTGTCTGCTGTATTACGGCCAACTAGTGTGATAATGTCAGGTTCTCGACCTAATGTCATCATGTTAGATCTTATGCATGCACTGGATGGCAGCAGTCTCAATCTCAGAATGTATAATTCAGCCCTCAATGTATCCTTGGATACTTCGAAAGAATGATACAAAACAACTTTACATCATTCTTTTTAATTTAAACACCCTTTGACTTTTGATAAGACTGCTTTGCAGTCTGTTCCTGTCACAACTGGCTTAAAACAAGTGGGCAGAGGGCAGGGAGCAGTTTAGAACAGAGTTGAGGAGGAACTTAAGGGTTCCTTAGAAGGGAATTAAGGGTTTTGGGGAGCAGGCGGGAAAGTGGAACTGATCCACTTCAGATCAGCCATGATCTTATTGAATGGCGGGGCAGGCTCGAAGGGCTAGATGGCCTACTCCTGCTCCTATTTCTTATGTTCTTATGTTCTTATTAAGAATACCCAAGGATAGGTAAATCTTATGAATTAGATGGACCACTTAAAAGCCACAATAGTCACTCTCATGAGCACTTACAGTCTCCGAGCTCAGAAGACCTTCAGTGCAACAGATGGAGAAGAGGTGAATGCTATTCAGGAGTCTGAATAAGTTGTGTTCTCATTGTAAATCTTGCTAACATTGCATGACAGCAGCAATGTGGGGCATGCTTGCTGGATTTGTTGTTAATAAGAAAATATTTGTTGTTTAATTAGCAACATTTTAGCTTGTTGGAACTGTTTGCACTTGTCCTGCTGTTAATTCAGTACTACAATAAATCCATTCTCTAATTCGAGATGGAAATAATATATTATTCAATAAAATCAACAGGGAATCATTTGCATTGAGTTAACCAAATACTGAAAGCCTGTGGGGAATCTGAATTAATTAGCCTTTTCATAAATGTTTAAATTAGTAGCAATACTATGTGAACAGTCCTTGAAACAATTTTTTCATACATCAACGATAGACAAAAGTTCTGTAGTGAATGAGGAAGCTGTGGTGGCGTGGCCCCTTTAAGGGGCATTCGTTCGCTGGCCACTTGGTCTGATTAGAGCCTATTACACGGAAGTATGCGAACATTGGCCAGTGGGGGAAAAGTGCACGTGGCCAGGGGAGTGGGGGACCCTCAGTTTAAACCCAGGTGTCAAGGGGTGGAAATGTGTATTGTAGTTGCTCTGCCTATATATTGTTTTACTCTGTGTCTGTTAATTCAATGACCTTAGTGATTTAGGCAGGCTCCTTGTTGATACCTTGTGCTGTTACATTGGCGATGAGAGTAAATTGCACTTCAGTTGTGAGCTTTAGATTTTGACGGGGAAGGGCGTGCCGTTGAAGATCTCCAGAGAAAGAAAAAGAAGAGTCCTCGGTCATAACATTAAGTGAAAAAGAATAGGAAATCTTGATCTTTTTGACCAGGGGGGTTGAAGACTGCAGCCAGTATATTGAGAAGCTTTGGTAATTTTTCACTGCTAATGAAGTTACTGGGGAAGACAAACAAAAAGTCACCTTGTTTATGGTACGTGGTTCCGCCAGACTTATAATCTCATTAGAAGCTTAACCTCTCCAGAGGCTTTGGATACCAAGTCATTTGAAAAAGCATATACCTTATACTGCAATGCCACTTATACCGGGGAAAGATATTAGACAGCGAGCTGCACTGGTTTCATATCAACATCAATCTGCTCAATTACCCATGATTGGTGTGAAAGGTCAGAGGCCAAGCTTCATGGGGTGGGATTGGTTATGATATATAAAGCTAAATTGGCTGGAAAATTTTAAAATAACAGATGGTCCCTTTCAAGATATTTTTTCAAAATAAGTTGGGTCAGTTGGTTACAAGGGGTCAAAGCCAAAATCTATGTGAACCCTAAGTCCATATTTACATTTTTTAGAGTTCAGCCAGTTCTATATGCTCTACGCCAGATAGCTGAGGCTCAAATAAATGTTTGGAGGAATTAGGAGTTATAAGGCCATCACAGTTCTCTCAATGGGTGGCACAGCGCTTACCATTGCTGCCTCACAGCATCAGGGATTGGGTTCAATTCCCGGCTTGAGTCATTGTCTGTGCACATTCTCCCCATGTCTGCAAGAGTTTCCTCCAGGTGTTCCAGTTTCCTCCCACATTCCAAAGACAGGCTGGTTAGGTGGATTGGCCATGCTAAATTCTCCCTCAGTGTACCCGAACAGGTGCCTGAGTGTGGCGACTAGATGCCACTAATAATTAAAAGCCATCATTTCCATTGTGAAACCAAATTACACCATCAGGGTTTGCGGTAATTACAAACTCACCATAAACTAAGCAACCCAACTTGACAGGCAACCAAGAGTTAAGATATCAGATCTTTACATAAAGTTGGCAGGGAGGGTGCTCATACATACAAAGCTCAATTTGAACCACATTTACATATACTTAAACTAGATGAAGACCCCAGAAAATATGCAACAATTAACACACACACAAGGGACTTTTCAGTTTTCATTTTTGTATATTGTCTGCGCATGCAATTTTCCAATGAACAATGGAAAATTTACCACAAGGAATCCCAAAAGTCATGGTGTACTTGGACAACACCCTGGTGACAGAAATTTCACAGGAAAGTCAACCTGGAGGAAGCCATTAAGAGATTTAGAGAAGCTGGTGTAAGACCGAAAAGGGACAAATGCATCTTTCAGGCCAGTGAAGTCACATACTTGGGGTTAAAAGTTGATGTCAAAGGCCTATGCCCTTTAGAAGATAAGGTGAAAGCAATCAGAGATGTTCCTACACCAATAAACGTGGCAGAATTAAAATCATTTCTGAGTATGGTCAACAATTACAGCTGATTTATGCCAAACCTAGCAACAATATTAGCATCTCTGCACTAGCTACTAAAAAAAAATCAGCACTGGAACTGGAAAGACCTGCAAAAACAAGTCTTTGAAAAGTTTAAGCTGGCTTGACAATCATCTAATTTACCAGCTTGTTTATCTCAGATAAACAAGAAGGCCTGGAAGTAGTGTACAGAGTAAAAAGCTTCATCAATATGTTTATTGTGGCCATTTTACCATCATTACTGATCACAAGCCATTATTGGGATTGCTCTGTAAGGGTAAACTGATTCCAGTCTTTGCTCCGTCTGGAGTATGGAAGTGGGCTCTGCTTTTGTCTGCCTAAGTTATTTTTTTCAACATCATTCGGGGAACTCAATTTCCAATATTGATGCTCTGAGTCAATTCCCTCTCCGTTGGAATGTGGCTCCGCCCTGACTGAAAATGGCGCCAGAGTGATGACTTCTTGCAAACTTGCCCAGCATACCTTCTAATTCTAGCTTTTACTCTTGTCCATTTCATTCTGCACTCTCTCCTTTCCTTCTCTTTGAATGGTATGCTTAATCTGTATTGCATGCAAGAAACAATTCATTTCACTGTATACCAATACAAATGACAATAATAAATCCAATCAAATCAAGTCAAAAAGAGGTTGTCCTAGCTTTAAATTTCTTAGATACCTTGCCCGTATCATTGAATCACATTAAGAATTGGATTCAGAGGGACACTGTCTGGTCCAAAGTTAAGTGGATGGTTTTATCTGGCAGGCAATATGATAAATTGGAGCAGTTCTGACCACACTCACTAAAGGAAAGACAAACTCAGTTGCAAAGTTGGGGTCTTACTTTGGGGGTCTCAGATGATGGTATCACCCTCAGAAAGAGAGCCACTGCTACAGGAACTATATTGTGCACATCTTGGACAAACCAAAATGAAGTTGTTGTCCAGGAACTGCTGGCTTTGTATAGACAAAGACATTGAAAATTTGGTTTGCCATTGTGGCTCTTGCCAATCACAACAACCCTCATGCCTGTGGCTCAACTATATTCCTGAGAATGACCAGGGCAGCCTTAGACAAGATTGCATATAGACTTTGCCATTCCTTCCTTTGAGACAAAGTTCTTAGTGGCGGTAGGCCCCCAGACCCCCATTCTAAGCGGTTAGATGTCTAAGAAATGATTTTGGCAGCCACCATTGAAAAATTTACACAGATTTTTATGACACACAACCTCCCAGAGATTATAGTTTCAGAGAACAACACTATCTTTAGGGAGGAATTCCAGCATTTTGTACAGACCAGTGGCATCCTGCATATCCACACAGCCCCCTATCCCCCAATCATAACAACTCCACTTGACAGATCTTTCAAAACAGCCAACCTAGTTTTGGTCAGGAATTTCAGGGTTGGATCAGCATGGTTACCTGGGAGAATCACACACAGCAAGGTGTGAGCTCGTATCTTATTTGGTGAACCTGCAAGGGAGAGAGTATGGAGCATGTGGACCACACAAGAAGGAGAGAGCCTGCATCCCTGACTGACAAACAAGAGGAGCCAGTGATTCAGAGAACTTGGATTCCAGCTTCTGCAGTATTTTGCTTTTATCTTAAGAGGAGCCAGTGGTTCTAATATTTTTCCATCAGAGCCAGAAATGAGGGAAGCGATTGTTTCAGAAGAGACCCTTCTCACTACCTCGAAGGAAACTGGAGAGACTGTAGTACTAACGCACCTTCTGAGACTTCTAAGCAACCATCTGTTGTTAATGACACAACTACCCCATTAGTGGAAGAACCAATCGAAGAACTGAGGCGTTCTGCCAGAAGTCACCTGATAGATTTACTTTATAAGAGACTGTACCATACTACCACCCAACCCCACCCCCACCCCCATCCCATTGCAAATTGTTGCTATTGTTATTCTCTTATTATATATAGAGTCTTGAATGAATTGAGGGGGGAGAGATGCGGTAGCTTGGCTCCTTTAAAGGACGATCATTTGCAGGTCACTTGGTCCACCTGGGCCAACCTGCATAGCAACACATGAACTTTGGCCAATGTGGAGAAAATGTATGAGGCCAGGGGAGTGGGGGAACCTCAGTGTGGGCCCAAGAGTCAAGGAATGAAGACTTGTGTTGTAGTTGTTGTGTCTATAAATAGTTTTACTCTGTGTCTGTTAAATAAAACACCTTCTTGGTTCAAGCAACCTCCTCAATGATACGTCATGCTATCACAGAAGTATATTTCCATCCTCTTGCTGTTCATTGCAAAGGTGCTCTTAGTGATTGGATTAATGATATTTTATTTATCTACAGAACATCATATAACCAATTGAACTTGTATTTATATTTCTTCCACATCTGTAAGTGGTAAGCAAATCCTAGATGTCCTCTGTCCTCACAGGTAACAAATCAGTAACTAGAAAAATATTTAAAGCATGCATCCAAAATGTGCAGTTTAAGTGGACTGGCCATGTTAAATTGCCCCTTAGTGTCCAAAGATATGTAGATATGTAGATTGGTCATGGTGGATACATGGGGTTACAGGGATGGGGAGGAGGGAGTGGGTCTGGATGGGATGCTCTTTTGGGAAAGTCAGAACGGACTTGATGGGCTGAAATGCCTTCTTCTGCACTGTAGGGATTCTATGTAATCTGTGTTTTATAGGTATTTCTGCCATTAACACTTACTCTGGATCAATGCTTTGTCTCTGTGCTACAACCATTAATACTCGTTTGGTCTTTTGTTGGTTAGTTCTTTATTATTTAATCTCTCCTGCCTCTACTCTGTCAGGACCTTTCCTTTTGGTCTTCCTCACTTTCAACAGATAAAACCTTTCACATTTCTACTTCTCTTCAGTTCCAAAGGAAAATTATATGCAACCCAAAACATTCATTCTGTTTCTGGTCCCTCAGATACTGCTCGACATGCTGGATTCTTCCAGCACTCACTTTTTATTTCACATTTCCAGCATCTGCAGTATTTTGCTTTTATTTGACACTTAAAGTGTGCCAGTATTGACGCACGCAGGGTTATGAAATCAGGACAAGTTGATGGAGTTAAGATATAGGTTTTGCTTTTATTTATTTTTCACAGGATTCAGGTGTCACTGGCTAAGCCAAAATTTATTACTCATGCCTAATTGCCCTTGAGAAGGTTTCTGATTAACTGCCTCCTTGAACCACTGCAGTCCATGTGGTGTCAGTAAGCCCACAGTGCTGTTAGGAAGGGAATTGCAGGATTTTGACCTTGTACGAGTAAAAGAATAGCAATATGGTTCCAAATCAGGATGATGTGAGGCTTAGAGGGGAATGTGCAAGTGGTGGTGTTCCCATGCATCCACTGCCTTGTCCTTTGAGATGTTAGTGGTCAAGGGTTTGGAAGGTGTTACCAAAGGAGCATTGGTGAGTTGTTGCAGTGCGTCATGCGTTTGGTATACAGTGTTGCTAGTGTACGTCAGTGGAGGGAGTGAATATTGAAGGTGCTAGATGGAGTGCTACTCAAGCAGGCCGCTTTGTCCTGGATGGTGTCAAGATTCTTTAGTGTTGGAGGAGTGGCACTCACAGGCACATGGAGAGTATTCCATCACATTCCTGACTTGTATCCTGTAGATGATGAACTGGTTTGAAGAATTAGAAGATAAGTTACTTACCACAGAATTCCCAACCTCTGACCTGCTCTTGTAGCCATAGTATCTATGTGGTTCGTCCAGTTCAGGTTTTGGTCAATCGTATCATGCAGTTTGTTGATAGATCATCCATGATCCATCTAATTGAATGGTGGAAAAGATTCGAGGAGTTGAATAGTCCACTTCCTTTCTGCGTTCCTATAATGATTATTCCTCCAAAACTATGCCTGCGCTGTCATCACTTTGCACTGAGATATTACCAGAGTGTATTTTTTAATCAATAGCAAACTGTCTAACAAAACCATTCAAATGAATATGTGTGTAGGAGGTAGCCTAGTTTGCATTATATAAACCCCTACAAGATCAAGACCATCCCAGGAATGTTAATCTTGTAAAAGACGTTGCAAGTATTATGATGAGCATGAAGGTCATGGGGGAATCATCAATAGATCTATCTGTGGGCTTTGTGGAGTACAAGCTGCCTTATTGGGTGAGCAGAGCCCCACCCAGACTGGAGTTGTAGGTTCTGAAGTGAAGACTGCCTTCACTTTTCTTTTGGTGCAAAATAAAGTGTGTTGGTGACAGGAAACTGGTGTTTCCTTATTACTATTTGGGGGACTTTACTTACCCAAATACTTATCGGTACAATGTTAGAATAAAGTGAAAGTAGGGGGAGGAATTTCTGAAGTGTGTTCAGGAGATGTTCCTTGAGCAGGATGCTTTCATTCCATAAAGAAATGAGGCATTGCTGAATCCGAGGCTGGGAATGAGATGGGTCAAGTAGGCTAAGTGTCTGCAGGGCAACAATTGGATAAGAGCAATTGTTGTATCAAAAGGTTCAGATCAATAAAGTAGAAGAACAATGGACAATCTAAAGCAGAACTTCAAAATTGGAAGTAGGCTAGTGCTTGTGAGCTAACAGGGGTTATATAATCAACGTAACATGGAACCAAGAATTGACAGAAAAAGCTGTAACTGAACATGGATGAGCGTTAAGACAATCTTTTAGGTACTGGTTGGATACGCTTCAACAGGGGAAAAGATAGGGGAATGAAAGCCAGGACTCCTTGGATGCCAAGGGAGATAAATAAAACAAAAATGAGGGTGCAGGAGGTGAATTCTTCAAGTGAAAAACAGCTTATAGAATTATCGTGATCATGGAATGCCTACGGTGCAGAAGGAGGCCAGTCAGCCCATTGAGTCTGCACTGACCACAATCTCACCAGGCCCTCTTCCCATAACCCTTCATATTTATCCTGCTAATCCCCCCAACACTGAGTTAGTTTAGCATGGCCAATCAACCTAACCTGCACATCTTTGGACTGTGGGAGGAAACTGGAGTGCCCGGAGAAAACCCACACAGACACTGGGAGAATGTGCAAACTCCACACAGACAGTGAGTGACCCAAGGCCAGAATTGAACCCAGGTCTCTGGCATTCTGAGGCAGCAGCGCTAACCATTGTGGCACTGTGCACGGGCAGCACAGTCAAATCAAATAAGCTGAGAGAGGAAGTGCAGAGGAAATTAATACTGACAGAGAGACAATGAGATTAGAATACCAATCAACATAAAACAGAACCCAAAAGATTTTCTACCAGATATAATTAAGATGTGAGTAAGAAGGCAGAGGGGTGGATCCTACTGGAGTCAAACTGTGGTTAGCACTGCTGCCTCACGGTGCCAGGGACTTGGGTTCAATTCCAGTCTTAGGTGACTGTGTTCTCCCTGTGTTTGTAACCACTCGACCCTCAACCATTAACACCAGAAAGCATTTGACAACAGTACATCCACCACCGACACTCAGTAGCAGCAGTGTGTACTATTTACAAGATGTACTACAGCAATTCACCAAAGATCCTTAGACAGCACCTACGAAACCCATGACCACTTGCATCTAGAAGGACAAGGGCAGCAGATACATTGGAACACCACCACCTGCAAGCTCCCCTCCAAGCCACTCACCATCCTGACTTGGAAATATATCGTCATCCCTTCACAGTCGCTGAGTCAAAGTCAGTCCTGGAACTCCTTCCTTAGGCACTATGGGTGCGTATCAACATCATTTGGACTGCAATGGTTCAAGAAGGCAGATCACCACCACCTTCTTGAGGGCAATTAGGGATGGGGAAATAAAAATGTTGGTCTAGCCAACAATGCCAATGTGTTATGAAATAATTTTTACAAACAGTAAAATCCTATATTGGCATTTTTGTTCTGTGTGAACCTCCCTCCTCAACCCCCTCACTTCATTGACATGACCTTCAATAAGCTGCACTTACGAAACTGAGTTTCATAAAGAACAAAGAACATTACAGCACAGGAACAGGCCCTTCGGCCCTCCAAGCCTGCACAGACCATGCTGCCTGACAACTAAAACCCCCTACCCTTCTGGGGACCAGATCCCTCTATTCCCATCCTATTCATGTACTTGTCAAGATGCCCTTTAAAAATCACTACCATATCCACTTCCACTACCGCCCCAGGCAACGGGTTCCAGGCATCCACTACTCTCTATGTAAAAAATCTGCCTCATACATCTCCTTTAAACCTATGCTCCTCGTAATTGACTCTTCCACCATGGGAAAAAGCCTCTGACTATCCACCCTGTCCATGCCTCTCATAATCTTGTAAGCTTCTACAAGATTGCCCCTCAACCTCCGTCGCTCCAGTGAGAACAAACCAAGGTTCTCCGATCTCTCCTCATAGCTAGTGCCCTCCATATGAGGCAACATCCTGGGAAATCTTTTCTGTACCTCTCCAAAGCCTCCACATCTGTCTGGTAGTGTGGTGACCAGAACTGAACACTATATTCCAAGTGTGGCCTAACTAAAGTTCTATAAAGCTGCAACATGACTGGCCAATTTTTAAACTCAATGCCCCGACTGATGAAGGCAAGCATGCTGTATGCCTTCTTGACTGCCTTCCCTACCTGCATTGTCACTTTCATGATCTATGTACCTGTACACCCAGATCCCTTTGCCTATCAATACTCTTAAGAGTTCTGCCATTTACTGTATATTTTCTATCTGTATTAGACCTTCCAAAATGCATTACCTCACATTTGTCCGGATTAAATTCCATCTGCCATTTCCCCACCCAAGTCTCCAACTGATCTATATCCTGCTGTATCCTCTGATGTTCCTCATCGCTATCCGCAAATCCACCAACCTTTGTGTCATCCGCAAACGTACTAATCAATACAGTTATGTTTTCCTCTAAATCGTTTATATATTACAAACAGCAAAGATCCCAGCACTGATCCCTGAAGAACGCCACTTGTCGCAGCTCTCCATTCAGAAACACACCCTTCCACTGCTACCCTCTGTCTTCTTTGACTGAGCCAGTTTTGTCACCATCTTGCTAGCTCACCTCTGATCCCACCTGGCTTCACATTCTGCCATGAGGGATCTTGTCAAAAATAACTCAACTAGTTCTTTCATTATGCCTTCCTAGTTCCAGTTCTTGGGAATCTACAACAATGAATTAA
Organism: Carcharhinus amblyrhynchos; assembly: GCF_965287045.1. Taxonomy (NCBI): domain Eukaryota; kingdom Metazoa; phylum Chordata; class Chondrichthyes; order Carcharhiniformes; family Carcharhinidae; genus Carcharhinus; species Carcharhinus amblyrhynchos. The sequence goes on from NC_137334.1 coordinate 35,570,902, forward strand.
AGGGCGGGTAGATAATTGGCCATATTCTACAAAGGACCTTAGCATTCACCTTTAAAGACAATAGCTCGAGGACTCAGCAACTAAATTGGGTGGCACGATGACAGAGTGGTTAACATTGATGCTTAACAGTGCCAGGGATTCGTGTCCAATTCCAGCCTCGGGTCACTGTCTGTCTGTAATTTATACATTCTCCCCATGTATGCTTGGGTTTCATCCCACAGGATGAGTTATATTGATTGGCCATGCTAAATTGATCCTAAATGTCAAGGGCATTAGCAGGCTAAATATGTGGGGTTGCTGAAACAGGGTCTGGGCAGGATTGTGGTTGGTGCAGACTCGATGGGCCGAATGGTTTCCTTCTGCACTGTAGGGATTCTATGATTCTAAAGCACAACTTAGTGCAACACTAGGGAACAAAACCTTCCCCTACTTTTCATTTTCATGATCAATCTTTTCTCCCCCTTTTACCAAAGAGCCCACTTGAAACATTAGCCTGTCTTTAACTTTTAGATTTATTTAACCTGCCACAATCCACACCAATAAAATTAGCTTTTGTGTTTGCTAGAACTTTGAACAATGCTGCCACCCAGTGGCAGTAAGGTGGAGGCTTTCACCTTAAATATATAGCAAAGATGAAATGATTCACTCAATTGTTTCAGAACAAAAATATTTATTGGAATCATTACAGGACAGAATGAGGCCATTCAACCCATCAACTCCATTCCAGCTCTCCCAATCCTCTGCCTGGGGTGCTGAAAATGTATTTTCCTCAAGTGCCTGTCCAATCTCCTTTTGAAATGATTGATTGTTTTTGTTTCCATTACCTAATCAGACAGTGAGGTTCAGGTCGTTGCCATATTGTGCATAGAATGAAAGCTTCTTCCTTACACTCTCCTTGTATCTCTTGCCCAAATCCTGAAATTAGTGTCCCTTTGTCCTTGTATCATCAGTTAACAGGAATAACTTTATCTACTTTATCTAATGTGAGGGAATGTGGGGAGGGTGTAAGAGTGTGGGAGTATATGAGGGGGTTGGGTTGCAAGCAGGGAAAGCTTGTGTTGCAGAGAGGGAGAGTATGTGATGGAGTCGTAGGGGAGGGAGAGTGTGTGAGGATTGGTTGCCTAATGGAGGGAGGAAGGGAGTGTTTGTGATGGGCTGGGGGATCCATGGCGAGGGAATGTTTGTAAGTGGGGAATGAGAAAGGGTCGAACAGAATGAGTGTTGTTCGAAATCCATGATTTGAATTGCAGTTTCATATTTTAAAAAATAAATCCCATTTTTGCAGAGCTACAACCTGATAAAAACATGGGATTGATAGTGCTCTCTCAGACAGCTTATTAGCTGCCTCAAATCAAGATGAGTTTCTTTAGCAAATGAATCAATCTGGAAGTCAAAAACACAGATAATGAATATGAGGCAAAAAGGCAAAGCTAAGCAAAAAGCAGTCTGCCACTTTATTTTAAAAACTATTGAACAGTTCACATTCATCCAAAAGAATGTATAAATGATCTGATGACTTGCCGATTTCCAGAGATACCACATCAAAGGTTAGGCAAGAGGACTCTGAAATGATAAATTGAACTACAAGATATTACTGAATCTGTTGAACTGAGGTAAGAAACCTATCCTGAAGACATTGCCTAATGTCCAAAACATGTTACACTGGATTTGATATATTTCATACTAAGTAAACCTGAAAACATAGATAATATGGAAAATTTGAAAAGACGGTTTGAGGTTGGAGGCCAAAAGCAGGTCTAGAGAAACTAGTTGATTTTTTCGGAAACCTCTGAGGCAGACTACTATTACGTTTGCAAGTTATTCCTGACCTTCATAAAGGGAAACAAACACTCGTTGATGGGTAGTCTAATTGGAGAAATGTTAGAAGAGATGTTATTGATCATGAAACTTCCAAAGTTCATATTAAAGTTGTGAGTGTGTTCGTTCAAAGATGTAAATTAGCTGAATGAATTGATTATGCGTCATCAACTCAGTTTGAAAAGGAGTGTTCTCATTGCAGGAAAGTGCTCAGACACAGACAAACTGCTGTCTTTTTTTGGGCTAACTCTAAGAGGATATGATGGGCAGAATTTTCCGGTCCAGCTCATCCCAAGGTCAGAGAATCCCGCCCATGGTCAATGAACCTTTGCACAGTTCGTGTCCCGCCCGCTGTGATTCCCACAGTGGGCGGAACAGGATAGTTTTGTCCTAGGAGTCATTACAGTCACATCACGAAGGTTATTTTTAAGTCTTCCTTACATATCTTAGTGAATTTGATGAACCTCTCAAAGAGCATTTGAAAAGTTATCAGTATTGTGGCTCCGGGAACATTTAATGCACCAAAGGAATAATGATATCATTGCTATCATGGCAGAGTGGCTCAAAAACAATTCACTGACAAAGTAAAAAGATGCCAAATACTATTCTAAGATATTCAACACCAGATGTGAGTCATGTAGACCATTACCATTAATTTTAAGATATGTGACCAGCCATGGTGAAGCTGTAGAGAGATTTCTTGGTTTTCTCCAGCTGTAATCCCACACTTCTGAATGTCTAGAGACAACTATTTTGGAAATTATTGCAAATTTAGGTTAGAAAAGCAAAAATTGTCCTGGGCAGAGCCTCGATACTGCTGCAAATATAGCAGGAAAATACTTTGATATAAAGAAAACCTTATTAGACATACATGGACGCATCAAATTCAGAAAAGCTACATGTGAAAGCTGAAGCAAAAATCCTTGGTAGGGAAATTTGAAAAGCATGATATTGCTGTTTTTTACTCTTTGTGAAACTATTTACTTGAAAGAGTTGATGCCATCAGAAAATCGCAACAAAATATTGATACAATGTATTGAATGCTGTAGAATTGTTAGCCTCTGTTTAAAGTTTTGTCATGGAAGTTCGAAATGACTGTTGTTGTGAAGTTGAGTTTGTAAAGATGCAAAAAAGATTTATAAAAAATTGTAAAAATGCTAGAGGGAAAGAAAACAGTGCATGGTCCCTTCAAAAGCTGATTGTGACTTCAGTGTTTAGATGCAGAGTACACACAGATTCTGCATTCAACATTTGTTTCAAGACCCATGCATCAGGGTTGCCTTGATAACAGGCTTTTGCATTTTAAAAGCCTATCAGTTTGAAAAAGACAATCAGCTATTAAAAGCCTATCAGATTTGAATTTGCTGTTATTGACAACCTCAGACCAATCATGGTGTAAGGAAATTGTGAGGCCATTGCAAATATAAAGGCCAGAACAACAGCCATCACAGGAGAACATCTCTAGAGCCAAAGCCAGGATCACGTCAACTGAAGCAGTTAAAGGCAGTTAAGGGTAGTTAGATCAGCTGAAACAGTTAGTTCTTAACAATGCCAGCTTCAGATATCTCTGAATAGAACTCACCATTTAACCAGCGAAGAGTACCAAATAAGACAGCACTTACAGGCAGCAGACAACTACAGAACTCCAACATTTTTCCACACCATCAGACCTGGTAGTATGTATTTTTTTTTGAGAGTGATTAAGATTTTACTATTATTGTTTTGGTACTGAATGGTCCTTGTCTTTATTTGAACAGCATTTCAGTCGAACCATACAGTCATTAAAATATTACTGGTTTAGTTAAAGTCCCTGGTTGGTTGAATAAAATAACATGTTAATTATTCGCTTAAAGCGCGTGTCAGGTATTTATATTACTGAATCTCTAAACATTAATGTAGAACAATTAACAACTTCCCAAACACTTTTACCAGATTATGAAGCGAGATAACAGGGATTAACCACTGTGTCATACCACAATAGCTCGATGGAAGCAGAGGAGCTAATATTAACAAAAAACATAGGGTCCTCTGATATATCTGATGAAAAGTGTACAAGATGTAGCAAGTTATTTTTCAATGAAACCAGAGACAATGAAATCAATTTAAAAGAAAAAGAGAAGATCATCATTGAGACTGACAATGTTGTTTGTGACATAGTAGTGATGCAATTGCAGGGTAAAAATGAAGCTCTGAAGAGAACTGTTGATTTATTTTGTGTGATTTTTGACAAAGATATAGATGAAAATGCTGAAAGCCACTGCAGTAAGAAATTAAGTGAATTCTACCAGGAAGACATACACACAAATATTTTTGAAAATGAAGTGAAGCAATTCATTCATTTTATCAATAATGATGAGCTCTGTGCTTTGGGATCAACAGCTGATTTGTACAGACTTGTACGTGATGGTTTGCAAGCAACCTTTCAAATGTGGAAACCATTCTGAAAATATTTTTAGCAACATCTGTCGCAAATGCTTCTGCGGAACTTTCTTTTTCAGTATTGAAAAGAGTTAAAAATTATTTGTGAAATACAATGAGTCAGGAACATTTGACAAGTTCAGCAATATTGACAATTGGAAGTATGTAGATGTAAAGTACAAGATATCACCTTCGATGATATAATTGATAATTTTTGTAAGGAGAAAGTGTGGAAAATAGCCATCTAAATTGCTGTGTCAACAAAGGATGAAGTAAGAAACATTTAAGAATCTGTCTCTCTTCAATATTCTCTGGTTTAAATTCTGTTTTTCAAAATGCAGTATTGCTGCAGCTGGTCACATGCTGGTTATTCTATCCACCATTACTCCCAAGAATGACCTTCAGAAAATCTCTTGAACAAAGAACGGAATCCTGCCAGACAAAGCCACTGACATTGGACTTGGACTCATGTGAATTTATGGCAGCAACATTTTTGATTTTGTGAGAGAAAATTAACTTTTATTTTTGAAACTGAATGAGACTCTGAAATATTCTGAATGGCAGACTGTGTATGTTGCAGAATACAGCACTTGCTCCTGTATTGGCTCATTCTGAAGAAATCCTAATTGTGATGCATGAATCTTTCTAAATAAAGAGTTGCTAGGCAATGTTTTTACTAGTGGTACAAGTCCAGTTACAAAGCAATATTATACAGGTGTAAACACATAAAAGGTGCAATACGAGAAAACTAGCAATTATAACACATTGGAATTAACTACTGGATTAAATTAAAAAGCAAGAAACTAAATAAAAATACTGTTAGTTTGCAAAAAAAGGCCAATTTAATACTGAAACTTTAACTATTAAAGGCTATTTTTCTTTTAATTTATTGGAAAAAGTAAACAAATTGGAAAGACTTTGGCTGGAATTTTGCCATCCCACCCATCAGGGGAATTGGAACTGGTGAGGGATGGAGCATGGAAAGGTTCATTGACCTTGGACAGATATTACAGTTTCAGGACGAGTGAGACCATAAAATCTCGCCCAATGTGCAACAAACTGTTGTTGAACTCAGTCGACAGATAATAGGGCTCTTAATTCCAGAATCGACCCACATTTATTGGTTATCTTTTTTATGAAATATTTTACTCAAAATACCTTTCTTTTTCTTTGCTAATTTTTACCAGTGGTTAAACTCACACTTAAGAGCGTATGACTTTGGATTTCAAGTCTGGATCTCACACAAACCAATTTGTTGCTAGGGGAAGAATATTCCATTTTTGCAATTAGAAGAATCTTGAAGTAGTTGTTCTCTGAATTGTTGCAATATTTTTACATTAACAGAGTTTGTTGTAAAGGAGACAGTTATAAGACAAGAGCTTGCAAAAAAATGCATAATTCAGGAAGCAAAGCTCCACTTAAATCTCATTTAAACAGCCTGACAAACACATTGTCACTGCACATGGACAGGATATGGTTCACCTAGCTTTATGGTACAAATTAACACAGTCTTTGTAATGACTCAGGAAGCTGGACTGAAAAAGGACATTATTTATTAGAAAATGCAAAGTAAAACCATTACCATGGTGTATACACACCAATGCCTGTCTGGGCCTACAGTGCAGTAGGCCCAGTCCTGGGCTTGCCTTATGGCTAAGGTAATGAATTCCAGTTGGCCAGGCCACTGCCTGTTTCCAAGGGAACTCATTCTCAATTGGCCCCACAGGGAGATCAATCAGTGATTTTTCCATAGACCATGTGGGGGTTATCATACCCCTTTGCCCCCAGAGTCTGTTCATTGACCTTGGACAGATTTTACGGTTTTGGGACAAGCAAGGCCATGATTTCGGGCAGCAAACTCTTGTTAAACTCAGTTGGTAGATAATGGGTCTCTTAATTTCAGAATCGACCCACATTTGTTGATTACCATTTTTGTGAAATATTTTATTCAAAGTAACTACCGGGGGCTCATCCTTGGTGGCAACTTTTGACTGGGTGCCCATTGCTTCTGTCTCCATGTTTAAGCCAGAATCTTCATCGTCCAGATGGCTGGCTCTTGAGTTTTTAGAAGTTGGAGTTTCCCATTCACAGGCCAGTGTGAAGACTCTGATGGTGATGTGATGGTAGAAACGTTGTACCTTTCTTTTTCTTTACTAATTTTTACCAGTGATTAAACTCACACTTAAGACCATATAGCTTTGGATTCCAAACCTGGATCTCACACAAACTAATTTTGGGTGAAGATATTCCATTTTTGTAATGAGAAGAATTTTGAAATAGTTGTTCTCTGAATCGTTGCAATTGTCGGTAGCATTTGTGGAAAGCTCCCTGTGGCAGAGGTCATCTATGTGTTTCTTTACGATTTTCTCCCTGGTTTTTACTGTGTAAGCCGGTCCTGTTTCCTTGAGAACAACTCCATAAATCCACAGAGAGCCGTCACCAAGATTCCTCACATGGATCATAATCACTGGTTTGAAGTCCCTATCTAGTCTCTGGCCATCATGGCCCCTTTTCTGGGCTTCTTGTTTTACCTCAACCAAATTTGGGAATGTCAGGCTAAGACTAGTGCAAAGCCATTAGTCCACCAAAGCTCCAGTGAGGCTATTCCTGTCATCATATGCAGCATAGTCCTACTGTTAAAAAAGAAGCATGTGAGCTTTGCTTCTAGAGAACCTGTGGTTTGTTTCTTCATGCCATTTTAAATGTCTGGACTACCTGCTTTGCCAGGCTGTTTGAGGACAGGTGGTAGGGTGCAATGCAGGTGTGCCTTACTCTATTCCTATTCATGAAGCTCTGAAACTCTCCGCTGGTAAATGAGGTCCTGTTGCCCATCACGAGAACATCGTGTATACATGTTTGCTAACAGACTGATGGAATTTCTCTATAATATTGTCAGAGGTAGTAGAGGTCATCCAGTGCATGTTGGTGCATTTTGAATGGACATTGATGGGGATTAAATACATGGAGCCCATAAATGGCCCTGCAAAGTCTGCATGTACTCATGCCCAGGGTCACCCTGACCATTTCCAAAGGTGCAATGAGGCTGCTGGCGGGGCATTCTGGTTTTCCTGACAAGTTTTGGTCTGCTTAACCAGGTTTTCCATATCACTGTATCTGCCAGGCCACCAGACATAGCTCCTTGCGAACATTAGAAATTCCACATGGCCATTGTGCAATTCTTGAAGTATAAATCACTGTCCTGGATGCAGGAGACCATATGGGCTCTCCATAAGACGAAGCTGTCTCTTATACTCAACTCCTGATATTTAGAGAGATAAGGTTTTAAATCCTCCATAGGACGCTCTTGTGGTCCACCACTTAGGACAGAGTTTCATCAATGTAGGGTACTTTTGGGTCCATGCCTGGCAGATAGAGGCAGAGTATCAATGAAGTTCAGAATCATGACGACTTCATCCACCTTTGGAGGAGAACGTAGGCTGATGGGTAGCAATAGGCAGCTCAAGGTATCCATGTTGGCTAAATGTCACCTTGGACGATGTTCTAAGGTATATTCATAGACACCCAATAGCAGTGCCCTGGGCTGGATTTGGCTGATGAAATGAGAGGAATCACCTTGTCTTTTTTGACCACTGGCGTGGTCCATTCAGCAAATTGTGCAGAGCATACAATGCTTGTATTCAGCCTCTACTTTGGCATATAAGTTTACATTTAAGTTTATTTATTATTGTCACAAGTATCTGAAATGAGGTTATTGTGAAAATTCCCTTGTTGCCACACTCCGGCGCCTATTCGGGTACACTGAGGGAGAATTTAGCATGGCCAATGCACCTAACCAGCACGTCTTTTGGACTGTGGGAGGAAATCGGAGCACCTGGAGGAAACCTATGCAGACATGGAGGGAACGTGCAAACTCCACACAGACAGTGACCCAAGCCGGGAATCGAACCCAGGTCCCTGGCACTGTGAAGCAGCAGTGCTGACCACTGTGCCACCGTGCAGCATAAGGGACTGATCATGCCTTGAAGTATTTAGGTCAGGCCTCTGGGTCCACATAGATCTTGGCCCTAGCACCTTGAATCTTCCTGCGGCCTTCTTGAAACATTTTGAGATACCTCCCAATGACTTTGTATAATTTGCCAGTATCTGTTTTAAAGATTTGTTGTCGATGCAGGTGGATTTTCCATAATCAGTCCCTTCCCAAAAAGCTGGGCCTTGGTCCTTGCACTAATAGTAGGGGCAGTCACACTGTCTGTTGTCCATGTGTAACTGGGGTTACAGTAGTCCCAACAATATATAAGGATTCCCCAGTATATGTGATCAATCTAGCCTTGGTGTCCCATAGGCTTAAAGGCAAAAGACCACAGTGGCCTCAAGTTTTTCTCCCCAATATTAGATACAGTGATTCTTGTGTCTATCTCCATGTCTGGGGGTAGCCATTTACATGGAGTTCAATCTTGATTGGAGACACTTTGTGTGCAGTGATGCAAGTAGCTGCAACAATTCCTCCTGGTTTATTCATAAAGCCATGTCCTGAGGTGGCTTCATCCTTCAGCCTGTGTTTTTGTTAAAGTGAATAAATATTTGATAGATTGAGGAATAGAGCACTATGGGGAAATGGTGCAGAAAAGAAGTTTAGACTGGCATAGATTAGCCATGATCATATTGAATGGCAGTGTAGGATTGAAGGGCCTGGAGGCCGATTTCTGCTTCTAATTCTTGTCTTGTGTTTTCAAGTTGTGTTTGGCCTGGGTGGGACACAGAATCATAGAAAGAATCATAGAACAGTGCCCATTGAGTTTGCACCAACAACAATCCCACCCCAGAACTCCAGGCATTTACCCTGCTAATCCTTCTAACACATCCCAGGACACTAAGGGGCAATTTTGCACAGCCAATGAATCGAACATGCTTTGTCTGTTTTGGTAACTTTATCTGGAGCAGACCCTATGATTACAAGTGCAACACGGATGTGCTCCCTCCTCACTGCATTGTGGAGACAATTCTCATGGTTCTGGAATCTCGCAGCCTCCAACTCCAAGCCACCTTTCTTGGCAGGAAGTGGGAAATGCAAGTGTTCGCCATTGGGGGCTTGGCTCTGTGGCATGGGTGTGTCACCTAAGCTGAGGACGGCACTGTGTTTGGATCCCTGAAACTCCCAGGCCCCTTTTCCCACATTTTCACAGGAAAAGGCCAGTCCTGTGGTTTTCTTGAGGTCCAGAGCTGGTTCATTTAGTAGCTTCCTTTTGTCACAATATTTTTAATTCCACACGCTAAGCAATCCCTTCATATTTCCAGAAGTGCTGACCCGTACTCAGTGTTCTGCCAATTACTGCAGTCTCGTCAAGAATTCAGTCTTTGGTTCCCCAGGGTGTCTAGTTGCAATGTTAAACCTGTAGCATTGCAACATGACGGACAGCTTAGGGTCATAGTGGTCCAATACCATATCTACCAATTCATCAAACAATTTTGAATCTGAAGCTGCTGAATAAGTTAAACTTATGATGCTGAAATTTGGAGCCCCATAAGCGGTCAGGAGGATAACTTTTTGTCAGTCATCCTTTTCTAAACTGTTATTTGCAAAGAAATACCTCATTCTTTTGATATACTGGAGCCAATCCTCCACACTTGCAGTTTCCAGTTTCCCAAACACCAGCATTTTCAACATCTCCCCATCACTGTCTTACTAGCTTTGTTGAAAGGCAAGGCTGTCTGAAACTTTTCTTGCTCCTTGTTGCCAGTGTAATAACTCAGAAAGCCCAACTGGAGAGGACCATAGTTTATAGTCCTGAGCTTGCATTATAAAAGGCTGTGGTAATGGTTTCAGATGGGCAGGCCATTAACTGTTACCGGGGGACTCATACTCAACAAGCCCCACAGGGAGATCAATATGTGATTCCCTGTGGACCTCGTGGGGGCTATCATATCTTTTTCCTTCCCTATCTTCTTGATTGCTTTGTCTGAAGTTTTGCAAAGATGGAAAGGCTCCAGGCCTTAGCCAAAATGGCCACAGAACCATAATTCCTGAAGTACTGCCACCAAAACCCAAACTCACCATTTTTGTTTGTGTGGGAGGGGAGAAGGAGACAGGATGTAGTTCACATATTGCAATTCGTGGAGGCAATAGCACATCTAAAAATCCAGCTGCCTGCAAACAGGAGCACTTTTCTTCATTGATATTTCTGAAACATAATTCATGAGACTTCCAAACCTGAGGGACGATCTAAACCTTCTGGAGTTCTTTGAAGAGGTCATTTGCCCTTTCGGAGAGGTTAGATACCCCTTGGGACTGCTCCATTTTTGGAATTTTTGGAAGATCACGACCAATATTTTTACTATCCCAGCAGCCACCTATTTTAGAACTATAGATGAAAGACATCAGATCCAGGGGATTTATCAGCTTTTGGTCCCATTAGCTTCTCCACTGCTCGTTTTTTTCCTGTTTCTATGCCATGTAATGTTCTTGATCACATAGCTGCCTGATGAACAGACCATATTCACCTCAGCAGAATAAGTCTTTTTGGAAAAGTTTAAACAGATAGAAAGAGAGATAGTTATTTTTATAGTATTTAATTACTTTCTGAAGATTTAATAAGGGCATCAGATGACTATTGCACACCTCCACACACCAACCCACGAAGGTTTTCTGATGCTTGTTATTCTTTATCTCCCAACTATACTGATCCTATTTCATGCTATTCTGAGCCAAGGTCCCTCCTCACCATTTAAGGCCATCATTTATTATCAGGGCTATCCCTAACCATTCCTTTTCCTCTTGATCTATCTTTTAGTACTTTTAGTACTATAACAGTATAGCTGTTACACAACCACATTTCTCTGTCTCTACTATGCCAAATACATTTTTCTCTACCCATGCATTAGTCTGTCTACCTTTTTATTAATGATTTGTGCATTCTGATAAGTTGTCTTCAACATTTTACTGTGTTTCCTTCATTTGACTTTATTCACTAATACATTATTACAATAAACTTTCTGTGACATCCTATCACACGCTGGTAATCTTTACCAAAATAGCTATACTGCTCTGTTACCTTGATTTTTCTCTTGAGATTGATAAATTTCCCTTCACTTAAACACTTTAGTTATCTACAGGTCTAGTTATACAATTTGTCATGACACTGCAGGGTGCCAGCTCTGTTTAAGTGAACCCCATCCCAAGGAAACAATTCTCTCTTTCCCCAGTACTGTGGAGAAGTACTATTATGTACATAGAAGTAGTATTATGTACTATGTAGAAGTAGTATTATGGAGCCAGTACTCCATAAATTGAAACCCATTTCTCCCACACCATTCTTTGAGCCACATTTCAACTCTCTGAACTGTTTGACCCTGTATCGATTTGTATACGTCTATGGAAGTGATTTGTTTCTTTCAGGTTCTGTTTACTTAGTTAGACCTTAGCTCCTCAGCAGAATCTCATTCCTTGTTCTATCTTCATCTTTGGTTCAAATGTTGACCATGATAACTGGAGCCTCCCCCTCCAAGATCTTTTGTAGTTGTGAGGAGGTTACTTTTGGCCAGGCAACAATGTTCAGAACTCTAGATCACTGCTGCAAATAACAGTATCAACTCCCTTGACTGTGCTGGCTCCTACTCCCTACCACAATTCCTTTTTTACTTTCCCCACTTCAGTATCTTCCTATACCCATGAAATTGTGGTCAGTTTGCTTATCTAAGCACCCACTGTACATTTGGTTCTGAGACATAGAGGGAATACATTGCATTCATGGTATCGTGTATGACAGCTGTGATATATTAAATGAGGATCTTTCCATTTGACAACACACCAGTCTATTGATCCTGGTGGAGGTGGCCAAATAAAACTAACATAATCCATTGTGATTTGAGCTACATACTTGCAGGTGCTTTTATATATTTTCAATAACAACCACTTTCCCTTTAGGCTGCCAAGGTTGAGATCAATAAAAATCTAACTGAGACTTGAAACATTCACACATTTTATATCCTCTAAATCAGATAAAATACACATGTAAAGTCTTTATAATAGCCATCAGATTTTTAATTAATTTCAATAAACAGACTGAATCATGAGAATAAATTGGCAAACATTTAAATATTTTTGGAACAAACAGAATTCAGTCTGCATACAATGAAGCCTTACAGCATGCACACAATTATTGGACCTAATCCATGAGTTCAGTTTATCAAATGCAACATTTGATGACAAAGATTAACTTTGTTCGATATAATTGCTTTGTGTCAGATACAAAATCATTATGACTGCAATAAGCTGACCAGAACCAATGGGCCAATTATTTTGTTTCTGTCAGAATCACATTACTATTCTGGTCTGTTCCTTGCCAGGAAATAAAGTAAAAAGCTCACCGTAATGCAGCTTCAGTATGATGTGTGATGATGATTACAAAGTTTATCGGCATGTATTGGTACCTGATAAAAGTAAGCAAAAAAAAGGTTTTTTGTGGTAGACATTATTGTAGAGGTGGCCTCCAAACCTCTAAATTGTGTAAAGAAACCAAACCCAACATCAGTGAGCCTTTTCTATTAAATGGTTACACCGGCTGCACATAATCAGATTTACTTCCAAATTACAGAAGGACCAGGAAACATGAATAATGTAAAGGAATAGAAGCATGCTCTGGGAAGTTCCATTATTTAGGTTCGAGTGGAGCTTCTAATGGAAAGTCCTGAATATTAATGAATGGCAAACATTGTTCCATCAACAAGGCACTGGCTTCCCTGCTTTTCCCCCCATTGTCTCCTTCCACCTACACTGGAGAACCCCTGCGCCATTGTGGGAAGCATGGAATTAGCACATTAGGTTCATGTTTAGGACTGAGACATCAGGCAGCTGAAGGTTAAATTTTGACTGTGTCTCCATTAGGGTTATCTCCTGCTCAACATTTAGGCCACAAAATCCAGCTCCAAAGTGCCAGTACTCTCTGCAGCTTGATGGCTAACTGATAACAGCAAGAGTGGTGGCAGTGTGGCATTGGTAGGGTCAAGAATGTTGTCATCCTGTCATAAGACAGAGCTTAAATCCTGGAGTGAATGCCAAACCTTCTGACCGATGAAAGTACTACCAGCTGAGCTACGGTTAAGACATGCTCTCAGAAGACATTTGCCAGTCTTCCCCATGCTTCTTGACATAGAGGAGACTGGCATGTCAAATCATATCAGTCTTGACACTTTCTGGCAGGCCAACCAAGAATTTCTGTGTCTATGTCTGACAGCCTCTCCTATACCCCACTCCACCAAAATTCTTACCTGAATCCACAATTGCAGAGCTTTTGTGCAACCACACCCTCCAGGAGGCTAGTCACTATGTTAACTTTCCCTTCTGCCCATTCATGCCTAGTGACTCACCTTAGGCAGATCCCACTTTATGCTATCCTCTAAATCATCAGCATCTGAGCTGGTGTCTGTGAGTGGCACAGTGGTTAGCACTGCTGCCTCACAGCGCCAGGGACCCAGGTTCAATTCTGGCCTCAGGTGACTGTCTGTGTGGAGTTTGCACGTTCTCCCCGTGTCTGTGTGGGTTTCCACCGGGTGCTCCGGTTTCTTCCCACAGTCCAAAGATGTGCGAGTTAGGTGGATTAGCCCTGCTAAATTGCCCCTTAGTGTCAGGGGGACTAGCAGGAGAAGTACATGACGTTATGAGGATAGGGTGGGAATGTTGTCATGCAGACTCCGTGGATCTCTTTCTGCCCATGTATGGATTCTATGAGTGTCAGGTTAATGTTCCTCTCAGCTTTCAGTCTCCTACAACACTGTCTGACCAGATGGCTGTTCTTGGATATCTAAAAGCATATAGGCACAACAGCAGAGTTGGAGTTAAGTGGTGATGTGGCTATCGGGGAGAGGGATAGGTGCACAGTAATACCATCAGTGGTTTGTCAAGCATAGCAGAGTGTGGGATAACAGTGCAGTGGGATATGAAGGGGTAGATTAGGCAAAAACATATGGCTATCCTTGATGTTTTCAGTCGCATCACGTAATCAGTTGGCTGCTGCTGCTTCCTGTTATGGGCCACCTTATTCCTGGAGAGAGAAAGGAGTTTGCTAGTGATTGTGCTACAACATTTCTAGATGAAGGCCTGTCTGATTGAATAACTATGATGTGGAGATGCCAGCGTTGGAATGGGATAAACGCAGTAAGAAGTCTCATAACACCAGGTTAAAGTCCAATAGGTTTATTTGGTGGCAAAACATAAGAACATAAGAAATAGGAGCAGGAATAGGCCATCTAGCCCTTCGAGCCTACCCCTCCCTTCAACAAGATCATGGCTGATCGGAAGTGGATCAGTTCCACTTTCCCGCTTTCTCCCCATAACCCTTAATTCCCTTGTCTATCAGAAACCTATCTGCCCTTGACTTAAATATATGCAGCGAGGTAGACTCCACTGCTTCAATGGGCAGAGAATTCCAGAGACTCACCACCCTTTGAGTGAAAAAGTTCCTCCTCAACTCCGATCTGAACTGCCCACCCCTTATTTTGAGGCTGTGCCCTCTAGTTCTGCTTCCTAAGTGGGAAGAATCTCTCTACCTCTTTCGGAGCGCTGCCTCTTCATCAGGTGAGTGGGAGTTCGATTCACAAACAGGACACGTAAAGACACAAACTCAACTTTCAAAATAATAATTGGAATGCGAATCTTTACAGATAATCAAATCTTAAAGGTACAGACAATGTGAGTGGAGAGAACGTTAAGCACAGGTTAAAGAGATGTGTATTGAATCCAGACAGGACAGTTAGTGAGATTTTGCAAGTCCAGGCAAGTTGTGGGGGTTACAGATAGTGTGACATGAATCTTAAGTGAGAAGTGGAAAATGTGTTTAGTTTTGGTGGCTTGTTGTCGGCTAAATCAAAAGTGAGGAAATGGCACATAGCATTGCTAAAGAGGTTGTGGGGGTCGCAGATGCTTCCCAAATTTGCCAAGAAAGTTTAGAATGACAGAAAAACACAACACTTGTAGAAGTGGAAAAAAGGCTAAAATTGGGTTTAACCAAGGCTAATAGGAAAGCTGAAATTGCAAGCCAAGATAACCAAGCATTTAAGTATAGCAAAGGAACAGTCAAGTGCAGTGGAGTTAGAAATAAATTAAACTGCAAATGAGACAATTGGAGTTAGAACGTGAACTTAAAAGGCTGGCGTTAGAAAAAGGGAGAGAATAAAGATAGAGGGAAAAAGATAGAGAGAGGAAAGAGAGAGGAAGGCCCTAGCAGAAGAAAGAGGAAGGGGAAGATTATTTGAGTTGGAAAAGGTGAAATTGGAATTTAAAGCAAAAAGACTTCAAATGACAGAAGTAAAAGTACAAGATGGAAGTGATGATGGGCAAGCTCATCGTAGCCAAGTGCCTGGTAGGAATATTTACAAATATGTCCCAACATTATCAAAATCTGATGAAAAAGATGCAGAAGCCTTCTTCATTTCCTTTGAAAAATTGGCTGCACAGATGAAATGGCCAGAGGAGGTGTGGGTAATGTTAATTCAGATCATTGAACCATAGAAAATTACAGATCAAACAGGCCTTTTGGCCCTTCTTGTCTGTGCCGAACCATTTTTTGCCTAGTCCCACTGACCTGCACTTGGACCATATCAAGTTGGTAGGCAAGGCTGCTGAGGTGTTTGCAGTGCTGTCAGAGGTGGTGTTAGGAAAATATGAAAAAGTGAAAAGGGCTATTTTGAATGCCTACAAATTTGTACCAGAAGCATATAGACAACGGTTCAAAAATGCAAGAAAGGAACTGGGTGAGACTTGTATCAAGTTTGAAAGAATTATACAGAGCAACTTCAATAGATGGATGAGAGCATTAAAGATAAAAAGAAAGGGGTTCTTAGAGATATTATTTTGCTGGAGGAGTTTAAAATCTTACTTCCAGAAGTGATAAGAATTCATTTTGTGGAACAGAAAGTTAAAACTGGCAAATGAATATAGTGCATAAATTGAAGTCTAGCTTCCAACAGTAATTTCATTCTGTGAAGGATAGAAATTGGGAGAGAGGGAGATCATTCAATGAAAATCAAGAAGTAGATCACACTGGGAATAGTTTACTACCTGTGAAAAAAGACACACAAGAGGATGGAAAAGTGGCAAAAGACCTCAAGCGCTTTCACTGTAATAAAGTGGGACAAAGTCACAGTTTGGTGGTTTAAGAGAGGCACAAGGAAAAAGAATGCGGTAAAAGAGGCTCCACCAGTGGGATTAGTTAAGGCAGTGAAGGAAATTCTGAGTGAAGCTGAGGAGCCAAAGGAGAGTGTACCGTTTAGACATGGGCTGGATGGTAAGATAGCTCGCAATCTTTTCAAAGACTCTCAAAGACTATGTGGGTAAGGTTTACTCAAGTAGAACGGGGGGCTAGGTAAAGAAGTTAAAATATTGAAAGATACAGGGGCTAGTCTATCTCTTTTAGGAAGAGATGAAAATATTTGCACTCCGAGAGAGCGGTAATGTGTGGAATAACTGGAGAGAGGAATAGTGAATAAACGCAAATTACTGCGAATGCTGGAATCTGAAACCAAAAGAGAAAATGCTGGAAAATCTCAGCAAGTTTGGCAGCATCTGTAAGGAGAGAGGAGTAGTGTTCTCCCGTTGAAAAAAGGCTAAGAAAGCGCAATCATGTTTGGGTAAGTGATGGAAAACTTGGCTATTCCAGGAATACAGTTTATCCTTGGTAATGATATAACTGGATCACAGATGGGAGTGATGGCCGTTATAGTGGAAAAGCCAAAAGAAAACCAGGGAATTGAGGAGTTACAAGAAAAATACCCTGGAATTTTTCCAGACTGTGTGGTCAAAAGATCCCACAGCCATAAGTTAAGACAGGAAGGGACAACAAAAGAGAAAGATGAAGGAGATGTGTTCCAGTTAGCTGACACTCTATTTGATGAGATGGTAAAGAAAAAACCTAAACAGGTGGAGGAGGATCAGGCAGAGGTGCTTAGTTCTGAAAGATTAATGAGGTACAACAGAAAGATAAGACAATAAAGGATTTATATCATGAAGCCTATGCAGAAAAGGAAACAATGTATTCCAGAAAGCAATTACCTTAAGAATAAAATCTTAAGGTGGAAATGGAGACCTTGGAAGGTTAGTGCAGATGAGAAATGGGCGGAGGTTCACCTGATTGTGTTGCTGGTAGAATATAGATAGGAAGTATTTCAGGTAGCACACAATTTATCTGCAGGAGGTCATCTAAGAGTAAGGAAAACTCAGGCTAAGATAAAGAAGCATTTTATCTACCTGGATTACATAAAGATGTGGTTGAATTTTGCCGCACCTGTCATACATTGGAAGGTAAGAAAGCCACAGGCAATGATAAAGCCAGCGCCTTTGATGCCAATTCCCGCATTTAAAGAATCTTTCACATGGGTTATAATTGATTGTGTCGGTCCCCTCCCTAAAACCAAAAGTGGGAACCAGTATTTGCTGATTGACGTGTCTACCAGGTTTCCAGAGGAATGTCAAGGCACAAAAAGAGTGTTGCTTTCTTTACCCATTATAGATTACCCAGGGAGATTCAGTCAGACCAAGGGTCCAATTTTACTGCTAAATATTTAAGGTCATGGATAATTTAGGCATCAGACATTTCACATCAAGTGTGTAACTTCTGAATCCCAGGGAGCATTGGAAAGGAGGCATCAGACCCTAAAGACCACATTGAGGCCTTATAGGCCTTATAGGAAGGATAGGGTTGTTGTAGTGGGAGATTTTAATCTCCCTGGGGTGGATTGGGGAAGGTGCCTAGAGCTGGGGGTTCGGACGGGGAGGAATTCATAAGATGTGTATTAGAAGGATCCTTGCAGCAGTATGTAGATAGCCCGACTAGAGAGGGGGCTATACTGGATTTAGTTCTGGGCAATGAGCCGGGTCAGGTGGTTGAGGTTGCAGTAGGTGACCATGTGGCTAATAATGACCACAACTCTGTCTACTTTAGGATACGAATGGAAAAAGATGCGTGCTGTCCTAAGGGGAGGGTGCTAAATTGGGGGAAGGCTAGATACAGCTGGATTAGGCAGGAGCTTAGGGATACTGACTGGGATAGGCTGTTGGAGGGCAAGTCCACGTTGGGCATGTGGGTGTCTTTCAAGGGAATACTGCAATGGGTGCAGGAAAGGCATGTGCCGGTTAGGAGGAAGGATGGGAAAGGTAGGATTAGAGTGCCGTGGATTACTAGAGATATAGAAGACCTGGTTAGGAAGAAACGAGAGGCATATGTCAGGTCTAAGCAGATGGGAACGGAGAGAGCGTTGGAGGAGTATAGAGAGAGTAGGAGGGATCTCAAAAGGGGAGTTAGGAGGGCAAAAAGGGGGCATGAGATGGCTTTGGCAGGTAGGATTAAGGAAAATCCAAAGGCGTTTTACTCCTATGTTAGGAGCAAAAGGGTGACTAGGGGTAAAATCGGTCCTCTCGGGGACAGACGAGGGGAATTGTGCTTGGAGTCTGAGGGAATGAGGGAGATCCTGAATGAATACTTTGCATCGGTATTCACGAAGGAGAGGGGCTTGATGTCTGGTACGGTCATCGAGGGAGCAGTAGACCAATTGAAGGATCTATCGATTACGAGGGAAGAAGTGCTAGGGCTTTTAGGTAGCATTAAAACTGATAAATTTCCAGGGCCCGATGGCATTTATCCTATGCTGCTTAGGGAGGCGAGGGATGAGATTGCTGGGCCTCTAACGCAAATATTTGTCTCTTCTTTGGACACAGGCGAGGTCCCAGAGGACTGGAGGATAGCGAACGTGGTACCGTTGTTTAAAAAGGGTAGGAGGGATAACCCGGGTAACTATAGGCCGGTAAGTTTAACGTCAGTGGTAGGCAAGTTGATGGAAAGGATTCTTAGGGATAGGATGTATGAGCACTTAGAGCGTTGCGATCTGATTAAGCATACACAGCATGGCTTTGTAAAGGGGAAGTCTTGCCTTACGAATCTGGTAGAATTTTTTGAGGAGGTGACAAAAATGGTCGACGAAGGACGAGCCGTTGATGTCGTCTATATGGATTTCAGTAAGGTGTTTGACAAAGTCCCTCATGGTAGGTTGGTAGAAAAGATTAAGGCTCATGGGATACGTGGCCAGGTATCTAGATGGGTTGAGAACTGGCTTGCTAAGAGGAGACAGAGAGTAGTAGTGGAGGGGTCCTTTTCTAGCTGGAGGTCTGTCACTAGTGGTGTGCCGCAGGGCTCAGTACTGGGACCTCTTCTCTTTGTAGTGTATATAAATGACTTGGAAGAGGGAGTAAGTGGTGTGATCAGCAAATTTGCTGATGACACCAAGATGGCTGGATTGGCAGGCAGTGAGGAGCAGTGTCTGGCAATACAACAGGATATTGATAGGCTGGTATATTGGGCAGATACATGGCAAATGGAGTTTAATCCGGATAAATGTGAGGCGATGCATTTTGGCCGGAATAATGTAGGAGGGAGTTATATCATTAAGGGTAAGCCCATAAGGAGTATAGAATCGCAGCGAGACCTGGGGGGTGCAAGTGCACAAGTCTTTGAAGGTGGCAGTACAAGTGGAGAAGGTTGTGAAGAAAGCCTATGGTATGTTAGCCTTTATAGGAAGGGGTATAGAATATAAGAGCTGGAGTCTAATGTTGCAGTTGTATCGAACGTTGGTTAGGCCGTATTTGGAGTACTGCGTCCAGTTCCAGTTGCCTTACTACCGGAAGGACGTGGAGACTCTGGAGAGAGTGCAGAGGAGGTTTACCAGGATGTTGCCTGGTATGGAAGGACTGGGTTATGAGGAAAGATTGAAGAAATTGGGGCTCTTTTCCCTTGAAAGATGGCGACTGAGGGGGGATCTAATAGAGGTATATAAGTTTATGAAGGGTATAGAGTAAACAGAGGTAAGCTATTTCCTATGTTAGAGACACACAGTATGAGGGGCCATGGGCTTAAGGTGAGGGGTGAGAGGTATAACACAGATATTAGAGGGAGGTTTTTCACACAGAGGGTAGTGGGAGTATGGAAAGTGCTGCCAAGTAAGGTGGTGGAGGCAAGCACACTAGAGATGTTTAAGAGTAACTTAGACAGGCACATGAGTGGGTTGGAGATGGGTGGATATAGGAGATTGTTTTAAATAAGGTTCATTAGCATTGGGGTGACACTGGTAAGGTAAATGGATATGGTATGATAATAATGTTTTTTCTCTTTTCAGTCACAGGTTTTAAGTCGGTCCGCCTTGTTGCCCAACGAGGGGCATACACGCGATGGGTTGTACTTGGGCTTCTCTTGGTTGTTCGAGATTGGCCTAGTGCTTCATGTCGTTAGTGTGTGCTTAAACTGGACCAGATGCTGGGCAAAACGACAGCTCAGTGACTATCACTGTTTGCTATGCAGACACATGGATTTGGGCCAGTGTCTGTGGAAGTTTGCACATTCTCCCCGTGCTTGCGTGGGTTTTCTCCGGGTGCTCCGGTTTCCTCCCACACCCCAAAGATGTGCTATTAGGCTGATTGGCAGTAATAAATTGTCCCTAAATTAGTTTCCCTCAATGTGGATGGCCATAAAACAACAGATAAGGGTCATGGGTGGAGGGATGGACTGGTGGTGTTAAAATGGCGGCACGGGCTCGTTGGGCCAAAGGGCCTGTTTCCCGGGCTGTTTTGTTCTTTGTTCTTTATTGCCAGGATTACCCAAATGATTGGGATAAAAGTATTCCATTTATATTATTTGCTATTAGAGATGCTCCAAATGAATCAACTCAGTTTATTCCATTTGAATTGATATTAATTAAGGAAAGGTTGGTGGGTCCGAAGTCAGAGATCTCACAGTTGGACTTTATATCTGAGGTGAAAGGAAAATTCAACAGAGTAGCTGAATTGGCCAGACAACATTTGAAGGTGGCACAGCACCTAATGAAGAAAGAAGCAGATAAGAAATCTAAAATTTGTATGTTTACCCATGAGGATAAAGTATTACTGCTATTACCAGTGATAGGAGATCCCAGCAAAGCAAGGTTTATTGGTCCCTATCAGCTTGAGAAGAAGTTAAATCAGTAAATTATCTGGTAAAGATGCCAGATAGAAAACAAAAATGAATAGGGTATGTCATGTGAACATGCTGAAACAATACTATGACAGGAAAAGGGAACCAGAGAAACACATATTAGTTACTGCTACTCAGAGTGAGAAATCAAATCCAGACGATTTGGATTTTGATGTGTCTCAGAGTAAATTGAATAATGAAGATGTCCTTAGGAATGGGGTAGTGTAGTGAGCTATCTGTCCCAGGGACAGAGAACTGAATTGAAAGGCTTGTTACAGTGCAGTGAGGGCCAATGTAGAAATATAATGAGAAGGACTAATGATATAGTACACGAGGTTGATATAGGGAATGCTGTTCCGATAAAACAACACCGCTATTGGCTTAATCCTCTCAAAGCAGTGCAGGTTCAGAAGGAATTGGAAGCAACGCTACAAGAAGACATCATAAGGTCAAGTCAAAGTGAGTGGAGTTCACCAATCATGATGGTTCCCAAACGATTGTGCTCAATGATTCTGCATAGAATATCAGATGGTCAATGCTGTGACTAAATTTGACTCATTCCCAATTCCGAGACTGGAGGATCGCGTGGAAAAAGTAGGACAAGTTACTTACATCACAAAGTTGGACTTACATTGTGGTTACTGGCAAGTATCTTTGTCAGTGAGAGCAAAATAAGTTTTTGTAATCCCAAATGGACTACATGAATTAAAAGTAATGCCCTTTGGGATGAAAAATGCACCAGCCACTTTTCAAAGGCTTATGAACAGAGTTGTTGCAGGATTGACTATTTGTGCTGTCTACATAGATGGCTTCATGATCTTTAGTCATGCACAGAAAGATCATATGGAGCATTTGGCAGAGCTCTTCAAGAGACTACAGAAGGCAAAATTGGTCATAAACTTGGCAAAAACAGAACTTGTGAAGGTGGAAGTAACATTCTTAGGGCATAACATTGGATACGGACAGATGACACCATGAAACATGAATACAAATGCCATAAAGGAATTTCCAAGACCATCCCCAAAGAAGGAAATGCTATGATTTTTAAGATTGAGCAGATTCCACAGGAAATGTGTACCAAACTTTAGTGGCACAGTGACACTGTTAATGGATTTGCTAAAAAAGAACATGAAATTTTGATGGACAGAACAATGACAGGATGCATTTGAGAATTTAAAAGCAGTGTTAACCACTGCACCCATTTTAGCCGCTCCAAAACTTTTTGAAACCCTTCAAAAGTCAAATTGAAATGTTTTTTGTGAAATTGTCAAATAAGAACAATTGCATCTTATGAAATGATAAATTGTTAAAAGAATCTTTTATAATCCTAGCAGCACAGTTTTCTAAATATATTCCTCAAAATGCCATCTGTCAGTGGCATTTATTTCAGAAAGTTCAGGCTCACTATGAAGTAAATCTGACTTCCTTAGAGAGAATGTGCTCTGAAGTGATAACTTTTTAAGAGTAGAGGATGCAGTCGCAGAATTGTAGAGTTTGCACATTCTCACTGCGTCTGTGTGGGTTTCCTCTGGGTGCTCCGGTTTCCTCCCACAGTCCAAAAACATGTGTGTTAGGTTGATTGGCTATGCATTAAAGTTTATTAGTGTCACAAGTAGGCATGCATTAAACACTGCAATGAAGTTATTGTGAAAATCATGGTCACCACATTCCAGCACCTGTTCGGGTAAAGTGAGAGGGAATTTACTATGTTCAATCCAGCAGCACATCTCTGGATTGTGGGAAGAAACCAGAGCACCTGGAGAAAACCCATACTGATATGGGAAGAATGTGCAAACTCTGCACAGACAATGACCCAAGCCAGCAATCGAACCCAGGTCCCTGGCACTTTGAGGCAGCAGTGCTAACCAATGTACCACTGTGCTGCCATATAATTGGCACTAAATAGGGGTTAAATGGCCCCTTTGTGTTAGGAGACCTAGTATGGTAAATATGTGGAAGGGGACTAGGCCTGGGTGGGATTGTTTTTGGTGCAGGCTTGATGGGCTGAATGGCCTTTTTCTGCACTGTAGTGGTTCTATACTTAACTATCCAAGTGAAAAAGAAACAGATGCAGCAAGTCCTTGGGAACTGAGATCTGCTAATGAGGTGGGGAAGCAGATGTAATGTTCTCAGATTAAAGGTTTCCAAACGTTCGTGGCACTCCAGCCCCAGAGGGCAAACTCGGGGACCTTTCACCCCCCTGACCCGCTGACCTTTAACCAGGCGCGGTGAGCGCTGGGAGTCCGCGCTGGGCGTCCCGTCTCCATGGTGACGGCGCTCAGGGAGCGAGCGGGGTTTCGCTGCTGAGTTCCCCGGGCCGAGGGGCCGCGTCTTCCCCCGTCAGGTGAGCCTCTCCCCTCCGGGGCACTCCACCGACTCTCATCAGGGCAGAAACCCAAACCCTGAGACCGCCCCCCACGGGGGGAACAGAGCAGCAACAACGGCAATCAGCTCGGGGGTGGGGGGGGAGAGAGGAGAGGCGGACGGGGGGTGGAGAGGGGGGAGGGGCGGAGGGAGGGGGGGAGGGGCAGGGGTAGATGGGCATTGCCTAGTCATGTCTATAATGACCCAGGCGCTTCAGTGGCCTCTGAGCCCAGCCATCAAACCTGGTCTCTGTGGAGACCAGTAGTGATTCTTGCCGGGTTCCTGCTGCACATGAGATCAGAGAATCCTGAGAGGAGGAAGACTTCAGCTTGAAATTTACCTGGCATATTTTGATGCTTATGTTAATATGTTAATCTGCACCCCACCCTCACTGGTGGGGGAAACCAGATTACATCTGGGTACAATGGCTGGGAGAATCCCAGTAAAAAGTCTGACAACACCAGGTTTAAGTCCAACTGATTTATTTGATAGTAAACTCACTAACTTTCGAGGTTACCCCCTTCGTCAGGTGAATGGAGAGTTCTGGCCTCAGACAGAGCATATAAAGCACAGACAGTTTACAGATTACTGATTAGAATGCGAATCTTTACACCTAAACTGCTGTTCAAGTCTTAAAGTGGCTAACAATGCGAGTGGAAGGAGCACTGATCACAGTTTAAAGAGATGTGTATTGTCTCCAGACAGTACAGTAAGTGAGGTTTTGCAAACCCAGGCAAGTCAGGGGGGTTACAGATAGTGCGACATGAACCCAAGATCCCTGTTGAGACCGTCCTCATGTGTGCGGAACTTGGCTATCAGTCTCTGCTCAGCGACTCTGCGCTGTCGTGTGTCGTGAAGGCCACCTTGGAGAATGCTTACCTGAAGGTCAGAGGCTGAATGCCCATGACCACTGAAGTGTTCGCCAACAGGAAGGGAACACCTGTTGGGAGAATCCCAACAGGTGTTCATGCCAGCACTAAACACGCAAGACCCCTCCGCCACAATTCTACAACCTCGCTCTGTTCCAATGTGATCTGAGCTGTCGGGCACAATGCAACAGGAAAATTATAGCCGTTGTCTTCTGTGCCCCATCGATGAACTGCAATCCCTATCTTCAAATTCCATCCTTCTCCATGACAACTGTCTGATGCTGAACCAAACTGTTCACAGTTTGACACTGAGATGAGTTGCTGACCACATATCCACTCCATCACTGAAATGGCCTATTCCAACTCTCTAAATCATCTAACTGCAACCATGCCTCAGCTCTTCTGCTGATGAAACCTTCATCCATGTCTTTGTTGTCCTAAGGCTTGACTATCCCAACACACTCCCAACCAGCCTCCCATATTCCAATCTTATAAGCTTAAGATCATCCAAAACTCTGCTGCCTCATGTCTTCTTTACACCAAGTCCCAATCATCTATCATCACTAAATTCATTGAACTGCACTGGCTTCTAATTAAGCAAATCATTGAACTTAAAATTCTCATTCTTGTTTTCAAGTCCTTGCTCATCAATTGTCACAGCAGCAATGAGTATGACTGCTAGCTGAATTCCAAAATCCATGTTTGCTTTGTAGTGAGGGTAAGGAGAAAGAGAGAGAGAGAGATACAGTATAGAATGTTATCCATCTCAGGCCTCTCAATCCCTCCGAGCAACTCATGTCCCTGTGACTCTGAAAGCTGCCAACCAGGCAGTATTGCCAGTGCCATGCCTCACCTTAATGAACTGTCAGCCTCTGCCACATCATCCCCATAGCAGCCACAAGCTCTGCCCAATACCCTCATGGTCAGCAATGGTCTCCCACACGGCTGTACCCTTCCTTCATATTGCGCAGCATGATGCATTCTGCACCTCCAGTGCAGTTGCATGGCGCTGGTTTGCAGTACAAGTCTGTCCCTCCAGCTGGGCAGCTCTAGGTATGGACCCCTAAGACCACAGGCCATCGCTGGCAGCATGTGGCAGACTGGGATCCATGCTCCAACGCTCATGTAGAGCAGAAGCATTAATCTGCATGCACTCACCTGGATGGCTGGCACACTGACTCCTGAGAATGGCATGAAGTTCGGACTTATGGCGGAGAAGCAGCCTCCTGATGTTCATGTGACTTGGGAAGGGGCATTGTAGGGAGCACTGGAGGAGCTGTATTTGGGGTGACAGTTGCCAGACCTGGTGATTGTGATTGGACTGTTGGTGGAGCCTGGGATGGAATGTCCATGATAAACCACAGAGACTGTCCAGCAGACAGCTAGCAAGGTAAACAGTGTGACATTGGTGGGGCTGATATACCGTTTATAACAAAAAAAAAGTGATCAAGTGTAGTTTTGGCATGTCACACTGGCTGAAGTCACGAGGTTACACTGAGGCTTCGTTTGAAGCGATTTTTAAAGTGGCATCTCGGTTAAGATGCAAATGAGATCAAGCCTTGAGAAGGTGCAATGCCTGCTCCAATCAGCTTGGATCATGTAGATGAAGCCGAACACAGGAAGTGAGATACCTGTCTTGTCAGCTTTGATCTGGAATGTCTCACTTGCTGAGACTGTGGATTGGACTATGATTGGATTGAATTGAATATAAACAAAACAATTAGCATTTTTATCAATTGAAATGTTCATATATGACAAGATGCAATTTTTAACTTCTAGTCTATCTAGAATCAATTTAAGCAATATTCTTCATGGACATAAACTCTTCAAATTAGTTAGCAAACAACAGGCTTACTTGCTAGTACATTAACTGCTAGTCTGTCAGCCTCCAGAACATCTCTGGTGAGAGATAATTATTTTAGCAGGTCCCAACTACAGTCTTTAGACAGAGAAAGTAACATTTCTTGCTTCCAGCAGACCCAAGCAGACAACTGCCTGCTTTTTTTCTGTAATCCTTGCTCCTCCCATTAGCATATGATGTGCTCTTGTCAATCAATGTAATTAAATCCTACTCTGAAACCTCAGGGGACAACCCAAAAATAAACAAAATTATATTAAGTCTAATTAAAACAAACACCCCAATAGCTAGGATCAATTATGCTTCTACATTATCAGCATGTGGGCTGCCTGGAGCAGACAAAGCAGCATCGTAAACCAGAGTTGAACCTTAACATTTCCTTCACAAGAAACATGACACAAATACATTCGTTAAACACACAATATCATCACACCGGGAAGATTTCAAACTGTTTGGTGCCAGGTGCGAATTGGCTTTTTTTTAGCTTTGCATGTTATTTTCCCAGTTCACCTCCATTCACGCCAGGTGCGGCAAGGTGATAAAATTCCACCCATATTGTTCAGGTCACTTATTTGAGAAGTGTGGCATATTCTTTACATTGTGCTATTACACAAAAATGTGTACTAATGTGATTTAAGTGATAACTGATGTTCTACATGTTCACCTTATTGCAAAATAAAGCAGCTTATTTTTATTAGGCCTTGTCTTTCACATATTTTCTCAGCCCATTAACTGAGGGAAAAATTACATGAGAACATATCCAAAAAAGACCAATGATTAATGTCAGAAAGGTACTACTGTTACACCCCAACGTTACATTGCTGTGCAAGTAGATATAAGACAGTGTGAAAATAAATCAAGAGTTATTGAGTGACTGATGCCTTGGAACTCCAGGTGGTATCCATAGAAAATCGGTAACACAATACAAGGTACAACTTGATTAACAACATTTAAATAGACTACTCTGAACTTTGCTGTACGTCAAATATGAGCTAGTTTCACCTTTTGCATCTTTTTAGGTACTTGAGATTACCTGAGCCTTACTTTCTCAATATGGCACGAGCAGCTCCATTAAGAAGAAGTGTAACCGATTTAGTTAGCTGGCATCAAGATGAAGCACTCAAAACAACAATATACATTCTGAAAGAGCTAGGTCCAGTTGGATTTCTTCTTAAAGAAGAGGGTGTAGCTAAACATTTTAAAGTAAGTGTACAAAAATTAAGGTGACTTAATTGGAACTTATTCCATTGTTTAATTTTTATTAATGAAAGAGGTTTTCAACATTTCTTTAGCTTTGACATTTAGAGTATCTTATAGTGGTTTCATTACTTATACCAAAAAGCATAAAACTAGCAACAATTTACACTTCCATGTTTACCTGAGAAATCTTTCTCAGAGTTCAATATTATTCCTTGCCATGGTCAAGACCATTTTGGATGTAAATATTTTGGGACACTGGTTAGACTGGTTAATTAATTCAATTTCTATTCTCCAAAATGTCATTCATCCTTTTCAGATGACAGGTGAGATGACTACAACATGAAATAATTTCAAAATGGCTTTGTAGCTACAGTTCCAGAGCGGAGGACCTCTGGAACTTAACTTACATTGAGTTACTGGTAATAAGAGTATAGATATTACACACACATTCAGCAAAAAAATGGGTATGGAATTATTGCATTCTAAGTAGCATAGAAGTCTGATGTCTAACCAAAGGTTTGAATTCCCATAGTACTGTTGTTAGATTGCATGGAGCTGTTTTTTGTTCCAATTTTTTTTCAGAGATAGAATTTCTAAAGTGCAGAAAGAGGCCATTCAGCCTATTCAGCCTGAACTGATACCCAGGCTCTATACCCATACCCCCCCACCCCCATATTTACCCTGCAGGACCCCCTGACACTAAGGGTTAATTTTGCAAGGCCAATAAACCTAACCCGCACATCTTTGGAGTATGGGAGGAAACCGGAGCACCTGGAGGAAACCCACAAAGCCAGAATTGAACCCAGGTCCTGGAGCTGTGATGCAGCTGAACTAATCAAAGTGTTACCATGTGACCCAGATATAGAGAAGTGGTGGGACAGAAATCACAACATTGAACTATCTTCCTTGTTCCTACCATGTCTGTCTTACAACAATTTCTGAGCAGCCCAATCCAGTGTTATAAATGAGTCTATTGTAGGCTGATTTTTGTGCTTAACCTGACTGCACAAAAAACTCGCTCTCTTTCAGTTCCTCTATGGCTTGCAACAAGGGATCACCTTCCTGTCTTCCTCATTTTGAATATCAGCTGTTCAGGAGCTGCCAGATTTGTTATGCTATCAGTGAACTATTTGTCAGTGCTCTTTCAGCATTTGTCTGAATAATTTCAATCAAATTAAGTCAATGGAAAGAAAATTGGACAGTCAGCCCATCCATTCTACCAGGGATTAAAGAAGGATATTTTAGTGTGTTATGTCTCCAAGGTGAATTTCACACTTCGTAATGAAATTCACAAGGGATAATTTTCATGTTCGTTTGGAGTACTTTGGAATATTTGTCCTTTAGGTTTTGATAAATAAGAATGAATTATCTTGAATATGCAAGGACACAAAAATGGCAATAAAGAGATAATTTGGATAGAATGAAATAAGTTATACAGAACAGAAAACACACACATTTATGCTGCACGCAAGTCTTCTCTCACCCCACCAACATACTTTTTAATTGCTTTGTCTCTCACATAATTATCAAACCTCCCCAACTTTATCCTACTTGCCTTAATCACTCCAAGGGATAGTGAAATCCACATTATCACCATACTGGGTTAAACATCATCAAGCCAAAATAATGTTCTGCCTACTACAAAAATGAGTAATGTGGCATATGAATTTCAATGCCAATATGATGCCAAATACATAGGTTGTATGTCCCAGTGACTGGGGAATCATATCAAATAGCACATTCTTTTAGCTGTTTGTAACTGACCATATTCAACCATCCCGTGCTTGCAAAACTCAGAACACAATGTCCACCATTAGATATAATTCTGCAATTGGACAGCACTTAACAATCCCAGGTCTGCTAACAATTACACTAGCAAACAATTTAAGATTATTATTTGGGCAATATGCTGGCTGGCAGGTACATAGATTCATATGTTGGGCTTTGTACATGGAAAGTATTTGTCCAGGTGATGCATATTTTTCAATTCAGCGAAGAATGGGGGACAGCTGTTCCCAAATGTGTTACCTATGGCAGTGCCCGAACCAATCACAGTTCGCCCACCAAACAATCTGCCCCCTTTTCTCAAGCAGTATAAATTGTTGTTCCCTTTGACATTTGGTATTCTTGCATCTGTCCTAATGAGTGCAAGACGAAAAGCCTAACAGTAATTCTGGGTTTTCTTTTAATCGATATTCAGGTGTCAAATCTGGAAACCTAGAATATACTAAAAAATGGTCATGACCCTAAACAGGCAAGTAAACAAATAAATAAGGATAAATAACACATTTAATTAGAGAACACTTTTTTCTTTATTTAAATGAGTTATTCAATTTTCACTCAAATCTTAAAATCATGAAAGACTGAGTCAGGATTCAGAAAGAATGTCATTTCCACCTATGGAAATAAAGAAAATATATATATATATTTGCAAAACTGCAAGAACAGGCATAGTACTAGATGTTTGAATAAATATGGAGTTACACTAATTTCGATCTCTATTCCCTGGAAGGTTAATATAGGAAATCTTCACAACTGTAACTGTTCCACATTTCTCAAAGAAAAGGACCTCTGCAAACACATCTGCTGGTCAGTTCATTTTCTTGCATGTTTTTTGATTCCTGGGGCAAATTTCTGAATTTAAAAAATACCATGGTTTCAGTCTGGAGTCATTTATAGGTAATAGATTAAACTGCCTGTCATAATTTGGTGCATGTTATCAATTTACTGTTAGGAGTACTCTCAATAGTCTTCAGTATGATTGGATGTTGATTTGCTTATGTGCATCTTCAGAAGAACACAGCTCTTACTGACTGGCTCATTGCAACTGGTATTTTGAGGAAAATTGCAATTATGTTTAACCACTGAAAGAAAGGATATAACACTGCAATGGTTGTGCAAATACATTTTGAAAAGCAGAAATTTGTTCAAGTCTATATAAATCAGCACAAAACAATCCCCAACTATTTAATTAAGCATGTCAGTTCAAATTTGAAAGTAAATTTTTCTCATCTTCTCAAAAAAATGTAAAATATGAAATATTTCTCTAGATGATGTTTGCTTTTGTCTTAGCTGAGTATGAATTGGCTAAGATTTTGGCATTGCTTTGGAGTTTTGTTGAATTGCAAGTATTTCTGTTTCAATTCTAATTATTCTACAGCTTTTATTTAAAAGTAGTTAGACACAAACTGTTCAAAATCTCGGCAAATTTAATGTTCTGAGTGACCACAGTCAGTTCTCACTGTAGCTCCAAAAAAAGATATATTTATTTGGAACTATTTCAATGAAGAATTGCATAAATTCCTTATGTCTGCATTATAGTTAAAGGCAAAGAAAAGTCTGTGGAAGAGGGAAGTACTTTTGGTAGAAATTACTTTGTTTTCTCTCACCACCCTGTATCTGGGCCTGTATCTCCTCAGGGATCTGCTCAGCAAATGTCATCTGTATGAGTGACTGATCAGCATCTTTTCCTCTTCCTGGATGTTAATTGAAAAGTGTCTGAGCCAGGAAAATTCAGCACTAATTGAACACTGTTGTGTATTTGGCCAGGACTGAACTTTCCCAGCATAGGCACCTCCCAACCTGCATTTAGGAAAGGAAAGGGTGTCAATCAGAGTCCTTTCCTAAGGAGACACCATTAGTCATAGAGCCGATGTTATCTGAGTCACTATCTCATGGGAGGGCAAATTTGGAATGGGTTTCTATACAACATGCAAGTAGAATATCAAATATCTTAAGTAATTAGATCACAATGACAATTAAATGGAGGGGTTGCACTTTATATTCCGAGCACTCCCTTTCACAAACGTTAGCTGTAAAAATACAATTAGTAGGCTAATGAAAATGTTGTTAAGTATGTGAAAATATAGCTGATCTGTTGTAAGTTTATCTAGTGAAAAATGTAGTCATACAGACTAGCCAACAATGTCTTCACTCAAATAGTCATGAATCTTTGGAATTATCAACCCCAGAGGGTTGTGGATGCTCCACCGTTGGCTATATTTAAGGCTGAGAAGACAGATTTTTGATGTCTTGGGGAATCAAGCGATATGAGGAAGATCAACTATGATTCAGCCATGATCTTGTTGAATGGCGGGGCAGGCTCAAAGGGCTAGATGGCTTACTCCTGCTCCTATTTCTTATGTTCTTATGATCGCATTAAGTGGCGGAGCAGCCTCAAGGGCTGTATGGTCTTCTCCTGCTTCCATTTCTTATACCCAATTGTAGTGTCCATTTTTTTGCTGAGTTGGCTGATCTCAGCTAAAATGTTAGAAAGATAAAGTGATTGTTTTTGGTGCCCTAGGTTAAAGAAAGATAAATTAGTCTTGCTTTTTCTTTCTTATTGCTAATCATGAAACACTACTAGTGCACACGGGTGGAGTGCAAATGAAGACCAATGCACTTAAATACCCTGCCAACACTCACAATGAAGGCTTGCATGTTGATCACCTGGCTGTAATTAATGTACTTGGATGCCATGAGCACTTGGTATTATTTCCCAGCAAAGTTCAGATAAAAGGAGAAAATTGAACTTTAAAATGCTGCCTCTGGTTACTTTGAAAATGACATTTTGGTATTTTTGCAACTATTTTAACTTGTTTTCTTTTCAAACAGGATTTTGTTAAAGAAGTTCAGGCTACCACGTGGTCATGAATGTAAGTTTTTTAGAATTCAGTTCTACAGTTATCGATTTTAGTACATTGCTTGGGTTTAAGTTTAATCCTACTGAATGGAATGTTCTAAAGTGTACTTCCTAAAATAAATAAATAGAGCTCACCAGGTCTGCAAAGAATCAATGTTTCATTTTAGTTACATTCTTAAGATCAACCATTTATAGATTTCATCTATAATATTTGCTGCCAGTGAAGTTCTCATCCAATCCATTCACTGATATCCTAGCATCCAATTGCTACTCAGCAAAAGGCACATTGTTACAACTTACTGGCATTTGAACTGATGGCCATTTGAGGGAGATAATTCAAGAAAAGTGAATCTTCTGCAGACACAATGTACTTGTGACATATTGTAGAAATTAACTTTTACCAACAAAACCAGTTAAGCATACAAGAGAGCTATAAGATTATTTTGCATTTCTGCAAGATGTGTAAATTTATAGGGAAGCTTGGTTTATAATACAGTTTTTCATTTTTGTATTATCAAAAATTATGTTAAGGATTTTCTGCAAGGTTCCATGTGTCTACATTTATAGGGGAGAGTCTGTATGTGTGTGTATCTCAACTGGTGCTGCTGTTGGTGTTGCTTCTGCTGGAGCTGTTGGTAGTGGCATGGCCTCTGCTGTTAATCCTCAGTAGAGATGTAAGATGGAGCTTTGTGAACTGCTTACATGCTATATTGAAGGCTAGCAGCAGGGAAGTGTAACTGAAGGTGAGTGAAGTACTAGACAGGTGAAACAAATTCCAAGCATTTGGCAATCATATATCAAGTACTGAGAATAGTGTTAAGAAGTGTGCTTTGAACGCCAGCATATCATGGCCATGACTGGAGCTCTCCAGTGTAACTGATCAAAGCTTGCAGCATGTCAGTTTCACTGAAGAAGTTCCTCTCACTGTGCAGTTCCTTCAATAACTTGGCTAGAAGCAGACAGTGTGGAAGTCATGTGGTGGAAAATAGGAATTCTTGGTAAAACAACTACAATATTCTTCTTAATCACCTCAGCTGCTTTTCCACCACATGTACTTTCTTTTCTTACCCACCAGATTTGCAAACTTCCACAAGGGAAGACACAAGAGGGCAGGATCCTGTCCTGAAGCTAACCCCCAGCGCTGCCACCTAAACCACCTTCATCTGGCTGGAAAGATTCTGTCTTATGTGTCTGCACTTATTAGCTATACAAGAATATTATAATGTTAAATCTACAATGATTCTTCCTTTACAGCCTCCTGAATTGAATTTCACATTACAATTTGCTTTTGTTTAGTTTATTAAAAATTCAATTCTTATGGAAGTTCCCTTTAGTGTAACTAAAAATACTAATGCAATTGAAAATGAAGTTAAAATATGCTTGCACAGCTCCCCTATTGATTCATTTGGTAGCAGCAGTAAGCAGCTAAGTTAAACAGATCATAAAGTTCAGGTTGTGCAGTCTGCTTATTGAAACTGGTGCAGTTGAGTACTGTGATTCAGATTTAGGAAAAGTAAATTAGGGTTCCTGTTGTTAATCATTGTTCATGACTTCGGCTAGAAAATGTGTTTGAATAGTTATTGGGCAAGGACAGCATAATGCAATATTCAATAACTTGCTAACACACAATGCCAAGCCTCAGACGTGGAAAATTGGCATTTCAGTGAGATATGACGAACCAGCCAGTACCAGTAGAATAGTACTTCCACATAAGTCAATAAGGGAGACAAATTAAAAGGAAAATGAACTGATTTCATATTTGATTGTTTTTATAATTTAATTGTGTGGATTTGTAAGTTATTCTAAACATAAAGGCCAAAATTTTACTGCCTCGCCTGCCCCCAATTCCAGGGTGAGTGAGGCTCACAGAATGGAAATCTCCATTGATCTTCGGTGGGATTTTACAATCTCACCCAAGCGAAGTTGTGAAATCCTGCCCAAAGTGTAGAACAGACAATATAAAATTGGTGCTATAATAGGTAAAATGTTAGAATCCGTCATCAAGGAGGAAATAGCGAGGCATCTTGAGGGGAATTGCTTGATAGAGCAGACACAGCACGGTTTCGTTAAAGGGAAGTCGTGTCTGACAAATTTGCTGGAGTTCTATGAGGATGTGTCTAGGGCGGTGGATAAAGGAGAGCTGGTGGATGTGGTCTTTCTTGATTTTCAGAAGGCGTTTGACAAGGTACCTCACAAGAGGTTATTGCAGAAGGTCAGGGGACATGGAGTTGGGGGTAGGGTGTTAGTGTGGATAGAGGATTGGTTGTCAAATAGGAGGCAGAGAGTGGGGGTCAATGGGTGCTATTCGGACTATTCGGTGACTAGTGGAGTGCCCTAGGGGTCGGTGCTGGGGCCTCAGCTGTTTACCATTTATATAGATGATCTGGAGGAGGGAACCGAGTGTATGGTGTCGAAATTTGCTGATGACACCAAGATTGGTGGAACGGCAAATTGTGCGGAGGGTGTGGAGAGTCTACAGAAGGATCTAGATAGGCTGGGCGAATGGGCCAGGAACTGGCAAATGGAATTTAATGTTGGCAAGTGCGAGGTGGTCCACTTTGGTAGGAAGAATGGTAGGAAGGATTATTACTTACGTGGCGAAAAACTGCAGCAGGCGACAGTGCAGCGGGACCTCGGGGTCCTTGGGCATGAGTCGCAAAAACCCAGCCTGCAGGTGCAGCAGGTGGTCAGGAAGGCAAATGGGATGCTGGCCTTCATAGCGAGGGGGATTGAATATAAAAGTAGGGAGATCTTGCTGCGGCTGTATAGGGCATTGGTGAGGCCACAGCTGGAGTACTGTGTGCAGTTTTGGGCGCTGTACTTACGCAAGGATATTTTGGCCTTGGAGGGAGTGCAGAGGAGGTTTACTAGGCTGATGCCGGTGTTGAGGGGGTTGAGCTATGAGGAGAGGCTGAATAAACTAGGCTTGTACTCGTTAGAGTTTAGAAGAATGAGGGGAGATCTCATTGAGACGTACAAGATGATGAATGGGATGGATAGGATAGAGGTGGAGAGACTCTTCCCGCTCAGAAAGGACAGTAGGACTAGGGGGCACAGCCTCAAGGTAAAGGGGGGGCGGTTTAGAACGGAGTTGAGGAAGAACTTCTTCACTCAAAGGGTGGTGAATCTCTGGAATTCTCTGCCCGTTGAAGTGGTGGAGGCTACCTCGCTAAATATTTTTAAGACGCAGGTTGATGGGTTTTTGATAAGAGAGGGGATTAAGGGTTATGGGGAGAAGGCGGGAATGTGGAACTGAGCAGCGACAGATCAGCCATGATCTTATTGAATGGCGGGGCAGGCTCGAAGGGCTAGATGGCCTACTCCTGCTCCTATTTCTTATGTTCTTATGTTATAATTGCAAAATTATTCTCAAGGGCACTTAGAGATGGGCAATAAATGTTGGCCTAGCCAGCAAAGTTAACATCCCATGAATGAGTATGAAAAGAACAAGGTATAGAAAGATAAAGCAGCATTCTGTGACTTGATATGTAACTAGTCAAATAATGCTGCTTTAAATATGATCATAGATTTAAGATAACTCCATAACTATTTGAGTAAGTGTGTAATTTCTGCATCTCCCCTCCTTTCAGATTCTTTTCAACTTGGCCTTGTGGACAGAGAAATTGAAATATTGCTGAACAGTCTTCATACAGAGCAGACAGTACAGCCAGCCACCCACAAATCTAAGATAAAGGAAAATGATGAAGAAATGGTTGAAAGTGTATGCCAGAAGGAAATTGATCCAGAGGATGTCTGCCCTATTTGTCAGGAAGAGCTATTGAAAAAGAGACAACCCGTAACATATTGCAGGTCAGACAATTAGAAACATTAGATTACATTTTTGAACAAGGAATAAAGTGAGTAAGAAGATAAATTGTTCAGAAATAGCCTGCAAACTATTATTTGATCAACATGAGAAAAATTAAATATTTTGACAAGCTTTTTAAACTCAAACATTTGAGATTGCTGATGTGATGACCCAGAGGACATAAATGTTGAGTACTCTATACTTGTACATTATGTGCAGAAATGCCAACATGTAAAAAAAACTTATGATCAATGAAAGTAAAAATATGATTAAAATATTGTTGCTGTGCCTACCCCCTTCACCACTTGTGGCAGAGCAGAGTTTAAAATAAGCATAAGTAATCATAGTATAAATGTGACTTTATAAATTCTCAATTTGGTTTATTCAAAAACTGTTGTTTAATATTTTAAAATGATTAGAAATCCTCTCTTTTCTGGACATTGCAATTGTTTGGTGAGTGGAACATTTTATTACTTTCTGATACTGCTCCACAAACTTGCTTCATTGGCCTCTAAAATAAATAAGAAACTCTAAGAAAATAATTTACAGGTAGCTTGTGACAAAAACAATTAATTTGTAAGACAAGGAATGTCCTGGGTTTGACTGTTGGTCTGAGGTGAGCTGCCATGCTGATCCAAGGTTGTACAGTAGAAACGCTACAGTTGAGTTTGCCATAATAGTTTTAATCCTTTGGCTGAGAAAACTAATAATAAAGTTAGTCAAGGCTCTCACTCTCTCTTGCTTACTATCCATTTTCCCTCTGCTGGACATTGGGAAAGACTGGAATTGGTCTCAGCTGTGATGCATCCCATACTTTGCGACTTAATGTTCATTGTATGGGCTGATGCATGAAGGAAGGCCATTTGGCTGAGACACAAAAAGTAATATTTGGATAACTATTTTGTTACGTTAATGCCATATCTTCATTTCTAACCACAGTATTTGCTTTTGCTTAATGGTGCCTTTGATATTTAACAACACCTTTTGTTAATTAGCTCAGCAAACATATTTAATTAGCATTGGATGTACAGACAGGTGTTTTGTCGCCTTACCCAACAGAGGTTATTGATTCTATTAATGACACATTAGAAGGTAATTGACCTCTAATTTTCTAATGAAAATGAAATTAGTTGAAATTGGGGCCAACAAGAGCATTGCAATGCTTTCAATGTACCTATAATAGAAAAGCTGGGCATTTAATTACTTTGTCATTGGAGATAAATTTCAGTGTTGAATATTTAAAATACCCAGGACTGACAAATGTTACTATTCCTAATTATGTGTAACATGACAGTTGTGCATACTAAGAGTCATCATGAGATGCTGACATTGCATAAAAGGGATTAATCTCATGCAATTTATGTACAAGGTATAAGGTAATTACTTATTTCAAAGCAAGTGAAAAGCTATCTAAATTCTACCTGTCTACCATTTGAGAACACAGTAAGAAGTCTGACAACACCAGGTTTCAGTCCAACCAATTTATTTGATAGTAAACTCACAAGCTTTCGGGGTTTGCCCTTCGTCCGGTGACATGAACCCCGAAAGCTTGTGAGTTTACTATCAAATAAATTAGTTGGACTGAAACCTGGTGTTGTCAGACTTCTTACTGTGTTTACCCCAGTCCAACGCCGGCATCTCCACATCATACCATTTGAGAAAGCAGAAATCTGAAAGTGTACAGTTGGCTTGCTGCTCTTGACAAACTTCAGTAGCGGCAAAGAGTTAACTGAAAAATCAGCTGTTTGCTACTGTTACACATTTAATATCGGGATGAAACCACAAAAGCTGTTTTAAAGACTTTCAAATCAAAATTTTGAAGAAATATCTGCACACAACATTCAACGTGAAACACTGGTGTAGGTGATCATCTCTTTCACGAGTGTCACTATTGATGCTGTATGTGATGCTGTCACTGCCAGAATGTTGCTCTGCATGTTTAATATAAACACATTGCAGAAGTTGTTTTCTACTGATATCAGAATAAATGGGTATTAGGATATTTATTTAACCTGACGTTTTAAATTTACAGTGTTAGAAATTCTTAGTAAAATGTTATTGATTTATAACCTATTTAAGCTATAACAAATTATACCTAAAATTTTAAGTTCACAAACCACCTGATCTTGCTTGAACCTGGAGAATTGCTGAAACAATAAGCCTGCACACTATTTTTACTGGTAAGAGGTTTAAATCAGCCTTTAAATTAAAAGTTAAAACACATCTTCTTATCCCAGCCATACCTGTGAGAACAGTAACATGTTTCTAAGTATGACTATGTTCTTTTTCTCCTAACTCTACTTGCTGGTCCTCTTGATGTGAATAGCTAGCTTTTTGAGAACCTCCCTGATGATGCCACTCTGCAGTACAAAGTCAAGCACAATTGTGCAGAAGCACAATTAAGATATTAAGGATTGTGTTATGTTCCAAGATGGCTCAGACCAGTCCAAACAATTGAAATTGCATTCCATGATGCAACTGATGATTCTTGTGAAAGAATTGTTTGTTTTATAACTGGTCTCAGCTGCTTACTCTGGAGAGTTCAGAAAATAATATTGAAGAATGTGGCATTTGTTTTAGTTGTATTGATTGACGTAGGGTGCAAGAACCACGAAGTAGGCTTAAATACTGGGGAACTTTTCATTATACTGTCCCAGAGTCAGATTCTAGACTGATTAAATGGGTTCCACACTGGAGAAACTAATCCCCCAGGGACCCACACTCCTAAAGGGGCAACACACTCCTAACCCCAACATACATTTTATATATACATATATATATATATCACAGCATTGATTACCCAGGTGTTACTCTGGCACTTTCCTTTTTGTGTTAAATATTAATGTTATAATACATTGCTTTAAAATTAAACCATCATGATGTCTTCCTGGGCAGCATGATGGCACAGTGGTTAGCACTGTTGCTTCACAGTGGCGGGGTGCTAGGTTCGGTTCCCGGCTTGGGTCACTGTCGGTGCGGTGTCTGTATGTTTTCCCCGTGTCTGCATGGGGTTATTCCGGTTTGCTCCCACAGTCCAAAAGATGTGCTGTTAGGTGCGTTGCCATGCTAAATTCTCCCTCAGTGTACCCAAACAGGCGCCTCCTGTTTTCATAGGACCTTCATTGCAATGTTAATGTAAACCGACTTGTGACACTAATAAATAAACTTAAACTTTAAAAACTGAAAACTTAACAGCAATTTGCATAATGCAATAATGATGGTCACAGATGAGTTACACATGTTAATAAAGTTGAGTAATTTCCAATTTACGTTGGTATTGTTTAAGGGGCAAAGTTAAATTATTTTGCCTCCCATAGTTTTTCCTTTCTCCTAAAACCCAAAAGATTTAAAACCTAAGCACAACTTGATGAGGGAAAAGATACAAAAGTCTGAGGTCAGGTACCAACTGATTCCAAGAACAGCTTCTTCCCTGCTGCCATTAGACTTTTGAATTAAGTTGATTGCATTAAGTTGATCTTTTTCTATACTCTAGTTATGACTATGACACTACATTCTGCTCTCTCTCCTTTCCTTCTCTATGAACGGTGTGCTTTGTCTGTACAGCGTGCAAGAAACAATACTTTTCACTGTATGTTAGTAGATGTGACAATAATAAATCAAATCAAAATCAAAATGATCTATTCATCTCCCCTTTTTGCCCTAATTTTTCTTCATTTCATCCTTGTTGACTTCACTCTGTGTATTCCAATTTTTAAAATCTGATGGAGGAGTTAGATGAAACTATTAATTTAATCTGGAATAAGCATCTAAACAACAGACTGCCACCTAGCAAAGAAACCATGTACTTCTGTTGCTTTATATAAATTCTCAGCACAAGAACTCATAGCCCACCCATCAAGATAATTGGAAAAAATAGAACACTGCAGTGATCAATGATGTCCATAAGATGGCATTATTGTAGTTACAAAGCTCATTGATGCTCTCTAGTGCCAGTAACTGAGCACTACAACATTGTATTTTTGAATATCGTGCAACTTAAAAGTTACAAGATCTTCTAAGCTTGCCTGGTTGATGTTTTATGATTATTTTACTGTCAAATGTTATGTTGATGAATAAGCCAAATATTTGTAAGACGCAAGTTTGATTATTTTAATTTCCCATTTTGGTTCTATTACATTTTTAAAAAATGTTTTATCAAGATGCCTATTGAATTTACTCATGTTTTCTCATAGTATTGCATTGTAAAGGAGCAAGAAAAGCTACAACGCCACAATTTTCTGTTTTGTAGAATGGAGTGACATCATTAGGTGGTGGTTGTCTGTCGGTAATAATTGAACTGCTGTGTTCATCCTTAAACAACGTGCCATTTGTAAACTTAAGACTTGTAACATCATAGACATTAATATCCTGTATTTTAATTGCTGGAAGCGATAGCTCTAGAATTAAGATCATCTGACCAATTAAGTCTAAAAGCCTAATGATTGTATTTAACCATAAAATAGATTTTTGTGGATATCCATGTTCTTATTTATCTTCACAGTGCTAAATCTTAACTTTGATTATACATGCAACTGTTCATGGTGACAATTTGCTTTCTGAATACAGATATAGCTGTGGTAACAGTGTCCATATCAAATGCATGAAGATTTGGGCAGAACACCAGGCAAAGACTGATATTGAAAATACCATCAAGTGTCCTCTCTGTAGAGAGGTGTTTGCACCTCTGAGTCTCCTGCAAGAAGAATATAGAAATGCCAGTAAACTGTTGGCAGCAGAAAGAGAAAGACTTGACAGACACCTTGGCATTCCATGCAATAACTGTCAGGTTTGTCCAATTCAAGGCAAGTGCTACAGGTAAACAAATTCCTGTTTCATACTAACAAATATGGAAAATATGTATGGTGATTGTCTGTTTAAGTACAACACAACAGAAGAGGGTCACCTGGTTTGAGGGACCAATTAGGATGAAAATGAATAATTACCCCATGAGGTGGAATTCTCTCTGAAGCAGAAACCAGTCCTAATATAGAAGACATTAGGAAATGGAGCAGCCAGTGGGCTGAGCGCCAAATTCTCTGTCTTTACTGGCAGTGGTGACAGGGCCTGAATATCTGCAGAATTCCAGCTTGAGTTTCCAGTGATTAACTGATCTTAAATGAGGAAACATAGAAATAAGATAAAAGGCGATTGATTAAGACAGAGGGCAGCAGAAACCTATTTTGCAAAGAGGTTTGTAAAGTTGTGGAATGCACTACACAGTTATTAATTGAAGTATAGACTACCATCATTTAAAGAATGGGGTTGGATGTATGGTTGAATGAGGAGAAAGAAAAGAATGCAAGAAGTGAGTAGGCACGCAGGAGAAGTACCACTAATCTTGTAGACGATAAACATTAATATAAAATGCTTTGACAAATAGCAAGTTTCTGTGTTGTAATTTCTGTGTAATTATCTTTGCATTTCCAACTTATTTTTAAATACCTATGCACGTTGCTATCTCTCCGGCATCCAAATACTATCGGAAATTTTAGCTTTGATGCAGAACTGATATACAGTAAACTATTTCCCAATTTGAAAAATTATGCAGGTCCAATGGACTTTTAAGCATATCTTAATCTTGACAATTTTAAACTTGCCCCTTTGGTTGAAACTCATCAGACAAATGATGTTGCACTGAAGACTCACAGCCAACCTTCCACTCCTTTTCTACTGTCTTCTACTTTAAAGTATATTTCTGAGCGCACAGCATGCATGGCAGCATGAAGCTGATGGAATCCATTTCTAAATATGACATAACCAGGCTCTTCTGCATCAATCTCAAACTGTATTTTAACTCATGTTCTAAGCAGAGTAGCTGACAGCAGGAAGAGAAGCCAGGACCAGGGAGGCCCAAGCAGACATAATGTTTTTGTTTCCACTTTGAAGCTGGGGAGGAGAGGTATTCCTCTAGGTCGCAAAAGGGAAGGTCAGGCAACCCCTATTCAAGACTCCCCCCTCATTTCTGAATGAACACGCACTCCAAATAGCCCTGCGGCTTACATGAGTGATGAATAACATTCTTTCAGAAACAACCAGCTCTCTGCCCATTCAACCTAGACAACAGATACTGGACATTCTACAAGATCCAGAATTCAAAATATCCCAGGTTTTATTTGGTTGCTAATCTTGGTTGCTAGTCCCAAGGAGTCTCATAGCATGGAAATGTGACTCCCATGTGGTAGCACACACAACCCTTCTGCTGTCACCTGCCCTGATCTGTGATGTTGCCAACTGGAGCTCTGAGTAGACTTTGATTTGGTCATGTCACCAATGAACACCCCATCTGCCATTGCGAGGGGGGAGCTGTCTAATGGGTTGAAAACAGTCAGGCGTCAGCAGGGGCCTCAGGAGTTGAGAGGAATGACTGTTGATTTGATGCAGGGTCAGATGTGGGGTGTGAAAGGGAGGGATCTAAAAGAAGACCTGTATGACGCTTAAACAGAGGAATTGGGGACAGAAAGAAAGGATGAATTGGGTCAAAGAGAGAGGTAAGGATTGGGGAATTGGGGCTAAAGATCTGGAAATTGTGAGTCAAGAGAATTGGGATCTGGGCAGAGGTGTAGAAAAAGGCAGATTTGGGTATAAGGTATGGCTTGGGAAGCAGCATCCCCGAGAATGACAAGAGCTCTGTGTCTTTTCATGTTGAGAATGCCCATCAAATTAGGTGTTGGTCAGGCACTTAACTAGGCACAATGGAAACCACCCCCAAACTGCCCCTGCACCCCCTTGAAAGCTGACAGGTAAGTAGAGGCCACAGCTGTGCATCACTTGTCAGTGTCAGTGGCCATTGCCGACAGTGTGCCAACTGAAGGCCAGAGATCGCCAAAGCACTGGACTACAGGTGAGTAATGGTGGGATTGGGGTTGCAGAGGAAGGGTTCTCAAAAATAGATGGTTGGCTCTCAGTAGGGCCCCCACCCCACCACTGCCCAGCTCCCCTTCTTGATATTGGTCCTGTCGCGGTACTGAGCGCCTTTGAATGTAGGACTCCCACTGCTCCACAAATTCCCAGAAACCCACAAACATCCTCACTTGGGCTTTGCTTTCTGGGCTTCTTGCATGATGGCTGGGTGAATTCCAAAAGTGACAGGATGAGGCCCTTAAGTGTGAAATTGAGGGCCTCAATTGGAATGGCCCACGTAAAGATCTCAATTGGCAAGAGAGTGAGAAGACCATCCACAAGCTCTCCCATCTCAGATTTAATCAGGGCAGAGGCAGGAAGATAACGGGGTCCTCGCTTATCTCTCTCTCGCCTGATTAAATGCCTCCCATCACATGGAGGGCTTTAAATTCTGCCCAGAGGCTAGAATATTATTTAAAAGGGAATGGAATAAATATTTAAAAGGAAGAATACAGAATAATTGGAAAGGGAATAAACTCAAAGGAAGGAAC
The DNA here is from genome assembly GCF_965287045.1 of Carcharhinus amblyrhynchos. Lineage (NCBI taxonomy): Eukaryota > Metazoa > Chordata > Chondrichthyes > Carcharhiniformes > Carcharhinidae > Carcharhinus > Carcharhinus amblyrhynchos. The sequence continues at coordinate 35,614,216 of NC_137334.1, forward strand.
AGAGGCGCTGGTGCCAATTAGTCTCGGCCTGTACTACAGTTTCATTATTCTGTTAAAATGCTCTATTGTTAAATCTGAGGTAGTGGTTTAGGAAGGTTGATACTGACCTGAGTTTAGGATAATATCTCCTGTGAGAAATGCTGTGAATACTGAGCCCTTTGTAATTTTAGAGCAGTGGTTCTCAAGCTGAGGAGATACATAAAAGTGTAGACAAAATCTTCTGAGGAGTGGCTATTCCTATCAGATTGCTTTTGTTTGCACTGAGATGGAGCTCCACATTTCCGACTCTGAATTCTGAACCGGTCCTCAATGGAAATGCAGAGCATACCTGTTCTGGGAGTCCTTCTTTGTAGTGCAGGATTGTTAGGTGTTCCCTTTTACTGCACTAACTGCTGTATTCCAGTGTAGAGAGTCTAAAAGTAAAAGCTGGGTATGTGAGGTAGTAAGGGGTGAGTGGGTGAGGGAGTAGAATAGAGGGGGAGTTGGGGTCATCAGGGAACTAGTTGTGGGCTCAGGATGTGCAGTCAAGGCAGAGGTGTAGTCTTGTCGGGGAAGTCAGGTAGACAGGAAGGTGGGAAGAGTTGTAGCCTAGTGGTGGGGGTGGGGAGGAAGCCAGGAGATTAGGAGCATGGTTGGACTAGAGTATAATCAGGGAATTGGAGTCAGGACTGTCAGGAGGGATCCTTAGGGGAGTCAGGAGGATAGGCAGTTCAAGGGTTAATCAGGTGGTGTGGGGATGGAGTCAGCTGGTCAGGATGTGTAGTTGTTAAGGGATGGGAGGATGTCCATTGGGGTGTCATGGGTTCAGTAGTACAGTACAGAAGGAGGCCATTCAGTCCATTGATCCTGCACCGACCACAATCCCACCCAGCGCCTATCCCCATAGTCCCAGATATTTACACCACCAATCCCTCGGAAACTTGGGTCAATTTAGCATGGCCAATCAATCGCACATCTTTGCCTGTGGGAGGAAACTGGAGCACCCAGTGGCAACCCACTCAGACACAGGAAGAATGTGTAAACTCCATACAGATAGTGACTCAAGCCAGAAATCGAATATGGGTCCTTGGCAGTGTGAGGCAGCGATGCAAACCACTGTGCCATTGTACCACCCCGTCAGAAGTCCAAAATTCCCAGACAATTCCGTTTTAGAATCATAGAACCCTACAGTGCAGAAAGAGACCCTTTGGCCCATCAAGTCTGCACTGACCACATTCCCACCCAGGCCCTACCCCCATATCTTTACATATTTTACCCGCTAATCCCTCTAACCTATGCATCTTGGATCACTAACCGGCAATTTTAGCATGGCCAATCAACCTAACCTGCACATCTTTGGACTGTGGGAGGAAACCAGAGCACCCGGAGGAAACCCACGCAGACATGAGGAGAATATGCAAACTCCACACAGACAGTGACCCGAGCCAGAAATCGAACCCAGGCCCCTGGAGCTGTTAAGCAGTAGTGCTAACCACAGTGCAACCATGCCTTAGTGCTAACCACTGTGCTACCTTAATCAGCGAGGCGGGACACTGAGGCATCCTCAGTGCATTTTGGGGGTTATCTCCAGGTACAACCATCCGGAGATCAGAAGTTTTGCGCTGAAGGTCTTGGTTGCTGCAAAGACTATGTGCCCTGACAAAATTCTGGCAACTACTGAAAATTTGTGCTCCAGAACTAATTGTGCCCCTAGCCAAACTGTTGCAGTAACAGCTGCAACACTGACATCTATCCAAGAATGTCGAAAATTGCACATGTACACCCTGACCATTTCCAACTCAAGTCAATTACCATGCCAACTGTACTAGTCTATTCTCCATCCTTAGCTAAGAGGTGGAAAGTATCATTGACAGTGCTATCAAACAACACTTAAACACAGCAATAACCTGCTCACTGACACTTAGGCTGGAATTTTCCAGCCTCACAGTAGTGGATTTTCCTGCATCAGAGGCAGCTTGCCATTGGCCACTAGAAGGTCCTTCCAGTGTCGCCGAAATCTCGGGCAATTTGCATGGCTCGCCCATCCCGCTGCACGACTTCAGCGAGACACGAAGATCCTGCCAGTGGGCAGGGCTGGAAAATCCTATCCTAGGTTTTGGTTCTGTCAGCTCTTGACCTCATTACAGCCATGGTTCAAACATGGACAAAAGAGGTGAGGATACAGGTGAGGTAGAGAACAACCATGAAGCTTTTTACAGAGAAGAGAGAAAAGACTAGTCAGTTGGAGCCAAAAAAATACAAAGTCCCAGGTCTGCTAAAGTCTGTTGAACTGAAATTCAAAGTTAATGTTGGTTTTGTGCATTGCAAGGTTAACAATATTTAATAAGCATTGTTTCTGTTTTCCCTCCACATTCTTCGAAAGATGTTTAAGCTGTCCTGATTTTCACCTTTGTCAGGAGTGTTTTCCATGCCTGAACCATCCACAGCACGAGTTCACTTATCGAGAGGTAATTCTAGTTGTATTATAATATTTTAAATGTTGTACATATGTTTAAAGTTACTGTGAAAATCTCTCAGTCACCACATTCTATTGCCTGATTGGGTACACTGAGGGAAAATTTAGCACAGTCAATTCACCAAACGTGCACATCTTTGGAATATGGAAGGAAACTGGAGCACCCAGAAGAAACCCACACAGTCACAGGGAGAACATGCAAACCCCACGCAAACACAGGGAAAATGTGCAAACTCCACAGAGGCAGTGACCCAAACCAAGAATCGAACCTGGTTCTTTGGCACTGTGAGACAGCAGTGCTAACCACTGTGCCACCATGCCATCTCTAATAGAGTAAAAATGAAGTAATTATGGAAATGCAGCAGTGACAAATACTTAACCAATGATAATCATTGTTATATGAAGGTACCACCTGTACTACACAAATAGGAGTAAGATTAGCAGCAGTAATAATACTGGGAAATCTTCAAAGTTTTCTAGTTCGGCTGCTTCTCAACAATATTTACATATGAAAGGGAAGACTTTCTGCTTGTTGACCAAGGAGTTACTCACTGGTGATCTGGAAGTGCAACTTGATATACTGCCATAGAATGTGATTATTTTTAGAATGTTAAGATCACTTTAAATGAATAGTTAGTAAAAGAGTTATGAAATATCTTCTTAAATGTCTACCACTGCTTCTCTACTATCTTATTTTCCCAGTTCACTTCAGCAATCTCTGTCTTCATAACCTTTTAATTTTCTTTATTTGTCTTAAGACGCTCGCTCTGGACCTACATTTCTCACGCTCAAACTAAATGTGAAATTCTAATCTGTTACGATTGTTCTTGCTAAAAAATCCTTTACAATGAGGTCCTTAATTAATCTTGTCTCATTACACACTGCTAGTTCCAAAATAGCCCATTCCCTGTTAGGTTCCAGAATGTATTGTAAGAAACTGTCCCCAGTCCAATCTATGAACTCATCCTCCTGACTACCTTTGCCGATTTGATTTGCCAAATTGATGTAAAAATTACAGCCACCCACAATCATTGCTGTACCTTTCTTGTAAGCCCCATTATTCCTTAAAGTACACTCTGTTCCACAGTTCAGATTCTATCAGGACCCTATTAACTACCCCCACCAGTAACTTCTTTCCTATATTTCACTTCCAACCAAATACCAGTTTATTAGGTCCATATGATCAAAACATTAATCCTTACTTTTCTAAACACCAGAAAGTGATTTTTTTTCTTTCTTATTTTAGAAGCGGAATCAGCGTTGGAAACCAGTACAACAGGTTTCCGGCCTGCCCCTGCCATTAGCAGTTATCGATGATCTAATGAATAGAGATATAATTTCCAATGATTATGATCTACTTCTGCAACTGGATAGGTAAGTGGTTTTCAGGTTGTCATGATATTGCATGTTTTATTCTCTGAAGGTAAACAAGTTGATGTGCTTTACATCTATTTTATGCGCCAGAATACAATTGACAGAATCTTTTGCTTTTTTTAAATGAAAATCCAAATGAAGAACGTGCTTGTGCAAAAGAAGCAGCAATGCTGAAAATGGGAAGCAGTGATAAGATAACCAAGCAGTTCTGATTGGTGACCAAAGCTTGACTCTAACAGTATTGTACAGAAAGTGCTTCAAGACAATGATGGATCAGTTCCCCCCGAATTCTATAAGAATTCTTCTAAATGACATCAGTAAAACAGCAAAGTTACATCATTCACTGGCTCAGTTTGGAACATCCCATTTTTCCACCCTTGATGCAGGAACAAAATGATTAGGGCTAAAAATTGTCATCTTGTAAATTTGGAATGTCCATTTCCTGATGGTGATCCATTACTTGCAATATACTTAAGTGAATGTAATCTCAAGTTCTTAAAATGAACGGGTCTAGTGTACTGTTCAATAATTTCAAACAACTTAATTGTCTGTATAACATGTTATCTATCTGTTCTAAGAAATAGATCCAGCACTGTACCAGGTCATGTAGTGCTGACTTTACCCTTGTTAATAGTGAAAGAGCGAAGCAAACTACTTGCACCCGGTCAGCAGTGCAGAGTCTGTTTAAAAGCATTCCAATTAAGGCAGCAAGTTCGATGGTTGCCTTGTCATCACAAGGTAAGAACATTTTCTTATGTTATTAGGTAAATTCGATCCTTATACATCAATGATAATATAATTTGGCATGATCCATGCTAGACTTCAGCATTAGAGAACAAATCAGGAGATCAAAAGTCTTTTTCCCAATTCTGTCAGCATAAGGAAGGCAGAGCAAGCACTGGTTATCATCATTCTTTATCCTACCATAGCATCTAGAGTCCATCTGTTTATGTCACTCTGACATGTACACATACCATATCAGTACAACCACTAGAGAAAAACTATATCAAAAGATGTAGCAAAGGTAGCAAAATAGAAATGATCATACCCCCATCCATCCCACAAAACAAAATTTAGGCATCTATCTTTGGCAGTTGTAACTGCCTGAATCCCCAGCCAAAATTGTGAAAGGATGCAAAGCCGATTTTTGCCAGTAAGACAGTGCCAATTCGATCGGGGAGGTGGAAAACCAGGCACAGACCTAAATTTTCGCCCCCTGCTCTATCTTACCATCTTGCTTGTCCTAACATTGGGCAGAACAAGTCATAAGATCGCGCCCTAAGTATTGTAATGGTGAGAATAATGGAGCCAGTCACCTAGGTGCGCTCCATCATCCCACACTCAGACACTGTTTTTGGAGAGTGGTGAATTGTATACTAGACTGGGAATGAGGGGCCTAAGCACACTGGTGAGTTGACTTCAGAGCACTTGGGTGCTGTTTCGCCATGTGCCCTGATGTCACAATATACTGGGAGACCCCTCTCTCCCCCATTCAGCAGCAGCATGTTCTGCCACACCTTCACCTACATGGGTCACCAGTGTTGGAGCCCTCCTGATGGATCCCTGCCTGACCCCCTTCATGCTCCACCCCTGCATTGATAGACACCAGTACCGATTGTCACAGTTCTCGCGCTGTGCGCAAAGTTCAGCAGATCCCAGGAGCTGGATTTTGAACGGGCAATGCATATTTAAGTATACGTGATCTGGTTCACGCCATTAGAAAGGGACTGGGATGATTGCACACTGTTTGGCACTGGGGCAGAACCAATTTTTAGGCCCTCAGACTATTTTCTGGGATCAGCACAATCTGCACCAGTCATGGAAAATCACCCCACTGTTTCATAGAAACATAAAAGATAGGAGTAGGAGGAGGCCATTTGGTCATTTGAGCTTGCTCTGCCATTCATTACGATCATGACTGATCATCCAACTCAATAGCCTAATCCTGCTTTTTTTTCATAAGAACATAAGAAATAGGAGCAGGAGTAGGCCATCTAGCCCTTTGAGCCTGCCCCGCCATTCAATAAGATCATGGCTGATCAGTCGTGGCTCAGTTCGACATTCCCGCCCTCTCCCCATGACCCTTAATCCCCTCGCTTATCAAAAACCCATCAACCCACGTCTTAAAAATATTTAGCGAGGCAGCATCTACCACCTCAACGGGCAGAGAATTCCAGAGATTCACCACCCTTTGAGTGAAGAAGTTCCTCCTCAACTCCGTTCTAAACCGCCCCCCCTTTACCTTGAGGCTGTGCCCCCTAGTCCTACTGCCCTTTCTGAGCGGGAAGAGTCTCTCCACCTCTATCCTATCCATCCCATTCATCATCTTGTACGTCTCAATGAGATCTCCCCTCATTCTTTTAAACTCTAACGAGTACAAGCCTAGTTTATTCAGCCTCTCCTCATAGCTCAACCCCCTCAACTCCGGTATCAGCCTAGTAAACCTCCTCTGCACTCCCTCCAAGGCCAAAATATTCTTGCGTAAGTGCGGCGACCAAAACTGCACACAGTACTCCAGCTGCGGCCCCACCAATGCCCTATACAGCCACAGCAAGACCTCCCTACTTTTATATTCAATCCCCTCGCTATGAAGGCCAGCATCCCATTAGCCTTCCTGACCACCTGCTGCACCTGCAGGCTGGGTTTTTGCAACTCATGCACAAGGACCCCGAGGTCCCTCTGCACCGTCGCCTGCTGCAGTTTTTTGCCCCGTAAGTAATTGTCCTTCCTACCAATATTCCTACCAAAGTGGACCACCTCGCACTTACCAACATTAAATTCCATTTGCCATTTCCTGGCCCATTCGCCCAGCCTCTAGTGCCATATCTAGCTGCCACTTGAATATATTCAATGTTTTGGCGTCAACTACTTCCTGTGGTAATGAATTCCACAGGCTCACCACTCTTTGGGTGAAGAAATGCCTCCTCACCTCCATCTGAAATGGTCTATCCTGAATCCTCAGACTTTAAGCCCTGGTTCTCAACTCCCCCACCATAGGGAATATCCTCCCTGCATCTACCTGTCTTGTCCTGTTAGAATTTTATATATCTCTGAGATCCCCCCTCATTCATCTGAACTCCAGCGTGAGCAATCCTAACCTAGTCAATCTCTGTTATACCAAGTCCCACCATCCCCGGAATCAGCCTGCTAAACCTCCACTGTAGTCCTTGAAACCTCTCACAATAAGGCCAACATGCCATTTGCCTTCTTTACCATCTGCTGCACCTACATGCTTATTTCAGTGACTGGTGCACAAGGACACCCAATTCCCGCTCTCCCTCTCCCAATTTACAGCCATTCGGGTAGTAACCTGCCTTCTTATTTTTGTTTCCAAAGTGAATAACCTCAAATTATACTATATCTGCTATTGATTTGCCCATGCACCCAACCTGTCCAGATCATTCTGAAGGATCTCTGCATCCTTGTCACAGTTCACCCTCCCACCCGACTTGGTGTCATCTGCAAATGAGATGTTCCATTTTGTTCCCTCATCCAAATCATTAATATATATTGTAAATAGCTGCGGTCCCAGCACCAATCCCTATGGCACCCTACTTACTGCCTGCCAATTTGAAAAGCACCCATTAATTCCTACTGTTTCCTCTCTGCCAACCAGTTTTCTATTCATTTCAAAACACTTCCCCCGATCCCATGCACTTTGATCTTGCATGATAATCTCTTATGCGGGACTGTGTCAAATGCTTTCTGAAAGTCCAAATATACCACATCTACTAGTTCCCCTTTATCAACTCTAATAGTTACATTTTCAAAGAATTCCAACAGATTTGTCAAGCATGATTTCCTCTTTATAAATCCATGCTGACTCTGTCTGATCCTGCCATTGCTTTTTAAATGCTCTGCTATAAAGTCCTTGATAATGGATTTGAGAATCTTCCCCTCTACCGATATTAAGTTTATTGGCCTATAATTCCCTGTTGTCTCTCTATCTCCCTTTTTGAGTATTGGTGTGATGTAGCTACCCTCCAACCTGCAAGGACTGTTCCAGAATCTACAGAATCCTGGAAGATGACCACTAAAACATCCACTATTTCTAGAGCCACTTCCTTAAGCCACTTCTCCACTAATATTGATCTCTCTCAGTTCTTCCCTCTCACTAAATTAGCACAGAGGCGGGCGCGGATTGTGCTATTCGCCTCATGCCCAACTTTACCAAATTTCCATGCTCGAAAACAGGTGCAACGCAATGGTAAAATTGGGCGCTTAGTGTCAATCTTTATGTTCCCTGCAAACTTACTTTTGTACTTTATTTTCTCCTTCTTAGTCAATCCCTTGGTCCTTTTTTGCTGAATTCTAAATTTCTCCCAATCTTCAGACCTTTTTTTTTCTTAGCCAATGTGTATGCTTTTCCTTAGATTAGATACTCTCTCTAATTTCCTTTTGTAAGGCTTAGATTGTCCTTCTTACCAGACAGGAATAAACAGTTGCTGCAGTTCCCTCATGTGTTTCTTCAATGTTTGCCTCGCCTATCCATTGTCATCCCTTTAAGTAACTCTCCCCAGTCTATCAAGGCCAAAGATTCAACACGCCAGTCTCCGAATCAACTACTTCACTCTCCATCTTGATAATTCTATCATGTTATGGTCACTCATCACCAAGGGGTCTCGTACAGCTAGATTGTCAATGATCCCCTTCTCATTACACAGGACCCAGTCTAAGATGGCCTGCTCTCTAGTTAATTCCTCCACATATTGATCAAGCAAACCATCCCACACACGTTCCAGGAATTCCTCCTCTATGACATTGTGGCTAATTTGATTTGCCTAATCTACGTGCAGATTAAAATCACCCATGATCACCGATATTCCTTTATCACATGCATCTCTAATTTCATGTTTAATGCCATTCCCAACATCCCCACTGTAGTTTGGAGGTTTATATATGATACCCACTAATGTTTTTTGTCCCTTGGTATTTCTCAACTCTACCCATGTGAAGTTGTACGAATGAAGTAATGGCATGATGGGAAAATTGATCAACTATTTGGTACAAAATAAGGAAAGCTGACCAAAGTATTCCAAAATGCCTGACCCCTGTAATATCTGACAAAGCTGACTCCGTATAACCTAAGACATGAATAAGACCGGAGAAGGTCAAGACCCGATAAGGCTGACTCCACATAACCTAGGGCTGTATGAGTACGACAAGATAAGGTCAGGGATGAAGGAGTCACTGACCTTCTTCTGTTCTATCAAAGGACAAGATAAAGGTATGACTGATGAGACAAAGAGTTCTGGGAGGTCAGCAGGTTGTACCGTGATTTATGACAATGCTTGTGACGCTACTACTGATAGAACTCCTGAATAAGCTCTGGTCACGCAAACTGACAATGATTATGTATAAATACTGAACTGATTCTTTATGTAAGCACGGACTTGAGAAGGAATTAGCAAGTCGTAATGACGGCTCTCCGAACTCAAGTTACTGCCATTACCGCATGCAGTCTCATAAATAAAGACTAATTATTTAGTCGGAACGAATTTTGTTGAGCCTCTATTATAGTCAAGAAGCAGAAAAATTTCCACTTCAACACCCATATAGCCTTCACGTTGTCAGATTTCCTCTTTAACCAGCAGTGCCATTCCACCACCTTTTTCTTTATGTCTCTCCTACCTAAATATTGAATACCTGGTACATTCAATTCCCACCCTTGGTCACCCTGCAGCCATGTCTCTGTAATCTGAATTGTATCGTAACCGTTTACGTCTATCCGCGTGATTAGTTCATACACTTTACTGCAAATGTGCCATGCATTAAGGCATAGAACCTTTAAGTCTGACCTTTTAAGATTGTTTGCCTTGCTCCCAATGTTTTTCTCTATAGCCCTGTTTGAAATTCATCCTTGATTTATCTGCCTATCACTTTTTCTTATTCGCTTTTCTACCTTTTGTTTTCGGTTGTTGTTGTTCTACCTTTTGTTTAAGGTTGTTAAGAAGGCGTACGGTGTCTTGGCGTTTATTGGTAGGGGGATTGAATTTAGGAGTCGCAGCGTCATGTTGCAACTGTACACAACTCTGGTGCGGCCGCACTTGGAGTACTGTGTGCAGTTCTGTTCCCCACATTTCAGGAAGGATGTGGAGGCTTTGGAGAGGGTGCAGAGGAGGTTTACCAGGATGTTGCCTGGTATGCAGGGGAGGTCCTATGAGGAGAGACTGAGGGATTTGGGGTTGTTTTCACTGGAAAGAAGGCGGCTAAGAGGGGATCTTATAGAAACATATAAGATGATTAGAGGTTTAGATAGGGTGGATGGTGATAGCCTGTTTCCTCGGATGGAGAAATCTAGCACGAGGGGGCATGGCTTTAAATTAAGGGGGGGTAGTTATAGGACGGATGTCAGGGGCAGGTTCTTTACCCAGAGGGTGGTGAGGGACTGGAATGCCCTGCCTGCTGCAGTTGTAAATGCGCCTAGTTTGGGGGCGTTTAAGAGATTGGTGGATAGGTTTATGGACGAAAAGGGATTGGTTTAGATTAGTGGGTCAATGTTTTTTTTTAAAAATAAGACTGGTCGGCGCAACATTGTGGGCCGAAGGGCCTGTTCCGCGCTGTAATGTTCTATGTTCTATGTTCTATGTTCCTTGCTCCCTCCTTCTCTGATTCCTTTCATAGGTTCCCATCTCCCTGGCATATTAGTTTAAACCTTCCCAACTGCTCTATCAAACAGTCCCCCTGGGACATCAGTCCCAGTCCTGCCCACGTGTAAGCTGTCCAATTTGTTGAGGTCCCATCTCTCCCAGAACCAGCCCCAATGCCCCCAGGAACCTGAAACCCTCCCTCTGACACCAGCCACGTATTTATCCAAAATATCTTGTCATTTCTACTCTGATTAGCATGTGGCACTAGTAGTAATCCTGAGATCACTATCTTCTTAACTTTCTTCCTAGCTCCCTGTATTCTGCTTTTCGGACTTCATCCCTTTTTTTGCCTATGTCATTTGTACCAATGTGTACCACAACCATTGGCTGTTACCTTCCCCCTCCAGAATGTCCTGTACCTGCTCTGAGACAGCCTTGAGCGTAGCACCAGGGAGGCAACATTGCAGTCTTGTTTGCGTCCACGGAAGCACCTATCTATTCCCCTTACAATAGAATTCCCTTTAACTATTGCATTGGCACACTTTTTACCCCTCAGCTCTGCAGCAGAACCAACCGTGGTGCAATGAGTTTGACTGCTGCTGCTTTCCCTGGAGAGGTCATTCCCCTCAACAATACCCAAAGCAGTACATCTGTTTTGCAGGGGAATGGCCACAGGAGATTGCTGCACTATCTGCCTATCTCTCTTGCTCTGTCTGGTGGATGGGCGGCACAGTAGCACAGTGGTTAACATTGCTGCTTCACAGCTCCAGGGACCTACGTTTGATTCCCGGCTTGGGCCACTGTCTTTGTGAAGTTTGCACATTCTCCTCGTGTCAGCATGGGTTTCCTCATGGCACTCCGGTTTCCTCCCACAGTCCAAAGATGTGCAGGTCAGGTTGATTGGCTATGCTAAATTGACCGTAGATGCATAGGTTAGAGAGGATTAGTGGGTAAAATATGTACGGATTGGGGGTAGGGCCTGGGTAGGATTGTGGTTGGTGCAGACTCGATGGGCCAAAGGGCCTCTTTCTGTACTGTAAGGTTTCTGTGAGGCTGCCTTCTTTTTCATAAAGCTATATCGACTCTGCCTAAAATCATATCTTTCATGTGCTCAGCATTAAAAACATTTGGCAAATTGCCTGTGAGGTCTAGTAAAAATCTTGTAATGCATTTAACACCAACTTGTAACTCTTTGTCAGGTAAGTTAAAAGCCAACTCGTTAAATGTAGAGAACCTGAAATATTTTAGAAAGTGAAGAGCTCATTGGGAATTAGGGTTGAAATCAGTTCTAACCTAAGTTCCATCTTCAGGGAATTCAACAGGCCTACCAGTCATTCTCCCTCAATTCAAGAGGAGTGAAGTCTGTGTACGGACTTCTAAGGATATCCTGGGAATTATTCCATTTATGTCCCTATTAGACTCAACAAAAACCTGAATTGCTTAGTGTTCCGCTGTGCTTAGTAAAGCTGTAACATTGTATTAAGAAGAGGTAATTGATCCCAGAGTGAGTCAATTATTGGTGAAAGAAGTAAGAAAGAACAATACAGCACTCTATTCCTTGCCTATTCATGTGTCTATCCAGCTGCCTCTTGAACGCTGTCGTAGAATCTGCTTCCTCCATCAGTGTGTTCCAGGCATTTGCCATCCTCTGTGTAAAAAAAAGTGCCCATTATATTTCTTTTAAGCTTTCCATCTCACTGTCAACGTATGCTTTTGAATAATTGACTTTTCGACCCTGGGGAAAAGACTCTGACTATCCAGTCTATCCAAGCCTGTCATGATCTTGTAAATCTCTGTCGGGTCCCACTTCATTCTCCAACACACTAATGAAAACAATCCAAGTTTATTCAACCTCTCTTCATAGTTCATATCTTCCAAACCAGGCAATATCCTGGTTAATCTCTTCTGCACCCATTCCAATGTATCAATATTCTTCCGGGTGTGTGGCGACCAGAATTGTACACAACATTCCAAATGCCTGACCAAAGTCTTATGCTGCTGCAACATGAATTTCCAATTGCTATACTCAGTGCCCCGATCAGTGAAGGCCAGTATGCCATATGCCTTCTGACCAACTTGTCCACCTGAGTTGCCACCTTCAGGGAATTGTGGATCTGCCTACCTAGATATCTCTGAATGCTAATATTTCTAAGGGCTCTACCATTTACTGTATACTTTCCTTCTGCAGTAGATCTTCCAAATTACATCACCTTACATTGTCCAGGTTAAATCCCATCTACCATCTTTCGACCCAGGTCTCCAACCAATTTATATCCTGCTGTATGTTCTGACAATCCTCCTCACTATCTGCTACTCCCCCAATTTTTGTATCACCTGCAAATATACTAATCAGACCACCTACATTTTCCTCAAAATCATTTCTATGTATTACAAACCACAAAGGTCTCAACACTGATCCTTGTGGAACACCACTTGTCACAGACCTCCAGTTAGAAAATTATCCTTCCACTGCTGCGCTCTGCTTTCTATGCCAAGCCACTTTTGTATCCATTTTATCAGCTCATGTCAGATCCCATATAATTTCACTTTCTGTATCAGCCTGCTATGAGGAATCTTATTGAAGGCTTTACTGAAGTCCATGTATACAACATCCTCTGCCCTGCCCTAGCCAATTTTTTTTGTCACTTCCTCAAAGAACTCAATCGAGCTTGTGAGACATAACCTCCCTTTCACAAAACCATGCTGCCTATTGGTAATAAGCCTATTCTCTCCCAGATGTGAGTATATCCTGTCCGTAAGAATCTTCTCCAATAGTTTCCCACCACTGATGTAAGGCTCATTGATCTGTAATTTCCTGGATTGTCTTTTCTGCCCTTCTTAAACAGAGGAGCAATGTCAGCTACTCTCCAATTCTCTGGTACCTAGCCTGCAGCTAAAGAGGAAACAAAGATTATTGTCAAAGCCTCAGAAATTTCTTCCCTCACGTCTCTCGGTATTCTGGGATAAACCCTACCTTGCCCTCAGGATTTGTCCACTTTAATGTTTTTCAAAACCTCCAATTCCTCCCTGCTTTTCATCTCAACATGTCCTAGAATGTCAACATCCTCCTTTCTACACTCACCATCCGTGACATCCTTCTCTGTTGTGAATACTGATGCTAAGAACTCATTAAGGTCCTCACCCACCTCATCTGGTTCCACACACAAATTTCCTCCACTGTGCTTGAGTGGATTGACTCTTTCCTTAGCTTTCCTTTTCCTCCTTATGTACGCATAAAAAGTCTTGGAATTCTCCTTAACCCTGCCAATCAAGAACATTTTATGGCCCCTTTTTGCCCTCCTAAGTCCCTGCTTAAGCTCTTTCCTGTTATCTTTGTATTCCTCAAGAGCCTTATCTGTTTTCAATTTCCTGAAATTTATTTATGCCTCCTCCTTTTCCACTAAGCTCACCAATCTCTCTCATCATCACGGTTTCCCGAATTTTGCCTTCATTTTCTTCTTCATTTTACAGGGACATGCTTGTCCTGAATCATTAATTGACTTTTAAAAGACTCCCATATGTTGGATGTGGTTTACCTTCAAACAGCTGCCCTCAGTCTACATTCCCTAAGTCCTGCCTAATACTCTCATAGTTAGCCAACAATACACTGTTTTAGGAGCATTTTTAAGCTTTAATTGATCTTATTTGGCCCTATTAGCCTCAGTGACTGTCACTATGCAGCTATTTTCTAGCCACTGATAGTTAGCTGCTTACAGATGTAGGCCTCTCACCCGAGCTTATGAATTTTCTAAAATTTGGAATAAAGTGCTCAGTAGCATCCAGTGAAGGCAGGGATTCTGCTCTAATCCACTACATTTCACTGGCAGAACATGACTCTCAGAATTTCAGTCCCTTGATGCTTAACAAATGATTGCATCTACATATGGTATATTTGTTCATAACATCATAGAAATTATGATGCACAACAAGGCCATTCAGCCCATCATATTTGTGCTAGCCAAAACAGGCTTAATCCCACTTTGGAGATCCAGGCGTTGGAGGTAATGACTTTGAAGTACATACACATGTATGTTTTAAATGCAATTAACATTTTTGCAGCTGCCATTCTTTTAGGTAGTGAATTCCATAGCCTCACCATCCTCTGGGCAAAAAGAATAATCTAACTCTCTTCTATCCCTTCTACTAATTACTTTACATCCATGAGGCTTTTGGCCTCTCTGCTAAGTGAAATTGGTCCACATTAAGTTCCTCATAATTTTATATATCTCAATTATATTTCTTCTCAGCCTCCTCTGTTCCAAAGAAAACAACTCCAGACAATCTGATTTTTTTATCATAGCTAACATTCTTCAGTTCTGGTAACTATTTCATAAATCTAATTTGTACTACAAACATATTCTTCAAATATGGTAAAGAGAACAGCACACTACTCAAACCGTAGCCTAATTGTGGTTTGTCTCATTTGATTTCCTGTTTTTACATTTACACCTCAGCTAATAAAGAAAAGCATCTTGCATACCTTCTTAACCACCTTGTATGCCTGTTTTGCTAACTTGTGGGCCTATGGGCATGCACTACAAAGTCTGTTTGCTCCTTTACACTTCTCAGTGGTCTACTATTTATTGTGTGTTCTACTATTTTATTCTGTATTCCCTGGTCTTCTTTGTCCTCACCAAATGTATTACCTCAGACTTCTCTGCATTGAAATCCATGAGCAGAATTTTAAAGCCCTATGTCACTTCTTTTTGGAAAAGTTTATTGAATCAAGTGCGAATCAGGCAACCAAAGCCGAGGATCATAAGACCTAGGCTGTATGTGAATGATACATTGAGTGATGGAGGGGCTCCCTGGATTGGGAGATGTGGGGGCCTGATTTTACCATTGCATTGCACCCGTTTTTGGGTGCAAAAACTTGGTAAAGTCGGGTGTGAAACGAATAGCATGACCCGCATTCACGTCCATGCTGATTCTCCCTTAACCAAGGCCTGAAAACGGTCGGGGGAGGGTGGGGGGGGCGGTGTAGGGAGGGAAGGAGGCGGGCCAAGTCATTCTCTGCTGGGGAAGGGGAAGAGGGAAGCCAGATCGTTCTCTGGTGGTGGGGTGAGGGTGTGGAGGGAGACCAGATGGATCTCTGGTAGGGGGGCAGGATTGGGGGGTAAGGGCAGAGGGTTTGCTGTCATTCTACGGGCAATCGATTGAGGGGGAAGGGGAGAGGGAGTCCCGATCGATCTGGGTAGAGGGGGCTGGGTGGATAAGGAGGACAGTCAAGTTGTGGGGGTGGAGCGATGTCTGTGGGGGCCATTGCTCCTGGGCTGCTTTTTGCGGCCTGGGAGCAATGTGGCAGGGGAGTGTTTTTCAAATTTTTTTTTACTGTGCACGTGCAGTTGAAGGCTCCAGTTGGAGCAGCAGCATTTCGGGTGCAATAATCCCCACCCACAGTGCAATTCAGACTCGCAACTTTTTTTTTCAGACTGAGTGTGAATGGGGACACTCTAGAACAGGTTTCCAAATCGGTAAAAATTGATAAGAGAGGTGATTAAGGGTTATGGGGAGAGGGCGGGAAAGTGGAACTGAGCAGCGACAGATCAGCCATGATCTTATTGAATGGCGGGGCAGGCTCGGAGGGCTGGATGGCCTACTCCTGCTCCTATTTCTTATTTCTTATCTGAATTGTGCCCAGATTCAGTTCTTAGAATCAAAATGGTAAAATCGGGCCCATGGGGTGCATGGACAGGGATAGGCTGTTTTGAGATTGGGTCTCTTTGTCTTGGATCTAGGCGTAGACCTTGTTCTTAGATAAATTGTAGACACACTCTGGTACCTGTTTAATATTTGTTTATTTGTACTACTTCTGAACAGGTGACAGAGTAGCTCGTGGACGTTGTTCCAATCTCTCTTTCTCTCTCTCTGTGTCTCTTTCTCTCTCTGGAGAGAGGGGGGAGATTAACAAATGATTGAGTGACGTTGATAGCGAATCATCATCTACATCATGGGTGGAATTCTCTCGTCGCGCTCGTCCAAAAGCCAGAAATTCTTGCCTGACTGTTAATGGGCTTTCACATTGTCCACACCCGCTCGCTAAAATTCCAGTGGCAGGCAGGACGGGAGAATTCCTGCCCATATATTGGCATATCCCATCTGTTAGTCCTTTATACTAATCAGCAGCAAAGGCTATGGGTAGCAAGTGACATGTTCCTAAGCCATGTAAAATCACACTAGAATCAGCCTTTTAATTACAAAAGCAGACGTTGACTATTACTCTTTGCTTCCTGCCACTGAATGAATTTGATATCCTATTTGGCACTTGGTTCCCATGGGCTTTTACATTTCTGCCTAGTCCACTATGTGGGACAAAAGCCCTGCTAAAATCCATGTAGACTACATCAAATGAGCTGCCCTCATCAACCCTCCTTATACCTCCTTTGTTGCACATCATCTTAGCAGATAGCCAATAAGCAGTAATCAGGGAAGTAAAACATCCTTCTACACTCCCATGTCTACCTTTATTACCAGCAAAGGCACAAGAAGATTCAAGTACCCGGGCACATACCATTCACATATGATTAGTGAGATAATGCCCCTAATGATG
Source organism: Carcharhinus amblyrhynchos (assembly GCF_965287045.1). NCBI lineage: Eukaryota > Metazoa > Chordata > Chondrichthyes > Carcharhiniformes > Carcharhinidae > Carcharhinus > Carcharhinus amblyrhynchos. The sequence continues at coordinate 35,631,185 of NC_137334.1, forward strand.
ATATCTATCACTCATTTTTATCTACTAATCCAAAGCTAAATAATGAGGGGGGTGGGGGTGGGGGGTGGGGGAGAAGGGAGGGAGGGTTCAGTTGTATGGTAAATTAGAAAATCAAAGTTAAAGGAGAGGATAGAAGTTCAGATTAATGGAGCTAAGGGCTCAGGAGAGGTTAGTAAAGTTTCCAAACCACATAATAGAGCGTACAGAAGGTGGCAGGAATCTAACCTCAGGCAGAGCAAAAAAGATGACAAGTATGAGAAGGGAGGTGGCTAATGCAGGACTGAGGGTGTTGTACCTAAATGCACGCACTATATAGAACAAGGTAAATGAGCTTGTTGCGCACATTGAAATTGGCCAGTACAATGTTCTGGGCATCACAGAGACGTGGCTGCAAGGGGATCAGGGCTGGGATCTAAATATCTAAGGACATGTGTCCTATCAGAAGGACAGGCAGATGGGCAAAGGGGCCAGGGTTGCATCGTTAGTAAGGAATGAAGTTAAATTGAAAACAAGAAGGATATAGGATCAGAAGGCATAGAATCTCTGTGGGTAGAGTTGAGGAATTGCAAAGGTAAAAATACCCTAATGGGAGTTATGTATAGGCCCCCTAGCAGCAGTCAGGATGTGGGGCAGAAAATAAATCAGGAGATAGAAAAGGCATATAAAAAAGGCAATAGTACAGTAATCATGGGGGACTTCAATATGCAGGTGAACTGGGAAAATCAGGTAGGTAGTAGATCCCAAGGAAAGGAATTTGTGGAATATCTAAGATTTTTTTTGCAGTAGCTTGTGACACAGCCTATTAGGGAACAATTCTGGATTTGGTGATATGTAATGAGGCAGACTTGATTAGGGAACTTAAGGTGAAGGAACCCTTAGGGAGCAGCAACTACAATACGATAGAATTTACTGTGCAGTTTGAGAGGCTGGAATCAGATGTAACAGTAATTAAATAAAGGTAATTACAAAGACATGAAGGAGGAGCTGACCAGAGTTGATTGGAAAAGGAGCCTAGCAGGGAAGACAGTGGAACAGCAATGGCAGGAGTTTTTGAGAGTTATTCAGAAGGCACAATCGAAATTCATCCCAAGGAGGAGGAAACATGCTCAGGGGAAGACGAGGTATCCATAGCTGTCAAGGGAAGTCAAGGACAGCATAAAAGCAAATGAGAGAACATACAAAGCGGCAAGAATTAGTGGGAAGCCAGAGGATTGGGAAGCCTTTAAAAGCGAGAAGAGGACAACCAATAAAGCAATAAGGGGGAGAAGATGAAATATGAGTGTAAGCTAAAAGGTAAGAGAGAGGTAAAAATAGCCTTTGGACCACTGGAAAGTGAGGCTGGAGAAGTAATAATAAGAAACAAATGGCAGAGGAATGGAATAGTTACTTTGCATCAGTCTTCACAATGGAAAACACCAATGGGATGCCAGGGCTCCAGGAGAATCAGGGGGCACAGGTAGGTGTAGTGGCCATCACTAAGGAAAAGGTTCTGGGGAAACTGAAAGGACTGAAGGTAGATAAATCACCTGGACTGAAAGCTTTGTCAAGGGGAGGTATGTCTGACAAATCTGTTAGAGTTCTTTGAAGAGATAACAAGGAAGTTAGATAAAGGAGAGCCAGTGGACGTGATTTATTTGGATTTCCAGAAGGCCTTTGACAAGGTGCTGCATAGGTGACTGTCAAATAAGTTAAGAGCCCATGGTGTTATGGGTAAGATTTTGATGTGGATAAAGGATTGGCTGACTGGCTGAAGGTAGAGATTAAGGATAAAGGGGTCTTTTTCAGGATGGTAGCCAGTGACTAGTGGTGTGCCTCAGAGGTCAGTACTGCGACCACAACTTTTCACAATATACATTAACGCTTTGGAAGAAGGATCTGAAGGCACTGTTGCTAAATTTGCAGATGATACAAAGATATGTAGAGGGATAGGTAGTATCGAGGAAGGATTTGTTCAGGTTAGGAGAGTAGGCAAAGAAGTGGCAGATGGAATACAATGTGGAAAAGTGTGATATTATGCACTTTGGAAGGAGGAATGGAGGCGTAGGCTATTTTCTAAATGGGAAAATGCTTAGGAAATCAGAAACACAAAGGGACTTGGGAGTCATTGTCCAAGATTCTCTTAAGGTTAACGTGCCGGTTCAGTCGGTAGTTAGGAAGGCAAATGCAATGTTAGCATTCATGTCGAGAGGGCTAGAATACAAGAGCAGGAATGTACTTCTGAGGCTGTATAAAGCTCTGGTCAGACCCCATCTGGAGTATTGTGAACAGTTTTGGGCCCCATATCTAAGGAAGAATTCAAAGGAGGTTCACAAGAATGATTCCTGGAATGAAGAGCTTGTCGTGTGAGGAACGGTTGAGGACTCTGGGTCTGTACTCGTTGGAGTTTAGAAGGATGAAGGGCAATTTTATTGAAACTTATACTTGATACTGCAAGGCCTGGTTAGAGTGGATGTGCAGAGGATGTTTCCAGTAGTAGGAAAACCTAGAACCAGAGGGCACAACCTCAGCCTAAAGGGATGATCCTTTAAAACAAAGATGATGAGGAATTTCTTAAGCCAGAGAGTGGTGAATCTGTGGAACTCTTTGCCACAGAAGACTGTGGAGGCTAGGTCATTGAGTGTCTTTAAGACAGAGATAGATAGGTTCTTGCTTAATAAGGGGGAAAAGGCAGAAGAATGGGGATTAGAAAAATATCAGCCATGATTGAATGGCAGATCAGACTTGATGGGCCGAGTGGCCTAATTCTGCTCCTACGGCTTATGTAATTAATCAGAGCTAGCTTCATGTCTTACAGAAGTGTTCCTCAATGTTGTCCAATATTTAAAATCCACACTTGGGAAAATAATCTCTTCATAATGTTGCCCAGTTCTTTACATTATAGATGTTTAAATAAGCGGCATCATACCGGGAATCATAGCAGGCAGGAGGGGTGGACCATGCAAAGGTGCGTTGACCTCAGGCAGGATTTTCCGGTTTGGGGGCGAGCGTGACTAGAAAATCCCACCCACCATTTCTTACTTCCTCCATGCAAAGTTTCCAAACAAAGCTAGCTCTACTGCCGATCAAGGATCATCCTAGATGTCTAAACAAAGCTTTCCCCCATAAAATTACTGGTAAGGTTGCCAGTGCAATCAAACGGGAGGAATAATAAACAAAGAATGTTTTACATTTATTTATATTCATGCTAACTTTTTTTTGTGCTATGATTGGGGGATGGCTATGAGAGTAGAAATGTGATACAGCAATATTTACTTGTCACAGCTCCTTTATTTATCTCTTTACATCATTGGTGTATGTAGCAAAACTACACCAATCCTGGGCAGTTTTTAAAGTAATCAGCCATCTTTTTAACATGCTAATATTTTTGTAATGTTATAGTTACAGCACTGCATTGTCTCATTAATAATGGTAAATATGAATTTTAAACATTTTCATTATCTTGTTTTAACTAGTTTCACAAAGACTGCATTGACCATTGGCTATTACATGAGTCCAATTCTTGTCCAATTGATGGGCAAGCAGTCTATAATTCATTAACCTGGAATGAGGGATCAAGCAGAGGCATGAAGAGAGAGTCATCCACTAATTTTGAGCAGTCCAAACCTAATATTCAGCCAGATCAACCTCAATTTGTTATTCCAGTAATTGGTTACCATTCATCACTGAGAAAAGCAAGCAACATCCAAACCTATTTCCAGCCAAAACCAAGTCAGTTTCACAGAGGATACAGAGATCAAAATCCAATAACTGAGGATTTCACTGTAAATGGATTAAGTTACCTTCGTTTGAATGAAGAAAGAAATGAAACAAATGTAAATCAAGGTCATGATGCTGAACATTCAATACCTGTAGGGATGTTTCAAGAACATTCCCCAAGTCTTTTACCTGATACAGGAAATAAAACTAATTTTGCTGCATCTCTTCAGGCTGAGGTAAAACCAAAGAGCTCGAAAGGTAGTCAAATAAAGAAGAAAGAGATTGGTATTAGCAAGACTCATAATACTGCCTTCAGCAGTGCATTCAGAGTGCAGGCTATGAACAATGGCAAGTCAAATTCAACAGAATTATCATTGCCGCAACGGATTTTAGACCAGGGTATTAATCCACATGGAAGCAATTCCACACAGAGTATCCAAAGCAGTGGGCTTAAAGATGAGATGAAAAAGAAAGTCAGAGTCCTTTCGAGAAAATCCAGGTGTGCTTCCATGAGTGCAGCTGCTGAGAGTGTGTCCCTTGCTATGGAAGGAGTGGCAGTTAACACCAAGTTATAAATCCAATCACTCATTAAAGTGCGGGTTGCTTAGTAATGCTTCTAGAATTATTAGGATACTGTTACTGAAAGAAACATGTTTTACAGATTTCCAGTAACAACTTTACATCAAATTGTGGACTAACTCCTACAAATACAGTTTTGCCAATGCACACTTACTGCAGGAACCTCTAAGAAAGAACAAACTCGTAAGATTACCCCAATAGATCGTTTAAAAAATGGAGCATTTACCTAAATTTTAAAGTCTAATTGACCAATGATGATAGCAATATCAAAATAGCACGTCACTTGAGATAAAAGTGCTTTAATAAATGATTCACGCTCTCTACAAGGTATTTGCAGTCTGTCTCTTTTTTTAGGAATACTATTCCTTACGTTTGAAAATATTTGACTTCATTGGGCTTCCTCGATCACTCACTTTATTTTGAATCAGACAAAAGATCATTCTAAATTTTTCTCTTAAGCAATATTTACTCCAAGACACAAAAATGTAGTTAGTGTAACAGAAATTAAAATCTAAAATCTTTACAAAATCAGCTCTTGCATTTTCCTCAGAAACATCAGCCCAATATGTTAAAGGAAATGAACAACTGTGATGATAGAAATAATACATTTGACATGAGCTAATACAGGATATATCTAGGTGTGTTTGATTGCTTTTACTGAACATAATAGCAGTCTCATGAAATTGTTGATTGTAGTGAACATATGCTCCAAATCAGCAGGTCTTGAAAAATGTTGAATATAAAGTTATTGTTGGAATAAAGAATGCTTCAAGGCAGACTCATTCTCACCTGAATCATGCAATCAAAGGATGCACTAGCATGCATTTAGAAAATGCAACAACTCACCCTCACTCATTCATTTCCTAGAAGCTTGATCAATACTCACATTGGTATAAACCTGGGAATGGTTAATATGTATGCTCTTCCAGCCTTGGAATACTGGGAAAATTTTGTGTTCATTTAAAAATATTATTAAAAAACTGTTTCAATTATATGCTATGACTTTTTATGTTTTATTTAAAACAGTTGATTATGTCTTTTTATTCATTTTAACAATATATAATAAATCTATGAATGCTATGCAACCGCAGACATTTGTTTCAATTAGGGGCAATATTCCGGCTTGTCAGTCTCCAAATCTTTTTCTCTTTCTCTTTCACTTTTCATGCCATTATTTCCTGCAAGCAATTACTCCACCCATTTTGGTTGTTCACTTAGTAGGGCCCCATTTCCATTTATCCACAAAAGCTCCTTATTGATCCTCACGGTGGCTGACATTGTAAATGATTCCCTCTCTTCAGGTAGTGTACCACTTCTGCCAAACCAGCATCATCATCATTCCCTCAAACGAAATCACCCTCAACACCTTTGTCTTTGCGTACTACCACCATATCTCGTATCCTCCCCGCCCCCGCCGCTTTGCTCTTTAAAGACTTTAAATGTGTTGTTGCCTCATAATCCACGCCAATTTTCTCCATATGTCCATAGCCAGAATTTTACGTTGCTCAGGCTGGCGTGCACCTGACATGGAAACACGTGAAATCAAAGATGTCAAGTATGCGTGCCAATGCCGTCATGCACTGGTGCGATGATTCAGTTGACAGGCACATACATTCACGAGTCAGAGGTGCACCCACTGACAAGCAGATGATTTAGTCCATTAAAAGGTTAATTGAAAGCAATTTTATGCGGCCTGTCTGCTGTTACAGTTGGCGGGTGATCTGATTGGTCAGAGGCCTGTTCGTTTTAGCTACAACGCGATCTAGGATGGGATAAAACATCAGGGCTAAAATAAAATTTTAAAAGGTGCCTGTGGCTGAAGTTTGTGTTTGAATGTGCTGTTTAGACATTCCCAGTGTTTTTCCCATCGCAATTTTTCACAGGTCAGCAGCTCCCTGAGGCAACTCCACAGCGGCTGCCCCACTGAGGGAGCACATTTGAAACCCCAGCCCACACCATTCCTTTTCTCAGTGCCCACACTCCCTGACAGTCTTTTCCTCATGTCTGTTTTATGCAGGTTGGTCATTAATTGGCTAGTTGGTGTGAAAATACATTCTGGGCCCAATCGAGGCTGAAAGAACGTCTAGCACCGAACAATCTAAAGGATACATATGTTCAAATGTCTCTAGTCAGTCATCTACCTTACCATACCGCCGAAGTGGCTTTAATGAAAGTCGTACATGGTATTCTCTGGAACTATGGTGCATAATCCCTCTCCAACCTCCTTCTCCAATATGCATTCTTTTGATATAGTTGATCAAAACATCCTCTTCCAATGCTTCTTTCCCCATTGTCCACATGTTTGGGACTGCCAGTTTGGTTCTATTTTTTCCCTTCCAATTGTAATTTGTACAGAACGTTGGTCAGACCGCATTTGGAGTACTGCGTCCAGTTCTGGTCACCTTACTACCAGAAGGACATGGAGACCCTGGAGAGAGTGCAGGGGAGGTTTACCAGGATGCTGCCTGGTACGGAAGGACTGGGTTATGAGGAAAGATTGGGTAAACTGGGGCTCTTTTCCTTTGAAAGACGGAGATTAAGGGGGGTTCTGATAGAGGTGTATAAAATAATGAAGGGTATAGATAGAGTAAACAGTGGCAGGCTTTTTCCTAGATTGGAGACAAATATCACGAGGGGTCACGAGCTAAGGGTGAGGGGAGAGAAGTATAATTTGGATACTAGAGGGAGGTTTTTCACACAGAGGGTCATGGGGGTATGGAATGCACTACCAAGTAAGGTGGTGGAGGCAGGCATGCTGGACTTGTTTAAGGTTTACTTAGATAGGCACATGAGTGAAACAGGGATAGAGGGTTATAGGAGATGGTTTTAAATAAGGGTCAGAGCCTCGGGATGTTACTGGAAATCTAATGCTACATGTGTTGATGTTTTGTCTCTTTTACTCCGCAGGTGTCGGTCCACCTTGTTGTCTAATGAGGGGCATGCACACAGTGGGTCCTGCGTGGGCTGCTCTTGGATGTTTCAAGAGTGGCCTAGTACTTCGTGTCGTGTGTGTGCTTAAAACTGGACCAGCAGATGGGCACCACAACAGCTCAGTGACTATCACTGCTAGCTGTGCAGATACATGGATTTGGGCCAGTGTCTGTGGGGGTTTGCGCATTGTCCCTGTGGTTGCGTGGGTTTCCTCCGGGCGCTCCAGTTTCCTCCCACACCCCAAAGATGTGCTCTTAGGCTGATTGGTGGAACAAATTGTCCCTAAATTATTCTCCCCTGAATCTGGTTTCCAATGGGGGTACCATACACATAGACACGGGTCACGGTAGGTGTAGGAAAATGCTTTGTTAAGATGGCGGCGCGGGCTTGTTGGGCCGAAGGGCCTGTTTCCCGTGCTGTGTTGTTCTTTGTTCTTTGTAATGACCCTAGGGTATTATAATAATCAGGTAAGAAAATTAAAGGTGTTTTATTCATTCCAAAGCTTTCCTTATTCAAAATTGCACTGAAAAATTACAAATGTAATTTCATTTATTAACAAGAATGAGAGAGGAAAAAACCAGGCAACTACAAACCAGTTGGTTTAAAGCTAAGGGAACATAAGAAATAGGAGTAGGAGTAGGCCATATAGTCCTTCAAGCCTGTCCCGCCATTTAATAAGATCATGGCTGATCTGAAGTGGATCAGTTCCACTGTCCCGCTTTCTCCCCATAACCCTTAATTCCCTTAACTATCGGAAACCTAACTACCCGTGTCTTAAATATATTCAGCAAGGTAGCCTCCACCACTTCAACGGGGAGAGAATTCCAGAGATTCACCACCCTTTGAGTGAAGAAGTTCCTCCTCAACTCCATTCTAAACTGCACCCCCCACCCCCTTATTTTGAGGCTGTGCCCTCTAGTTCTGCTATCCTTTATAAGCGGGAAGAATCTCTCTACCTCTACCTTATCTAGCCCTTTCATTATCTTGTAAGTCTCTATAAGATCCCCCCTCAGCCTTCTCAACTCTAACGAGTACAGACCCAGTCTATTCAATCTCTCTTCATAAGCTAACCCCCTCATCTCCGGTATCAGCCTGGTGAACCTTCTCTGTACTCCCTCCAAGGCCAATATATCCTTTCTCAAATGCGGGGACCAAAACTGCACACAGCACTCCAGCTGCGGCCTCACCAGTGCCCTGTACAGTTACAGCAAGACCTCCCTGCTTTTATTTTCTATTCCCTCGCTATAAAGGCCAACATTCCATTTGCCAGTATTGTCAGATAAAGCAGTGTCCATGGATTTAATCTAAGTAGACCTCTGGCGAGCAGTGGATAATGTTCCACGTAAGAGTCTTGGGGAGTCTGTGCACCCTCCCTGTGTCTGCGTGGGTTTCCTCCGGGTGCCCCGGTTTCCTTTCAGTCTGAAAGATGTGCTGGTTAGATGCATTTGCAATGCTAAATTCTCCCTCGGTGTACCTAGACAAGCGCCGGAGTGTGGTGACTAGCAGATTTTCACAGTAACTTCATTGCGGTGTTAATTTAAGCCTACTTGTGATACTAATGAATAAATACAAGATTATTAGCAAAAATGAACCACATAGAATTGGATGCAGTCTTGCAACAATCTTGTGACATGAACTAAAAATTGGTTGGAAGGTAGGAGGAAAGTAAAGATAATGGGTCCATATGCAGGTAAGATATCACAAGTGGTATTTCTCAAAGATCACTATATTTATCAACGAATTTAGTGAAAAAATAGCAAGTGCATATACAATTTTGTAGATGACCCAAGTTAGGTGGCAGGGTAAATATGGGAGCAGGAAGTGACAAAGGAACATAGATAAATTAAGTGAAATGGTAAAAAAAATGAAACTGTTGAGGATCAAAGAGACTTGTGTGTCCATTAACACAAATCTTTAAAAATATGTGGACAGGTACAAGAAGCATAAAGGCTAATGGAATTTTGTCTTTATCTCAAGGGAGCTGCGAGAGGAAGCCATTCTCCCGATCAGATTCACCTGAAGTATGATACTCTGCCTGGGTACCACATCTCAGGAAGAATATACTGATCTTGGAGAAGGTGGAGTACAGATTCATCACAATTATATTAGAGATAATTGGTTAAATTATGAGGACAGGTTACATAAACTTGTCTGTTTCTGCTCCAGAGTGGAAGATTTAGGGGTGATCCAACCAAGATATTCAAATGATGGAAGAATTTAATTGTTGGTAAAGAGAAACCATTTCTGGTGGGGAAGAATAAGAGGCATAATCATAAAATTAGAGATATAAATGAAATCAGAAAGTACTTTTTATACCATGGATAGTGAAAATTTGGAATTAACTCTACCCAAAGGCTGTGGATGCTGAGCTAACTGAAACTCTGAAGACTGAGATTGATATGTTTTTGTTAAGTAAGGGACATGAAACAAAAAGAGGTTAAAGGCTGAATTAAAGATCCACCATGACATAATTGAATAGCACAAAATCTAATCATGTTCCTTTGACATTACCCTTATCTCTCCGGCATATATCCCAAATTCATCCCGCTGCTTCATTTTCTCAGACAATTCGCCTGAGATCTAGAGTGGAATTTTACAGCCTCGCTCAAACAAGACCAGAAATTCCTACCTAAGGTCATTGGACATTTCTGTTGTCTGCCCCTCATGCGCTCCGATTCCACAGCGGGCGAGGCAGTAGAATTCCGACATTTGTCTTGGATAAGCTGCAACTTCCTCCATTTCAACATTGGAAACATCAAAACAAGCATCTTTGATCCCCACCACAATAATGTACCATTGCCCCGATTCATTTTCCCTCAGTGGCACTACTTCACATTCAATGAGACTGCTCACAACCTTGGTGTGCTGCTACACTACCACCACCCCCACACAGCCTTCACTTGCTGCTGATCACACCACCCCTCCCCCAGAAGAGGTGCTCCCTGAAGAGCTTCTCCCCAAGCAACGCACCTTCCCTTTGGGTCTCGCCCTTTGCCTCCCCTACAGCAGAGCCACCCCACCCCCCCCACCCCACCCCACCCCTTGGCTAACCCCACCAGGCTCCATCCCCACTCAGGCCCCACCCCCTTGGCACTGCCCCTGGCACAGGTAGGGTGCCCGGTGGGCTCGACCGGGCTGGCACTGCCCCATCGACACTTCCTGGCCACGCTCCTGACTGCCTGGGTGTTTCAATGGCCACCAATTCCCCTTTTAAAACGATCATGCCCGGTCTCCGCTGGTGGAAACCAATGAGAGGACTGACCAGCGTGGAGGTAAATGCAACTGAGGCCGGACGTTGCCAGCCAGGAATCATTATTGGCATGTAAGGCATGTCATTAATATTTAAATCAGCTTAGGGCACAAAGCTGAGTTCACTGGCAAAACAAAACTAGTAAGATTACATGAGGTGAGAAACCGGGCACAAACCTGATATGGAATTTTACGAAAAATATTCTAAGGGGACAATCTTACCAGCTCGTCATGCTGTTTGATCATGTAGCAAGCCAGTGAGATTGATTGAAAGTCATATTCGCATCCTGAAAGAGAGTGAAACTTAATTTAAATGTCATCAGTGAGTCCTAGATGTTATTGTCACTCGCTTTTATCTGCTCACCAGTCAAGATCCTGACAAGCAAGGATCACATATTGTCCCCACCAACAGAGAAAAGACATGATAGCCAGTGGAAACAGAGGCCATTGAAGTCCGCCCGGGTGGTGGGAGGCAGGGCCAGACAGTACCCTTTGGGCAGTGCCAGCCTGTCACTGCCAGCCTAGCACACACTGGGCAGTGCCAAGGGATAGGCCTGAGGGGGCAGGGTCATGAAGTGGGGCAGACAGGAGGGAGCTTCACGGGGGGCAAAGAAAGGGGATCTCTGCAGGCTGGGGAAGGGAGACGTTAATCATATACTGTGAACACTGGGAGATTGAGCCACTTGCACAATGGTGGTGTCCCTAGAGCTTAGCAGTCAGTCTCACCGGCAAGATTAGGCCCTGCACTGAGAGATCTCCTGTCACCCACCTTCCACGCCTCGCTTCAGCTCGCCTCCCCTCCACCTCCCTCCGCCCTCCACAGACATCGGACCCTCTGCTGACCAATTGCTGTGCTGGTCTCCCCCACGCCACCTGACATTGCCGCCCCCACCCTTCTGATCATTGCCCTCCACTGATCACCACCCTGCAGAATTCCTCCAGCCCCTTGATTGCCTCTGCAGAATTCCCCCAACCCCCTGATCATCCCCACCATCGATCAACACCCATCCCTGCAGAGTTCCCTCTCCCTTCCTCCTGTCATGGCTCCAACCCTTCTCAGTAAGAGGGATGTTCAGTGAGCCTTGACGATAATGTCCAGGACTCACTAATGACATGTTAATGATGTTGTAACTTTTGAAATAGTACCCTTTGTGGCATCTCAAGGGTCTCTCAGATGCCACCCGTCTCAAACTATCAGTGGGCCATAACCTGCAGATCTCCAACCCTGCCAAGCCCACCCCCAAGCTCTTGCACCCTTGAAGGTCCCCCAACTCACCCTGCACAAAGTCAGCGGCTGACTTGCCTTTTTGCACTCTGGAGGTTAGCGCAGAGTGGTACTGACCCCCTCGCTTGTCATCACAATCCATGTCACCTAGTCTACATTTTAAGGACTAGTTGTGATTTGCGCCCATGCGACTTCCCACTGAGGCATTGGGAACATTCCTGGAGGCTGATGATTACATTCAAAACTTGCTAATAAGATTGAAATCAAGTCAATCTCATACTAATGAGCCTTGAATCTTTTTGGGCGAGATCCAGTTTGTGCCAACAAAAAGGGACTAGGAAGATTGCAAACCATTTGGCACCAGATGCAAAATCTGTCTTTGTTTCCCTCCAAGCCACACACCATCCTGATCTGAAACTATATTGTCATTGTCCCATTTTCAATGAGTCAACTCTGAAACTCACTTCCAAACAGCACTATTAGTATTCTATACCAGATGCACTGCAGCAGTTCAAGAACATGACTCAGCACCACCTCAAGGGCAGTTATAGATGAGCAACAAATGCTCACTTTGCATGAATGAATTAAAACTAAAGAATCTACTGTTAATATCTATCCTCCATTGCGTGATTGGAATGTGTGAATGGCTGAACAGTGGTACCGATTATTAAGGGATTACCTAAGGAATGTGGGAGCTGTCCTGAAGGAGGGAGTAAAGGGCAGGCTTGGACACAAGCTGGAGAGCAAATTTGGAGAAGTGGAAAAATTGAAGAATAAAAAGTGATAAAAATGGATGAATGATAAAAGGGAGGGAGGGTATGGGGTGAGAGCAGTGGCCCAGGGGACAGGTTGGATGGCACTGAGGGCCCTGTCAACTACAGCAGGTGGAAAACTACGATTGAGGATGAAGGAAGACATAGCGGTGGCGTTATTTTGGAAAGTGGCATCAGCAGAGCTGATGTGGCGGAAGCGAAGGAACTGAGAGAATGGGATGGAGTCCTTACAGGATGTGAAGTGTGAAGAGTTATGGTCAAGGTAGTTGTGGGAGTCAGTAGGCCTGTAATGGATACTTCCTGTTGCTTGCCACTTTAACAGTTCACCCTGCTCTCCAGTCCGCATATCCATCCTTGGTGTTTTGCAATGTTCTAGTGAACCCCAACGCAAACTGGAGGAACAGCACCTTATCTTCCAATTGGGCACTTTATAGCCTTCTACACTGAACATTGAGTTCAACAACTTCAGAGCATGAACTCTCTCCTCCAACTTCACCCCATCATTTATCTTATTTGATTCCTTCTTCTCTCTTATTCACCTACTTATGTCATTTTTTTATTATTCTATTTCTCCACTTCTCCAAATTCACTCTCCAGCTTTCCTCCAACTCCAGTCCCCTCCACCCCACCCTTCAGGACAACTGCCACATTTCTCAGGTAATCCCTTAACAAACTGCATCTCTGTTCGGTCATTCACACATTCTCCCTCCACAGATGCTGTCAGATCTGCTGAGATTTTCCAGCATTTTTTTGTTTTTGTTTCTGATTCTGGCATTGGCAGTATTTTGCGTTTATATTTTTTAAATTCATTTATGAGACACAGTGTCACTGGCTGGCCAGCATTTACTGCCCATCCCTAGTTGCCCTTCAACTGAATGGCTTGCTGGCCCATTTCAGAGGGCAGTTGAGAGTCAACCACATTACTGTGGCTCTGGAGTCACGTGTAGGCCAGACCAGGTAAGAACGGCAGATCTCCTTCCCTAAAGGAAATTAGAGAACCAGGTGGGTTTTTCCAACAATCAACAACGGTTTGGTGGGATTCTTAATTCCAGATTTTTTAAATATTGAATTCAAATTCCACCATCTGCCATAGTGGAATTCAGACCCAGGTCCCCAGAACATTAGCTGAGTTTCTGGACTAATAGTCCAGCGATAATACCACCAAGCCACCGCCTCCCCTGTTAATATCATTTGAACCTCCACATTCTCAATTTTCTTCTCAATGCCACACTACCACACAGCCTCCCAGTAACTATTCGGCCCATACTGGTCACTATTTCATTGCTGTTTGTGAGACCTTGCCCTGAGTAAATTGGGTGCTACATTGCCAATATTACAACAGTGGCTAGAATTCAAATGTAGTTCATTAGCTGGAAAGTCAATGGGATATCTTGAAGTTGTGGAAGGTTAAGACAAACAAAAGTTTTTAGTGGGGAAGTTCTGGTTTTATTGAATGAGATCTTCCATGACGCAATATTGCAACTCGCACAATTTCACAAAGAGATGAACACAGCAACTTTCGGACACAGTTGTGTACTGCAGGAGTTTTCTCATCTTCTCTTCAGGTGTTTTGCAGTTCATGATTTCAGAATACATTTCAGCTGTGAGGCCATATCCCATCACATGATCTGCAAGCTCGTCAACATTTTTTACTTTCTGAACAAGTTTTGCCCAGTTTTGTTGAATAAAGGCTTTCTTGTCTGTTATTGCAGAAGATGGAGACAAAAGAACGTAGGAATTAACAGCATACCTAAACACGAGACTTTCAGAGACAGAATTCAAGAGAAACTCAGTCTAAAATTTAATTTGACAAAGTGTGATTACAATACCATGAAATGTGAGACAGGTAATTATTGACTACAAGTAATTGTTGACAAGTGCTTTTTGCCACTGGAAGGCTGTTTCCTGTGGGGCTCCATAGGGTTTAGCATGAGGTTCTTTGCTGTTTGTGGTACATATTAATGATTTGGACACAAATCTAAGGGACATGGTCACAAAGTTTGCAGCTGAGACAAAAAGTGGCCATATGGTCAATAGTGACAAGGATTGCTGTAGCCTGCTGGTAGATATCAATGGACTGGTCAGGTGGGCAGAACGTGGCAAATAGAATTCAACCCACAGAAGTGTAAGGTGAAAATGTAAGCGTGGCACAGTAGTTAGCACTGCTGCCTCATAGCTCCAGGGATTTGGGTTCAATTCCAGCCTTGGGTGACTGTGTGAAGTTTGCACGTTCTCCCTGCGTCTAAGTGGATCTTCTCTGGGTGCTCCGGCTTCCTCCCACAGTTCAAAAATGTGAGGGTTATATGGATTTCCCATGCTAAATTGCCCCTTAGTGTCTCAGTGTATGTTAGATGGATTAGCCATGGTAAATGTGTGGGGTTACAGGGATAGGGTAGGGGAGAGGGCCTGAGTAAGGTACTCTGTCAGAGAGTCGGTACAGACGCGATGGACCAAATGGCCTCTTCTACACAGTAGGAATTCTACGATTCAATGATACATTCTGGGAGGTCAAGCAAGGCAAAAGTTTATACAATGGGAGAAAACAGAGATGTATAGAGGAAGTGAGAGACTTTGGAATGAATGTCCACAGATCCCTGAAGTTTAGGTCAGATAAGGATAAGAGGACATGTATGGAATTATTATTTTCTTTATTTGGTGAGGCATAGAATATAAGAGCGTGGAGGTTATGCTGGAGCTTATAAATCACAACTTGAGTAGTGTGGGCAGCTTGGTGGCACAGTGGTTAGCACTGCTGCCTCACACTGCCAGGAACCCTAGTTTGATTCCCGGCTTGGGTCACTGTCTGTGCAGAGTGCACGTTCTCCTCATTTCTGCGTAGGTTTTCTCCGAGTGCTCTGGTTTCCTGCCACAGTCCGAAAGACATGCTGGTCAGGTGCATTAGCTATATTCTCCCTCAGTGTACCCGAATAGGTGCCGGAGTGTGATGACTAGGGAATTTCACATTACCTTCATTGCAGTGTTAATGTAAGCTTACTTCTGATGTTAATAAATAAACAAACCTTTTTTTAAGTTAATAAACTTAAAAGCTGTGTGCAATTCTGGGCACCTCAGTATAGAAAGGATGTAATTGCAGTGGAGAGTCTACAGAGGAGATTGATGAAAATTTTCCAGGACTGAGAAATTACAGCTGTGAGGAAAGATTGGACAGGCTGGGCTTGTTCTCCTTGGAACAGATGAAGCTGAGGGGAGATTTGAGGAACCTGGAGAATGTAAATGGGAAAAGACTATTTATTTTAGCAGAGAGGTCAGTAATTTAAAGTGATTGATAAAGTTGATTAGAACGAGCAATCATAGATTTATAAAGAGCAGTTATGCCTTCTGAACCTGATTGAATTTTTTGAAGGGGTGTTTTCAAGATATTAGAGGGAACTGGGAGATAAGATAGAGGAACATTGGGCCAGATTCTCAGACCTCGTCTGCAGCTGAGATTTTCTGATCCTGTTGCAGTGAACGGAGACTTGGCTGAGTGCCACATTCTCCACTCTTGCTGGTAGTGGAGAATTCTGGCCATTATTTCTGCTGCTTGGTGAATCTAGAACAAGGGGACATTGTCTGAAATTTAGATTCAGAACTTTCTGGAATAAACAGTCCCATACAGGAAGGATGGTTTAATTTTGGAACTCTCTTCCACAAACATCAATTGATGTTGGGTTAATTGTTAGCTTTCAAATCTAAGACTGATAAATTTCTTTTAACCAAAGGTGTTAAGGGATATGGAGTAAAGGCAGGTTAATTCAGAGATCAGCCACATTTCACTGAATAATGATTAAATTGTCGAGATTTGTTCCAATTTGTCAGTTAGAGAAAGTAAACTGCAAAGTAACTGCAGTTAAAGACTGGCCAGTGCAGTACTTGGAACATTTTATAAGAACATAAGAAATACGAGTAGGATTGGGCCAGATATTTTCTTTACACATTCTACTATTCAAAAAGGCCATGACTAATCATCTACCTCAACTCTATTTTGCCACCCTATTCTATTCTTTCATGGGATGTAGGTATTGGTGGCAAGGCCAGAACTTGTTGCCCATCTCTAATTGCTGTTGACTCAAATGGTTTGCTAGACCATTTCAGAAGGCACTTAAGAGTCTGTGGGCCTGGATTCACTTGTAGGCCAGACCAGGTAAGGACGACAGATTTTCATCTTTAAAGTTCATCAGTGAACCAGAAAGGTTTTTACAGCAATGGTAATCATTATGAGACTAACTTTTCAATTCCAGATTATTAATTGAATTTAAATTACACTAGCTTCTCTGTGGTGGACTTTTGAACCCTTGTCCCTAGATCATTAGGCTGAGCTTCTGGATTTCAAGTCTAGTGAAATTACCAATATGCCACCATCTTCTCACTTTATTTGATGTGTATGTAAAAACAAAGTTCCAGCTCAAAATAGTTCAGAATGTTATTCGTTTGACTTTCAAGACAGGCAAAAGGCAGGAGGTGTTTTCTGATGAGCAATGTCAGGAATACAATTTGCGCTTATTAGAACTTCATGAACGCCGATTAAAAGGCCAACTCACCAAAATCATGTTCTCCATCCGAATTAAGTGATCTGCCAGCAACTAATTAGAACGTTTTTTTTTACACAACTGTATGTAAGTGAAAGGCAGCTGTCAAGCTTCACCTCACCCATGACTCAGAGGTAGACAATAGTTTCTGCCCATTAATGCTTTCTCTCTCCACTGATGCTGCCAGGTCTGCAGAGTACTTCTAGCAATTTTTAAAACTTATATCAGAAGTAAAGGAGCATTTATTATCAGGGAAAAGTGGGGTTTTAGTGAGCTGTCCCAGGTGTTAGTGTCACTGCTGTTTCTATTTTATTAATATGACCTGAATTGAGAAACTGATTGCAAGGTTGTCAGATTGTGGATATCAAACTAAGAGGAGAAGTGGATTCAGGCAAGTGTATGCAGAAATTACAGAATGTACAATGGACAAACTGCATAAATGGGTCAAATAATAACAAATAACTTTAAATGAAGATGAATATTGTAACATTTTGAAGGAAAACTTAATAACAAATATTCCATGAGTAATGTTGAAATTGCAAATGACAGACTTGAAGGAAACCTTGGACTTTCAGTGGATTGAATATGAAACAAGTCTAACCAATGCAATGCAGAAATGACAGAGCCTAAACTAAGAATGCACGTTCAAAGAAGTAATGATCAATTAGTATTCTGATCAGACCACGGCTTGAGTATAGTGCTGAGTTAAGGTTGCCACAACTGAGGGAAATCATCAGGTACTGGAGGCAGTGCAAAGAGGAATCCTGCAGTGGATCCTTCCAGTCAGAAGTCTGAGAGGCAGATTTTCCCATTCTGCCCACCACAGGAATTGTAGTGGGCGTGAATCAGACCATGGAAAGGTCCATTGATCTTGGATGGGATTTTCCTGTTTAGATGCAAGTGCAGCTGCAAAATTCTGCCCCTTGTCATGAGAAAAGAAGTAAGCGACTTGTATTTTTCAGTCTGTGCAGAAGGCATTGTAGAAATGGCTCAATTGAGATGTTCACAATAATTGAAGGAATGGAAAAGGTAAATTGAATACTTAACTTTACATTAAATTGGAACTGTAGAACAAAGAAACATAGGTTTAAACTAGCTAAAGGTACCTTTAAGACTGCTATTCACATAGACTGATCAATACCTGGAGTAAATTGGCCGATGAACAAATAGTGACAACAATCCTGGAAACATTTCAGAAAAGGCAAGTTGCTGTAAAGGGAGCCTTTAGGGTCTTTGTGAATGGACAAATTGAAATGGACAGAATGACGTTTCGCACTGACAATTATCTTGTGACCTTATTCATAAAAACATATATTGGAAAAATTAAGTACCTTTCACTTTGTTCTCCAGAACTTTAGTATTTATTTTCCTCTTTGGAGCTGCAAACAAAATATTATTAAAGAATGTTACTCCTCTGTGAATTTCAAACATTAGGCAGAATTTTACGATCCCTCCCACCAGTGGAATTTTCCAGTCCTGCCAAAGTCAGTGGACATTTGGCAGTGGACAAAATCATGTTTCCCAGCCCCGCCTCTGCCACATTGGGATGGTTAAATTCCTCCCCTACAAACTGTTTCATTTTTTCAGCAATCAATTCAAACACTGTATTCAGACAATGGACAACATCTTTTTATTTCACGCCTTTCCAGAGCATTAATTTATATTAACCCTAAACTTTTTTTTGATTTTGGTTTTCATGCAGAGGACAAGTTTGGGAGGAGTAGATTAGGTATATCAATTCAGATTTAGAAATAGAAGCTCCACTCTGAAGTAGAACAAGGAAGGACTTGCACCCATTGGTTTTGTGCTGTCTCAACACCATTCCAATCGTCAACTTTCACAGCCTTTCTTCGGCCTTTCACAATGCAGTGTCACAGCGCCAGAGTTCAATTCCCAGCTTGGGTCACTGTCTATGTGGGGTCAGCACATTCCCGCATGTGTTTCCTTCAGGTGCTCTGGTTTCCTCCAAAGTCCAAAAGGCATCCTGGTTAGGTGCATTAGCCATGCTAAATTCTCCCTCAGTGTCCCCAAACAGGCACAGGAGTATGGCGACTAGGGGATATTCACAGTAACTTCATTGCAGTGTTAATGTGAGTCTACTTGTGATGCTAATGAATAAACTTTAACTTTAAACTTCAAACAATGAGAAAAAGAATAAAATACAATAGCCCATTGCTGTATGGGATTTTCCAGCCTCCCCACAGTGTGCTTTCGAGATGCGAGGGGGCTCACCATTAGCAACCAGTGGGATCTTCTGGTCCTGCCAAATTCACAGCATTTTGCATGGCTCAACCATCTCATCGTGGAGGAACCCACCATGAGAAGTCACGTTCGCCACGACACAAAGATCCCACTGACAGGAAGAGCTGATAAATCTGACCCAACATTCCAATCTCAGGAATGAGATCATTTGTGTATAGAGGAAAAGTCTACCTTATTAACAATGCTATTGGATTGTCTGTCCCTTTGGACCCACCTTATGGTGTATTTTGGTCTAACATAAGAGCAGCAAAGCAAATACTGTTCAAACTCCTCACTGCCTGCCACTGTGCAAACAGCAATCAGTCTCCCTTAAGGCAATTCTTTATAAATATATTGTTTGGTGTTATGTACTGAGCAAAACAGGTGGGATTTCTGTGGGAACCCAGCACTGCAACAAAAAGAACATTACGATGAGGAGGATGAACAGAGGAATCCTCCACCTTCCTTGCTCTGAAATTGTGAATGTGGTTTGAAAGAAAGCAAAGCAGGTTCTTCCCCAAAGCCCTGTTATCTATCATCCCACTGTTTTCACATGACACCCAAATAACTCTAGAGTAGCAATGCTGTGACTTATGAAGGGTGGATTTGGAATTAATTAAACAATTGTGGCATGTTTTGGGACAATGGGAAACTCTATGTGTTTCACCTATGTTAGACTAGGGTATCAATGTCATAGAGAAGTTAAGTAAGCCAATAGAAGAGGATTTCAATTTACATTGTACCCACATTTAGTGCATGAAAAGTGATGCAGTGTCTTGGAAAAGTATCAGAGGAGAGCTGCAAGAATGATTCACAGCTTAAAAAAAGCTTTGTTCCACTGCTGGGCTAAAAGAGCTGGGTTCATTTGCATAAGAGCAGCATATCTCAGAGAAGACTTGAAAGATGCACAAATAAAAAGGTTGGATTGAGTACGTAGTGATGGATTATTTCTGCTGAGCCCATCTGAGGAGCAGCATAATGGCAAAGTGATTGGCACTGTTGCCTGACAGCACAAGGGACCCGGGCTGGATTCCTGACTTGGGTCACTGTCTGTGTGGAGTTTGCACATTCTCCCCAGATCTGTGTAGGTTTCCCCCCACAGTCCAAAAGACATGCAGGTTAGGTGCATTCGCCATGTTAAATTCTCTCTCGATGTACCCGAACAGGAACCCGAGTGTGGAAACTAGGAGATTTTCACAATAACTTCACTGTAGTGTGAATGTAAGCCTACTTATGACTAATAAATAAACTTTCTTTTTATTAGGGAGGACCAGGGATCCCACAACTAAACTGCATAAAAGTAAGAACAGGCCATACATTAGGCAGTTTGTCCATGTCCAGAGAGGAGAGAGCTTCTGAAACATGTTACTGGTTTGTGTGGAGTACACTGATGACCTTAAAGGCGGAGCAGGATCTTTTCTTGATTAGAGTAAGATCATATTATATCAAAGGTAAGTAGTTTAACAGTTAGTGTAGACGTGATCAATGTGCTCTCATTGACTCATTACCATAAGCATAGACGAGGGTCAAGGGAGGTGTAGGAAAAATGCTTTGTTAAGATGGTGGTGCGGGCTCGTTGGGCCGAAGGGCCTGTTTCCCGTGCTGTGTTGTTCTTTGTTCTTTGTTCTTAATTGTCCGCGAGAGTCAGAAAGGAAATTTCTAATTTTTTTTCCCAGGCATCCTGAGTTGTCGGGCAGGCTTGATGCACCTGGTCTTTCCCTGCCAGGTAAGGATGGCATTGCTAGTGGCTGTGAACGTGAATGTTTATGCGCCTGGCTTCTCCAGCTGAAGAAAGAGAAAGGAGGCATGGTGGCACAGTGGTTAGTACTCCTGCCTCACAGTGCCAGGGACCTGGGTTTGATTCCAGGCTTGGGTCACTGTGTGGAGTTTGCACATTCTCCCATGTCTGTGTGAGTTTCTTTTCGGTACTCCGGTTTCCTCCCACAATCCAAAGATGTGTGGGTTAGGTTGATTGGCCGTGCTAAATTGCCCCTTAGTGCCAGGGATAAATAGTAGAGTAAGTAGGATTATGGGGATAAGGCCTGGATGGGATTGTGTTCAGTGGAGACTTGATGGACCAAATGGCCTCCTCCTGCACTGTGGGGATTCTTTGACATTGCACCATTCCCCAGTTTACTGCCTCAGGTCATTGAGGTTCTGCATTCCAACAAATATAAATACATTTCATTCTTTTTTTCCAAAGAGAAGAACGGTGAATTGAGAACGCAGTCTCGTTGCCGACTTGCCCCGGTATAGGGTGCCATTGACAGTGCATTGCACATCCCATTGCCAGTATCACATGTCAGTTCTGAGATTTACAACAACCAAAACCAATTCAACTCTCGCAATGTCTAGCTGGTGTGTCATTGCATCATGCCCACTGTACTAGTAACAGTCACAATTCTTTCATCAGCAGTCCAAGATACAATCTGCATTTAAACCATGATGATGAACTAGATGGTGGCTACTAGATGACAACAGCTATCATTTGGTGACATGGCTCTTGAGCACAGTGTGCAACCACCACAAATGTGGGCAATATGCATATAACGAGAGTCATGCTGATGCACAAAATGTGTTTAAGTCAACGACTGGAGTGTCTAACCACCAACTGGGGTCAGTTTATCTCAGTTGGTTGGACAGCTAGTTAGTGAGGCAAGGGTAATGCCAACAATGCAGGTTCAATTCTCTTACCGGCTGAAGTTATTCATGAAGGTCCCACCTCCTCAACCTTGCCCTTTGCCTCAGGTTAAATCACTGCCTGTGGTTATCTGGGACTATTTTGATTTTACCTTTACCTAACCACCACTTGCATTACTTGAAGCCCCTTTCAATGGCGAAGAGTTAATAACTAGAGAACTAGGTAACAGACAAAAGAAGTGATATGAGGGAAAATTGATTACACAATGAGTTGTAATCTGGTGCATACTACCTGAATGAGTGATGCAAACAGATTTAATAATAACTTTCAAAAATGAATTCAGTAAAAATTCAAGAATTTAAAAAAATTACTGTGCTACAGAGAGAACTGGCTAGTCTTTTCAAAGGTTGGCACAGACACAATGAACAGAATTGTCTCCTGTGCTCCTGTAGAATTCTGTAATTCCAGGGAAGGCACACAACCTATTTTTGAGTTAGTTTACTTTAGAGTGATGAATGTTCAGCTCAGAACATTCAGAGACAGATAGTGTGGAGAAATTTAAAGGAGAACTGGTTAATAATTTGAGTTGGTGTTGATGGATTCATTTCCAAACCAGACAAATGTGGACTCTAGCTTTTTTCTGGTTTTGTATTTTATATATGTTCTCATTTAAATATTTGATATAATTATTGACAAAAGCTGAGTAATTTATTGTGGTGCATATCTCATTACATTTGAATATCAAAATAATATATAGTTACCCGAAGGCGGATTCCTGGCTGATCCTGCGCGAGGTGCTGAGTTGTTAGTTATGGGCATGCTGACATTTGCGGAGCTGCATCCTTGAATGTTGGGGCAGAAAACAGTGGAGCCTCCATCAACACTGATATTAGACACTATACTATGTCCTCTTCCACCTGAATGAGCAGTTAGGAGAAAATCAATTAGCCAGTGTTACAGACAAATTGACCACATTGTTTCACACTCATAAATAATTATTTTATTTGGATAAAGTAGTTTCACACCCAAAGTATGATATGAATCATGTCAAGTACCAGCACTAAAACGCAGATTCCGGGTTAAGCAAAACGATTGAGCTAGAGAATGTGAATTATTGACCAGAAATTTACAGGGGTGAGGGTGAGCATAAAATTGCATGGATTGATTTCCTTTGGGATTCCGCTAGCCCCCACCCAGGCATAATTTTAATATAGGGCAGACAGGACTTCGGACACCTATTACTTAAGGCACCTAAGGTCCTTTTTCCCGCCCAGCCTCAATTTTAGGCTGGTGGGCTCTGGCTACGTCAGGGTAAGAATAGAAGTTAGCAATCTCAAACTCAGGTGGGAAGGGGGTAGGGGGTTTGTGCACCTCAATCTGAAGGCCCTTTCAAGTTTGGAGCACTCTGTCCTCAGGGACCTGGGAGCTCTGGTCCTGGCCCTCTCACCCCTGCCCCAGCCTATCCCAACATTAAGATCATCCCACCCCTCCTGAACCCTCTTTCCCCACAGTCCCTCATGGCACCCCCTTCCATTCTGCCCCTGCAACCTGAAGTCTCATCCCAGGACTTAGGCTCAGGCACAGCACTGCAGTACCTGGAGGGACTGGAGAGCTGTTGTCCAATCAGGTAGGCTGACAGCCTTCCAATCTGGGACTTTCATGCAAGGGCAGAAGGAGATCCCGCCTCTTGCCAATCAAAGCTCAACTGAGCGTGAAATGGCAATGCACCTGATGGAGTTGGCAGGATATCCACTCTCAGGATAACAAGAGCCAAGCGCTTGCCATTCTGAATAGTCAGGCCATTGTTTCTAATTTGTGATGCTATCGTGGGGCTCCAAACCTTCCAATCAGTTAGTAAAATATCCTGAATAGTTTGTAAGCACTGTATTATGTCAACCATAACTGACTATATTTTGTGAAACTGTGTTGTTATCTTGAGCAGGGAACGAGCCAGCGCAATTGACTAGTAAGACAAAAAATAAGCCAGCTGCCATTACCTTTGTTCCCTGCCACAAACTCTGTTCTCTAGCCATTGACACTATCCCGTTCCCTGGCCACTGTCTGAACCCGATTGTCCACAATTGTACCATCCTCTTTGATCCTGAACTGAGTAACCCCATATCCCCTTCTTCATCAAGGCAGGCTGCTTCAGTATAGCTCATTATGTGAACACTGGAGAGTGAGGCTAAAATGCCTTCAGCCAGTCAACTGCTTGAAGGCATAGAAGTGGGATATCATCTTGTAAAGAGAGGGAATACTGGTCAGTTTTAGCCAAGTTTCAACCCACAGCTTCTCCTGGCCAATCACAAATATCAAACATGAAGAATTCTGTGGGTCAAGTCCCTGGTCAAGGAAGATGTTGGATTCCGAATGACATGCCAATGAGAAAGACTGAATAAATGTATAAATCAAATCCAAATTTGATTAATGACAGCACATGTAAAAATTATCTTTCTGGTAATTCTACCAGCTATCTTCATAAACACATGCTGTGCAACAAGTTTGAACATTGATGTTTCAGACTAATATTGTTCATGTAGTCTCAAGATTAAGAAAAGATCAAGAAAAGCATTTGCATCCACCTCTGGTATAATATCCAATAAAGAAACATTCAAATATAAATCTGTAAATATGTTTCAGAGATCAAGTCTATTAACTGAATAGCCTATATTTAATGTAACTTTTGTTTTAATAATGTCACAACGAAAAGAAAGATACCTGAATCCATCTTTGGTACTTGGATCTCTTAGCACTGCAGCTTTAATTAAAAAAAAAGGTTATTGTTTTAACGAATATGATAATGTTCTGAAACAAAGTCCATATGGTTTAATCTTTACTCTGCCATAAACCTTTGGACACACCATTTGCCAACCTTTATTCTTGACCATAAAACATTTAGGGCTCTTTTAATATTCAGCCTTTGTGCTGCTTTGTGCCACTGAATAGGAACTTTTATCTCCTCAGTTAGATCCTTGGTTAATTTAAATGTAGTTAGGTCAACGGTCCATTCAACTGAACAGTGAGCTGACCACATTTGTGAAGCAGTGTGGGCACTTCCCCAAACTTCCCCAGTTACAATATAAGCCAAAGTTATTGTTTCTGATCAATTATCCCTGCTGCAAAATGGAAATATGTACATTGGATAAGGGTTTGTTGACTCTGCTTTAATCCCCATTTCCACCCTCAGGTAAATAACCTGGTAACATTCACTTTCTGGATTCACACATAAAAGTCACAGAGAAAAGGCAGCAAAACAACTTGAAGGGAATACGACAGCCCAGAAGTCCTGGTCTATAAAGAGAAAAAAGGCTGGAATTATCCAACTGTTCACACCCTGCCACCACTGCCAGTAAGGTTGGAGAATTTGGCACTTAACCAAATCTCTATTCACTGCACCAGGACCAGATAATCCCATTGGCATGAACAGCTGGAGAATCCCATCCACAATTTAACATCTTTGCTTTTGAGCCATCCGACACCCCAGTGAGAAAGGGCTGCTTTTGAGTGAAGATAGGGCAGGGACAATTGTGGAGGCTCTAAGTCCCCACAGCCTGCCAGCGATCGCTGACTTTCAGCAGAATAGGAAAGTCATAACACAGATGAGTATCCCAAGCTGAGTTAAAAGGGCCATGGTAAATTAACCAAGGATCTAACTGAGGAGATAAAAGTTCCTATTCAGTGGCACAAAGCAGTACAAAGGCTGAATATTAATAGAGCCCTAAATCACAAGAGAAATTAAGCAGATAGGAGGAAAAAAAGTGAAAAAAGCAATGCCATATTAATCACAAAATGCAAGAAATTATGTGCTAATACCATTTATATTGTGTAGTCGTTTATCATCAATTAAGAGGCTAATTAACTTTAAAATAATACATAAAATGAGGTTAAAACCAATCAACTTTCAATAAGTAAACATATAAATTTAATAGGAGAAAATTACTAGACCACGTGTGTGAAGAAACGATTTTAACATGAATGTTAAGAATTTCAGGTTAATTTAGAAAATCATAAAGACCTGACAAAGGATCATCCAGACTCAAAACATTGGCTCTACTTTCTGTCCACAGATGCTGTCAGATCTGCTAAGATGTACATAAATAACATAAGAACTACAAGTAGGAGTAGGCCAGCTGGCACCTTGAGCCTGCTCCGCCATTCAATAAGATCATGGCTGATCTTTTTGTGGACTCAGCTCCACTTACCTGCGCAATCAACATAACCTTTAATTCCTTTACTGTTCAAAAAATTATCTATCCTTACTTTAAGAACATTTAATGAAGTAGCCTCATCTGCTTCACTGGGCAGGGAATTCCACAGATGCACAATTCTTTGTGTGAAGAAGTTCCTCCTCAACTCAGTCTTAAATCTGCTTCCCTTTACTTTGAGGCCATGCCCCCCTAGTTCTGGGTTCACCCACCAGTGGAAACAACTTCCCTGCTTCTATCATATCTATTCCCTTCATAATATTATATGTGTTTCTATAAGATCTCCCCTCATTCTTCTGAATGCCAATGAGTATAGCCCCAGTCTACTCAGTCTCTCCTCATAAGCAAACCCTTTCAACTCCGGAATCAACTTAGTGACTCTTCTCTGCACCCCCTCCAGTGCCAAACTGTACACAGTATCCCAGGTGTGGCCTCACCAGTACCTTATACAGCTACAACACAATCTCGCTGTTTTTAAACACCATCCCTCTAGCACTGAAGGACAAAATTCCATTTGCCTTCTTAATGACCTGTTGCACCTGCAAACCAACTCCTTAAGATTCCTGCACAAGGACACCCAGGTCCCTCTGCACAGCAGCATGCTGCAATTTTTTACCATTTAAATAATAGTCCATTTTGCTGTTATTCCTACCAAAATGAATGACCTCACATTTACCAGCATTGTACTTCATCTGCCAGACCCTCACCCACTCAGTTAGACTTTCCAGTATTTTCTGTTTTTGTTTCAGATTCCAGCATCAGCGGTATTTTGCTTTTAAATCATAAAGCCCGTCTTTTATCCTGTTTTTAGATTAGCAATAACATGCCTCTACTGCATTGCCAAGTAAAATTTTCAAAAACTGATCTTATAATTCCAAATATGCATTGATAAAGACTTTTACTCCACATTCCCAAATGCAAGCAAAAGGCATCGACATAAAGGATACAGTGGGCACAGTCAATCATTCCACTCCACTGTTCAACCAGCAGAAGGAGAATCTAGCCCAGTTTCTTTTATCTGTTTCTCTATCCTCCACATTCACCAATTTGCTACTTTCATACAGCTATTTATATTTTCAAACCTTTTCACGATTCCTTTCCTTGAAATTTCGTTCAACCTTCATCTGCCTCAACCCACAAATAAAATGATGCCTTGAATTCATGCCCTGCACTGTTTGTTCCTTATCTTTATGGTCTTCATAGATAAGAAGGGGCGTGACTCATAAGTTTAGATTATCAAACACTACCATTATATTGACTGCTGTGTGGAAGCTAAAGTGCAGGTGCTACACAACTATATTGAAAAATCAAAACAAACTACAAATCTGAAAAATCTGATTTTTTTTTAAATTGGATATGTGTAGCACATGTACTCATTAATAAACAAACATCGATCAACATCAACTCAGTATCCTTTAGTAGGTAGCTAATACTTTAAGCTACAAAGCAGGTACTTTTCATTGGGTTTTCTGACATCAATAATGCCATGGCAGCATAGTGATTAGCACTGCTGCTTCATAGCAGAAGGGACCTAGGCTCAATTCCAACTTTGGGTAACTGTGTGGAGTTTGCATGCTCTCCTCATGTCTGCATGGATTTCCTCCCACAGTCTAAAGATGTGTGGGTTAGGCTGGTTGCCTGTGGTAAATTGTCCCTTAGTGTCAGGGAGATTAGCAGGGTAAATATGTGGGGTTATAGGGATAAGGCCTGGATAGGATTATTGTAGACTCGAGGGACCAAATGGCCTCTTTCTCAACTATAGGGATTCTATGATATGTTTCACTTTCAGTTGTCTTGTTTTTGAAGTCCCAAATCTCCTCCTGCATTTCAACAGGCTCTCCTTTCTGTTACACTGGGGCAAATCTTTTAGCTCCTTCACTTAATCCTCCTGAGCAAACCCGAATGGCCTTCCAGTATCAAGACACTATCTGGTAACTTTCCATTCTTTTAAATCTCTGCAAGTTTCATCTCTTCAATCAGGGAACCCATTTTCACCAGAATTCTGGATTTTGGAGAGAAATAAACATGTCAAAATTCAAATTAAAATCCTTCTGCAGAACTGAAAACTAAAAGCCCTGGGCCTGATCTTGCTGGTAAAGTAATGAGGTGCAAAATAATGTTAGTTATGTTACATTGACATGCAAATTGACCAGGAAGAGGTGAGCTGTGAACTTTGTAACTTGGGACTGAATTTTGAACCTGAAGATGATGAAGTCCAGTCACTGGGACCACAAGCAAAAGCCAGCAGTGGATAAGGCAGATCTCCCCCCGACACCTTCCCCTGACATTTGCCCATTTTCCTGGTTCCCAGCCAGCTCCCTAAGGACCCTGCAAATCTACTCCTTGCTGTTAGATCCATACCAGTCCGCCAATTGCTTCATACAATGAGCACTTTGCCCTTAGATTCCCCTTTAGCTATAGCAGCTTGCTGAATTTGCACATTAATTGCCCATTTACTTTATCACAGGGAGTTAATTTTGGAATTGAATAGTCAAAATGCCTTTTTAACCCAATTACAATGCAAAAGGCAACCTCTTCAATCCAGAAAGGAACAGTTTAAATGGAAAAATTTCACTGTTTTAATTTGAATTTTTTTGTTACTTTCTTTTCTGACATGCTTTCTCTCCTACTTTGTTTTGCTATTGCTTTTTCTAAACCTTGTTCAACTCTAACTCACCCTCCTTTTCTGCTTTTCTGTTTCCTTCGCAATCCTTAAGTGCTATTAGATATAAATGCTGGAATTCTACTCACCACAGAATTGGAGCAGGCGAGAGGCAGACAATGGAAATGTTTGTTGGTCTCGGGCAGGATTTTCCGGTCTCAGGTCAAGTGAGGCCGTAAAGTCCCGCCCAAAGTGCTGCTCACTAAAGACCAGGGCGCAATTTTCCTGAAGTTATTCCTGCCTGTTTTTTGGACAAGCTTAGTTGATTGAATTTCTAGCACTCTGTGCAGCACAGAGCCCATCAGGGGATTTACGCCAGCGGGGAAAGGTAATCCCACCTGAGAGGCTGGCATCAGACTGCTGAGGGAGCCAGTGCAGATGTGCCAATCTCCCAGTATGCTGGGAGATTGACATGTGCCTCCCATGACCCCCACATGATAAATATGCACTGGCTTTTAGTAAATGATCATTTGACCAGGTTGCCTGTGAGATGACCAATAGGGAAAAGGGGTCAACAAGATGATTATCGGAGTAAATAGAGTTGGTTTTCAGTTCCAGCACTTCAGTTTGAGAGTTTAGTAGAAGCTGAAATGAAGAAGACAGGGGTGGTTTTCCCAAAAAAAATCAGAGTGTCCAACAGGTGGGAAAACAGGAGTCTCAGTAATTTACAGCACTCCGTGCAATACAGAGGCCATCAGGAGATTCATGCTAGTAGTGACAGATCCTAAACCCACCAGACAGGCTGGCAGCAGAGTGCTCAGGGAGCCATCATACATGTGCCTCATCTCCCAGTTTACCAGGAGATCAGTTGACATCCCACACCTCCCCCCCAACACCTACCCCTCACAGACATCTCCACCCTCCAGATCACCCCCTCACTGATCACCCACCCTCCGATCGCTGGCCCTGACCTCCCGCTGCCCAATCGGCAGCCTCCCGATTACTGCCCCTGAACCCACTGCCGACCCCATTCGCTAGCCTCCTGATTGGTGGCTCCAACCTCCAATCACTGGCCCCACCACTAGTCCCCCCACCTCCCCCATCTGGTTCTGCCCCACCTGGGCCCACTCCTGTGAGGTCCCATGTCCTATGACACCCCACTCCTTGGCACTGTCTGGTGCTAATGGGCACTGCCAGAGTGCCAGGCTGGCAGTGTCAGTCTCATTGGCTGGCAGTGGCAGGCTGGCACTGCTGCCCCTGATCTCCCAGGGAGCCTCAATGGAGCTCACTAAACAGATTGAAATGAGCTAATGTATATTAAAATCAGTCTTGTGTTGTTCCCTGGCGTGAGGCTGATTATGTCAAAATAAAAATGGCCCAGGAAAACTGCAACCTGCTAGATGCATGGCACAAATCAGATTTTTTGCCTTCTGCTGAAATTTCCCACCCAACTACACTACTCGACCAGCATGGCAAGGTGGGAAAATCATGCCCCACATTGCTTTCAGTAAAATTTAGTTAAACTTCTGGCTGCTGGCAAAAAGAGTTAAAGGGCTGAATTTTACCATTTTGATTCTAAAGGCGGAATCTGGGAGTGTTCCAGATCCAACTTGTAAACCCTGTCCTCCATACTCACTCTGCCTGAAAAAAAGCAGCAATTTTAATCATGCTGCAGAAGCCTGGCTTATCAGGCCCAAAACACTGCAGCTCCGATCTGAGACTTCAACTGCACAGCACAGTAAAAACAAATGTAGAACATAGATCATAGAACAGTACAGCACAGCACAGGGCCTTTGGCCCTCGATGTTGGGCCGAGCTATGTCTGAGCCTAACATCAAGCTATCCCACTCCCTATCATTCTGATGTGCTCCATGTGCCTATCCAATAACCGCTTGAAAGTTCCTGAAGTGTCCGACTCCACTATCACAGCAGGCAGTGCATTCCACCGCCCAACCACTCTCTGAGTAAAGAATCTAGCTCGGACATCCCTCCTATATCTCCCACCATGAACCTTAAAGTTATGCCCCATAGTAACAGCTTCATCCACCCAAGGAAATAGTCTCTGCATGTCCACTCTATCTATCCCCCTCATCATCTTATAAACCTCTATTAAGTCGCCTCTCATCCTCCTCCGCTCCAAAGAGAAAAGCTCCAGCTCCCTCAACCTTTCCTCATGAGACCTACCCTCCAAACCAGGCAGCATTCTGGTAAATCTCCTCTGCACTCTGTCCAATGCTTCCAATTCCTTCTTATAGTGAGGTGACCAGAACTGCATAAATATTCTAAATGTGGTCTCACCAAGGCCCTGTATAGTTGCAGCATGACCCCATGGCTCTTAAACTCAAACCCGCTATTAATAAATGCTAACACACTATAAGCCTTCTTCACGGCTCTGTCCACTTGAGTGGCAACCTTTCTCCACATCCTTCAAAACCCTGCCATTGACCCTGTAATCCACATTCAAGTTTGTCCTACCAAAATGAATCACCGCGCACTTATCAGGGTTAAACTCCATCTGCCACTTTTCTGCCCAGCTCTGCATCCTATCAATGTCTCTTTGCAGCCTACAAGAGCTCTCCACCTCATCTACTTCTCCACTAATCTTGGCATCATCAGCAAATTTACTAACCCACCCTTCAGCCCCCTCTTCCAAGTCATTGATAAAAGTCACAAATAGCAGAGGACCCAGCACTGATCCCTGTGGTACACAAATAGAAAAATGCTCCCTGCCACATCATTCCTGGCCGGATAATGCCTCCCCCCCACAGCCCCCACAGGCATTGCCCTGCCGCCACAACATAACTGTCCTCCTTATCCCCTACCCCCCTCACTACCCAGACCAATCACGGTCCTCTGCCCCACTTACCCACCATCGATCACATGCAGAGTGGCAGCAACACCCCCCCCCCCACCCCCACCAATTGCACGCAGAGTGGCAGCGGACACAATCTGTCTCCCCGCCCCTCCCCAGTGAGCCACCTGACCCACCTCCCTCCATCACCCCCCCCACCCCAGACAGCAATCTGACCTGCCTCCCTTCCACCTCCCCCACACCACTGATTTGAGCCACAAAGCTGCCAGGAACTTTGAACGTACCTTCTCAGAAGCTGGTCAATCCAAATTGAATCTTTGTGGACCATGTTTGATTCCTGCCAAATCTGGTGAACACGGTGGTAAAGTGTGGGGGCAATGCCGGTAAGTTTGGATGTCCAGCCCATTAAGTCAATTTAAATGCATGCTACCTGACTCACGCCCAAGTTTCAAATGAATAATTCTACTAACAGTAAAAAGAATTCCTGCTATAGTTAAGCTGAGAGAGAGAAAGAGAGAGAAAAAGAAAGCTTTTGACACAAAGCTCTAGGTTCTAAGGATATTAAAATCAGGACAGCTCTGACCCAAGGTGGCTATGCTTAAAGTGCCCTGGAAGCCTATGTTGAATAGGAAGTTTGAAACCTTACAACATTTGGAGGAGACTTAATGGGAAAACCTTGCTGGAATTAGAGATAAGCCCCAACAAACATCAATCCATATAAGAATTATTGACACCATTTACTAAGATCAAGCAATTAATCTTCCAATTTCAGCAATTTGCTGACTTGAGTCTTGGATATAAATCAAGTGGGTATGTAAGGAAAGTGCAGTGAAGAAGGTCAATTTCGGTGGTAAGTATTTGGATTTATTGGACTTTTAATATACTTATCATAACTGACCAAGATAGATTGCAGTCTTTTAGAATTTGTGTTTTGATTTTTGTATCGTAGAATTATTTTGTTTTAAACCATGAACCTTGTACTTTCATTCTTACAGTAAATACTGTAAATACTTTCATTTTGAAAAACAGTTGTTGGTTTCTACCAAGATCATAAAACAATGCAGTTGGCAATGGAACTGGTGACATGTCAAAAGCAATTCAGTGGCTGTAAAGTGATTTGGGAGCATCCGAAATACATGCAAGTTGTTACATATATGAATTTTATTTTTACTTTTTTTTCTCTGTATTTGCAACTTCTTAGTTCCTATTTTCCATTTTTATTTAAAAACGAAACGTGAACTGTCAGCTGATTAGTAAAAACTCATCACTTACCAATGCTTCTCAATAATCCCTTGTTTCTATTTATATGTTTTAAAGTTGTTACAGGAAGGAAGCTGATGTTTTGGGTCAAACTGAGTGAGGGTGCTGAGAACGGCCCAAATAGAATCTGTGACAGTTTGGGGTCACAGGAGGAGGTCCCCTCTTTAAAACATTCCCAGAGTGGGTTCACACATCAATAGCTCCATCATAGCAAGGGAAATGTGTGGAGGCCCCACTGGAATAGGTCCTGGTAGACACCAATCCTCACTCATCTGATACTTTGTCCTTTCTAACGTTGGCTTTTCACTATGATCATATAAAGGTACAGGGTCATTTGAGACAACAGTGAGTGGTCATTGTGGGTAGATACCATTATCCATACCCTTTTTTCCAGTCACCCCAGGCACAAGTAAGGGTTCCCCACTCAGGGTCACAAGCCATGACCAACAGCAGAATCTGTCAAATTTCAGTGGTGTTGGCAGAAAAGTGAAAACAGTAAGGGAACATGGCTATTTACAAGCAGAGGATCATTAGGAAAGAGTACCTGTGTTTTCTTTAAGCACACATGAGGAAAGCAACAGGAAGCCACGCCAGGTACTCTTTTTACTGGTTATTTGCTGATTATTCTTCAAAGTGAAAAACGAGAAACTTTTTATGAGAAACTGAAGGAGAAAGTGCAAGACTGTGGGGCATGGAGAAATTAACAGAGGGCCTGTTTTGAGGCAAATCAATACAACAAACATGTAAAGCAGGAAAATTCTATAATGCCTGTGTCTTCAGCAATCCTGGGGGCCAAAATTCCTCATTTATCACACTGTGTAGATCACTTTTAGATCACGCTGGCCCATGGAAACTCCCAGTCTGTGGGTCCCCTCCTACCCCACAAGATTGTTGTAGATTTGGAGTAGCTGGTGGTGCAGAGGAAGTTAGAAGCAAGGGCCCTAATCCAGCGAGACCGAAGCCTAAAATGGCAGCGCGGGCTCATTGGGCCGAAGGGCCTGTTCCCGGACTGTTTTTGTTCTTTGTTCTTTAATTTGTGGGTCTTTCACCATCCTGTCTTACCTACAGCTAGAATATGACACAAGCCCCAGAAATCTTCAAACTTATGGTGCACAGCTCCTGTTGAGACATTCTGCAAGTGTCACAGACAGGAGGGGGATTAATTTAAACTGCCCTGATTTCTCCTCTCACTACCTATCTATCAACAAAAAGGTGCTTTTGATTTCTGATTTCCCCCTTTGTAAGTAATGGATTTCTTTTTCAATCCTTCAGTTTGGCGTGATCCGATCCCCCATCAATAATCCCACAGCAAACTCAAAAAGGTAAAATAAAAGGGTTGGTTTAGTTTACACACACTCAAAATGTAGGAAAGGGATTTTGCAGTTTCCATGCCTTTCAGCCCCATACAATAAATGAAGGATAAGGGAAAGAAGAGGGAACAGGGCAAGACCATAACAAAAATAAGAGTTATGGTTTCACATGAGTTCAGAGTCCAGAATTAAAAGTCCAGTCACATATCCCTTCAGAGGGTAGCAGGCTGACTGTTGCAGGCACATAGAACATACAAACATAAAAATCATTCATTTTGAAAAGCAGAAGGAAAACTTGCCAGGCTGACAGAAATATTTTTTTCTTCCTATACTGTGGCCAGGACAAGGCTCTGCATCAGTGAGAGAATGAACAGAAATGTCGGCCAGAATCAAATTCTCTGCAGTGATTCAGGCATTTGACCAGACCGGATATCCTTTCAGACAAGGGCCAGAATTTGTCCCTTTGTGACCATGGGACTAGTCTTCACCCACCCATCTGAATTTGCCCTAACCCCAGTTCATTTTTGAGGTTTGGGTTCATTTTCAATGTATCTGTTGCCCAAGAGTCAACCCAGCAGTCCAAAGAGGTGAACGTTGACATTAATGCATTGCTGATGAGGCTGAGTGCCAGAAGAAGCCAGTAAGGGGCCTTAAAAGACCAGAACTGTCTGAGAAGTCACTTCTGAGTCCTACCACATTTTCCTTGCAAGGTAGTGAAGAGTGGGACAGACACAAGTAGACTTGAGTTGACATGGAAATTCTGGAAAATTGGGCTCTACGTTATAAGCATGTGTCAGGTGGCGAGGAGGCCGGCAGCAGTTGTTGCAGCACAGGACAATCTTAGTCAAGGCACTGACAGCTTAAATGTACTTTATTCTCCAAAGCGAGTTCCCTCAATTGTAAACAATCTGGATATGGTAATCAGGAAGTGACCTGCTATTGAATAATGAATATTAGCGTCAGACTTCCCGAAACCTCTGACACACCCAAATCACACTGAACTAAAAATAAATGAATGCCCTTCATGTTTTCTAATTGTGTCAATTATTCTTTTGGAAATAACTTACTGTAATATTTTTATTTGTTCGTTGATTATAAATTTAAACAAAATTAGCTACATGATAGTAACATTGAGAAGTCGGGACTCATTCAAAAAGATGGTCAACTATTTTTTAAAACCCAGTGGATCAAACACGAGTCAAATCAACAGGAGGGCTGAACATTTTTTCTGAAACATTATGCCCTATGTTTGCTCCAGATTGAGCAAAATATTACCTAGTTTTATTCCTCTGGTTTTCAGGACTGTCTTCCAATGGAGGGCCTTTCCAAACTCACAACTGGGCTGCAAGCCTCTCAATCCTCTCTCTGCAAGATTGCAGAGAGAACAATCATAAAAGCCATACACCCTTTTTATGGCACAAGCTGCTGCATTCAGGTAATTAGACTGTTTAAAGGTCCAAAAGTCACTTTGAGGAGCCACGGAATGAATGTAAATGTATGCGGTAAGTGGAAGAGAGAGTAGGGTGGCAGGAAAGTGGGTGATGGGGTAGAGTTGCAGTAGGGCGAGGGGTCAGGTGGGAGTTGAGTGATTGGAGTAGGTATTCAGGTTGGGGAAGTTGGACAATTGGAGGGAGTTAGTCAGACTGGGGGAGTAATTAGGTAGTTGGGGGGGGCTAGTCAGAGAATAATCAGGTTGGAGAGTAGTCATCTGGTTGTGGGGTTAGTTAGGTGGTTAGAGGGCAGTGAAGTCCTAGTGGAGAGTAATGGGGTGGTCAGGGGGAGGGGGCGGGGAGCAGTAATTGGTGGTCAAGGGGAATTAGGTGATCATGGAGTGTAGTCAGTTTGGGATATAGATGGGTGTTCTGTGGGGGGGGTCTACTGAAGGCATCAGCAGGAGAGTTGGGGATGTCTCCCCAACCCAACAAGTATGGAAGTGACAACTGGGGACATGAGTAAGTAAAATTCCAATATCGTGTGACCGGAAGTCAAGATGGAATATAGTACAGCTAGCGACCCAGCATAAATGTACCCACCCACCTCCCCAATTCTATTTCTGACATTTATCCAAAAATATAGGTGTTCTTGGGATTATAAAACTGAATTTTATTAACCATTCTTTGTAAGTTGGGATTCAAACATGGTTAGAAGTAAACCACAACATTCAGCTGCATAAAAGTAGAATAGCCTCAGATTATTGGGTGAGCTCTTGTATGACATAATTATGCAAAATGCACAGTGCTACAAACAGATGACTTGAAGCTACATCAGTTGTTGTTGAATATTGTAGAAGTTTTCTCATTTTCTCTTGAGATGTTTTGCAGGCCATGATTTCGGAATACATTTCATTAGTGAGGCCATATCCCATCATTTGATCTGCAACTTCATCAACGTTTTTTATTTTCTGAACAAGTTTCCCCCAGTTCTGCTTCAGAAATGACTTCTTGTCTGTTGTTGTAGAAAATGAAGACAAAATAATGTAGAAATTAATTCCATGCCTAAATGTAAGACTTTTTTATAAAAGTGTAAAATTTGATTGGACAAGAAATTGGAAAACAATGGCACCTTATTTGACTGGAAAATTTCCAATTAAAATATCATCATTTTCCAATTTTTTGACAGTAGAATCTCATCGATGAATAAAAAAAAATTCACTTATTACTTTGAAATGCATTGGAAAATGCATTTACTATCTTCTAGTTCAATGATCTTATAATTGTCAGAAGAAACTGCAGGATAATGAGTTAATAGAATAGTTATGGGAAGGAGTTAGTGATGTGTATGGTGATGCAACTGTGACACCAGCAATCATGTTCTTGAGACTCTGTGGAACAGGAACTGTCTGTTCTCATGAGAGACATACCAAACCTATAGCCTATCTTGTGTTAATAAAGCAGTTTGAAGTAACTACTTGAGTCGGATTGGAGTTCTTCAAGATGAGATAGGCCATGCAACCAATATACAAAACAGGAACATATTAACCACAGGACATTACTCATTTCCTGCAGCTCATTCTAGGGAACAAACAGCAAGGAACAGCACAGCACAGGAAACAGGCCCTTCGGCCCTACAAGCCCGTGCCGCCCATTTTAACACTCAGTGAGTGCCTTATTCAAGTCTTTCGTCGATTGTCAACGTTTATGTCTACCCCTAGTGGACTCCAGAATAAAGGAACATTGATGAAATGAAGTAGCCTGAAATATTAATTTAATTACAAGAATTTAATTTGCATTTTTCAACTTCAGTATGCAAAGAATCATCTCTGGCTCGCTTAGGTTGAATGTCATTCTCATTTGCATTCCCAGTCAGATTATTATTTTAAATATGAACCACAGTATCTAAATGAATATGTTTTACTGCCCAGCAAGAAATCTTGACCACTTTTTCCTGGAGATAAAAGTCAGGATTCTCCATTGTAATTATGCATGAAAATTAGCCAGTGGGGCCTACTGTCACCTCACCAGTCTCCAATGGACTCCCTCCCTCCCCTGCCCCTAAACCCCCAGTCAACCAAAAACTCCCAAACTTCTAGACCCCAACTCATTCTATTCAGTTAGACCAGTACCTCAGCTAAAAACTTACAGGATGTTTTAATCATGGCTAAAGTAGATATTACATAGGATGGGAAAATATAGGCTGCAGGGGATACAATTTGGGATCATCTGAAACACTATATGATAGAGTTATAAATCAACACTCATATACAGAATAAAATGTTTCTGATATCTGTTATCCTTTCAGTCAAGCTGCATTGTAGAAAATGTGGGCATACACCTTTTAAATTGAGTGGTTGGATGTATTCCTGCAGGTTTGATCACATGACCTCCTGCATCCAACCACCCTGCCCGGTCAAAGATTCCTTTGCTCCCCATTGTCAGTATTTCTCTCACTGGGAATCAAAAGCGTTCAAAGAAAATTAAAATACCACTCACATTTATTTTAACACCATATGATTTCTTTTTCTCCTGGCTTGGTCACAGCAGTGTCTGTGAGATTAACCTTTGACTGCTGGGGACTTAAGGACAGTTCTGTAGGATTAGCGACTCTTATGTTATGTCCTTTTGTACTTGTCATATGCTATCTGCTTTTAATTAACAGTAAAATTAATTACCTGTTACTTTGTCCTCTAAGTCCTTGACATTTATTTTCTTTGTGGAACCTGCAAACAAAATATTGTACAGGCTAAATATTTAACTGTTTCAGCATTTAATTTTTAATATTTATTTAGAAAGTTTCCTTACATTTCGGTTCTATATTTATCCATTATTCCAAAAATGTTAGTCTTAAAAAAAATTGAAAGCATCTCCATTTATTACAAATGTATCAAGGGAAATGATATTAGCAAACATTATTCTGAATATATTTTTACAGAGCTACATTTTAATTTTTTCTTAAAACGTTTAAAATTCTAGATATCCATTACACAACATTTCTGTTTCAGTAACTGCAAACAAAATCATCAAATGGAACTGCATATAATTTTCAACATTCAATTTTTCACTCATTTGGTGATTCAGGGTAGTATCCATAAATTTATCTTTAATTCCTGGAGACTGTAAAACAACCAAGCTTTACCATGGAATAGCAGCAAAATCCTAGAGGGTTTGGAATATATACCCAGCCCTTCTTTCCTACTCACAACATTTTATAACCATAAATCAGTGGTTGAAGATGTTAGATTACACGAGTTAAACTGATCACGTTACGTTACGGCCAATTCGATGCCAGTTAAGGAGTCATAAACATCAACAACAAATGCAGGTGTTGTTATGGAGAGGCCTGGTTTATTGCATTTTCACATTGCATGGGTGGTGGTAATTTATTTTTCTTCTGTCTGAACATTAGCTGAGCTACAATCAGCTTTATTTGGTCATGGTGGTTCCTGGTGTGTGCACTACTCTGAATGCAATGGAACCTATCTTTCCAGCCATTTTGGAAGGTAACCCAATCACAAGTAATTATAAAAAAAAGAATAGATAAATCTCGCCATTCATACAATTAAAAAACTATGGGCAAGATTCTCCAGCCTCCCAACCATATGTTTCCTGCCGGCAGGTGTTGGCACGTTGTTTGTTAGCAACTGGATTCTCATTCCCATTGAATTCACCGTATACCAGCAGGAAACCAGCGGGCAGTGGTGTGATCCCAGCGGGACTAGAGAATCCCGTCGGTGTGAACGGCTGGAGAATTCGGCCTATATGTTACAAGCAAGTGTTTACCAAAGTACTGCCATAATACAGAACACAGCAAAAGTAAATGGTCCACAGGTAATCATTTATAAGACAGGTAACAGCTCTCTGTTAATTATTTACCTAAAGGTAGATTGTTTCCCACACTCTTGTTATTCCTGGATGAGTTGACATTTACAGGTATGCTGACACTTGAGGTACCTGAGATCTGATCAGTTTGGATTATGGGACAGACCACAAAAGAGCCTCCAGTCACGTGAACATCAGCAGAAATAATTTGTTGTCCACTGAGATCAGTACCTGAAGGAGCTTCAATAAAAGATTGGGAAAATTGCAAACAGAACTTATTTTTAGTTATTCTGCCCTTTTATTGCAACCAATGAGCAATTATTTTAACAAGTATTACAATGGTTTAAACTAAAAACATATTTAAGTATTTAAACTTACTTTTACCTGCTTCTATCTGTCATTTTATGTAGCCCGTCTGAATTATCATTTGAAAATATTGGGCTGAACTTTGCTGAAAGCATGCCAATCCGATCTTGAGGTAAATTGCATTGAAACAGCTGGCAGAGTGGCATTGAACCCAGTGTTCCCAGAAAGAGCGAACTAAAATGCCATCTCCAGGAGTGCTGTTCATTCAGAGATAGCAGTTGTGCACCAGACACAGGAGGGCCAATCAAAGCAGTCATTTAGGGAAGGTTGGGCAGCAGTCCCACCTAGAATGGTGTGCACTGCTCGAGTGAATGGACACACAATGTGGCGGCATGGTTAATAATGCTGGAACCTGCAGGCAAATCCTAGTGGCTGGAACTTTCAAGTGGATCCAACCGTGGAGAGAAAATTCCACTTGAAAGCATTTGACTGCAGATGTGCTAAATGAAACATAAAAATTACTTCAGATATTCATGTCATTCTACTCCAACCTGTCACTCTGCTCTCACCTACTTTGAGGAGACAAACACAGTGAGGTCCAAGTGTGTTTTCAGCAAACTGTCATTGCCC
The DNA here is from genome assembly GCF_965287045.1 of Carcharhinus amblyrhynchos. Classification (NCBI taxonomy): domain Eukaryota; kingdom Metazoa; phylum Chordata; class Chondrichthyes; order Carcharhiniformes; family Carcharhinidae; genus Carcharhinus; species Carcharhinus amblyrhynchos. The sequence continues at coordinate 35,671,429 of NC_137334.1, forward strand.
CAGTAAGATGTCGGTTCTAAAATAGCCTTAATTGACCATCCACTGTTTCTGGTCATCAGCTAGAAGCCACCGTTAGACTATTAGAAGGTGTCAACATATTCTCTTTCCTAAATTTCTGGGAAGCCTGCTCCCAGTGACACCTTTGGCTTTCCAGGAAAATTCCATACCCACCCCTACACCTGTTTGTGCATGTACAATGATGACATCTAGTTCTACCTTATACCATCTCTCTCTAACCTTCCACAGCCTGTAAATTATCAGGCTGTATGTCTGAGATCCAATACTGGACAAGACAAAATTTCCTCCAATTAAATAGTAAAAACAGGGAACCCAAAATCCTCTGAGGTATCTGTGCTCCTCTAATTCTGACCTCTTGAATGTTAGTGGTCAGGCCTTCAGTTGTCAAGGCCCTAAACTCTGGAATTCCCTCCCAAAACCCCTTTGTCTCTCTGCTTCTCTTTCTTCCTTTAAAACACTCCATTGAAACATTTTTTCCAAGCTTTAAGTCACATGCCTTTATGTTGTTCAGTGTCAAATTTTGTTTGATAACTCTCCTGTGAAGCACCTCAGGAAGTATTATTACGTTAAAAGCACTTTACAAATACAAACTGTGTCCTGCGCAATGGTTCTATTCTAAGTAAATACCTATTACGATATTCTTTCTGTTTTGTATCTGCACTGATGTGCAAGGTAAAATAATGGCAATAATATCAATGTACTCACATCCTTTTACATAAATATTGGAATGCCCAAAGATAGATTTAATTAAAGAATTGTCTTGAATTTTTTGTGGGTGTAAAACTTGTGTTTAAAGGAGAATGTCTTGAAGTTGGGACATAGGTAAATGTAAGTATTAATCTTTCTTTCTAACACTATAGAGCTCCATGTGAATATACTATTTGTTTCGGCTGCCACATTCTGAATGCTGAGGTGATGGTATGAATAAAAACATGAGAACTACTGTAGTGGGAATTCATTCAGCAATTCCGCAACGATCAGCATTTAAGCTTTCAGAGATCAGTGTGGGACTTACCTTGTGGGAGAGGAATCATCAAACGTGCAGAGCCTTTGATAAGTGAAGCATAAGTATATAAGGCTTTGATTTTACTAATCATAGTTTAAGATCAGAATGCAAGGTATTATGTAGAATGTCTTCCTTATGCTCAAACTATTTTAGTACATGTTCCCAAATAACATAAAACTGGAATAAGGTACTGGAGTTCATGAGGGTCCATTTTATTTTTGTTTAAACAAATTTAAAACTCTAGGAGGATAAGCACGAAGTAGACTTTATGCCATTGGGTAGTCGAATGGGAAGTGATAAGTAAAAGCTGACTATATCCAAATTATTTTTAGGAAGAGATTGGCTGAATTGAGCCAAATTCTATTTTTTTTGCTTCAGCTATGAGTCGACTCTTTTTTAAAGCAATGATCTCCACGTGTTGAACATGCTTTTCATTTTATGAGTCTATTTTAAGCTTCTATGTATATGTATTTACCTATGAAAATCTTCAACGTACAATTTCTTATCCTACACAAGGCAATATGATTTTCATTATATGTTGTGCAACTGCTCAGTTTACAGTGGAGATGCGTCCAACCTCCAAGAGTTTGACCATGCTGCAACAAACTCCCTCTGGATTAATGCACCACCAATGGCAATTAGTCACCAGCCAATCACAGCAGAGGCCAAAAAGTAACCTTTGGACAATAGTGGGAAATATCATAGGGTTTATCAGCAGGAAAGGAAACTTGAAATGAAACTGTATTAATATTAATCCATCAAGGGGCAAGCACATGGGCAGGGTATATTTACCAGATCCCACTGATGAACTTAAGAAGTGCATCTCCTATTCCAGCAGGCCTACTATAATCCAGATAATTGGGAGGAATGCTCTGCTGGGTCTAACCTCACACAGTAGTAGAGAATTGCTATGCTGCTTAAATAATTAACCATTTCATAATTTATTAATCCTCCAAGCTAAACAGTCTATCTAAATGTTAGAGTAACAAAATCAAATGAATGAGAACAACAAACAATTGTGGGAATACTTGAAGAATGACAACAGTACTTACATTTGTTTTAAATGAAAGCACATTACAGTTGAAGTCTAACATGGAAAACATCAACATATATTAAATAATAAGTGGCAGAATTTACCTTGCTTTCTACTTGAAAGCCATTCTATTAGCTTTGGATAGGTCTCCTTAACTTTATCTTTCTGCAGAACACAGATGAATTGCTCACAGAATGAATTGCCTTTTCCAATTACAATATCAAGAAGATTTATGATTCTTTTTTCAGGATCATTCTCTGCCTTCAGTTTTTGATGTTCTTGCTGAGTAATGAGCATGTCTTCTTGTACCACTTGCAGAATAAAATCTGGATCATTGATCAACCATTTAGTAAGATCAAGTTTTGATCTTCGAATATCCTCCATGTAGGTTGCCTACAGCTGGAGCAAGAACATTGATTATAGAGCATTAGATATTTGCAATATTTTTGCAATGCTTGAGATGGACAAATGCATCAGTAGATTTAGAGGAACTTTGAAAGAAAAAGAAAGGTGCAGACTTCAACATTCATAGGGATGCACATATAAAGAACAAGCCCAAAAGCACTCAATGCATTTATTAAATACTTCTCTAAAAATGCTGAATGAAGAACAGATCTTTGAATAAGGGAAGCTATAAAGTAACAACAAAGGTGTTCAAATATTACACAAATACAACAGTTTCTGCAACCTGGTTTACTGAGTTAGGGAAAATCTTAGGTATAAATTTGTAAATATGACACGTGAAATGAGTAGGCTGCATAGTCATGGTTTAATTTTCTTTTGCACAGCGAGAATTGGTTGCAAGCTGCAAGGATGATTAGACCATGGTCCCTGCCAATGAAGGCTCAGTGGGCTGATGCTCTTGGTGGGAAGCCCTTATCAATACACAGCTGGCGGGGTGGCCTAGAGCCTGTAATCTACTGATCTTCCTTTATTCACAGTCCCAGGTCTTAAAAACTGCCTTCTTATTGTCAGATACCACCTATTCTGCTGTGACTATTTATACCTTCTGCTTCTACTTTACTTGTGTCAACATCACAGACTGATAGACTCACTCCAGATAACATCTTCATTCTAACAAAAGAGCATCCTGACTCAAAGCATTGGCTCTATTCTCTCTCTACAGATTCTGCCAGACCTGCTGAGTTTCTCTAGCATTTTCTGTTTTTGTCACAGACTATTCTGCCACTATTGGTATGGGTGGTGCTGGCTGAGATAAACTGCTGAGATGGTATTCCTGACGAGGAAAGGTTTTAAATGGAAATTATCTGGAGGCGAGTCTTGAAGATTTCAAGTGATGGGGTCTGTGTCGACAGCTTGTTCCATTGTGAGATTGACCTTGGGAAGAAAGATTGTTGCTATGCTGTCTTGCAAATAAATGGGCTGGAAATCTCTGGCCATCCATACCAGTGGGACTCTTCGGTCCTGCTGGCAGCACACCCCCACCAGTGGGTTTCCCAACAGCATGGATTGAAGTCAATGGAAATTCCCATTGAGAGCGGTGGGACCATAGAATCCTGCCACAGCAAAGGATGCACCACCTCCCACTGGTGAGAAACGTGGCTGGGACACTGGAGAATATCGCCCAATAGCTTTGTAGTTTGTGTGGACGGCTACCTTGTGTATTGTCATTGACGGAGGGAACCAGCTACTTGTTTCAGACAATTCCCACCAGCCTATTCCACATTTAATAGAACAAAATGGTGGGTGCCTTTTAAAAACAATCGTCAATGGGGATGCCACATTTAGCAGATAACATCCAAAGCAAATAGGATTTGTGGATTTCTGAGGAGGAACAGTCTATTTCTCTCCCTCCTTTGCTGTGGTGATTCCAAATCTTTAATCACAGATGTGACACCGTTATATTTCCCATATCAATTTATGCAGAATCATGCAACATGTCTTTGGATAGCCTCAACCTTATTTGTATCTCTTCCAGATAGAGGGATCCCTACACATAACTTGCAGACTCCAGGATGAGACAAACAAATGCTTGGTTAGTCATAACTTTGATATCTTTTCTGCAACAACAAAGATTCCTTCTCAGAAATCCAAGAATCCTGATTTCTTTGGATATTATCTGCAGAATGTGGAAACCATATTGAAGATTGTCTTTCACATGCACCCTTATTTTTGTTTTACATTTGGCTGATTAAGACATTTTGCACCATCACCTGTTCTATCATTTCATCTCTCCTGCCCACATCATTGACCTCTCCTTTTAACTATTTTATCCACTTCCTTGGTTCCCCACTTGATTAAAAGCTGTTCATCTCTATTTTTAAATTCTGGAGACCCCTGTTTCTTACTCCACAGATGGTGTATGACCTGTTTTTCATACAACCACAGAATCATGGAATCTTCACAGTGCAGGAGAAAGCTATTCAGCCTACTGAGTATGCACCAACTTTCCAACAGAACATCTTACCCAAGCCCTATCTCTGTAACCCCATGTAGTTACTCCAACCTACACATCTTGGGACACTAAGTGGCAATTTAGCATGGCCAATCCAGCTAACTTACACATAAAGTAAAAATTTATCAGTTTCAAGTAGGCTTACATTAACACTGCAATGAAGTTACTGTGAAAATCCCCTAGTCACCAAACTCCAATGCTTGTTCAGGTACACTGAGGGAGAATTTACCATGACCAATCCACTTAACCAGCACATTTTTTGGAGTGTGGCAGGAAACCGAAGCACCTGCTGGAAACCCATGCAGACACAGGGAGAACATGCAGCCTCCACACAGACAGTGACCCAAGTCAGGAATTGGACCCGGTTTCCTGGTACTGTGAGGCAACAGTGTTAACTATTCTGCCACCTTGCTGCCCACCTTTAGACTGCGGCAGGGAATGAGAGTACTCGGAGGAAATCCACACAGGCATGGAAAAAACATGCAAACATCACATGGGCAGTCACCCAAGGCTAAACTCAGCTCTCGGGTGCTGTGAGGCATCAGTGCTAACCAGTATGTTATCATGCTGCTGTGTTTTCTGCTTTAATGTGTGAATATTATCTTCAATTTTGTGCATGTGTGGAGGTGCTATAGAGGTTATATCCTCCTGTGCATGTGCGTTGTTGCCAGGGTTACTGTAGAGCATGACTTCAGTAACGTCTGTCAGTGGTGCTCCCTATGGAGCCTGAAGCCAGCTACAGGCCATCTCCTCATCAGCCACAGGCCAATTACTTTATGGATTTTTATTCATGACCTGCAGGTTAGCATGTTGCTATGCTTAAAACAAGATTAACATATTTAATCATGAGAAAGCCCTCGATATTCAAAAATGAACTTCAAAAGCACCAGATTCACCAGCTAAAAGGCTTTCTCCCATTCTGAATTTCTTACTCTTGTGAGGCAGAGAAAACTTTTTCAGACAGCGCAAGGATTTCCAATTTTTGATAAGAATTGTGAAACAGGCACTATAACAAAGGAACTTACATAACTTAACATGTGAATTTCTTCAGACTGCAGAAAAGAGAAGTACACCTCTCTATGGAAGTACCATCATTGGTCTAAATGTGGTTAACTGACATTTTTGTGGAAAAATATCAGCTGTTCCTTTAAGAATTATGAGAGTCCATCTTATCCTGTTAAAATATAATTATCAGTGCAATATTTCATTACAATGAAGAGAACTAGGCTGACAGTGAATCAACCAAGCTTTTGATAATGTGATTAACTGAAGAATACACTGATACTTTCTCAATGGCACTTTCAAATTACTTGAAAGAAATTATTTGAGTTGAAAATTCTGGTCTGATGCTGCTGCTATTCTGAGGACACTGCCCCAGCCCCAAGCCTATGATGAACCAAACAAATGCCCTGTTCATGGAGAGTATTCTTGATTGGCCTTTGAGTTATACTTGTGAATCCAGAGAAGTGAATGTAAGAAATGTATCAAGCCTTCATTCAAAATAGACATACAAATAGGTGCACTGATTCCCTTTCCTTTTTTTTGTTTATATCCAATTCAATCCAATCAATTACAAGGGAGGAAGTTTAAGGTTTTTTAGGAAACATTAAGACAGACAAATCCCCAGAGCCTGATGGCATCTATCCTTGACTGCTCAGGGAGAAAAGAGATGAAATTCATGGGCCTCTAACAGAAATCTTTGTCTCTTCACTGGACACAGGTGAGGTCCCAGGGGATTGGAGGGTAGCAAATGTGGTCCCGTTATTTAAGAAGGGCAGCAAGGATAATCCGGGTAATTATAGGCCAGTGAGCTTGATGTCTGTGGTAGGGAAATTGTTGGAGAAGATTCTTAGAGATAGAATATATGCACATTTAGAATGGAATAATCTCATTAGTGATAGCTTGGTTTTGTACGAGGGAGGTCATGCCTCAAAAATTTGGTTGAGTTTTTTAAGGAGATGACAAAAACGATTGACGAGTGAAGGGCCATGGATGTAGTCTATATGGATTTTAGTAAAGCATTTGACAAGGTCCCTCATGGCAGGCTGGTGCAAAAGGTTAAATCTCACAGGATAAAAGGTGAGCTAGCTAGATGGGCGGAGAACTGGCTTGGCCATAGAAGACAGAGGGTAGCAGTGAAGGAGTCTTTTTCTGGTTGGAGGTCTGTGACTAGTGGTGTTCCGCAGGGCTCTGTACTGGGACCTCTGCTGTTTGTGATATATATAAATGATTTGGAAGAAGATGTAGCTGGTGTGATCAGTAAGATCGCGGATGACACAAAGATTGCTGGAGTTGCGGATAGTGATGAACATTGTCAGAGAATACAGCAGGATATAGATAGGCTGGAAAATTGGGCGGAGAAATGGCAGATGGAATTTAATCCAGATAAATGCGAAGTGATGCATTTCGGTAGACCTAATATAGAGGGGAGCTATACAATTACTGTCAGAACCATCAGGAGTATAGACACACAGATGGACATGAGTGTGCAAGTCCACAGATCCTTAAAGGTGGCAGCACAGGTGGAGAGAGTGGTAAAGAAGGCATATGGCATGCTTGCCTTTATTGGACGGGGCAGAGTATAAAAGTTGGCATGTGATGTTGCAGCTATATAGAACATTGGTTAGGCCACATTTGGAATATTGCATCCAGTTCTGCTCACCACACTACCAGAAGAACATGGAGGCTTTGGAGAGAGTACAGAAAAGGTTTACCAGGATGTTGCCTGGTATGGAGGGTCTGAGCTATGAGGAGAGATTGGGTAAACTGGGGTTGTTCTCCCTGGAAAGACAGAGGATGAGGGGCGACCTAATAGAGGTGTATAAAATTATGAAGGGCATAGATAGGGTGAACAGTGGGAAGCTATTTCCCAGGTCGGAGGTGACGAACACAAGGGGTCACAAGTTCAAGGTGAGAGGGGCAAGGTTCAACACAGATGTCAGGGGGATGTATTTTACACAGAGGGTGGTGGGGGCCTGGAATGCACTGCCAAGCAAGATGGTTGAGGTGGACACGCTGGGATTGTTTAAGACTTATCTCGATAGCCACATGAACAGACTGGAAATAGAGGGATACAAATGAATGATCTAGTTGGGTGCATGAGTGGCGCAGGCTTAGAGGGCCAAAGGGCCTGTTCCTGTGCTGTATTGTTCTTTGTTCAATCAAAGTCCAATTCAAAGTCTCAGCAAGTGAGGCATTCCAATCCAAGCTGACAAGACAGGCTCACCACTTTCTGTCTTGGGCTTGATCTTCAGGATCCAAGCCGATTGGAGCAGGCATTGCACCTCCTCCAAGGCTTGATCTCATTTGCATCTTAGCCAAGATGCTGCTTTAAAAAAATGCTTCAAATAAAGCCTCAGTGTAACCTCATGACTTAACCAACCGCAGGACAACAAAACCACACTTGATCTTGGCCAAAAGGCCCCCTTCCCTTTTTATTATTCAATTATTTATTCTGAGGAAGTAAGTGACATTGGTTACTCACTCTGAGGTTCTCTGAGAAGGTGGTGATCAGCCCTATTTTGAGGGAATTTCCACTCTTACTCGCAGCAGGCAGGAGGGGAAAATATTACAGGAGCCACGAAGTCAGTTTCTTGTTGGCAGGAAAACAGATTGAAATCTGCCCAGCCTTCAATGGGTCACCATTCCCGCCAAGACTGTGAGAAAGGATATTTGAATACATTAGAATATCATGAATGCGCATTATCAAGAATGCTCACCAGAATCACACCCCAATGCTGGATCCAAAGGCCTTGTTTTTGTCTAAATAGATTGACATGCATTACGACTGGATACAAGTGACATGTACCTGGTGAACTTTACTTTGCTTGTGGCTTTGAGATAAGTTCACCTACCTTACATTGCACTGTTTTGTGGCCCTCCATGCCAGGCATCAGCACATGGGTATCAGGGAGCTATCTTGGGCAAGGCTCCATATCCAAGCCAGGGGGAAGGTCAGAGTGGGTTTGAATGAGCTGCTGGTTAAAGATTTGATTACGTTCAGGGAGACAAGATAGAGGCAAGGAAAGGGGCTAGAGGTCAAAGTGTGGGTGGTGTCAGGACAAGAGCTAGGGAATGTTTGAATGCAGACATACGACTGACGGTAAAGAAATTTCATGGCCGGACAGTAAAGAGAATCAAGGACAGCAGTCCCAAAGGAGCCTCAAGTAGAATGGCAAGATCACCAAATAAAGTAGTAATTTGAGCTTGAAAAGACTGTTCTGGTCCCACTACAAGGAGGAGGAGCAATCCACTGTCAATATTGCCCAGCATGTTGTACAAAGGGCATGGTCAGCACTTCACACCTGGTGATCTGGGGGATTTCTGGCATAATGCTTACCACTGTTGGGGAGGTATTTGCAATCTCTAGATTGAGAACAGATAGTAAGGGGAGGTTATCTGATGGTCACATATGGGCAGTGGTGGTCCCTATATTTCACAGTGTAGCAGGCCTCAAGATGCGAATGGGTAAAGTCAACATAGGAACATCCACCTCAACTGACTCGGGGGTAACGCAGGGATATCAACCACAATAACAATGGGATTAAGGATTACAGAGAACTCCACTCTTCTGGGTCTGTAGAGCTGAAGGTGATGTGGTCACAGGCTGAGGGGATTAGGATCAGCTGGATACTCCTGGAGTCATATGGGCAAGTGATACTGGCATGTCTAGCTGCTGGTCACCATTCCTAACTGACTCCCTGAGGAGAAGGAGCATCTGGAGTGGAATTAAGGTGTCCTGGACCCTTCTCTAAAAATCATTGATAGATTCCACCAAAGCCTATAACGAGGAAGCCATGCTCCTGGCACAGTGCAGGACATAATTCCTGGATGAAGGTCTCCACATCAGCAGCTAACCGACCTGTGTTGACCTCCGTGCCCTGCCATGCTGGCACAATGACCTCAGACTGAAAGCGGAGGGACTCCTCCATTGTACATTGCACTCTGTGGGATGCCTCCGATAATCCTGCCCGATATTCCATTGCCTATTGCTGCAGCTCCAATACATTAAGACCAAGTCCGAAGGCTCAACATCTGACTCAGACTCAGCAGAACTGTAGCCATCAGCAATTTGCTGTGTGCTGTGATGTTGGATGTGCCTGCCTCTGCCTAGAATGGGCTCACCAGATTGTGACCCCCAAACCTGCTCTAGGTCAAAGCCTCATCGAAATGTGTGTCTGTGCTGGTGAAGGATGAGTGAGTACTGTGATACAGCTTCCCCAAGTGGGTCCTCACAATCCTCATTTGAAGTATCTTCAGGGCAGGCTCCCAGTGTCTTTGGGGCCCTTGGCTCTGGTGCCTATTAAAGAAAATAGAATAATTAGGGCTTGGCAACAGACGTAATATTGCAATCACAATCATGCTGTCTGAAGGACCAGCTGGTGCAGGGCCCTCATTGTATCTGTGCCAGCGTCTACACCATCACCCACAGGCACAATTCTCTCCAGCAAGGTATACTGTACTCTCCTCATACTGGGTGAGGACCCTGATCTCTGGCATCCTGCCACCAGCCTGGATCCTCTCCCTCTTGTTGTGGGTGAGCTTGGACTACATGAAAGCAGATGGAGAGAGTGTGAGCAGGAAGCATATCTAGGCAGATGACGAGAATGCTGGCCTTGTGTGGATGCCGAGTGGAACCTTGTATGGGTTGACAACGTGAACTGCACAGGCTGTAAGCCCATATAGAGATGTCAGGGTGTGCGTGGAACAGTGAGTGGTGATGTCCCTTGTGCTGGTAGCATGAGAGATCCCTGTGGACTGTCATCCTGCTAATGTATGAAGTGCTTGTGAGAGTGTGAGCTGAGAGGGATGTAAAGGTTCACTTCTGCGTTGATGACCTTGTTGAATCTCCTCCAGCCATCCTGAGGCTGGCCACAACAGTATCTAGAAGGTGACCCTGGCATCACTAAATTTAGGGGCTGTATTCTTCCTGCTTTTGGGAACCACCTGTCTCTCCTGGAGCAGTCCTGGACTGTTGGCATTAAAAGAGCTGTGTGCAGGTGTGGTTTAAGTCTGCTGTTCAAAGCAAAGATCCAGTGAAGTTATAGCAAAGCGAGCAAATCAATGTTGCCCGCTAGCAAAATGGTAGATTCCTAGTTGATGCATATTTAATGAGGCAAGATGCTGGGAGACGGTGTGAAAGCATACCAGCCCACCCCTGCGTATAGCTGGTGGTAAAGAAAATCCCACCTATTGTCTGTAAGGCAATTTGGTGAGGACAACTGTGTCAGGCTTGACCTGTTTCCCAGTTTTGGCACATGTCCTCAAAGATGGATTCTATAGGGTTAACAGAACTGGTCTGCTTCTGGTGCCTCAGCCTATGCCAGATGATCCATCCAGTTTCAGTCTTTTTCTGCATTTGTTTTTGTAAGCTTTGTAGCAGTTTGTTACTGCTGAGTGGCTTGCTAGGCTATTTCATAGTTTATTTCTGTGAGTCAGAAACAGATAGGAACAGATTTCCACATTCATTAACTAAATATAAATTCCACCAGCTCCATGTCCCCAGACCCAGGCCTTTGAATTATTAGCCCAGTAACGTTACCACTACGTTACTGCCTCTCCTTAGATATCACACAGTCTGGAATGTCACTCACTCTACTATCACCATCAAGCTCAGTATTATTCATGACTCCTCTGACACTGAATCCATACCCACATGGAGCAAAACCCGGGCTATATATAGAGTTGGGCCTAGGAGTGCAAGTAACACATGCATAGCATGAATGCCAAGTCATTACTATCTTCTCTTTAAGGCAGCACTGCTGCCTCAAAGCTCCAGGACCCAGATTCAATCCCCAACTTGGGTCACTGTCTGTGCGGACTTGCACATTCTCCCAGTGTCTGCGTGGGTTTCCTCCAGGTGCTCTGGTTTCCTCCCACAGTCCAAAGATGTGCAGGTTAGGTTGATTAGCTATGCTAAATTTCCCCTTAGTGCCCCGGGATATGGATGTTAGAGGGATATGCAGGGTAAATATGTGGGGTTTTGGGGATAGAGCTTGGGTGGGATTGTTGTTGGTGCAGACTTGATGGGTCAAATGGCCTCTTTCTGCACTGTAAGATTTCTATGTTTCTACTATCTTCCCTTGATGTTAAACAACATAACCAAAATTGACCAGACATTTAACTGGGTCAGCCATATAAATACAGTGGCTACAAGAGAAGGTCTAAGTTACATGATGAGCAACTCATCCTTTGATTCCTAAAAGCTTGTCTACCATCTATGAGGCACAAGTCAAGAATGATAGAATTCTTTCAACTTTCCTGAACAAATGAAACTCAAACAACACAAGAAGCTTGACACCATCCCGAACAGAGCAGGCTGATTGATCAGCATCCCATCTTAAACAGTCACTGCTTCCGCACAGTGGCAGCAGTCTACAAGGATCGAGAAGCAACACTTGGCAAGGCGCCTTTGATAGCACCTTTCAAACCTACAATTCCTACGATCTAGAAGTACAAGGGCAGCAGATTCATAGGGACAGCACCATCTGAATGCTCACATCCAAGCCACACACCGTCCTGGAATTATAATCACCATTCCTTCATTGTTATTGCATGAAAAACCTGGAACTCCAGGTCAATCAACAGCACTGTGTTATACTGCAGCACTGCAGCAATTCAAAAAGGCAGCTGGCCAGCTGCCCTTACAAATCCACAATTTTCCCACCTGTCCCAGAATCTCAGCACTCAGGCTTCAAAGCATAGAATCACCATCTACAATTTAATTGCAGCACAATGTCACATCTGTTCACCTTACCTTTTACCCAAGGATTACCACAGCAATAAATCCACTATTGCACAGATAAGAAACAAAATAAAACAAAAAAAAGCGTCTTGAAGTAGCACTCTACTGATGTCCCTTAAGTTTCACTTTTACGCTATTTCCTGTGTGGTGAGAACTTTGGGGAAGGAAGTGAGTTATAAACATGCTCAACTGCTTTCACAATTGTTGAAAACAGTTGGTCAGATTTTTCTGCTACCTTTTGTCTCCAACTTTTTCCAGATTTTTTGTACTGCTGCAACTATTTCTTATGATCTTTCTAGCTCCTGAACTTGCCTGACATGCTGAATGTTCCCAGTATTTTCTGATTTTACCAATTGATCTCCTTTTCATTTCTTACAAAAGGACTAGATTTGGGTGCAGAAATTTCAACATTGGAGTAACAGGGAAGATGGATAGCTGAAGAGGTATGTTCCACAGCAGAAATGCTTTGCCCTTTCCTTAGCAGGAAGGTGGCACATGCAGAGACAGGAAATATGAGACAAGGCAGTCAGAATCTGTGGAGAGAAGAGAAGTTATAGTGAGCTGAAATTTACTGGAAACCTTTGCCATTATCTGTCGCATATGCCATTTTTATGGTGCTGAGACCCTTGCTGAAACATTTAACAATAGTTCTGCTGTCCACCTTGAACATCAATAACGGTTAGACCATTACCTAATAATGCGACAGTACCAGACTCAGGACCAGTTAGCTAAATGCTCAGTATTTACTGTACAGTTAAAGATGAGCTTCATTTTATAATAATTGGTTGAGCATTTTCTTTTTTAAGCAAATGGATTAAATGGCATCCAAATGAGCATAAGTTATGAAACTTCCAATGACTACCTGCTAACCTAGTTTATGATGTGAACGTTTATTTCATAGTTCGTGAAGCATTTACATGTTTGAGAATGACAGTTAATCCCACATTTATTCCATTGTTTCCTTTTTAAAAAAATGAGGTCAAATATGCTGCAGCAGGGCTGCTATCATCATCCACCATCAGTTAGAATTAACCCTGAACGTGTAGGTTGATTTAATTTTTTGCATGAAGAATTGCTAGAAGCGCAAGCTGATAACATTGCTGTGAGGGAAACAAGGTAGCTGGGATCAGAGCGAATGGGGTCAGCCGCTGTGTCTCCTTAATCAGTCAGATTGAAGGACTGTGAAATGGAAAGTGCCAAGGACTGAGAAGGAAGCTTAAACCTGAGTAAGTGAATTTAATATAAAATCAAAAACACAGAGAAAAGAGGGATAAAACAGTCGAGAAAGGGATAAAATGGACAAGAGAAGTAAATATCTTAATTTTGCTTACACTTTTAGAATCTCCAGCAACATTCAAAAATCTGAGGAAGTGAGACTCCATAGTTGTAATATTTAACTCTCAATGCCAGAGGGATTAATTCTCAGTTATTACATTGTTAAATGGATACTTATACTGGAAATGAACAAGACTCAACTCTGCAGCAAGTTCAGTTTACATCTACTGTAAATACAGCAACTTCACAACATATGCTCTGTCAATGTTGAGGACAGTGAAAAGTCTGACAACACCAGGTTTGAGGACTTCTGTTCTACAGTGAACTGTCATTATCGTAAAGCTAACACTGGAAAAGCAGCTTCAGGACATTTGAGTTTAATTGTTTTAATTGTCTTGCCTGAAGTTCCAGTATCTCTAATAGTTTGGCCCCGTCAGAAATTTGATATCTATTTAGAGTTTTCACTCTGTTATTAAAATATAATAATTTCACATTTCATTTAGTCCCTTTTGCCTATTTAAATTTATCAAGTTACCTGCTGAACCCACATATTAAACTATTCAAATTAGAATCATTCAACACAGAAATCCAGGCCATTTGCGAGAAATAATCCAGTAAGGTCTTTTTTTAAAAGCTACGAAGATGGCACTGCATACTTTTTAAATTTATTTGTGTTTGGCTAGATGGCTAAAGGAAAATCTTTTTGAATGTTCCTAAAAACCCATTTTCCTAAATGACTATTTACAAAAGCACAAACAACCAACATTTATTGTTCCATTCCAATTTGTCTCAGAACTTGGACTGATTGGCTTGTTAGGCCATTTAAGCGACAACCGTATTGCTGTGCATCTGGAGTCGCAGGTAGGCGGACCAGATTTCCTTCCCAAAGGGAGTTTTTATGACAATCAGCAATGGTTGTCATCACTAGACTTTATTAAATTCAAATTTCACCATCAACCATGGTGGGATTTGAACCCAGCATTCCTGGATTACTAGTCCGGTAACAATACCACTACACCACCCCTTCCCCCACTCAGTGCAGCATATCCAAAGAGGTTTGTCAGCAAATCTTTGCACAATTGACCACTGGACGGTCAGGCACCATAACAATCTACTTTTTGGCATTCATCGCAAATATCAATCTTGCAGCAAATCCTAAACCAACATTTCAGGTGTCAGACTATAGTCAGTGAACAAAGACAAAAGCTGAAGACTGGGATTCAAGTAATGCAAATTGACAATCTGCTTGAACTTGGCCATTTCCAACAGTAAGGAAACAACTGAGTTGCTCTATCCATATTCATCACAAGCATGGATCCCATTAGTATAAACACCTGCACACGTATGTACACTTCCCAGGAAACACATCTTTGTTGCTCCTACTTTCCAAGATAAGCTGTTACACAGCTGTCTCATCTGCTACAGGATGATTTACAGATGACATTTAGAACAGAGACAACTCTTACATAGAAGTTTATAAGAGCCTAAAACTGTCAATGCTTCTGTATAAACAGGACATGTGCTGCATAAAGCAATCTGCCACACTTCCTATTTAAAGCCAATGCCAAATTTGAAGGAAGAAAATAGGAGCAAGAATAGCCCATTTAGCCCTTTGAACCTGCTCAGCCATTCATTATGATCATGGCTGATCATCCAATTCAGTAACGTGTTCCCACTTTCCCTCCTCTCATATCCTTTGATCCTTTTAGCCCCAAAAACTATATCTAAAATTCCTTCCTGAAAATATATAATGTTTTGGCCTCAACTGCCCTCTGTAGCAGCAAATTCCACAGGCTGACCTCTCTCTGAGTGAAGAAATTTTTTATCTCAGTCCTAAATGGTCTGCACTGTATTTTCAGATTGTGCCTCCTAAGTCTGGACTCCACTGCCATCAGGGACATTGTTCCTGCATTTATTCTGTCTGGTCCTGTTATAATTTTATAGATTTCTTTGAGAATCCCCCCAGTCTCATTCTTCTAAATTCTAGTGAATATAATCCTAAACAACTCAATCTCTTCTCATATCTCAGCAAGGGTGACTGGCTCAGTCTTTATTCAATCCACCTACTGAAGGTAATATAAAGATTTACTCCAACAACGTTCCATTTACTTCGTTTCCCATCACTTTTTCCAATTTTTTCCCTCCCTGTCGGTTGGGGTTGACTTGGGGAGGGTCACTTATGGAAAGAGGATTGGCTCATAATTGTCGGTCAGTATGGCTGCCTGCTTGGCCTCTGGAACCATAGAATTGAGTCCCTGCAGAGCAGGAGACTATTTGGCCCAACAAATTGGCACTGATCAAGATGATCCAAAGGAGCATCATACTCAGGCTAACTACTGTGCCACCGTGCCAACCCTATGCTCCTCTAGGTGGGCTCTTATTGAAAGGGGTATAGAGGTCTTAAACTTCTCAAGGAGAACTAATTCATGGAAATTTTAATAAGTGGCTTCTATTTTAAGTGCTTACACCCACTGATCAAAAGCAAGTTGCTTAAGCCTCTTAAATTCCAGGTACCTCTGGTCAGGCTGGTTCCTGATTGTACAGAATTTCTGACAGTATGCCTCTAGCACTAACTGGCAGGCACGCAATATAACCACGTAGTCAGTGATACCTTCCTCAGGCAAGAGGGAATATGCCTCGTGAGCTTTCCCTGTAAGGTTACTCTGCAGGGACAGGGACCACTGTTGGGCTGAACACTTTAACTATTGTGGTAACCATTTGAAAGTGATAAAAGCAGCTTCCACCTCTGCTTTATCAAGCTTAGGAATTAAGTAAGCCAACTGGGATGCCTCAATCCTCAAGTCCAATCCAGTGGTGTCTTCAAGAGACGCAACCATGTTCCTGCCTCTCAGCTTGAACAGTTTTAGTTGAAGCTCCCTTTCCTTCTCTTTGTCCTGCAATTCTATTTTCTGCTGCTCCAATTTTAATCTCGCTACCATTATACTATCCATTTCATCGTCCTCAATTTCCAGCTGTCAACGATTGGTCACCCCTTTTAATATTTTGGGTTTGTTGGCTTTCAGCCAAAATTCTAATCTTAAGTGTCTCGTTAATACTTTCAACTGTTCGAAGGACAAGACCTTTTAAATCCTCAAATGTAACTGTGGTCACTTGACAAAGAGGTGGCACGCGTCTAAATGCTTGATCACCTTTATTGCAGAAATATCAAGTAACACGATACATCATGGACACATAACCTGGTGGCAGTGAAGGACAAGTCCTTTGTGGCAACAACAACCTGCCCAAGCCCATGATACCAATAACATCATTCATGCATACTAACACTTACTGATGACATTGTCATACATATTCAATAAGAAATTGCTTTGAATATACTCTTTAACGTTTCTCCCTCCTTAAAGAAAAGAACACTAGGTAACAACACCCATGCTACTGAAAGCCTGTGGAAACAACCAACATTTCAAAACTTCAAAAATGTCACCCTCTGCTTTGTCTGTCTCTTTCCCACTCTCACTTTAACATCTGGATGCAGGAGATCCAGGTGAGATTTTGGCTCCTGGCCATCAGCATTTCATGTGGCACTGAAACAAGAACTGAGAGAGCTCGGTTTCCAGGTTTTTGCCTGTCAACATTTTCAGTCCTTCTTTTAGAATCTGCACAGCTCTGCTAAACTGTTTAAGGCCAAATGAAAAGGAGCAGTGCACACATGGCATATCCCATTTCTCAGCATGAACTCCTAGAACATGTTGGCACTGATCAAGATGATCCAAAGGAGCATCATACTCAGGCTAACTACTGTGCCACCGTGCCAACCCTATGCTCCTCTAGGTGGGCTCTTATTGAAAGGGGTATAGAGGTCTTAAACTTCTCAAGGAGAATTAATTCATGGAAATTTTAATAAGTGGCTTCTATTTTAAGTGCTTACACCCACTGATCAAAAGCAAGTTGCTTAAGCCTCTTAAACATTGTGCCATTATCAGAGACAAGAGACTCTGGAAAGCTATGTTTCAAAATCTTGGTGCAGCTTCTGTATTGGAATAGGAGCTGTAATGTGTACTTCCAGTCACTTAAGAATGTATGCCCACAATGACAAGAAAATAAAATCCATGAAGGGCCCTGCAAAGTCCACAAGAGACCTGGACCAGGATGGTCAGGCCACTCCTATGGATGTGGTGGTGCTGGTGTAGATATGTTTCGGTTGATCTGACACAGGATTTCACCTTGTTCTTTGAGTCCTGATCCATGTTGGGCCACCAGATATACGACTAAGCAAAATGTTTCATTTGGGAGGCACCTGAGTGAGCCTCATTGACTTCGTCCAAGATCTGTGAATGAGTAGCAGTTGGGACAACCATTCTGGACTACCAAAGAATGCAACCATGCTGCACACTTAGTTTATCTTTGCATCTTACATATGGTCTCAGTTCATCATGCCCTACAACAGGAAGACAATCCTGTACTAGGGTATTTTCTCTTGGGACAGGACAGGGTCCCAAACTATCCACTGTTTAATCTGCATTGAATTTACAGCAGAATTTGGAATTCTCTCAAGGAAGAAAATTCTAGAGGAAATAATGTTTTGGTGGGCATGTCTGGTAACAGGACATGACTCAGTAAATCTGCAATTGCATTATCCTTTCCCACCGTGTATACGGGTAAGCTGACAATGTGAGAACCCAGCGCTGTATTCTTGCTGGGGCCATGGGAGAATGCACTTGGATTCAATCAAAAGATTCAACAGTGGCTTGTGGTTTGTACATTTGGTAAATAACGGCTATAGAGATACTGATGAAACCATTTTTCAGTTAAGACAATGGCTAGACCTTCCTTGTCTAGTTGGATATATCCCTTTTCAGTTGTTGTCAGTGTGCGTGATGCAAAACCAATGGGTTTTACTAACCCATCCTCTGCCCTGACATCGTAGAGTAAGGTGTCAAATGACAGCAACAGCTCTCTGTCCTGATCAAAGAGAACTGATTGTAGCTACACTTTCACTTCTATGAAAGTTTCCTTTGGTGCTGGCCCCCACGTCCATTGAGACTCTTGTGGAGTAGCAGATACAGTAGAACAAACACTGTTGAAAGGTGTGGTAGAAACTTCCCTTAGTAATTTACCACGCCCAGTAATAGCCTGAGTTCAGACACTTCTGGGGTTTTGGATCTACCTTGATAGTTCTGACTTTGTCTTCCACAAGGCACATACCCTAGTGATCTTGTGATCTCAACATTCCTGCCTCTGAAAATCTCTTTAATACTTGATCCAGCCTGAAGAGAAGCTCCTCCTCAGTTTCCACTGTGATCAGGATGTCATCAAGTAAACTGTTACATCGAGAATCCCCTGCAACACATTGTTGATTGTTCTTTGAACAGAAAAATCGCTGGACGGCTTGGGGGGGTGGTTGGGGGGGGGAGAGAAAGAGGAGGTTTGATTGTGACGTACTGTTTTGAGTCTTCTCTAACAAGAGCAAAGTTCATGTCAAGCTTTGAGAATGTTTTGCCTGCTGCAAGAATTGAAAACAGATCTTCCACCCTTGGCAGCGGGTGAGCATCCAGCTTAGAGACCTGATTGATGGTGAGTCCATAATTCCTGCATATGTGCAAAGTGCCATTGTTTTTGCAACAATTGGGGCACCCCTGCGTGAGAACTGAATGGGCTCAATGATTCCTAGCTTCTTCAGCCAATCCAATCCCTTCTCCATTTTGCCTTTCATGATGTAGGGCACTTCTAGGGCTTGAAAAAGCAAGGAGCAGCCTGAGAGTCTACGAACAACATAACTGTAGTGCCCTACAATGTATCCAGTTCCTCTTTGAAAACCTCATTTACTTATGAATGACATCCTCTCTCACCAGCATCTGCTTTATCTCACTTCAGTTCAATTGTATTTTACTCAGATAATCATGTCCTTATATGCCAGGCCCATTCCCTTTTACTACCAGGAGCCATGGATTTGCTTCTTGGCTGTTATGTACATATCACTTCTAATGCCCCAAGCAATGGTATGGTCTCTCTGGCGTATGTGGTTGGATCACTGCTTGAGTGAGGGGGTGTGGGTACCTGCATTGAGCCACACGTCTTTCCGTAGGTCTCCTCATTGCTGACAATTGCAGAGACTCCCGTGTCCACCTCCATCATCATTATTTGTCCATCGACACAAACTGTAGCATAGATAGGTCACACATGCACCTCACTTACATTGAGTATATTGTAGGAGCACTCCTCTTCCTACTGGTGCTTTCAAGGTGATGTGCAGCTGACTGAGGCTTCTCTGAGCTTGAATTTCCTTGCTCAGCCTTTGTCTTGCTGGTAACGTTCTGCACTTTTTAGCCACATGGCCCTTTTTTGCTGCAATTATAACAGTGT
The DNA here is from genome assembly GCF_965287045.1 of Carcharhinus amblyrhynchos. Taxonomy (NCBI): domain Eukaryota; kingdom Metazoa; phylum Chordata; class Chondrichthyes; order Carcharhiniformes; family Carcharhinidae; genus Carcharhinus; species Carcharhinus amblyrhynchos. The sequence goes on from NC_137334.1 coordinate 35,691,242, forward strand.
CCAAGAACTTGCAATTATTTGCATAGTGTGTGACCCATATCTGAAACACTCACTGCCTTTGCCTTTTGGTTTGCTGCCACTTTTTCCATTTGATGCACTGCACCCACCTGTGCACCATTGGCTTTTGACTGTCTTCTGCATTGTTGGCAGCTATTTCCATTCCTTGCAAAATTTCTCGTGCTTTCTTGAAAGTCAGTGTGTCTTCTCCCAGCAGGTGGCACTGTCCTCATTAATGCCACAGACAAATCTGCCCCAGAGTATGTCCTCTAACACTGCCCCAAGCTCACAATGTTCAGAGAGTCAATGTAATTCAGCAACAAAGTTACGAAAATGACTACACAATTTAAACTGCAGGACAATCGCTAAGGGCTTAGGATTGTGGTAATTCTGAATGAGTGCTACTAAATCTGCAAATGAAATGTCTCCCGGTTCCTGTTGTGTTGCTAAATTCCTCAGTGTGGGGAATGAACACTTTCAAGCCATGCAGGAGAATTGAGCGCTTCTTAGATTCATCCATAATTACATATGCCAAGAAAAAGTGCTCCAAACTTTCCACATATTCAGTTCAGTTCCTGGTCTCTTCCACAAACTCACTGATAGTCCCAAATCTGGCCATGATGTCGCTCACTTATCTTTCGTCAGTGTACTCTCTTAGCCACTGGTTGGAGTCTTTGACCCTTTGCTGAAACCATTACATCATGTGGCAAACTAGTTAGTTAGGTTTACAAAACTTTCAGCTATGCTGAAGCTCAAATTTTACCTCATCACCAAAAAGATGTGGTAACTTGACAAGGAAGGCATATGTATTTATGTGCTTAATTACTGCAAAAGCATGAAAATACACAGTACAGCATGGACATGAAACCTGGCAGCAGGTCCCTCGAGGCAACAGAAACCCGCACTATTGACGATGTCACCCACATATGCTCACATTTACTGGTGATGTTAGTATACATACTCGTTGCTTAGTGTACACTCAATGACAGTTACATCCTCTGGTTTTTCTACTGGCATCAAACACAGACATTAAAAATAACTTAAACAGTAGAAACTCAAGAAAGCTTTTTATTTGTTGCTTAAAATTAGTTTCAAGGAACAATTTACTTTCCCTTCCCTACTTCTTTTCACCTGTGGGAACAAATTTTGCACCAGGTGTCCCTGATTTGTAAACTCTCTGTGGAATTATTATCGACACAATAAATCCCCAATCTGGTTCTAATTTCCCACATGAGCTTCCCAATTTGTTACCATCAGCTCCAGGTGGGATTCCCCAAAAGTTATTGTCTTGTCACCATCCGGCTGACAAAACAATGTGTCATAAACATGGGTGAGAAGGGATGACTGCCTCAGAGTCTGTATTCAACTTACCCTCTACTGGTAGCAACAAAACACCTAATGTAACAAATTCCTTTTCCCAACAGTTACGTTCAAAAAGGAGCTAATTCAACCAGGCTTTCTTGAGTTAAGAGCAACTTTATTAACTATGAAAAGGTGAGGAGAAATGGTAAAACACACACATCTACATTTGTACAGATTAGAGAATAGGATGATTCTAATAGCAAGTAAACAGAAAAAATAGCTGAGTTGTGAATAAATGTTGCAGCCATTATGATTGACATGTTATGGCCATTACAATTGTTTTCGTACCAGTGGCCTCTGCTGGCTAACATTTTCAGTTCAGGTGTCCTGTAGGTCAGTAGAGATTTCAGTTCTTTTCCTGCTGCGATCTTTCTGCCATAGCAAGCAGGCTATTAATCCCCTGATGTGTATATTCCAAGAGAACTGTCATGTATTAGCCTGACTAGTCCATTATAATGTGGAGATGCCAGTGTTGGATTGGGGTAAACACAGTAAGAAGTCTCACAACACCAGGTTAAAGTCCAACAGGTTTATTTGGTAGTGCAAGCTACTAGCTTTTTAAGCGCTACCCCTTCATCAGGTAAGTGGGAGTTTTGTTTTGGGCATATAAAGACACAAACTCAATTTACAAAATAATGGTTGGAATGTAAGTCTTTACAGGTAATCAAGTCTTAAAGATACAGACAATGTGAGTGGAGAGAGGGTTAAGCACAGGTTGAAGAGATGTGCATTGTCTCCAGCTAGGACAGTCCTGCTTCCCTGATGAAGGGGTAGCACTCCGAAAGATAGTGGCTTGCGTACCAAATAAACATGGACTTTAACTGCCGTTGTGAGACTTCTTACTGTGTAGACCATTAATACATAGGGTCTTGCTGGAGATGGTAATGAGTCTTTGGATGTTTTTCAAGCACCTTGTTTGGAAGCACAAGGAGTTTCATTGTTCCTTAGAGAAACACCTGGCAGCCATTCTGGTCAGTGGTTAGTTGTACATTCTCTGCCATCTTCGACATCCATGTCTATTCCTAAAAATATTCAACTCCTTGAATAATTCCAGAGTTTTTGTCTATTGTCATAATAGTGACCCCATTTATGGGAGCCAGCGTCTTTGAAAAAGGTGAATTTGAGACAACTCAAAAGGTTGAGTCCGTGTAATGGTCATCACAGCAGAAACTGTAATGGCCCTTTAGCTTACAGAGGCCAAATTTAAAGCTATCGATAGAGAAGCAAATGGTTGGATCATGAAAACAGCAATTTGTCATGTAGAAATATATATGAATGGCATTTGAATAAGTAGGAAAGGAAGAAAAGATGGTCAGGACTTCCAGTCCTTGGATGCTTCCAGTCCTGCTTAGGTGACCACCCATGGCAGGATGGACAAACCACACAAAATGCCATAGACATTGGCAGGACTGGAAGATCTCACCAGGAGCCAATGGCCATCTGCTTCCATTGTCAGAAACTCACCACAGGAAAGGGGAGAAGAGAATGAGTGAGAAAGAGAGAGCAAGAGAATCCAACCCATGGTTTCAAATCCCAACAGGTTTTTTCCACTGACCTCTCCAAGTGCCATGGAACTGAAAAAGCCCCTGCCCATCTGATCTATCACTTGCTCTCATGTGAATGCATCAAAAGCAATTTGGAAGAAACCCAAGGGCATAGTGGCCTTTATTATCACAGGAAATGTTGCGCTCCACATTTTGCTGTACAAGGCAACACAGCTAAGTGGCTCTCTGTTAAAATGCATCTTACACACTGCTCCTCAATGGAGTTCAGACATTATCTTCTGTTCCTGAGTTTATATCCTTGCAATGCGTCCTGCACCAGGCCTCCTATGCTCTTTTCTTGTGGCCTGTGCAACTCTTGGCTGCATTCCTTGCCATGGTTCCTCTATCCGGTTTGGAAGCAATTGGTAAATTCAATAGCATTCCCATGTTCAGAAACTAAGAACAAACAAAATCTGTTAAACACTGCTTGTCCTCCACAAAAAAACATTAAAAGCTGCTAACCGCTGATCACTGTTGCGCCTGTTGGGCCGATTAAAGTGACATTTCAGACGCCTGCGGACTCCAATTTAAAACGGCCCTGATTCAGGTGCAAGACCTGACATCACATTTAAACAATGCCTACGCTTGTTGCAAGCAAATGCCATTGACACATACAGAGTGCAATATGACACACACCTTCTAAAAATTCATTCATGACATGGACAGTGCTGGCTAGGCCAGTATTTGTTGCCCATCCCTAGTTGCCCTTGAACTGCATGGTTTGCTTGGCCATTTCAAAGGGTAGTTAAGAGTCAACCACGTTGCTGTGGATCTGAAGTCACATGTAGGCTAGATCAGGTAAGGACTGTAGATTGCCTTCCCGAAAGGATATCAATGAACCAGATAAGTTTTCCTGACAATCAACAATGATTTCACGGTCATAAGATGATTCTTATTTCCAGATTTTTTTTATTGAATTCAAATTCCCCTATCTGTTGAGGCAGGATTTGAACCTGGGTCCCCAGAACATTTGCTGAGTTTCTGGATTAAGAGCCCAGCAATAATACCACCAAAGCACTGCCTCCCCAAAGTATTACAATGCTGTATTTGACTTTGCCACATCCAATTAGATCCTGAAAATGTGCACAATAGATTGGATTCTCCTACTTTTGTGTTTATAAGAAGCAACATCTTCACTATTTTCACCATGATGCAAAAGCATCAGCTGGCATTTTTGGAACAGTAACTTCCTCTTAAAGCAAATCAGCCCCAATGGTGCCCATGCAGGCATTGGAATGCCTCACATGGGTTTGCATTCAAACCATGGCAGGATCAAGGTGGTACCCGGCCACAGCAATATTATTATGTACATCAAGCAAGTTTCATGAGGATAGATCTCATGGTGGTCTGAATTTCTTTTGCATTTTCTAATAAATGTTCTTCATCTCAGTCCATGCATTTTTTTTTACCTCTGGGAACTTTTGCAATATTTCTGTTTGGTTCTCAATCCTTTATTTTAATGTTCGAGTTGCTATGTCATCAAAACAGCACTTCACGGTGTCTGCAAATTTTAGAAGATGAAATAATAATTTGGGCGTGGGTGTTGTTAGTATGCCAACACTGGTGGATCACTGCCATCTTCTCAAAGGCAATTAGGGAGGCTCAACAAATGCTGACCTTCCAAATGTTATACTGACAAAGGATAATAAAAAGTCATCCAAAAGCTAATCCTTCACCAGAACAGTCGAGCATCAGCCAAGTGCACAATAGGCCCAGGTTCTGAATAAATAGTGCGTCAAACAAAACAATTAGGGAAAATAAGGTCAAACCCTGTGTTGCAGACTGCAATGGACAAGTTCAACTTCATTTTTCTCCCATACACTGTATAAATCTTAATTTTAATCATATCAGGCAATAGTCATATCTCTTTGTCTTGCACGAAACATTCAATGTGGAATGTGCAAAAGGATATGTGGATATTTTTACAAAATAACAAATATAAGTTAATGAACATACAATTCCGATGCCATCATCTTGACTCCACCATCTTGAAACAACCCTTTGAGAAAAGAGACCAATGTTTAACATACATATGTAACAGGAAACAAAGTAAATTTCCTACTGCAAATGTGTAACACTTCAGAGTCATGCATGTGTCAAATGAAATGGAACGGTGGTTGCTTTTTAAAAACAAAATCACTTAGTTGTGAATTTGCTGCTCATGAATCTGTCTCCATCCACGGAAGAAATATCATTTTTAACATCACAGGCTTTGGAACATGGACCAAGGTTCTTTTCTTCCCCCAAACTGTTATTTTCCTTTTCCTTAATGGCCTTCTCTAGTCATCATCCAATCCCTTGCCCTCTTACCAATGATTCAATTCTACATTTCAATTTGTTTTGATATGTTTTGAATGTGCACCCAACCTCTTGATGCTCTTGACACCAAATCACTACAATCTGAATATTTCGGTGTCTGTTAACGGAGTCTGATATTATTGCTTCTTTCTAGTTTCCAAAGTGACACCAGGGCGTTAATATGCCTTAGACAGTGACACAAAATGGCTAATCTGATATAGCCTGTTTCATGCCACTGCCCAAGATGAATGTCTAGCCTTGCTGTCACTCCCAAATCTTGCTAACAGCTACTGTATTAGCTTATCTCCACTTTTCTAGGTCTTTCATGATCTGACATTCTCAGCCTATCAAGATAGTTTGCAAGAAATTATTTTAAATGTTTTGAGGTAGGTGATAATGTCCACATCTTCCATCCAGTTTACGCTGCCTCATCAGTTTTGGTTTTCCCCAATTTGATCGAAAACGAGCAGAGTCACATGAGATGTTCTGAGGCAACTTTGGAGAACAGTTTAATTTTTGGGCATTTACATGGCCAACTGGAGGTGGTATTATGGTAGAAATGGCAAGTATACTGGTGTCAAAATGATAGAATTTGGTCACAACTTGCCTGTAAGCATCTGAAGAAGTCAAATGAACTCTTAGTGTTAACTATTTTCTCTCTCCACAGATGCTGCTAGAACTGCTGCTTCGAGAACAGGAGTATGTTACATACAATGCTGTGATAATCTGGATCGGGTTTTATTGCTGGTGTGCTCTTTTCATTAATGTTTTAGTGTTATATAAACTGAACATTTAGAGAGAAATAATTTTGTTAGTGCAATGTTTTGTTTAAATAGTATGTATAACTCTTTGTTAGGTCCCTTTGAAAATGGCATTAAGTTTAATGGTTCTTACAGAAAAACTGAATGTAAAAATATTCCAATTAAAGTGCACATTCTGTTGCTTGGCATTCACACCCTTCCCCCACTTTCATCTCCTAGGTTACCTACAATTTGAAGCTCGATGGAAGGATAGGACCCGCACTGAGCAAACCACAATGCTGATGTGAATCTGCTAACAGAAGTCCAGATATTGCTTCCCTATCCAGCTACAACAAATGGTAGGTCTTTGTTTGGAGTTTCTGCATGATAGAGCTAAGGTTGGGGACTGGGTAAATTAAAAATTGCTTACTATTTTAAGTTTGATTTCACTGCTTCCACCCCTGCCTCACTTCCAAGTAAACAAATTAGTTTTCTTATTAAATAAAGGCTTTGAAATTATAGTGTGAGATAATGCTGTATGAAAACCCAACATTTTCATCTGAATTTCCTCTCTCTATTTCAGTGACATCATAAATCTATTTAAAATAAATGCATTCATGCTTCTGGTGAAATAGTAGACATAGGAATTTCAGGCCAATGCATTCACAGCTACTGATTCCACAGCATGTTGCTCAGGTAATGCAATTTAGGTAACTATGCACTATATTATGTGCATCTGAGTCAAACACAATGTCAACGAAACTCAGTTACATTTTATTGGGTTTTAAGCAATGCATTAAAACAATTCTGAATTAATTCACTACTCCTTAGAAATACTATAGTGAACACAGGCATCTAATGGCAAAACTGGCTTTGATAATGAACAAAATGTACGAACATGCAACCATGCTGACATCACATTGAATAAACAAACATTTTTCTCCAAACATAGAATACAATAAAATACTTTCCAATCATTTTACAAAACAGCAGGGTCCTGCTTTTGTCCCAGCATTTTGTCAACTACAAAACAAAAATGCAGACTGTTTTTCAAGGTATGTACCAATACAAAATAACAACTCTGATTTTTAGAGCATGTAGTTACCAAGATCAAGAAGAGTTAATTCCAGGGCTGTATTCTGCTTAGAACTGTCTGGATTGTGGCAAAGCGGAATAACCATAACATCAGCAGCATGATGCCATGTAGTTCATCAGCTTAAGAGTCCCAGTAGTTCCTCAGAATTTGAAGGATATCTAAACAGTAATTCACACTGAAATGAAACAAGGTAGATGCAACAAAATGACTGGGGCTCATTACATGAATCAAAACAATGGAAGCAAACATTAGTTTTTTTTTAAACATATATCCGCTTCTACATCTCTTATTGGCAGAGCTCTAAAAACAATCTACTTTAACATTTTCTGCCCACCTCTGTCACAAGAAGAACAAATGATAGTTATGCCTTCATGGATGGAGATAGATGATGATTAACTTCAGTATTGTGCTTTCCATATTTTAAGGTGACTCACAAATATTGCTTACATTAAGACTTTTAAATTTAATTGTAAACTATATGTCTCAATCTCTGTAGAATACGAACAGTAGCCTCTCATACTGCAAGTCCAAGCATCATTGAACCTCTGGACTTGGTAAAACATTGCCATGTGAATTAATACTCCTGTATTCAATTGTAAGGTTTTACAATTCTTCCCTGCTCTTAGTAAATTTGAAAGTTTTGTGCTTTTTGGGATTAAAGTTTTTTAAAACCTACACATGACTTAATATTTTATAAAAGTATCCTTTAGTGTAAAACTATATACTGTTTCAAGTTTTGGGAATAAATTTAACTTGTAAATATTGCGAAAGGCAGTGTCTTCTATTTTTAAAAACAGATCATAACAGCTGTCTAAAATTGAAGCTCCATACCTCATCTCTTTGTTGATACAGATTCAAGTTAAGTCAGCATTCTATTCAGAATATATTTATTTAGTTTTTAGATCAGCTCTCATGTCAGGGCACCACACAAATTGATTACAACAGACAAAAATCTGACTTAACCATCTCGATCTTTGGAGGGGACGGTATTAACAGATTTACAAAACAGACTGACATTAAGCATTAATACAAGAGACAAAAATTCACTTGGTTTCTTTCTTGCTAGTGATTTACAGTGGCAGAGGTGAGAGACTTTAAAAAGGGACAAATGTTTTGAAAGATAAAAGATACACGATTTGGTCGTAAAAAGTTACTACAAACTGATCAGGTAACCTTTATCAATTTCTTGTAAACAAGTTCTGGTGCAAAAGTTTAAAGGGCACAAAGAACTAAGTGCTTAATAACCCTGTGTGAAAATATTTACAGTAAATTCAAGATGAGTGATTCAAACAATGCATTTTATACAAACAGGATGTCTTTATTCAGTACCACGAATTGTAACTAAAATAACCATAGAACCAAAAACATGCTTTTGTTCCATTGTAAAGATTTGGAATCAAAGCAACTCGATTTAGTTTATAGAGATCAGAGGTCGTTCCTCTCTCTTTTGCCAAACACTTTTTTTACTGTCTTCCCCATCTCTATCAGTACTCATTTCTCCTTTTCTATCTGGAGGAGTTACACTGATCTCATCATCCTGCAAACTTCTGTCACTTTGTTCTTCTTCAACCTCAACTATCTGGTCACTTCCTACATCCAGCACATGTCTGAAGGAGAGGTCCTCTGGGGTACAGACAGTTGTCCCACTTTCACTGCCACTCAGATCCATGTCCTCTGAGTAATGGCTTTTCGAAGGAGGTGCACTTTTGATGAAAGTCTTTTCCTTTTCGAGCTTCTTGCTAGCGTGGTGCTCATTCATGTCAACTCCAGAGTCAAGACTTGTATCATTGCTGTGTACCTTTTTCGGTTTCTGGACAATCATGCATGAATGCCTGATTGGAGGTACTGGCTTACCTTCGAGTGATACAAACCATGCTCTGGGATGTGGTGATGGCTTGCTTTTGGTCAGTTCTAACAATGTCTGTTCAGATATCCCTTGCAGTTCAGCAGCAAATGGAGTCATTCCCACTGCCTCATTCAACGTGCCAGGTACAGACACAGATTCTAACAGGTTGTTGCTGTATATTCCCCAGTTCATGGGCAGCACTGACTTGGAATCCATGACCTGTTTTGAGTTTATATATTCCTGTTGCCCCTGGAGAATCTGCTGTTGTCTGAGAGATACAGTCTGTTGTTGGGAGTGCAATGGCATTTTAGGAAGTGTCTGGGTGTAATTGTCCCGAGTTAGTGGCTCAGCCAAAGGGCTATAGACGATCTGCTTATTTCTGGGCAAAGTAGCTGACCTGGCAACCTGGTCTGGAGTGCAAAAAAGATCTTGGTTTTGCACGACAGCCATGGTTGGATTATAAATAGGCAATAGTTTGCTTGAAATGTGGGGTAATTGGTACATTTCTTCATTGTTAACCTGCTGGATTTTATGCTGCTCTTCTATCATCTCCTTTCTTCTGGCTAGCATTTTCATGTGTTTAATCTGTAATGCATTTTTGGGTAAATCCTTCGGGCTGTTGGCGGCATGCTGACAGAGAGCTTCCCTGTGAAGATTATCGCTCATTTTCTTCCGAGACCGAACTGTGAAATTTTCAACATAAATTTTGCAGCTCTCGTTATTTTGTTTCTCCGTGGTTTTATTCACAAGTTTACAGAATTCACCCACTTCTTTTTGAGACAGTTCTCTCTTTGGACTATAGGAGACTACCCTGGGCTGTTGAGAAGCAAGTTTTTCATCAGAATTTAAGTTTTCTTTGGTGACAGGGGCCAAGTTCATGTGGGTGGTTGAAGTGGTCTGGTCCTTCTTTGAGGTATCCAGTTTAATCTTGGTTCTTGGCTTTTTGTGTGGATGTTTGTATTTTCCTCTGTCAAGAAACAGAAGTTGATTTTAATTAAAAAGAACAAGTGTTTTCAATATAAATGCTTAAGAGTGTACTGGAGGCAGACTCTATAATGAATTGAATATATACGCAAGAAAGAATAATTTACACAGCTATGAGGAAAGAGTAAGGTGAGTGGGACTAATTGCATTGTTCTTTCAAAGAGCAGACTGTCTTGCTGGGCACAGCAGCCTCCTTCAGTGTTGCATGATTTTATAAGGATTAACACTAACTTTCAATTTTATTAAAAATATATGCATTGGAAAGTTCCTGCATTGTCCTTTTTTTTTATAAGCACAAAAACATGACAGAAAATTGGGTCAAGCAATTTCTGGTGCTAAAGGAGAGATGTACTTTTGGTAAGTTATTTACTTTAGTGAGTATGACGCCTACTTTAAGCAAAGGTCCCACTCCAGACCGATGCAATTAGTTCTATCAATAAAATAGTGATGCTTTGACCAAGATATTGTATTAACTTCCGCAGATCCAGAACTTTTCTCAAGCAGCGATTTATAGACCCCAGCTTAAGCTTAAAGATGACACATTAGTGGTCAATAGAAGAAGCACATTTCATTGGGCTGGATTTTATGGTGAGCATCGAAGCAACAGTCCCAGTCACTGGCCTCAAAGAAAGCTGTCCACAAAGATCTAGCAATCTTTATCACACTAATTTTCCAAAGTCAGTGTGAATCCAGCACCATGTCTGGAGGATTTTCAGGCACCCTGCAAGTTATGCTAAAAGGTAAACAAACATCACATTGAAGTATTTCCACAGGCAGCAAACCAGGAAGTAAAACTCACTGGAACTAGCACGTTTAATTTAATATTTTACAAGTAGTAAAATAAGTGATGAGGACAAAGAGGGGATTGAGGTAGGAACCAAAATACTATCCATTAAAAAGTGGAATGTATCGAAAT